>NC_068915.1:34402708-35031666 GCF_023091745.1 Budorcas taxicolor | reverse complement strand
AAGTTATTTTTTAAGACTGGACATCCAGTTGTAAATTTCTCATAAATAGATATTCATTCTTTAAGTATTTAACTATCTGGAGATAATCACACTTTCTATATCATTTATTCTCATTATTTCAATTATTATATATGTGTGAAAGTGAAGTGAAGTCGCTCAGTCGTGTCCGACTCTTAGCGACCCCATGGACTGCAGCCTACCAGGCTCCTCCGTCCATGGGATTTTCCAGGCAAGAGTACTGGAGTGGGTTGCCATTGCTTTCTCTGAAGGCATATATATATGTGTATATGCCTTCAAATCTATATCTCAGTCTAGGTCACTCTCCTGGACTAGAGCCCTGAATATACTCATGAGGTTAAATTTATTTTCAGTAAAAATTATGCTTTGTTATTAATTCGAAATACAAGATTTTTCAGATTCTGCTACTTAAGTATGGCAGATGAAATGTTATTCAGTTTTAGATGTTGAGAAGCATAATTGCTTGGTGACAGAGATTGTGATGGGACGTTAGTCTCACATTTGTATCTGAAAATACCACTTTAGAAATACCCCATGCTCAAATAAGTAGTTACTGGTCACTGAGTTAAACGTTGGAAATTTGAGTTGTCATATTGCTTCTACAATTGAGGAATAAGCAAATGGATGTACAGGAAGTCAGCATAATAATGATGAAAATAATGAAACTGTTATTAAATATTTCTATGATATTATTATTTCTTTGTGTTGAGATTACTTACTAATTCTGAGTAATTCAAAACATTTGATTTTATCACTTCAGCTCTTACATAAAAATATATTTAATAATGAAAAACTGACCTTCTGTGATGGTTGTTTACCCATGACTTTCTACTCCATTTTTTGACCTTGTCAACTGTGTCATTTTCCCACTGCACGTGAATATCTGTTTATATTTTTTCTTATTTTTCTTTTGATTTTAAAAGATACATAACTATTTAGGATATTTAATGTCCTGTGTCTTTTTCAGTGACTTTAGCTATTGTTCTCTGAAAGATTTTAATAAAAAGGATTTCTGACAACCAAACAAAACAGGAATCAGATTTGATAGACTTCAGCGTATATGAAGTGTATGTCCTGTCAGGAAAAAATCGAGCATCCAACACAGCTGGAACCTTTTTTGTACTCTGTATCCATCTTAGCTAGCCAATCTTGTGTATTTACTACAGCAACGACATTGATGAATCACTTTAATTTACCAGGCAACTGACGGTTTGCCAAGACTATCAGTGAGAACCGGCTGGAGCTGGTCCTGATCATTAGAGATACATGTATTGTTTCAAAAAAGTGTAACTGATCAGAAAGCAATTTAGATGTACTGTTTTACTACAGATGTAGAAACAAATATTTTAGTATCCTTCTGACTTTTATTTTTCTCTTTTTCTTTTCTCCTTTTATGGAAAAATCAACACCTATACAAATCTGTGCTAATTTAGTTATTGATAAAATTGCTTATGATATAATATGCCCTTTTAAAGTATTGGCAATAATTTTTAAATTAAGCTTGTATAACCGCGATTGGTTTTTAGACAATTTTTATGCCATTTTATGTACTTTATTTTGAAGGAAGCAAGTTGTGGTATCAGGTTTTCACTTAAATAGTTTAAACCTTGGGTGAGGACTAGAAAATAGAATGCATGAGCTTTCAAAGTATTATAGACTTCGAGTGAAGATGTGTGTAATAGAGGGCTTCCCAGGTGGCTCAGTGGTAAAGAATCTGTGTGCCAGTCCAGGAGATGGGGATTTGATCCCTGCAGGAAGATTCCCTGGAGGAGGAAATGGCAACCCACTCCAGTATTCTTGCCTGGGAAATCCCATTGACAGAGGAGCCTGGTGGGCTACAGTTCATGGAGTTGCAAAAAAGTCGGGCATGACTGAGCACCACCAGTCCACTTCATGTATAATAGAGGTACAAAAGGAGATTATCTTGGGAATACAGAGGGAGAATTTAATTACATATGATATGCAGAAGTCATGTTTCCTTCATGCTTAGTGTGTATAGAATTTATAACTATACACACTGAATTTATTCAGAGCTAACAGTATATTTAGGTGGACTAGATAGCTTGTCTATAATTAGGTGATACTACTACAATATTTTAAAAATTCGGCATGTTTATACAGTACCTATCATATGCCAAGACCTATACCTGGTGTTTTCATATATACGCAGTGTGCTGGGTGTCATATTATAATACAGGTTGGGGTCTGATGTACTCCAAATGCTTTTACTGTCTCTTTTTGATCCCTGAAAGTCTACTGATCAGACCTCAAAGCTTAAATCTTTGTCACATCTGTTTTAATTAAATATAGAAATAACCTGGAGGAGTTATTTCTTAAGTCTTTGTAAATTCCTACATTATGGCCTGGTGTGGATGGTGATTGCCCCTTCTGCAAGTAGGCTTTGGCAGAGGAAGTAGAAATGCTTTTAGAGGCCCATACTATTTGAACTGAGCTAGTAGAGGCCCAGAAATTAGAGCCAAATGATAAAGAGGTCTTTGTTTTATTTGTTTTGTGTACATTACATATTAAATAGTGCTGATCCCTGTTACTTTTTACTATGGTTATTTGAATAAAACATAGCTTATATATTAGAAAAATCAAATCCATACAAAAACCTGTTATTATTTTTTTTCTGTGTAATAGTCTACAGATGACTCATATGTTTTCACTTTATAACAGTAATAATTAAAGTACAGCAAAACATCAAAGAGTGAATTACTTAGGCTAGTTTAACAAAGTAGTGGATACATGGGAATGATTTCTAGGGTGGGGATATCTATGAGAATAATCTGAATTAACAGAGAAAATTGAGAATGGCTTCATTGAACTCCTAGCTGAGCAAATTCCAATTTTTACCAGTATTTTTGTGTGCTTTCCCCTTTTCTGCAATAACTCTCTGTGTCAGGGTAGAAACTGGTTTCATCTTTGTGGAAAGAAAGGTACTCATGTCATTTACCTACTTAGTAAATGTATGTGTTTAATAGGTTTCTGGTACTTCTTAAATATTTACAAGGCACATTATAAGCATTGACTATGAAGTCTCAATAATGACTTTTCCTATCAAGGAAATCTCTCTTTCTAGTTGTATGAACAATCTCTCCAAAGATTCTCTTTCAGTCCAAGAAAGCTTGAACATTTATCACCTTTTTTATTATTTAAGTCATGGGCATAGGACTGGGATAGATGCTGGTTCTGAGTAGTATATGGCTTCTGTAGTGGCTCAGATGTTAGAGAATTTGCCTGCAATGTGGGAGACCTGGGCTTGACCCTTGGGTTGGGAAGATCCCCTGGAGAAGTGAGTGGCTACCCGATCTAGTATTATTGCCAGGAGCATTCCGTGGGCAGGGGAGTCTGGCGGGCTACGCTGCATGGGGTCACAAAGAGTCAGACGTGACTCAGTGATGATTCTATGTAGTAATATAAAATTATATTTGAAAAAATATAACTGTAGTTTATTTTAGTAAGTAAACTGTTGGACTGTGTAATCATCCTAGTCTGACTTCTACTTATTAGAGACCTTCCCACCAAATGGGCCAGTACCAAACTTAGGTAATAGAGGTCAGGCTAAAAAAGCAGGGTTTCAGGCAGAATATAAACCATATCCATAATAAATAAGGTACCTGTGAAAAATACTGTCCAAATTGGAACACTTTGAGAGTGAAAAAGGGCATTGTTTATAATAGTGCTGGAACAACATGTATAAACTAGGAGTATCTCAAGTGAACTGAGACATATGGTTACCCTAGTGATAGATTTGATATATTTATTGAGAGTCGATGAGTGAGGTTACATTTTGTTAAGAGTTGGTGGTCATGTGAATGAATAGGCAACCCTGGTTTAAAGGCACAGGGTAAGGCAGACATGAACATGTTTGGACATGAACATATTTAAGTGGGATCTTCCTAGGACTGTCTTTTCCTAAAGGGTGTCTTGGATCTGGGTAGCATATTAAAAGAGAGGCAGATATAAAAGAATTGGAATGTAAAATATACTTTGATCCACTCCAGTCTTTTGTGTTCCTGAAATTAATTTTCGTTACTTCTCTCATCTCATAATTCATGCCTCCACATTTAAACATTCCTTATTGTTGGTAGTAGGAATTATGTGCATAGTTCAGAGGATGATGTTTTTTAATAGCATTGCTTCTGTTTTCAAAGACAAGCTTGGACTTGGCTGGATTTAAGAATTTCTTTGAAAATTTGGCTTAGCATATTGTTTTCGAATGAAAATATGGGAATTAGAACAGGAGAACAGATCCTACAACTTGCACATGCTATTTTATATTGGTATTTAAATTTCAAAGTGCTTTTTTGTCATTACAGCATTTAAAGAATGTTTAATGTGATTTTTCTTGCATCTTTTTATGTTTCATATTTGTATCTTTTATATGTACATGATTATTTTTCATGCTTATATAGTTTCATATAAGAACTCTTACAAAAACATGCTCTCTGTGGTTTTATTTTTGAAATTTTTATTGAGCTAATTGGAGACTCATATGTAGTTGAAGTGATTTTAAAGATGTTTTATAAAGCATTGGTTGGAATGGATTGTTCAGGGTGCTGCACTGTTCAGTGAAAATAGGGTTAACTTGAAAGTTATCTGGCCCCAGTGAAAGTTATCTTTGTGGCAAGAAGTCTTTTATATAGTTTCATCATCATTTATGTTTAATCTTTTACTATTCTAGTCTCTGACTTGTTTACCCACGAGGTCCTCAATGGTTCAATGTCAAGTTTTCCAGACTCCCTTATATACAACTCCCAATTCATAAGATGAGCCCCAGATGATCTGCCAAATTTGGTTCATGTCATGCTGCATCTCAGTTCAGTTCAGTCGCTCAGTCGTGTCCGACTCTTTGCGACTCCATGAATCGCAGCACGCCAGGCCTCCCTGTCCAACACCAACTCCCGGAGGTCACTCAGACTCATGTCTATTGAGTCAGTAATGCCATCCAGCCATCTCATCCTTTGTCGTCCCCTTCTCCTCCTGCCCCCAATCCCTCCCAGCATCAGAGTCTTTTCCAGTGAGTCAACTCTTCGCATGAGGTGGCCAAAGTACTGGAGTTTCAGCTTTAGCATCATTCCTTCCAAAGAAATCCCAAGGCTGATCTCCTTCAGAATGGACTGGTTGGATCTCCTTGCAGTCCAGGGGACTCTCAACAGTCTTCTCCAACACCACAGTTCAAAAGCATCAATTCTTCAGCGCTCAGCCTTCTTCACAGTCCAACTCTCATATCCATACATGACCACTGGAAAAACCATAGCCTTGACTAGACGGACCTTTGTTGGCCAAGTAATGTCTCTGCTTTTGAATATACTATCTAGGTTGGTCATAACTTTCCTTCCAAGGAGTAAGCGTCTTTTAATTTCATGGCTGCAGTCACCATCTGCAGTGATTTTTGAGCCCCCCAAAATAAAGTCTGACACTGTTTCCACTGTTTCCCCATCTATTTCCCATGGAGTGATGGGACCGGATGCCATGATCTTTGTTTTCTGAATGTTGAGCTTTAAGCCAACTTTTTAGCTTTCCTCTTTCACTTTCATCAAGAGGCTTTTTAGCTCCTCTTCACTTTCTGCCATAAGGGTGGTGTCATCTGCATATCTGAGATTATTGATATTTCTCCTGGCAGTCTTCATTCCAGCTTGTGTTCCTTCTAGTCGAGTGTTTCTCATGATGTACTCTGCATATAAGTTAAATAAGCAGGGTGACAATATACAGCCTTGACATTCTCCTTTTCCTATTTGGAACCAGTCTGTTGTTCCATGTCCAGTTCTAACTGTTGCTTCCTGACCTGCATACAGATTTCTCAAGAGGCAGGTCAGGTGGTCTGGTATTCCCATCTCTTTCAGAATTTTCTACAGATTGTTGTGATCCACACAGTCAAAGCCTTTGGCATAGTCAATAAAGCAGAAATAGATGTTTTTCTGGAACTCTTTTGCTTTTTCCGTGATCCAGCAGATGTTGGCAATTTGATCTCTGGTTCCTCTGCCTTTTCTAAAACCAGCTTGTGCCTCTACCCATCAAATAACACCTTTCCTGAGTTCAGAGTGGCCTTCAGGTGCCTCTCTTGAAGTCAAGATGGAAAACTAACATAGTTTAAAAGCAAAGCAAAACAAGAAAACCCCCAAACACCAAACAACAAATAGCAATCTTGAGTAGGGTAATTCCCCTAGATACATTACTTCTTTTAATTCTCATATGAACCCCAAAAGATTGATGCTTTCAGTTGACAGTTGAGAAAATGAAGTGTTTATAAAGGATATGGAACTAGGCCAGAACATATTCTGGTACTGGTACTTGGTCTTATTTCATTACAACTCTAAAGTTACACTGAGAGGTTATTACTGAATTAGGCTGCTGTAGGAAAATAATTTCTTTTTCCCTCACTTTATCTTTGGTATAGAACCTGCTTGCTCTCTCTGGGCTATGGATTCTTTTTGCTCTATTTCTTTTTTCCTCCTTTCTGTCTCTTCTCATTCCTTGAAGATTGTTGCTTCAAAGGTACTGGCTTTATAATAGCTTTGCCTCAGTGGTGGATAAAGTTGGGAATAAGCACTTTGCTGCTTATCTTACCAAGAGGTGGCATCTCTTTCTCCCCATCTTTAGTCCAGGATATAGCTCTGTGACATGCTGTGGCCAGTACACTGGGGTTTAAGTAAGGCTCTGCCAGTCATGAGCTTAACATTCTAGAGGCCTGGCAACTTTGCCATTTCATCCTCTTGGAACCCTGAGCCACAGTGAAATATGACTGACTACCTCACCAGAGAGCCTGTCAGGAGAGAGAGAGCGCGAGTGAGAGAGCTGGATGTATGGTTAGCCAGTAGCTGTTAGGGGCATCTCAGCTGAGGCACCAAGCATATTATTGAGGTCATCTTGGATTTCGGCCCCATGAACCTCCAGAAGACTGCTTCTCCATCAGTTACCTAAGTAAGACTAGTCCAAAAAGCTGGCCAGCTGAGTTTAGCTCAGATTGTAGAATCATAAGCAAATAAATGCTTTTTTTTTAATGCTACTAAATTTTGGGATATTTCATTAAATAGAAGTAGTACCAGAAATACTCGCTGAATACAAATTTATCTTGTCTAAGACTGAAGACTGAAGACTATTACTTTCTGTCATCTTTATGCACATCCCAAGATAATGAGACCTCAGTCAAGGTAAGGTTCTAGTTCCTTTAGAAAAGGGAGTTCAGAGAAATTTAAGGGATTTGGAATGTCAAAACTGGACAAATGAAATTCAAGTAGGATAAGAAAATTATTTTCAACTGTCCAAAGGCTTCTTGTAAGAGGAATATAGTTGGTTTTGAGAATTCAGGGAATGGGAAAGATGAAAATGATTAGAAGCCACATATCAGTAATTATGTTTAACTTTAATGTGATCAAACTTCCTTCAGATTGAAATTCAACATGGAATTGTCCTTTGTAGTGGACTATACAAAATGGCAGGGGTGCCCAAAGAAAATGAAACACAGTCCATTGCTGGAGAGTCAAGGTGCAGTGACTTACCACCTTACACGTGTGTGGCAGTCATGTAATCATGCTACTTGGCCTCCTTTCAAGAAAGTACTTCTTTTTCAGCTGTGATAAGTGTAATTAGTTGACAGGTGTAGCTGCCGGACCTTAGAATCCTGTGTAGCATTCAAGCTAAGGCAGTGCTTTTCAGGTCATCTTCCAGCCATTGACAGAGCCTGGCCATTTCTGCCAGTGCAGACCTCTCCTGAAGCCTGTCCTTGCTCTTTAGTTCTCCGTTAGGTTGGTTAAGACTTCTGAGATCTGTATTGCATTTCTTATATAGTTCACCTTGATTCTTCTTTCTCTCTTCCCTCTCAGAAGTGTAGGCTCTGCTTTGTGCTCTGAAGGAGCATAATCCTGCTCCCATTCACAATCCTGTTTTCTTCCTTATTATCATTCATAGATATTACTCTTCAATAAGTATCTTTACTCTTAATTCTGGCACAGCATCTGCTTCAGTCAAGATATGAGGCCAATGCAGCGGACAAAACTAAACTGAAAGGTGGGTCAGTTTAGAAGAATTTTAGTGTCTCTTCAAACCAGCAACCCTGCAATATTATGATGTACCATCTAATGGCTCTTAGGTAAAGTTCTTGACTCAGACAGTAAAGAATCTAGCCTGCAATGCAGGAGACCTGGTTTTGATCCCTGATTTGAGAAAATCCCCTGGAAGAGGCACAGCAACCCACTCCAGAATTCTTGCCTGGAGAATCCCATGGACAGAAGAGCCTGGCAGACTACAGTCCATGGGGTTGCAAAGGGTTGGACACCACTGAGCAACAAAGCACAGCACAGGTAGCGCTGAATAATCATTTTACAACAATTCTAAGAAAGAAGCCAAAAGATACTTTTTGGGGTAGAGAAGGCACCTGTCTAAATCACAAGCTTTGTATTTTGGGAAATACATTCTTCAGAATTGCAAAGGTGCATTTAGTCTTAAAAAATAATTCATTTGCTAATATTTGTAACTATCTGGAGTACTTAAATCTACTAAACAGCACAAAAAGATGGAGATGCATCAATGTCTAGTAATAGGTGTCTGTTTGGATTAAGCCCCTTGCATCACACATGTCTTCTGGACAAATAGTGCCAACATTGAAGAGGATTAAATAAAGCAGTATAGAAAAACTGTTCTGGTGCTATTTAGTATAATTTAGAAAATTATCTTCCATTTTACTTTCTGTTAATATGTTTTTTATTAATCTGCTCAATACATCTAGATCTTATATGATTATCACATAACAAAATAACAAATACTAATAATCAGCTTTGAAATATGAACACTATTAAATTATGCATCTCTTGGATATATGTGAAATTCTAGAATAAATTAAAATGTACTGAAATTAATAATCTTGAATTGGAATGAACTTTTTAGTTTTTTTTTGATGTTGTGCTTATGCCAAATGAATGTAAAACAAATGCTTACTTTGAAGGTTTGAAGTTAAAAATTTCAGAAAATATTGTTATCAGGCCAGCCTGTAATTCCCAGAATGCCCGTGTTTATATAGGTGATAAGACTAGGGCAAAAGTAGCAGCCAAATTAAAACATTCCTTTCAGTTCATGCATACTCCAACCTCTCTCATGATCTTTTGAGATAAATTCTGGAATCCCTGGGTATATCATGTGAGATATAGTAATAAGACATTGCTTTCATGGCACATGGAGCTCTGTTTTTTAAAGCCTCCTTTGTTGAACTCTTGTCATCTGCCAGGTAGTATGCTAAGTTCTTTAAGTAGATTATCTCATTAATATCACCACAAGCATATTAGATAGGGACTATTGTTATTTTCATTTTTCACTCAAGAAATCTGAGGGCTGGAGAAATTAAATAAAATGAGCAATGTCAATGTAGTGCATAAAAGCACTGGGTTTTAACCCAGTTATGGCTGACTACAAGGTCTGTGATGTCATAACCATTGTGTTACCTAGACTTTTCTGTTCTCCTACTTGCTGTCTGTTCTTTCAGTCACTGAGGGTCAAAGTGCCACTGGTCAGCAGCCCTGCTGCTGCTCTGCTGTTGTGTCCGTCCTCTGCTGCCGCTGAAGCCCAGGCTGTGGATGCCCAGGGTGCAGGGAGCTGATGTGCAGGGGGCTAAAGGAACTCTTGTTGCCAAATGTGCTGTTATCACTGACTGCACTGCTGCTGTCATTAGTGCTTCTGCCAACACTGCCAGCCCTGCTGTTGCCAGTGCCAGTGCTGCTGATGCCCTGGGCTCTGGGTGTTCAGGGTGATTCTGTAGACAAGCAGCTGCTTTTAGATTTCGCTTGCTCATTCCCTGTAGTTTCTTTGCCTTAGGACTCAGGCTTAAGTTCATGGAGCCTAGGATAGAAGATAATGGGAGGTATGTTTTATCTTCTCCAACATCTGGGACAGCTGGCCTTGAACCAAACATGTGCACTTCAATTCTGTTTTCTCTTCTTCCTTAGAGATTTCTTTTCCCCAGAGGCTCTTTCTTCCCTCATGCAGTGCCCCACCAGCCCTGGAAACTGAGCATAAACACTTGAACCTTAGAATGAACATAATTTAGTCTTAATGTGGAAGCCCCACTACATTAGATATTTCAGTTTGAAAATTATTATAAGGAGCACTTAAATTTTATAATATTGAATATGTACTTAGGTGTGCAAGAATTGAATCATGCTAATTCTTAAAGAATTGCTATAATCAACTTTGATCTGGCAATAGTGGTTACAATTTGATTTACATTATTTAAAAAAAAAATTACTAGGGCTCAGAAAGTCAAATCTTTCTCTGAAGCCCTATCAATGATTCATACAACTCATATCAAAAGGCTTACAGGGATAAGGTGATTTGTTGGTAGGGTGATTCTCTTTTGCTTTTGCTTTCAACCCTGACTCACCAGGAGGGCAGTGTTGTCTCAAAGCTGGAACATCATGTCAGTGTATGGCAAAACCACTACAATATTGTAAAGTAATCAGCCTCCAATTAAAATTAAAAAAAGAGAGAGAGAAAAAGAAAAAGGCAAAAAGAAATAAGGAAATAGCACGAAAATTTATAAATATGTGCCCATTAAAAACAGAAAAATTATGGATTTTTCAAATGAAGGAAAATAAATAACATTGCTGAATTCTTTACCATCTTAACTGAAAGCAAAAAACGTGTTTGAATTTTTTCATTGAGAAAAGCATATGGGGGAAAAAACTCTTAGTTCTATGCCTGAAATGTTTCTTTTTCTTTTCTTTTATTGCTTACAAGTAGTCTATTAAGAAAAAGTCGTTAAGATCCTGGTCAGAAATCTCTCTTTTTAAAAGAAATATTTATTTTTTTAATTGAAAGATAATTGCTTTACAGAATTTTGTTGTTTTCTGTCTAACCTCAACATGAATCTCTTCTTAATGACTACTTTTCCCCTTAAGGATAAAGCAGTCTCTTTTTTGTGTTTGTTTGTTTGAGTACAATGCAATTTATATTTTCATTCTACCTATAATGATAATTGAGAGTTTTATTGTTTCTTCTAAATTTATTGAGGTATAATTGATGTATAACTTTTATAGTGTTGTATAACTTTTAAGATATATAGAAAAATAGTTTTTCTAACTTTAAGGTATAGAGGATAATAATTTGACTTACATGCATCATGAAATGATTACCACAAGAAGTTTAGTGATCATCCATCATCTCATATAAATACACATTAGAAAAAATTGTTTTCCTTTGTGATGAGAACTCAAGATTTACTCTTTTTAATAACTTTCATATGTAACATATAGCAGTGTTTATTATATTAACCATGTTGTACATTATATTGCTTGTACTTAAAAGTTAATTTATAATTGGAAGTTTATACCTTTTGACTGCCTTTATCCAATCCCCCTCCCCCCACCTCTGATAACCACAAGTCTCATTTCTTTTTTTATGTTTGTTTGTTTGTTTTTAGGGTATCATTGACCTACAACACTATGTTAGTTCCTTTTATACAACATAGTGCTTCAGTATTTCTATACATTTCAAAATGATCACCATGATAAGTCTACTTATCATCTGTCATCATACAGATGTGTAACATAATTATTAACTACATTCCCCACACTGTACATCTCATGCTCTTGACTCATTTATTTTGCAACTAAAAGTTTGTACCTCTTAATCTCCCTCATCTGTTTTACCTGCTTTGTGTTTTGTTAATTAAGAAAATAGAGAAATGCATACATTGCAGACATGGTGAAATTCTTTATTTGTCAAATGTGTGGACTTCCAGTAAATTTCATGAGGAATATAATTTTATTTAACAAGTGTAAATATGTGAATTTTTGAACATATTTATATTTAAACTTATCCTAGAACATACATGTTAAGATTCTGTCTTTATGTGTATAATCTACATTTTTATTCTTAATTGATTTTAAAAAATTTTAAAATTAGAGTCGAAGAAAAATGTTAGTATGTGAAAAATAATCCAAATATCTTACTATGATTAAACATTAGACACAGGTATGTGTTTTATTATTTTCTGAGCTTCATGCTAGAGTACATTGTAAAGAAATTTGGATAAAATTAAATTCTGGAAGCAGTGCAGAGAGAAGTAAAATATTGTTGCCTTGTATTTCTGATCCTCCTTATTTTTTCGTTTTTAGTGGGAATTTATGCATCTCCCATAAAAATGCCAATGTATTAATGTAGTTATAAATGTAGAAGAAGGATGTTTAAGGTTTGTAGGTTGACAGATGCCTTTATAAATATCAGTGTTTATGAATATTTAATATCCTTTCTATTATTTTCACTTAATGTTTCAATTTCATTTTAACAGAATGTATATGAAATGGTTGATCCTTTTCTAGATGGTTTTTTCCCCCTTTTATGCTCACATATTTAGGCAGATGAGGTTTGCAAGTAGTTGAATTCAGAGTTCATTTTGGAGCAGACTGGTGGGGATATTACCCAATAGCTTTTTCAAAGAAGTACTTACTACTTTATAGTTAAAGTCATTTTTATCTTTATGTAGCCGTATAATACTTCAGTTCATAAATTCTTAGAAAGTTTAAACAAAGCAAAACAATGATTTGGAAAGCAATAAATTAAAACCATAAATGATTTAGGGAGTCTCTGGAAATAGGAATACTAACAAATGCTATACAGGGTAGATTTTTTTTTTAATGTCTGAATTTATTAACCTGTGAAAGGAGGACTTTTAAATCGAAAATAATGACAGCACCTTAATTATGGTGGTTTTATTGAAAGCCTACTACTTCAGTAATAAGGTGTATTTTAGGTACCAAAGCTATGGCAGCTGTCAAACACCAATATTTTTTCCCTGAGAATAGGTTTGGTGTAATGTTTTTCAAGGACAAGTTGCTCAGCTATTGTCTCAGTGAGCACAGCTAGTTAATATTCAACAGTTTTCTTAATCAAAATTGTATGTCATGCTCCCTAGAGTGTTTGTTAAAGTGATTGTATGTTTATCAGAGCCTTCAACAGCAGAAACAGAATATTCCTAGATGAAGTGCTGGTAATGAGAGCCTATATTATCCAAGGGTGCTGATAAGAAATAGAAAATGCTGTCAAAATCATTGTTTGTGAAAAAAAAAAAAAATTACTATAGCTCAAAAAGTCAAACCTTTCTTTGAAGCCCTTGTAGTTTCTGTAACTTCAGTTGTTTATCAGGGATAATGGGGCAGCAGGGGTATGGTGATATCCTACTATACACTCCAGGGATTGCATGCCAGTGGTCAAATAGTCTAGGGGGCTGTTAATCATTGCTTCTGTTGGATGGCTGATTAAGGTTCTTCACAACATGTTTCCTTTAGATTACAGAAAGTTCTTAATGAAGTAAAGCTTGAGGGCATTAGAGAGCTCAATCTGGCATTCTACAAATGGTATTGAAAAGTCATGTGGGGAAAACAAGCATTGCCAAAAGTAAAACAATGCAGCAGCTAACATTTTCCATGAAATACTGTGTCTAAGGTGCAGGTTTGGTTACTGCTTTTGTTTCTACTTCAAATTATTTTCTATTTCCAGGTGACACTGTGCTGGAAGCAGAGCTGTCCTGTTACATATGACTTTTTCTTCCAAGGGTAGTACCTATCATTTACACACATACATGCACACACATACACCATACAAACACCTCTTCTCTCCCTTCCTTGAAATGATCAAAGATACTGTTTGAAAAATATGGCTCTTGTAATACTAGAAAAGGGTTTTGTCTCTAGTAGTATTCTATGAGGAATGAAGTCTTCCGCAAAAAGTTCATTTTAATTATCATGTTGGTGGATTCTCCTGTAGAATCATAACACTGACTAATAAAAAGTTTTTGGTCATTGTTTCACTTTGAACATTAGTTAGGAAGCAATGCACCTACAACCCATCGGAGTTAGTCTTTGTAAAAAATAATGAATCGCCAGTCTATGTCTGACGCAGGATACAGCATGCTTGGGGCTGGTGCATGGGGATGACCCACAGAGATGTTATGGGGAGGGAGGTGGGAGGGGGGTTCATGTTTGGGAACACATGTAAGAATTAAAGATTTTCAAATTAAAAAAAAAATGATAAGAATGTCAAGTTAAAAAAAATGTTTTTGAAGGCTTACATCCAGGGATATTGATCATTTCAGTGATACTGAAGTGTGTTCTGCACTTTATGTATTAATCTTTAACATGTAGCGATGGGCATATTAATGAAAAAATTGCTGCTATATATTTGAAACTTAAGCCAGAAATAATGCTGATATTCAAAATACCTTATTTACTTGGTATTGTCATGTGTAGTCAATTAATTTCTAACTACTTTTTAGATAAATTGATCAATTTCATATTTTAATTTATTGTAAGTTTTAGCTTACAGTTGTTTCAAAATATGAATCACAGATTGATTTGATAACAGTTTTTGGTAGAATTGTGGATCGATCAGTCCAGTCAGGAGACAGGAGATGGAATCCATAGGAAGTTAAACAAGAGAGCTTAATATAAAAAATTATTAAATTGTGACAAAAGAGTAACCTATGAGATATGAGGAAACTTATGCAATACCCTGGAGCCAGGGGAGTGTACCAAGGAAGCACAGACTTGGAAGAGGTTCAGATCTTTGGAGAAAAGGTGTAATTCATCCCATTGTATAGTAGAGAAGTTCATGGATTTGGTTGTACATCTTGAGGTGGTCCCCAGTTGCTGGGTAAGGTGGCAGCCCAGAGAGCAGGGGTGGCACTGGCAATTAAACCAGATTGTGTGTCAGTGAGCATGGGCCCCTTCCAGGTTGCTCGGTAGGGAGAGTCCTCAGTGGAGAGGAACTGAGGACCTGCAGTGGCGCCGTCAGGAGTTCAGACAGGTAGCAACCAGCAACAAACAACTCTGGCCCTGTCGGACTGGTGAAGAATCATGAGTTCTGGGCCTTCTGTGTGGCTGAATGTCCACTTGTGTCCACTGAATATCTTCACAACCACATGTAGATCACTGATCCTCATCCACCACAACAGAAACTTTGGGAGGGCCTTTTTTCCTGTAGTGTCCTTCCAACTTACTCCATCCGAAAAGCTCAACATCATGCTCATTATAAAAAAGAAATGCTTAAAGGAATTCCACCTATGATCATGAAAGATATATCTATTGAAGGGTGCATTCAAAGCTGGAAGGCAGTTAAGTCATAGCTGCATTCATTGCATCATATATAGATGCTAACGTATCTAATGTTACAGCAAAGTTGATAATTCTGTTAAGAATGTCATGTTCTATACAGGTGTCCTAGGTTTAGCCACTAGTGCTTGTCTATCCTGATTAGTTGCATTATCCATTTTTCAGCAGCTGAGAGCTTAAGACTGTGCTTATTTTTCACTGTGTCTTTTATATACACCAGACATAGCTCTCTGGAGTGGGTTAGGAGCCCATCTACATACACCACTGTAATTTATACCCAAATTTTTAGATTAAGTGTTTGAGCAACCTCAGTGGAAGAAACTCATGTAGTATCAATAAACTCTTTTCTAATTTGAACCTTTTAGATCTCTTTTATAAGCAAGTGAGGAAACTATGTACCCCTAGAGTCTAAACTAGAAATAATACATGGTTCATTTGGCAAATCTGAAGAGCAGTATTGATTTTGAGGCATTGAGGAACATGCAAATGCATAGATCAGGTTTTTCCTAGTTAGTCATTCCTTTCTCTGCTGTTCAGTTCAGTCACTCAGGCATGTCTGACTCTTTGCGACCCCATGAATCGCCGCACGCCAGGCCTCCCTGTCCATCACCAGCTACCGGAGTTCATTCAGACTCACGCCCATTGAGTCGGTGATGCCATCCAGCCATCTCCACTCCAGGTGGAGTGGATTGCCATTCCCTTCTCCAGAGGATCTTCCCAACCCAGGGATCAAACCCTGGTGTCCTGCATTGCAGGCAAACTCTTTACCATTAGAGCTACGGGGAGGACCTGTCATTATTGGGAAGAGGTTAAATGCTTTACCAGAAAGATCCAGAAACAAGTTGAAATTCTAAAAATTTCTTAGAAATATGCTTTGAGGCATCATGGCTGAATGAATAGAGAATAATGTGTTACATGACCTAGGTAGGAATTCTAGCTCTATCACTCGCTCTATGAATTTAGCCAAGTTAAATAAAGTCATTAAGCCATGTTTCCACACCTACAAAATAAAAATAATTGCACCCTTCATGTAAGTTTTTGTGAGGATTAACTAGAATAATAAATTGAAAAGTATCTGGAAAAAGAAGATGCTGAACAAACACAATTACTTTCAGTTTCAGATATCAAAGTCAATTTAATGCAGATTATTTGATGAACTGAAGATTATTAATATTCTGAATACAGTGGAGAGAAAATCAAGGGGATTTTAACTATCACAAAAAGCCTACTTGTTCCCTAGTTTGGCTATTTAAAATGTGAATAGCACTTAAAAAACATTTTAAATTCTGTTTTTAAGATAAACATGTGCGGTGACTTTTGGTTCTTGAGAAAATTTAGTCTGATGTTGGTTTTGGCTCTTTCTTAGGTTAATTAGTCTCTTTATCTAAGAGTTAAGCTGCTAGTGACCTTTTCTCTAAGCTAATGGGTATGTTAGGATCTTTAATCCGCTTGGCTTCCTTCTCATAAATTAGAGTTCAGGAAAAAAGAAGTTCTTTGGTGGGTTGTTTATTACAGGCTTTTATAACAGTCCATTGTTAGTTGAGAATTAACTCTAGAGCTTTTTATTCCTACATATTATAAAAATAGAATAATTGTGCAAAAATGAGTATCAAGGAAACATATGTTATGTTTTTAAGTGAGTATATTGATCTATTATGTGAAGAATTTTTAGTTGAAATAGTTGTTTAGTGGGAATTATTTTGACCTTATTGCTGAGTTCCTTCAGGTCAACTTCATACTCTCTCCCTTTCTAGTGTTTGTAAAATGGTCAATTGCAGTGATTATGTTCAGCTTTATACTGCTAGGCTTATTTATCTAATTAAAATGTCCCAGAACACAGAACATACATCCTAGAACTACATGAAATATTTGATCTCATGAATGATCTCTTCAATAAATGGTGCTGGGAAAATTGGACAGCTACATGCAAAAAAATGAAATTAGAACATTCTTTAATACCATCACACACACAAAATACCTAAAATGGATTAAAACCTAAATGTAACACTGGATACTATAAAACTCTTAGAGAAAAATACAGGCGGAACAATCTCTGACATAAATCTCAGCAATATATCTTTTGATCTGTCTCCTACAGTAAGATAAATACAAACAAACAAATAGGACCTAATCAAACTCTAAAACTTTTGATTATCAAAGGAAACCATAAACTAAATGAAAAAACAACCCAAAGAATGGGAGAAAATATTTCTAAATATTGCGACCAACAAGGGATTAATCCCCAAAATTTACAAACAGCTCATATAGCTTATGAGCCTCCATGGGCAGAGGAGCCTGGCAGGCTACAGTCCATGGGACGGCAAAGAGTCAGACATGGCTGAGAAATTGAACACATGCAGCTCAACATTATAAAAAACCAAACAACCAAACCAAAATATGAGCAGCAGATCTAAACAGACATTTCTCCACAGAAGATATACAGAGGGCCAAGAGACACAATAAAAAATACTCAACATCACTATTCAGTCAGTTCAGTTCAGTCGCTCAGTTGTGTCCCCCTTTGCTACCCCATGAATCGCAGCACGCCAGGCTTCCCTGTCCATCACCAACTCCCAGAGTTTGCTCAAACTCATGTTAATCGAGTCGGTGATGCCATCCAGCCATCTAATCCCCTGTCATCCTCTTCTCCTCCTGCCCCCAATCCCTCCCAGCATCAGGGTCTTTTCCAGTGAGTCAAGTCTTTGCATGAGATGGCCAAAGTATTGGAGTTTCAGCTTTAGCATCAGTCCTTCCAATGAACACCCAGGACTGATCTTTAGAATGGACTGGTTGGATGTCCTTGCAGTCCAAGGGACTCTCAAGAGCATTCTCCAACACCACAGTTCAAAAGCATCAATTCTTCGGTGCTCACCTTTCTTCACAGTCCAGCTCTCACATCCAGCGTGACCACTGGAAAAACCATAGCCTTGATTAGACGGACCTTTGTTGGCAAGGTAATGTCTCTGCTTTTGAATATGCTGTCTAGGTTGGTCATAAATTTCCTTCCAAGGAGTAAGCATCTTTTAATTTCATGGCTGCCAATCACCATCTGCAGTGATTTTGGAGCCCAAAAAAATAAAGTCTGACACTGTTTCCACTGTTTCCCCATCTATTTCCCATGAAGAGATGGGACCAGATGCCATGATCTTCATTTTCTGAATGTTAACTTTAAGCCAACTTTTTCACTCTCCTCTTTCACTTTCATCAAGAGGCTTTTGAGTTCCTCTTCACTTTCTGCCATAAGGGTGGTGTCATCTGCATATCTGAGGTTATTGATATTTCTCCCAGCAATCTTGATTCCAGCTTGTGCTTCTTCCAGCCCATCGTTTCTCATGATGTACTCTGCGTATAAGTTAAATAAGCAGGGTGACAATATACAGCCTTGACGTAGTCCTTTTCCTATTTGGAACCAGTCTGTTGTTCCATGTCCGGTTCTAATTGCTGCTTCCTGACCTGCATATAGGTTTCTCAAGAGGCAAGACAGATGGTCTCGTATCCCCATCTCTTTCAGAATTTTCCACAGTTTATTGTGATCCACACAGTCAAAGGCTTTGGCATAGTCAAGAAAGCAGAAGTAGATGTGTTTCTGGAACTCTCTTGCCTTTTACATGATCCAGCGGATGTTGGAAATTTGATCTCTGGTTCCTCTGCCTTTTCTAAAACCAGCTTGAATATCTAGAAGTTCACGGTTCATGTATTGCTGAAGCTTGGCTTAGAGAATTTTGAGCATTACTTTACTAGCATGTGGGATGAGTGCAATCGTGCGGTAGTTTGAGCTTTCTTTGGCATTGCCTTTCTTTGGGATTGGAATGAAAACTGACCTTTTCCGGTCCTGTGGCCACTGCTGAGTTTTCCCAATTTGCTGGCATATTGAGTGCAGCACTTCACAGCATCCTCTTCCAGGATTTGAAATAGCTCAACTGGAATTCCATCACCTCCACTAGCTTTGTTCATAGTGATGCTTTCTAAGGCCCACTTGCCTTCACATTCCAGGATGTCTGTCTCTAGGTGGGAGATCACTCCATCGTGATTATCTGGGTTGTGAAGATCTTTTTTGGTTAGTTCTTCTGTGTATTCTTACCACTTCTTCTTAATATCTTCTGCTTCTGTTAGGTCCATACCATTTCTGTCCTTTTAACAAGCCCATCTTTGCATGAAATGTTCCCTTGGTATCTCTAATTTTCTTGAAGAGATCTCTATTCTTTTCCATTCTCTTGTTTTCCTCTATTTCTTTGCATTGATCGCTGAGGAAGGCTTTCTTATCTCTCCTTGCTATTCTTTGGAACTCTGCATTCAGATGCTTGTATCTTTCCTTTTCTCCTTTGCTTTTCGCGTCTCTTCTTTTCACAGCTATTTGTAAGGCCTTCCCAGACAGCCATTTTGCTTTTTTTTCCATTTCTTTTCCATGGGAATGGTTTGATCCCTGTCTCCTGTACTTTGTCACGAACCTCCTTCCGTAGTTCATCAGGCATGCTGTCTATCAGATATAGTCCCTTAAATCTATTTCTCACTTTCACTGTATAATTGTGAGGGATTTGATTTAGGTCATACCTGAATGGTCTATTGGTTTTCCCCACTTTCTTCAATTTAAGTCTGAATTTGGTAGTAAGGAGTTCATAATCTGAGCCACAGTCAGCTCCCAGTCTTGTTTTTGCTGATTCTATAGAACTTCTCATCTTTGGTTGCAAAGAATATAATTAATCTGATATCGGTGCTGACCATCTGGTGATGTCCATGTGTAGAGTCTTCTCTTGTGTTGTTGGAAGAGGGTGTTTGCTATGACCAGTGCATTCTCTTGTCAAAACTCCATTAGCCTTTGCCCTGCTTCATTCCGTCCTCCAAGGCCAAATTTGCCTGTTACTCCAGGTGTTTTTTGACTTTCTACTTTTGCATTCCAGTCCCCTATAATGAAAAGGACATCTTTTTTGGGTGTTAGTTCTAAAAGGTCTTGTAGGTCTTCATAGAACTGTTCAACTTCAGCTTCTTCAGTGTTACTGGTTGGGGCATATGCTTGGATCACCATGATATTGAATAGTTTGCCTTGGAAACGAACAGAGATCATACTTTTGTTTTTGAGATTGCATCCAAGTACTGCATTTCGGACTCTTTCGTTGACCATAATGGCTACTCCATGTCTTCTAAGGGATTCCTGCCCACAGTAGTAGATATAATAGTCATCTGAGTTAAATTCACCCATTCCAGTCCATTTTAGTTCGCTGATTCCTAGAATGTCAAATTCACTCTTGCTCTCTCCTGTTTGACCACTTCCAATTTGCCTTGATTCATGGACCTGACATTCCAGGTTCCTATGCAATATTGCTCTTTACAGCATTGGACCTTACTTCTATCACCAGTCACGTCCACAGCTGGGTATTGTTTTTTCTTTGGCTCCATCCCTTCATTCTTTCTGGAGTTATTTCTGCACTGTACTCCAGTAGCATATTGGGCACCTACCGACCTGGGGAGTTCCTCTTTCCTCTTTCAGTATTATATCAGTTTGCTTTTTCATACTTTTCATGCGGTTCTTAAGGCAAGAATACTGAAGTGGTTTGCCATTCCCTTCTCCAGTGGACCACATTCTGTCAGACCTCTCCACCATGATCCATCTGTTGGGTGGCCCCACACGGCATGGCCTAGTTTCATTGAGTTAGACAAGGCTGTGGTCCATGTAATCAGATTGGCTAGTTTTCTGTGATTATGGTTTCAGTGTGTCTGCCCTCTGATGCCCTCTCGCAACACCTACTGTCTTACTTGTGTTTCTCTTACCTTCTCTTACCTTGGGGTATCTCTTCACGGCTGCTCCGGCAAAGTGCAGCCACTGCTCCTTACCTTGGATGAGGGGTATCTCCTCACAGCCGCCCTTCCTGACCTTGAACATGGAGTAGCTCCTCTTGGCCCTCCTGTGCCCACGCAGCTGCTGCTCCGTGACGGACATCACTATTAGAAAAAGACAAATCAAAACTACAATGAGATATCACCTCACAGCAGTCAGAATGGCCATCATCGAAAAGTCTACAAACAATAAATGCTGGAGAGGGTGTGGAGAAAAAGGAACTCTCCTTTCTAAATGTTTCCTGTAAATCTAAATTGGAGCAACCACTATGGAGCAGTCCCTCTGCTAAGCATGTTTCCAGAGATAACCAATGGATTGAAAGCATCCCAATCTCCATTGCAGTGTAGTTTATAAAAGCCAGTACATGGGAAAACAAACTAAATGTCCATTGTCAGATGACTGGATAAAGAAAATGTGGTGTACACACACACACACACACACACACACACACACACACACAATGTAATACTACTCAGCCATAAAAAAGAATGAAATAATTCCATTTACAGTAACACAGATGAAACTAGAGATTATCATACATAGTGATGTAAGTCAGAGAAAGGCAGATATCATATGATATCACTTAAATGTGGGGAAAGCTAAAAAATGATACAAATAAACTCATTTACAAAACAAAAACAGACTCACAGACTTAGAGAATGGATTTAGGGTTACTAGGAGGGAAGGGTGTGCTGGGAGACAGATTGACATTTGTGATTGACATATACACCCTGGTATATTTAAAATAGATAACCAGCAAAGCGGGCTTCCCTGATGGCACAGATGGTGAAGGATCCACCTGCAGTGCAAGAGACCCTTATTAGATCCCTAGATCAGGAAGATCCCCTGGAGAAGTGAGCTACCCACTCCAGTAGTCTTGCTTGCAGAATCCCAGGAACAGAGGAGCCTTGTGGGTTGCAGTCCATGGGGGTCCCAAAGAGTTAGACATGACGGAGTGACTAAGCACATACACTCACACAGACACACACATACACACACACACACACCCAACAAGTACCTATTGTATAGCAAGGGGAACCCTGCTCAATACTCTGTATTAATTAACCTAAATGGTAAAATATCATGTAGGAGGGTTCCTTTTTCTCCATACCCTTTCCAGTATTTATTGTTTCTAGACTTTTTGATGATGGCCATTCTGACTGCTGTGAGGTGATACCTCGTTGTAGTTTTGATTTATCTTTTTCTAATAGTGATGTTGAGTATTTTTTAATGTGTCTCTTGGCCATCTGCATATCTTCTTTGGAGAAATGTCTGTTTAGATCTGCTGCTCATTTTTTGGTTTGATTGTTTTGTTTTTTATAATATTGAGCTGCATGTGCTCAGTTACTCAGCCGTGTCTGACTCTTTGCAGCCCCATGGACTGTAACCTGCCAGGCTCCTCTGCCCATGGAGGCTCATGAGCTGTATGAGCTGTTTGTACATTTTGGAGATTAATCCTTTGTTGGTCACATCATTTACAAATATTTTCTCCCATTCTTTGGGTTGTTTTTTCATTTAGTTTATGGTTTCCTTTAATGTGCAAAAGTTTTTGAGTTTGATTAGGTCCCATTTGTTTATTTTGTTTGTATTTCTCTTACTGTAGGAGACAGATCAAAATAGATATTGCTGGGATTTATGTCAGAAATTTGGAGAAGGCCCTGAAGACCCACTCCAGTACTCTTGCATGGAAAATCCCATGGACGGAGGAGCCTGGTAGGCTGCAGTCCATGGGGTATCTAAGAGTCAGACACACTGGGCGACTCCACTTTCGCTTTTCACTTTTATGCATTGGAGAAGGAAATAGCAACCCACTCCAGTGTTCTTTCCTGGAGAATCCCAGGGGCGGAGGAGCCTGGTGGTCTGCCATCTATGGGGTCGCACAGAGTCGGACATGACTGATGTGACTTAGCAGCAGCAGCAGCATGTCACAGATTGTTCTGTCTGTATTTTCCTCTAAGAGTTTTATAGTATCCAGTGTTACATTTAAGTCTTTATTTGTGTCTCCTATAGATAGCATATTTGGGATGTTATTGTTATTTTTATCTAGTGTAACAATCAATCTTTTTTGATTGGATTATCTTATACATTAAATATCTAATCTTATTGTTGATATGGTTGACTTTTTGTCTGCCTTTTAAAGTTATGCGTTATACACAAATATTAATATGTACTAGTTATTTTCTTAGTGGTTGTGCTAGGACTTATAGTATACATCATAGTTTATTAGAATCTACCTCAGAGTTATATGCAAAATAATATAATAAATGCATATTATTTTAGGCAGTTACCTTAAATCAGTTAAGACAAGAAAGATCTTCATGACGAAGATAATCACGATGGTGTGATCACTCACCTGGAGCCAGACATCCTGGAATGTGAAGGCAAGTGGGCCTTAGAAAGCATCACTATGAACAAAGCTAGTGGAGGTGATGGAATTCCAGTTGAGCTATTTCAAATCCTGGAAGAGGATGCTGTGAAAGTGCTGCACTCAATATGCCAGCAAATTGGGAAAACTCAGCAGTGGGCACAGGACTGGAAAAGGTCAGTTTTCATTCCAATCCCAAAGAAAGGCAATGCCAAAGAAAGCTCAAACTACCGCACGATTGCACTCATCTCACATGCTAGTAAAGTAATGCTCAAAATTCTCCAAGCCAATCTTCAGCAGTACATGAACCATGAACTTCTAGATATTCAAGCTGGTTTTAGAAAAGGCAGAGGAACCAGAGATCAAATTTCCAACATCCGCTGGATCATGTAAAAGGCAAGGGAGTTCCAGAAACACATCTACTTCTGCTTTCTTGACTATGCCAAAGCCTTTGACTGTGTGCATCACAATAAACTGGAAAATTCTGAAAGAGATGAGACCACCTGACCTGCCTCTTGAGAAACCTATATTCAGTTCAGGAAGCAATAGTTAGAACTGGACATTGAGCAACAGACTGGTTCCAAATAGGAAAAGGAGTACGTCAAGGCTGTATATTGTCACCCTGCTTATTTAACTTATATGCAGAGTACATCATGAGAAACACTGGGCTGGAAGAAGCACAAGCTGGAATCAAGATTGCTGGGAGAAATATCAGTAATCTCAGATATGCAGATGACACCACCCTTATGGCAGAAAGTGAAGAGGACTAAAAAGCCTCTTGATGAAAGTGAAAGAGGAGAGTGAAAAAGTTGGCTTAAAGCTCAACATTCAGAAAACGAAGGTCATGGCATCTGGTCCCATCTCTTCATGGGAAAAAGATGGGGAAACAGTGGAAACAGTGTCAGACTTTATTTTTTTGGGCTCCAAAATCACTGCAGATGGTGATTGCATCCATGAAATTAAAAGATGCTTACTCCTTGGGAGGAAAGTTATGACCAACCTAGATAGCATATTCAAAAGCAGAGATGTTACTTTGCCAACAAAGGTCCATCTAGTCAAGGCTATGGTTTTTCCAGTGGTCATGCTGATTGTGAGAGCTGGACTGTGAAGACAGCTGAGTGCCAAAAAATTGATGCTTTTGAACTGTGGTGCTGGAGGAGACTCTTGAGAGTCCCTTGGACTGCAAGGAGATCCAACCAGTCCATTCTGAAGGAGATCAGCCCTAGGTGTTCTTTGGAAGGACTGATGATAAAGCTGAAACTCCAGTACTTTGGCCACCTCATGCGAAGAGTTGACTCATTGGGAAAGACTGATGCTGGTAGGGATTGGGGGCAGGAGCAGAAGGGGACGACAGAGGATGAGATGGCTGGATGGCATCACCGACTCAATGGACGTGAGTTTGGGTGAACTCCAGGAGTTGTTGATGGACACAGAGTCCTGGTGTGCTGAGATTCATGGGGTCGCAAAGAGTTGGATACGACTGAGTGACTGAACTGAACTGAACTGAAGAGAAGAAAGGAGAAGATGCAATTATATAGTTTTCTAACTACCTTTACTGATATGCTTTGTCTTTTGGTTTGGGTTCAAATACTTTGCAGTGTCATTTGCTTTCAGCCTTAAGAACTTCCTTAAGTATTTCTTAAAAGATGGATGTACTAACAATGAATTCTGTCAGTGTGTTTTGATTATTTTGCTGACTATGAGATGCTTAACTGAAATTTTTTTTCCCTTTCAGCGGTTTGCCTGAAGCATCTCACTGCTTGATTTTCTCCATTGTTTTTTGTGAAAATACAGGTGGTATTCTTATTCAAGTTTCCTAGTACATGACAAATTATTCTCTCTTGTAGCTTGCAAGATTTTCTTGTGGTGTTGTTTGCTTATTTGTATGTTTAGTGATTTTGCCTGTTTAGTGAAGTGTGTTTCACTCAGTGTGGAGCCTCTGGTATAGTGCCTCTTCAGAGGCACAGTCTTGGCCATTCGCATAGTCACCAAGACCTTTTCTCCTACCCTAGGAGTATTCTCTTTAGCTGCATTTTCTGCTGGTTCTCCCTGTTAAAACTTCTAGCTTTTTTTTTTACTGCTATACATCTTGGTCTCATAGAGTTACCAGCCTCCTCTTATTTCTCACCATAGAATCCTCATTCCTTTCAGTAGTATCATTTCTCTTGTACTTTCCGTGCTCTGACCCAATAAAGTCACCTCTATTCTGGAGACCTATGGGACATTCGTTTTTTATCGCTTGTCTCTCCTTCTAGGAAAAATACCTGAACAAGTACTCCAGATATAGGGATAGGTTAGTGACCTGCTTCCATCAGAGTAGCGTTTTTGCTCTGATGAGTTTGGTACCTGGGAGGTATGATAGCCCATGTGTTTCTCTTGATCTTGAATGTGCAACCTAGGAGCTTACTTAAAAAGGGTGATCAAGGCCAAGTATAATCATCCAGTCACACCCAGGGTACTCTTGCACCCTGTGAGAGGGAAATGAATGGAAGGATGCCAGAGCATTTGGCTGTTTTTGCTTTGGCAACACAAAGCTGGGCAGAATGAGGGAAGCTGGTGACCTGCTCTTCCTGGGGTAAAGCCATAGCCCTGGACAAGACCTGTGGGGAGATAGAATCCTGTGCTCTTGGCTACAAATGCTTATAATGGAGCTTCCATCAGTTTGAGCTGAGTAAGGGGAGTGGGTTGTGACTCTAATGCCACAGATGCTCACTGTTTCCATTGATTTTGTTGAATAAATGTTTCTCATGTTGCATATTATTAGGACAGTTTCCTGAATTTTGAAGTGTTTGCTTTATTTAATGTTTACTTGTTATAGTTCTTCCACTGGGGAGAAGGGTCCACAGAGTCTTTTATACCTCCATCTGTAAGTGCTCTCACAAATCTCCCTCCCCCCCCCACCCCCACTTTCTGCACAGTATGTTTTCTACAGATGATCATTATGAAGTTGAAATAGTCAAGTTGATGAGACTTTGAATGGATATGAAAACCAAAGACTTTCACAGAGATTCACTATGTATTATTTATTCTTTGAATTTATAAAACACTTTATTGTAGGGAGCTGAAGTGTTTTTTGTTACTTGATAATGCTTACCGAATATGTGTGAAAAGCAAAACTCTGATCTAAATTGTGGGGAGTTTTGATTAACCTCAGTTCAGTTTAGTTCAGTCGCTCCGTCGTGTCTGACTCTTTGTGACCTGCAGTAGGCCAGGCTTCCCTGTCCATCACACACTCCTGGAGCTTACTCAAACTCATGTCCATTGAGCCAGTGATGCTATCCAACCATCTCATCCTCTCTTGTCCCCTTCTCCTCCCAATTAACCTAGCCCAAATCTTTTTTTGAAAAGAAAGTTGGATATTCCAATCTGAATAATGCTGTTTTTTTTTTTAAGGTCAATATCCACAGGAGTCTAACATAGACATGTTTAACTGAATGTTACTGATACCCTCATAAAGTCTGGAAATGTAGCATATATTTAAGATGTGAAGGTCTATATCCATACTGCTTTAAGTAAAGCAAATGTATAAAAGTGGAAGTTAGAATAGATACATTTATGAAAAATTTATTATTTTTAAAATAAGGAATCCTAAGAGTTCCTTCAGTAGATTCTTCCTGTAGTGTTCTTTTGTGAACGTTTAGTGAACATTTATCTTCATTTACAAAAACCTGTATATGTTTATAAAAAAGTGTATATTGATACATATATTCCTTTTCAGGAACATATTTTTCCTACTTATACTTTTTCTGTCTCTGCTAGTAAGTGCCCTTTTCTGCAGTGAAATGATAGATTTTTTAAAAGCGTACATCAAGAAAAATCTACTGTAGTGCTTTCATCAAAAAGTAACAATATTTTAATAAACACTGTCTCCCAGTCCTTATTAAAATACCATGAGAGTTCCAATTTACTCATTTAGAAAAAAATAATAATGATTACATAGACAGAACTATTTTAATCAGCATGATCATCATATATTTTTCTCACTAGAGAGATCTACATGGGAAGGAAAAATCACAATTAGAAGATTGCTTGGTGACTGTGGAATCTGAACAATAGTTAATCTTTGATAATGGGAATATTTCATAGTATGAAATCACTTTTGGCCTTTTTTAAAAATCTTTACCCTCTCTTCTGTCTATAAAATTGAATCAATTTGTAGTAATACAGGCTATAAAAATTAGAGCATATCAACCATAAGGATAACAATTCTGAAAATTCAGTGTACAAATAAACAATGGTAAATACAGTATTTTGACATTTACAACAATATTTTGCAACCTTAACATTTGAATGTTCTAACAATTTCAGATGTCTATTTCTAGAATAAGCTGTCAGAATCTGATTACAGAATAGATGTCCAGCCTTTAAATGTATCATACTACACTGAGCTTATAACTGTTGCCTATCACCCAGAGAAGTGTAAATGAGCACAGTCTAGGCAAGGAAAGTCTTTAAAAAATAGGTAACTTACAGCCAGTATGCAAGTATGATATCTAGCATTTGATTTCTGTGTTTCAGATACTGTTCTCATTACAGGTGTAGTGTTGTTTCTATAGGTAGGAACCCATACGGTTTTAGAAGAGGAAACTAAAGCTGTGTATGTTTATATAACTTACCTAAAATTCATAGTTAGTTGTGAAAAGCAAAGGAGAAAAGGAAAGATATAAGCATCTGAATGCATAGTTCCAAAGAACAGCAAGAAGAGATAAGAAAGCCTTCTTCAGCGATCAGTGCAAAGAAATAGAGGAAAACAACAGAATGGGAAAGACTAGAGATCTGTTCAAGAAAATTAGAGATACCAAGGGAACATTTCATGCAAAGAGGGGCTCGATAAAGGACAGAAATGGTCTGGACCTAACAGAAGCAGAAGATATTAAGAAGAGGTGGCAAGAATACACAGAAGAAGTGTACAAAAAAGATCTTCGCACCCAGATAATCACGATGATATGATCGCTCGTCTAGAGCCAGACATCTTGGAATGTGAAGTCAAGTGGGCCTTAGAAAGCATCACTATGAACAAAGTAGTGGAGGTGATGGAATTCCAGTTGAGCTATTTCAAATCCTGGAAGATGATGCTGTGAAAGTGCTGCATTCAATATGCCAGCAAATTTGGAAAACTCAGCAATGGCTGCAGGAATGGAAAAGTTCAGTTTCCATTTCAATTCCGAAGAAGGGCAATGCCCAAGAATGCTCAAACTACCGCACAATTGCAGTCATTTCACATGCTAGTAAAGTAATGCTCAAAATTCTCCAAAGCAGGCTTCAGCAATACGTGAACTGTGAACTCCCTGATGTTCAAGCTGGTTTTAGAAAAGGCAGAGGAACCAGAGATCAAATTGCCAACATCTGCTGGGTCATGGAAAAAGCAAGAGAGTTCCAGAAACACATCTATTTCTGCTTTCTTGACTATGCCAAAGCCTTTGACTGTGTGGATCACAATCAACTGTGGAAAATTCTGAAAGAGATGGGAAGACCAGACCACCTGACCTGCCTCTTGAGAAACCTATATGCAGGTCAGGAAGCAACAGTTAGAACTGGACATGGAACAACAGACTGGTTCCAAATAGGAAAAGGAGTACATCAAGGCTGTAAATTGTCACCCTGCTTATTTAACTTAAATGCAGAGTACATCATGAGAAACGCTGGGCTGGAAGAAGCACAAGCTGGATTCAAGATTGCCGGGAGAAATATCAATAACCTCAGATATGCAGATAACACCACCCTGATGGCAGAAAGTGAAGAGGAGCTAAAAAGCCTCTTGATGAAAGTGAAAGAGGAAAGCGAAAAAGTTGGCTTAAAGCTCAACATTCAGAAAATGAAGATCATGGCATCCGGTCCCATCACTTCATGGGAAATAGATGGGGAAACATTGGAAACAGTGTCAGACTTTATTTTTGGGGGCTCCCAAATGACTGCAGGTGGTGACTGCATCCATGAAATTAAAAAACACTTACTCTTTGGAAGAAAAGTTATGACCAACCTAGATAGTATATTCAAAAGCAGAGACATTACTTTGCCGACTAAGGTCCGTCTTGTCAAGGCTATGGTTTTTCCTGTGGTCATGTATGGATGTGAGAGTTGGACTGTGAAGAAGGCTGAGTGCCGAAGAATTGATGCTTTTGAACTGTGGTGTTGGAGAAGACTCTTGAAAGTCCCTTGGACTGCAAGGAGATCCAACCAGTCCATTCTGAAGGAGATCAGCCCTGGGATTTCTTTGGAAGGAATGATGCTAAAGCTGAAACTCCAGTACTTTGGCCACCTCATGCGAAGAGTTGACTCATTGGAAAAGACTCTGATGATGGGAGAGATTGGGGGCAGGAGGAGAAGGGGACGACAGAGGATGAGATGGCTGGATGGCATCACGGACTCGATGGATGTGAGTCTTAGTGAACTCTGGGAGATGGTGATGGACAGGGAGGCCTGGCGTGCTGCGATTCATGGGGTTGCAAAGTGTCGGACATGACTGAGCGACTGAACGGAACTGAACTGAACTGAATGATGGGACTGTGGTATTTACCCCAGTAGTCCTAACTCCAGATTTCTCATCCTTACGTGACCACATTGCATCTAAAAATATGTAAATGTTTTTCTAGCTTTCATGGATTTGAAAATTATGCTTATGATATTGTTCCAGTTCCAACTGGAATTATCTCAGTTTTTTTAACTTAGGCTTAAAAGCAGTGGTAGAGATCATTCTTAAAGTCATAGAAATTTGCAGCAGTCCTCATAAACCCGGCCCATTCTATAACTGCAAAAATACGTAATGGAGAAGATAGTTGAGATGCAGAAGACTATAAGAATGAGATCCAAATCGTGGTGCTCCAGGCATTACTTTAGTGCTTTATGCATTTTATGTCATTTAATCCATAGTAAAATTCTGTGAAGTGGGCATTATTGCCTCCAGATAAAGAAACAGAGTAAGAGAACCCAACTGTGTGCTTTGGATACATTCAGTTCAGTTAGTCAGTCATGTTCGGGATGTTCGACACTTTGTGACCCCATGAACTGCAGCATGCCAGGCTTACCTGTCCGTCACCAACTCCTGGACCTTGCTCAAACTCATGTCCATCAAGTTAGTGATGCCATCCAACTGTCTCATTCTCTGTCATCCCATTCTCCTCCTGCCTTCAGTCTTTCCCAGCATCAGGGTCTTTTCTATTGAGTCAGTTCTTCACCTCAGATGGCCAAGTATTGGAGCTTCAGCTTCAGCATCAGTCCTTCCAATGAATATTCAGGACTGATTTCCTTTAGGATTGACTGGTTTAACTCCTTGCAGTCCAAGTCTCCAACACCACAGTTCAAAAGCATCAGTTCTTCATTACTCAGCTTTCTTTATGGTCCAACTCTCAAATCCATACAGACTACTGGAAAAACCATAGCTTTGACTAGACAGACCTTTGTTGGCAAAGTAATGTCTCTGCTTTTTAATATGCTGTCTAGGTTGGTCATAGCTTTCCTTCCAAGCATCTTTTAATTTCATGGCTGCAGTCACCATCTGCAGTGATTTTGGAGCCCCCGAAAAATAAGGTCTGTCACTGTTTCCATTGTTTCCCCATCTATTTGCTATAAAGTAAAGGGACTCGATGCCATTATCTTAGCTTTTTTGAATGTTTAGTTTTAAGCCAGCTTTTTTACTCTCCTCTTCCACCTTCATCAAGAGGCTCTTTAGTTCTTTTTTGTTTTCTGCCATAAGGGTGGTGTCATCTGCATATCTGAGGTTATTGATATGTCTCCCAGTAATCTTGATTCCAGCTTGTGCTTCATTCAGCCCAGCATTTCTCATGAAAGGAAAAGGAAAGCGAAGTCACTCATTCATTCTGACTCCTTGAGACCCCATGAACTGCAGCCTCCCACGCTCCTCTGTCCATGGGATTTTCCAGGCAAGAGTGCTGGAGCAGGTTGCCATTTCCTTCTCCAGGGGATCTTCCCAACAAGGGATCGAACCTGGGTCTCCTGCATTGCAGGCAGATGCTTTACCCTCTAAGCCACCAGGGAAAAGGTATTTCTCATGATGTACTCTGCATCTAAGTTAAATAAGCAAGATGACAATATACAGGTTTGACATACTCCTTTCCCAATTTGGAACCAGTTCGTTGTTCCATGTCTGGTTCTAACTGTTGCTTCTTTACCTGTATATAGGTTTCTCAGGAGTTGGGTGAAGTTGTCATTAGTCCCACCATAGAGCCGCTGAGCAGACAACCCACAAACTGCGGAACAATTATACCAAAGAAGTTCTCGCACTGTTAAGAAAGTTCTAGGACCTGCAAAGATTTCCCAACATGAGGATCCAGCAAAGGGAGTGAGAGCCCCCAGGGAATGTGACTTAGGAGGCCAAATCAATTTAATGTAGACTTTGTCTACATTAAAATGTTCATTCATCTATATAGTTTACAAATATTTGACCTGAATTGTGCCCATTGGTCCCAAGGTTATTGCTCTTTCCAATAATTACAGTCATATCCTAAAATGTTTATTGAGTGTTTGGCACTGCAGGCTCTTTGAGTAAGCTGTCATCAGAGTGTTTTTCTGGAGACAGTTATTATTAACCCTATATAAAGGATAAGAAGCTAGACTCAGAAAGATTAGTCATAAGAAATAAGTTTACATAGCTCACCTTGTGATTGCTGTGGTGGATTAATAAACAGTATAAGCAAAATGTGGATCACTAATAGTTTTACTTATTTATTGTTATAGAAGTTCATGGTAGTATTAATATTGGATATAAAACTTATTAATACTTGAAAATTAACATGAGTTTAGCAAATTGAGGACAGGGACCCTGTATAGTTTTCTTTTAATTTCTAAAACATGACACATAATGGCCACTCAATAGATATTTATAAAGAAGCAAACAAAATGTACTTGGTGTAGTTAAAATGCAAATGAACAAAGGTGAGATTTATATGGGTTATGATGGTAGAAAATTAGAGATTCATTTTGGGCTATATAACATACAGATTCTATTAATTTAAATACTTAGAAAACAAATCAGACAAGATAGATAGACAGATAGTTAAATAAATCTAAAGAAATTATAAATGAAATGTGGAGCCCTATGTCCATACTGTACTTTAAGCAAATCAAATATATAAATGCTGAATTTATGACAGGTACAGTTATGAAAGTTTATTTATTTTATTAAAGTTTTCTCAGACTGTCCATTCTTTTTTCTTTTTTTTTAAAATTAAAGTATAGCTGATTTACAATATTAGTTGCAGGTGTACAACATAATGACTCAATATTTTTATAGATTATATGCCTATTAAAGTTATTACAAAATAATGGCTATTTTTCCTTGTGCTGTACAATGTATCTTTGTTGCTTATTTATTTTGTATATAGTAATTTGTATCTCTTAATCCCATAGCCCTATCTGGCACCTCCTCTCTTTCCTTTCCCCACTGGTAATCACTAGTTGGTTCTTTATAACTGTGAGTCTGTTCTGTTTTGTTGTATTCATTAACTTGGTTTATATTTTAGATTCTACATGTGAGTGATAGCATAAGTATTTGTCTTTCTCTGACTTATTTCACTAAGAATAGTACTCTCTAAGTCCATTCACATTGTTGCAAATGGCAGAATTCCATTTTTATATTGCTGAGTATATTCAGCATTTTATATTGCTAATATATATATTCCATTCTCTCTCTATATGCATATAAATATATACACACACACACACACACACACACACACACACCACATTTTCTTTAACTCCTCATCTGTAGATGGACACTTAGGCTGCTTTCATATCTTGGCTGTTGTAAATAATGCTGCTGTGAATATTGGGGTGCATGTATCTTTCATATTAGTGTTTTCATTTCCTTCAAATATATACCCAGCAGTGGGATTGCTGGACCTTATGGTAGTTCTGGTTCTTTTAGGAGCCTCAGTACTGTTTTCCATAATGAATTCACCAGTTGACAGGCCTATCACCAGTGTACAAAGGTTCCCTTTTCTCCACATCCTTGCCAAGTTTTGTTGTTTGTCAACTTTTTAATATACTTAAAAAAACAATAATTTATTTATTTTTTTTTGGCTATGCTGGGTCTTCATTGCTGCATGTGGGCTTTTCTCTAGTTGAGGCAAACGGGGGCCAGTCTGCAGTTGCAATGCATGGGCTTCTCATTGCAGTGGCTTCTCTTGTAGTGGAGCACAGGCTCTAGAGCACGCAGGCTTCAGTAGTTGTGGCGTATGGGCTCAATAGTTGCGGTTCCTAGGGCTCTAGAGCACAGGCTTAATAGTTGTGGTTCTTGGGCTTAGTTGTTCCACAGCGTGTGTGATCCTCCCAGAGGACGGATTGAACCAATGTCTGCTGTGTTGGCAGATGGATTCTTTACCAGTGAGCCACCAGGAAAGAAGCCCTGTAAACTTTTGATACCATTTTGACAGGTATGAGGTGCAATCTAATTGTGGTTTTGATTTTCACTTCTCTGATAATTAGTGATGTTGAACCTTTTTCTCCTGTTCTGTGCCCATCTGTATGTCTTATTTGGAAATATGTCAATTCAGGTTTTCTGTTTATTTTTTTTTTTCATATTGCCTTTATTTATTTTTATGTATTTGCAATTATGAATGAGCTGTTTATGTATTTTGTGTATTAGCTCCATGTTTGTCATATCATTTGAAAATATTTTCTCCCATTTAGTATGTAGTCTTTTTGCTTTGTAGATGTTTTTCTTTGCATTGCAAAAGCTTTTAAATTTTATTAGGTCTCATTTGTTTATTTTTGCTTTTATTTCTTTTGCCTTATGAGACATATCCAAAAATTGCTACAATTTATGCCAAAGACCTTTCTGCCTATGTTCTCTTCTAGGAGTTTAATAGTTTCAGGTCTCATGTGTAAGTAGTTAATCCATTTTGAGTTTATTTTTGTATTATGTATGAGGAAGTTCTTATCTTGCTCTTCTACATGTAGCTGTACAATCTTCGCATAACCATTTACTGAACAGGCTGTCTTTATTTGTTCTTGCCATCTTGTTGTAGACTAGCTGAGGCATGGGTGTATTTCGTGACTATTCTGTTCCAGTGATGCATCTATCTGTTTTTATGTTAGTATCGTGCTGTTTTGTTTATTGTAGTTTTATAGTTTAGTGTGAAGTCAGGGAGCATGATACTTCCTGATTTGTTTTTTCTTCTTAAGGCTCTTTTGGCAAGTCACAGTATTTTGTGGTTCCATATGAAGTTTAGGATTATATGTCCAAGTTCTGTGGAAAATGTCATGGATATTTTGACAGAGATTGCATTAAATCTGTAGATTGCTTTGGTAAATGTCCATTATAACAATGTTAATTCTTCCAATCCAAGAGCAGGGGATTTCTATGTATCCTTTACAAATTCCTTTATTAATGTTTTATAGTTTTTAGAATACGGGTCTTTCATTTCCTGTTTTTTCAATCAATAAGTCGTGTCCAACTCTTTGTGACACCATGGACTGTGGCATGGGCTTTCCAGGTGGCTCAGTGGTAAACTCGCCTGCCAATGCAGGAGACATAAGAGATGCAGAGTTTGATCCCTGGGTTGGGAAGATTCCGTAAAGGAGGGCTTGGCAACCCACTCCAGTATTCTTGCCTGGAGAATTCCATAGACAGAGGAGCCTTGTGGGCTACAGTCCATAGCGTCACAAAGAATCGGACATGACTGAAGTGACTTAGCATGCTAGGCTTCCCTATCCTTCACTATTTCCCGGAGTTTGTTCAAACTTATGTCTTTTGAATTGGTGATGTCATCTAACCTCTCATCCTCTGTCACCCTCTTCTGCTTCTGCCCTCAGTCTTTTCCAGCATTAGAGTCTTTTCCAATGAGTCAGCTGCTTGCATCAGGTTACCAAAGTACTGGAGATTCAGCTGCAGCAGCAGTCCTTCCAGTGAATATTCTGGGTTTGATTTCCTTTAGGATTGAGTGGTTTGATCTCCTTGCTGTCCAAGGGAATCTCAAGAGCCTTCTCCAGCACTACATGTCAACAGCATCAATTCTTTGGTACTCAGCTTTCTTTATGGTCCAACTCTTACATCCATACATGACTACTGGAGAAACCATAGCTTTGACTATACAGACCATTGTTGGCAAAGTGATGTCTCTACTTTATTATATACTGTCTAGGTTTGTCATACCTTTTATCTAAGGAGCAAGTGTCTTTAATTATGTGGCTGCAGTCATCATCCAGAGTAATTTTTCTTGTTGTTGTTTAGTTGCTCAGTCATGTCTGACTCTCTTCATGACCTCATGGACTGTAGCAAGGCAGGATTCCCTGTCCTTCACCATCTCACATGAGCTCAAACTCATATCCATTGAGTCAGTGATGCCATCCAACCATCTTGTCCTCTGTGTCTTCTTCATTTCCTGCCTTCGATCTTTCCCTACATCAGCATCAGTGATTTTGGAACCCCCCAAAATAAAATCTGTCACTGTTTCTATTTTTTCCCCATCTATTTTCCATGAAGTGGTGGTACCAGATGCCATGAACTTTGTTTTTTGAATGTTGAATTTTAAGTCAGCTTTTTCACTTCCCTCTTTCACCTTCCTCAAGAGGCTCTTTAGTTGCTCTTCACTTTCTGCCATTAAGATGCTATCATCTGCATATCTGAGATTGTTGATATTTCTCCCGGCAGTCTTGATTCCAGCTTGTGCTTCATCCAGTCTGGCATTTCTCATGATGTACTCTGTATATAAGTTAAATAAGCAGGGTGACACTGTACAGCCTTGATGTACTCCTTTCCCCATTTTGATCCAGTCTGTTGTTCCATGTCTGGTTCTGACTGTTGGTTCTTGACTGGCATGCAGGTTTCTCAGGAGGCAGGTAAGGTGGTCTGGTATTCTTGTCTCTTCAAGAATTTTCCACAGTTTGTTGTTATCCACACAGTCAAAAGGCTTTAGTATAGTTAATGAATAATAAGTATATGTTTTTCTGGAATTCCCTTGCTTTTTCTCTGATCCAACGGATGTTGACAATTTGAAATATGGTTCCTCTGCCTTTTTCAATCCAACTTGTACATCTGGAAGCTCTCAGTTCACGTAATATTGCAGCCTAGATTGAAGGATTTTGAGCATTACATTGCTAGCATGTGAAATGAATGCAATTGTACAGTAGTTTGAGCATTCTTTGGTATTACCCTCTTTGGGATTGGAGTGAAAACAGCACTTTTCCAGTCCTGTGGCCATTGCTAAGTTTTCTGAATTTGCTGGGATATTAAGTGCAGCACTTTAACAGCATAATCTTTTAGTATTGAAATAGTTCAACTGGAATTCAATCACCTCCACTAACTTTCTTTGTAGTAATGCTTCCTAAGACCCACTTACTTCACAATCCAGGATGTCTGTCTTTAGGTGAGTGACCACACTGTTGTGGTTGTCCAGGTTATTAAGACATTTTTTGTGCAGTTCTTCTATGTATTGCTGCCTCCTCTTCTTATTCTCTTCTGCTTCTGTTCATTGCCATTTCTGTCCTTTATTGTATCCATCTTTGCATGAAATGTTCCTTTGATATCTCTAATTTTCGTGAGGAGATTTCTAGTCTTTCCCATTCTGTTGTTTTCCCTTGGTTAAGTTTATTTCTAAGTATTTAATTTCTTTTGGTGGGATTGTTTCCTTAACTATATGAGTGTTCATAATTATTGTATAGAAAAACAACAGATTTCTGTATAATAGTCTTGTAGCATGCAGCTTTGCTGAATTCATTTATTCTAATTTTTTTTTTTTTGTGGAAACCTTGTGATTTTCTACATATAGTATTGTCATCTGAAAATTTTGGCAGTTTTACTTCTTGCCTTCTAATTTTGATGTCTTTTATTTCTATTTCTTTCTGATTTCTGTGGCTAGGACTTCCAATAATATGTTAAATAAGAAGTGTTGAGAATGAACATCCTTGTCTTTTGTTGATTTTAGAGGAAAGATTGTATCATTGTAGAATTTAGTGTTTGGTTTGGCTTTGTCATAAATGGCCTTTATTATGTTGATTTTTATTCCCTCTTACCAACTTTGATGAAAGTTTTTTAATCAAGAATGGATATTGAAGTTTGTCAAATGCTTTTTCATTATCAAATAAGATGATCATGTAATTTTCCATCTTTTTTTTAAATATAGTATGTCACATTGATGGATTTGCAAATATTGAACCATTCTTGAGTCCCTGGAATAAATCCCACTTGATTATGGTGTATGATTCTTTCTATGTTTGAACATTTTTATCAGTTTTAAATAAGGAATGCCAAAACTGTTCCTTCAATAAATATATACTATATATCAACATCTGTAGCTGTATAAGGAGACAACTTATAGGGAATTGACTCGTGTAGTTATGCGTACATGTTAAGTCACTTCAGTCCTTTCTGACTCTTTGCCACTTGTAGCCTGCCAGGGTCCTCTGTCCTAAGATTCTTCAGGAAAAAAATATTGATGTGACTTGCCATGCTCTTCTTCAAGGGATATTCCTGACCCAGGGGTTGAACCTGTGTTTCTTATATCTCCTACACTGGCAGGTGTGTTCTTTACCTTTAGTGTCACCTGAGAAACCCCAAACAGTTAATCTCAAGATCTGTAGTTGGTAAGCTAGCTACCCAGAAAAGTCAATGATGTAAGTTTCAGTTTGAGTCAAAATCATCAAAATCAAACTAGATGTACAAAAGGTTTAATGGACCAAGCACATGTGAGGGATAAAGAGGAGGGGGCAGAAGAAGCCTTAGAGATTCTTCAGACTACAATAAATATCTGACATCTATTTCAGAAGAAAGGGGAGGGAGAATTGGGTAGAAAGAACCTCAGATAGCAGAATCATTTAAAAAGTATTAGCCAGTCCAGAGGCTATTTCTCAAGCAAAAGTTGCCGCTACTTAAGGAATTCCATGCTTGATAGGAATGACCTGATTCTAGGAGCCCCTTCATGTTCAGTCATTGACTGGGAGCAGGCTGGGAAAGTGTTCTCAATATGAATACTATAATGGATTCCAAGGTGCAGCAACTAGAGGCTGTCAGTCATTTATGCTCTCCACAACTAGTGTTATTGAAAGAAGATATGAGTGTAGCAGCTATATGGTTGTCCCGCATATACATACCATATTTTACTCAATGAGATCATAGTATATTCTTATACAGTATATATTTGGCACTTGAAAACTTGTCATAAAAGAGTTTCATAATGTTTCTGATGCTAAAATATCAATTGTGTGTCTCTAACACAATTTAACTAGCTAATCCAATATCTAAATTATTTAATTGAGAAATATTTTATATCTATGAGTACTTTGGGCTTCCCTGTAGCTCAGATAGCAAAGAATCTGCCTGCAATGTGGAAGACTCAGGTTCGAACCCTGTGTTGGGAAGGTTCCCTGGGGAAGGAAATGGCTACGCACTCCAGTATTCTTGCTTGGAGAATTCCATGAACAGAGGAGCCTGAGGAACTACCGTCCATGGGGGCACAAGGAGTCCAACACAACTAAGTGACTTCACTTTCACTTTTTCTCTCCTTTTAGTCAAAAATGAATGATAGTGACAACATCCACTGGATTGATCTCTTTGCTATCCAAGGCACTCTGCTGCTAAGTCGCTTCAGTTGTATCCCACTCTGTGCAACCCCATGGACGGCAGCCCTCCAGGCTCCGTCATCCCTGGGGTTCTCCAGGCAAGAACACTGGAGTGGGTTGCCATTTCCTTCTCCAGTGCATGAAAGTGAAAAGTCAAAGTGAAGTCACTCAGTCATGTCTGACTTTTCTCGACCCCATGACTGCAGCCTACCAGGCTCCTCTGTCCATCGGATTTTCCAGGCAAGAGTACTGGAGTGGGGTGCCACTGCCTTCTAGAACACTTTATTTCTCTTTCCAGAGTTTGGGTGGTGTTTAGGATTGCTAAGTCTGCTGAACATTTCTAGGTAATTAAATATTTCTATTTGTCTATCTGAGCACTTAGTATTCCTCTCAAGAATATTAAGATTATCTTTATCATTATTAAATGAAGGATTTTGAATTTTCATCCTGAGTTGATATGTTAATTCTGAATTTATTGCCTTACCAATACATTCCATATTGTGTTTTCTCAGTAACCATAGCCCAATTTGTTTTTCTGATATCCTTATTTATCCATCTTATTTTAAATCAAATATATAATTTCCCCTTCACCTCTATAGGGCTTCTTTGCTGGCTCAGTGGTAAAGAATTGAATTTGCCTGGAATGCAGGAGATGTGAGTTTGATCCCTGAGTCAGGAAGATCCCCTGGAGAATGAAAGGATTAACCCACTCCAATATTCTTACCTGGAAAATCCTGTGGACAGAGGAGCCCAGTTGGGTATAATCCATGGGGTGTAAAAAGAGTCCAACATGACTTAGTGGTTAAAAAGCAAAGAACCACCACTATAGATATTAATTCTTTTTCTAAAATATTTTTTTAATGTAGACCATTTAAAAAATCTTTATTGAATTTGTTGCAATGTTATTCTGTTTTATGTTTTGACTTTTGGGTCAGGAGGCATGTGGGATCTTAGCTCCCTGACCAGGAATGGAACCCACAACCCCTGCATTGGAAGGTAAAGTCTTATCCACTGGACCAAGGGGAAGTCCCAAGAATGTTCTGTATTTCAGATAACTTATGTTTTATGATCTTTAATTTTTGTGAACAAATAGATCTTTACGGGTTTATATTAAGGAGAAAGAACTTGTAATCTCTTGGCCATTTTGAAGATATTAAAGGACACCAAAGTTAGTATTATTGGTATATAGTCATTTTATATGTACATATTACCAGAGCAATGTAATGTAATTAGCTTTATTTTTCAAACTTTGCTGCTTTGAATGGCTTTCAACATGGGTATTATATTAAAAAGCTGCATTGAAGAATGGTTAAATTTAAAATAATACATATGTTGTCTATACAGATATATACATTTATTTATATATTTGCATATCAAAGTTGGAGAAATCACAATTAACTGTTTAAAACCAACCTGGTGAATTTGTGATAAATGTTTATGTATCATCAGCATAAAATTAGAGTTAGTTAATAATTTTTTCTAGAATATAATGACATAGCAATAAAACAGTTAATAGATTATATCAAATAATTTTAAAGACACAGCTGCTCATATTGTTTTATTTTAAAAAATGCCAGCAGAGTAGTTCAGCATATGTGTACTGGGCCCATAAAAAAATGCCAGTGAAAGAAGCTATCAGAAATTAAAATCAAATATTCTGTAAGTCTACTGTGAGGTTATGTTCAGGGTTAATTCAAAATCAAATGTATCTTACTGAGTGCAGTGAGGAGAGGACATTTCATACTGAATGCTGAATCTAGCTCTTTTACTCTATGAAATATTAATTACTTGATCTTAAGGATAATATCTTTTATAGTACTTCTATAAGAGAAATAATTTTGTCATCATTGTGTTTCATTTTCTTGATTGAATAGATACATAGAATAAAATGCACTGCCATCTTCCGACAGTCACATCTTGAAGCTCTGATTAAATACTTCTATTGTAATCTTAAAGTATTTTTAGCCTTTCAGATACAGGTCTCTGTATGCTGTAAGCCTTCAGATATTTAGCAGCAATGTACTTAACTTCATTGGCTGTTAAGCAGCTTTAGATGTTAGAACCCTGATGTTTTAACATTCACCTTTAAATTATTTCACTTACGACCATAGCCTAATATTTAAAATTGCAATCACTTGGTAAAATATAGCTCTAATAAACATAGCAATTATTATCAGAATGAAACTGACAATGACCATCATTCATTTTAAAATTACAGTATTTCATGTTATATGATTCAATATGAAGTATCAAAACAGATTTTTTAAAGAATAAAATCAGTCCTCTTTTGTCTTTTGCACATTCTCTTCCTTATTTCCTTTGACATTTATTTCCTTCATAATTGTTATTACAGAACTTAATAATTGTCATTCAGTTTAGTTCAGTAGCTCAGTCATGTCTGACTCTTTGTGACCCCATGGACTGCAGCACACCAGGCTTCCCTGTCCATCACCAACTTCTGGAGCTTGCTCGAACTCATGTCCATCAAGTCGGTGATACCATCCAACCATCTCATCCTCTGTCTTCCCCTTCTCCTCCCTCCTTCAGTCTTTCCCAGCATCAGGGTCTTTTCCAATGAGTTAGTTCTTCCCCTCAGGTGGCCATAGTATTGGAGCTTCAACTTTAGTATCAGTCCCTCCAATGGATATTCAAGACTGATTTCCTTTAGGATTGACTAGTTTGATCTTCTTGCAGTCCACAGGACTCAAGAGTCTTCTCCAACACCACAATTCAAAAGCATCAGTTCTTCAGTGCTTAGCTTTCTTTATGGTTCAACTCTCACATCCATACATGACCCTACTGGAAAAGCCATAGCTTTGACTATATGAACCTTTGTCAGCAAAGTAATGTCTCTGCTTTTTAATATGCTATCTAGGTTTGACATAGTTTTTCTTTCAAGGAGCAAGTGTCTTTTAATTTCATGGCTGCACCCACCATTTGCAGTGATTTTGGAGCCCAAGGAAATAAAAGTCTGTCACTGTTTCCATTGTTTCCCCATCTATTTGCCATGAAATGGTGGAACCAGATGCCATGATCTCAGTTTTTTGAATGTTTAGTTTTAAGCCAGCTTTTGCACTCTCCTCTTTCACTTTTGTCAAGAGGCTCTTCAGTTCCTTTTTGCTTTCTGCCATAACAGTAGTGTCATCTGCATATATGAGTTTATTGATATTTCTCCCAGCAATCTTGATTTTGTCATTGTTTGGTTTCTCTAAAAATTATCATTAGAGAAATAAACTTAACTGCTGTGTGGTTTAGAAAACTCATGAAATTATTTCCTCTGCATTGTTCATAAATCACTGTTGATTTCAAGAAAGTATGTTATCTACATCTATATATTCCAAAAACAGATTTTTAAATTGGGATCCTTAATCAGATCAAATAATTTTCTTTATGGTTTTTATTTTATAGTAATGCATTTCCTGCTAATTCACAAAAATAAATTTATAGTTATTAATTTAACACAAAATCAATTGTCATATTTCATTATCTCCCAAATATGCATAACTTTGCCTCTTCACTGAAAAACACATTGTTGTGTTGAGTTCAGAACATGAGGGAAATTCTTTCTATTCTATAATCCAACTTAGCGGAAGTAGTGATTTTGTGTTTAGAGCAACAGAAGTGTGTTTTGCACTTAGAGCAACAGAAGTAATTCTCCCAGGAACAAGGAGTAATGTGCATAGAAGGGAGGAAGGGAAGGAGGCATCTGTGCATTGTTTCAGGTTGGTGAGTCTTACTAGCTGTATTTGATGGGAGGAAAGGTAGCCTGTGGGTAAGGTAGCCCTCCCTCCATTTTCATGGGTAATGCAAATAAAAATGTTTATAGGTAGATACTACTCATATATGTTTTGTAACATTGGGCCCAATTAAGACAACACTTCAACATCATTTTGTGCCCAAATTCCGCACTGCTGCTACTTCCTACCTCATTTAACTTTGAGTGAGAAAGAATTTATCTTGGAGTAGAGCTTTACCCAGGCTTCAAGAAGGAACATTGAGGAGGTACCATGAGACTTCTCCTCCATTTGGTAGATTCATGGCATTTGGTATGGAAGTCATAATGGCAAACAATAAAAAAAACTACTAGGGATTTGTAGAGTACTGGGCTTTAAAAAGTTCATTAAAAACACATTGAACAATCTTTTTCATATTGTGTATAACACTTCATATTGCTTACTCATTATGTTCATTTGAACAGATGTTATCACATCTGTTTTGCTGTTGAAGAAGCTAAGACTTGAAAAAGTGAAGTGATGGGGAAGGGAGGAATAAATAGGTAGAACACAGACGATTTTTAGGGCAGTGAAAATACATTGTATGATACCATAATAGTAGGTGCATGTCATTGTAAATTTGTCCAAACACTTAGAATTATAAAGTGCGTTAAGAGTTTGGGGCAAATCTGTGATTGGCCATCAGTTATATTTACAACATCTTGAATCTAAGACCCTAGCTTTAATAATTATGTAATATTCTAGCCTACAACTTAGGATATCCCAACATTTTTATTGATTATTATTGATTGTTTGTGTTTCTTTCCTCAGCCTTTGATGTAGCAGAAAATGTACTTAAGTCTTTTCTAACTCAAATTACACTGAAAAATTCTCTTGTATGAATTCAGAAAAGGAGGAGAAAGAGTAACTGAGCTGTTGCTTAAAGCTGGTAGAATATAGGTTAAGGAAGTGAAAATTTGATGTCATTGGCTGATGGTTGGAAAGTCATGTGCTTAATTACTTTAATGACCTTAGGTTTGTTTTTTTTTTGGTACTTTTTTTGTAAGAATAAGTTTACATCTGAGAGAACCCAGATTATGGTGGCAAATACACAGCACATAGACTGCCGCTTTTCCCTCCATTGACCCTCTGACTATAGCACATATAGATTATATGTTATAATCTATATGGCATTTTCCCCACTGAGCCACTGAGCTTGGCTAGACTATTGGCTTGGCTATGATACTATTCTCAGTATTTCAAGTAGGCCCTCTAATTAAATTGAGCTTGAGGTGAAAACTGTTTTCCATTTTGGGTGTGATGTAGTCTAGTCATTATTAGAATGTATTAAACTGAGGTGTATTCTGCTAGATAAGTTGTATTCTGAAATTTTCTGGAATAAAAATAGGTAGACTGTAGGTAAATACTTCTGTCAGTGTGATGTTGGAATTTGAGAAAGAAAAGGATGACTTCCCCCATGGGTCAGTAGTAAAGAATCCACCTGCAGTACAGGAGCTGCAGGAGATGTGGGTTCAATCCCTGGGTTGGAAAGATCCCTTGAAGGAGGGAATGACAACCTGCTACAATATTTTTGCCTGGAGAATCCCATGGATGGAGGTGCCCAGCAGTCTGCATTCCATGGGCTTGCAAAGAGTTGGACATGACTGAAGCAACTTAGCATGCACATAAGAATGTGGGTCATATGGCAGTCCACTATGAAAACTAAGGTATGGAATCTAAGTGCTACTAATATTCATTATATACTGGAAGTAGTAGCCATATAGCAGTGATTCAAAATGAAAAACAAAAAGTTTCCTAGGAATGTATTGGAGTCCTCAAGATGAATAGAATAGAAATTGAATCAAAGAACCAGCATTCTACTTCTGGCATTTCCATAATGAAAATAAATCTTGGGTTAGGTTCTTTTCTGCTTCTTACAGTACTGTTTCCAATATATATATTTTTAATTATGTGGAAGTAACTGGGACATATCAGCACAAAGCAACTAAGAGAAATGATTCTTCATTCAACTAATATGTGGACAGCCATGCCTACCTACTACTGCTTCTAATGATTAGTGTAATCCATAGGTTGTAATATGATACAGAGTTTTAGAAAGCCACTCTCTAGATGTAACTTGCTTTCTGAAGTAGCTGTGTCTAGTATTATTGTATGAATGATAGTCAATATTAAGAGTTTATTGTGAAATGAATCTTTGGTATTTTCTCTGCCAAGGTATTCTAGGCAAAGAATCTAAAATTCTCAGGCTGTTTAAAAATGATAATAGTCAAGGGGCTTTTTTTTCTCCAATACATTCATATCAGAGGGTGCCATAAATACTCTTCAGAAGCCCATCTCAATAAAATATGAAGTAAAAAGGGATTTCCTAAACAACATGAAGAAAGAGACAATTTCTAAAAATTTGTAAAAGGAGATTATAAACTCACCAATTTTATTAATTTTGCGTATTTCAAGAATCTGAGGACTGAAGGAGTAAAGCCACTGTTCCACATCTAATAGATTATGATGACGAATGTTTTTGCCTGTGGAAAATATTTCTCTGAACAAGTACTAAGGTCATATCACACCTTGTCTCTTTGTGCCTCTCTCCCCTCCCCCACTCTCCTTTGCTGCCTCTCCTTCCTTCCTCTCTGTCCTGCATCTTCTTTTATTCTTTCTTTCTTTTTTTTTTCTTCCCACAAGGACTAATTGAATGCAACATTAAGCAGTGCCACAGCTTTGGATAGACTGGAGGAAAGGGAACAGGAGTACTGTGCTGTTTTTTTTTATCATGTAGCTACAGGGCCTCCCTTACTCCAATAAATGGGCCTGTTTTTGAGAATTGAAGTTTGTGGACTCAAACGAGATAACCAAGAAAGTAGAAATCTAGAGGCTGAAAATCACACATAACCTGGACCCTCACTTATATGTGCACATGCAATTTTCCAAGTATACTCTGTCCTTCAGTAAGAGTTTACGTACTGTTGAAGCCTGGCTTGGAGAATTTTGAGCATTACTTTGCTAGTGTGTAAGATAAGTGCGATTGTGAAGTAGTTTGAAGATTCTTTGGCATGGCCTTTCTTTGGGATTGGAATGAAAATTGACCTTTTCCAGTCCTGTGGCAACTGCTGAGTTTTCCAGATTTGCTGGCATATTGAATGCAGCACTTTCAGAGCATCATCTTTTAGAATTTGAAATAGTTCAACTGGAATTCCATCACCTCCACTAGCTTTGTTCGTAGTGATGCTTTCTAAGGCCAGCTTGCCTTTGCATTCCAAGATGTCTGTCTCTAAAGGAGTGATCACACCATCGTGATTATCTGGGTTGTGGAGATCCTTTTTGTATAGTTCTTCTGTGTATTCTTGCTACCTCTTCTTAATATCTTCTGCTTCTGTACAGTTCAGTTCAGTCGCTCAGTCGTGTCCGACTCTGCAACCCCGTGAATCGCAGCACGCCAGGCCTCCCTGTCCATCACCAACTTCTGGAGTTCACTCAAACTCATGTCCATCGAGTCGGTGATGCCATCCAGCCATCTCATCCTCTGTCGTCCCCTTCTCCTCCTGCCTGCAACCCCTCCCAGCATCAGAGTCTTTTTCAATGAGTTAACTCTTTGCATGAGGTGGCTGAAGTATTGAAGATTCAGCTTTAGCATCAGTCCTTCCAATGAACACCCAGGACTGATTTCCTTTAGAATGGACTGGTTGGATCTCCTTGCAGTCCAAGAGACTCTCAAGAGTCTTCTCCAACACCACAGTTCAAAAGCATCAATTCTTTGGTGCTCAGCTTTCTTCACAGTCCAACTCTCACATCCATACATGACCACTGGAAAAACCATAGTGTCGACTAGACGGACCTTTGTTGGCAAAGTAATGTCTCTGCTTTTGAATATGCTATCTAGGTTGGTCATAACTTTGCTTTCAAGGAGTAAGTGTCTTTAATTTCATGGCTGCAGTCACCATCTGCAGTGATTTTTGAGCCCAACAAATAAAGTCTGACACTGTTTCCACTGTTTCTCCATCTATGTCCCATGAAGTGATGCTTCTGTTAGGTCCATATGATTTCTGTTCTTTACTGTGCCCATCTTTGCACGAAATGTTCCCTTGGTATCTTTAATTTTCTTGAAGACATCTCTAGTCTTTCCCATTCTATTGTTTTCCTCTATTTCTTTGCACTGATCACTGAGGAAGGCTTTCTTATCTCTCCCTGCTATTCTTTGGAAGTCTGCATTCAAATGAGTATATCTTTTTTATTCTGTTTTGCCTTTCACTTCTTTTCATAGCTGTCTGTAAGGCCTCCTCAGACAACCATTTTGCCTTTTTGCATTTCTTTTTCTTGGGAATGGTCTTGATCACTGCCTCCTGTACAGTGTCACGAACCTCTGTCCATAATTCTCAGGCACTCTGTCTATCAGATGTAATCCCTTGTAACTGTTTGTCATTTCCACTGTATAGCTTCCATGCTAGCAAAGTAATACTCGAAATTCTCCAAGCCAGGTTTCAGCAGTACATGAACCGTGAAATTCCAGATGTTTAAACTGGATTTAGAAAAGGCAGAAAAACCAGAGATCAAATTGCCAACATTTGCAACAGAATTATTGAAAAAGCAAGAGAGTTCCAGAAAAATATCTATTTCTGCTTTATTGACTAGTCCAAAGCCTTTGACTGTGTTGATCACAAAAAACTGTGGAAAATCCTTAAAGAGATGATTATACCAGACCACCTGACCTGCCTCCTGAGAAATCTGTATGCACATCAAGAAGCAACAGTTAGAACTGGACATGGAACAACAGACTGGTTCCAAATCGGGAAAGGCGTACCTCAAGGCTGTATATTGTCACCCTGCATAAATACCTTGTATGCAGAGTACATCATGAGAAATGTTGGACTGGATGAAGCACAAGTGGAATGAAGATTGCTGGGAGAAATATCAATAACCTCAGATATGCAGATGACACCACACTTATGGCAGAAAGCAAAGAAGAACTAAAGAGCCTCTTGATGAAAGTGAAAGAGGAGAGTGAAAAAGTTGGCTTAAAACTCAACATTCGGAAAACGAAGATCATGGCATCTGGTCCCATCACTTCATGGCAAATAGATGGGGAAGAGTGGAAACAGTGGCTGACTTTATTTTTTTGGGCTCCAAAATCACTGCAGATGGTGACTGTGGCCATGAAATTAAAAGATGCTTACTCCTTGGAAGAAAAGGTATGACCAATCTAGACAACACATTAAAAGGCAGAGACATTACTTTGCCAACAATGGTCCGTCTAGTCAAAGCTATGGTTTTTCCAGCAGTCATGTATGTATGTGAGAGTTAGACTATAAAGAAAGCTGAGCACCAAAGAATTGATGCTTTTGAACTGTGGTGTTGGAGAAGACTCTTGAGAGTCCCTTGAACTGCAAGGAGATCCAAGCAATCTATGCTAAAGGCGATCATTCCTGAATATTTATTGGAAGGACTGATGCTGAAGCTGAAACTCCAGTACTTTCACCACCTGATGTAAAGAACTGTCTCATTTGAAAAGACCGTGATGCTGCTCGGAAAGATTGCAGGCAGGAGGAGAAGGGGATGGCAGAGGATGAAATGGTTGGATGGCATTTGAGTAAACCCCGGGAGTTGGTGATGTACATGGAGACCTGGCATGCTGCATTCCATGGGTCGCAAAGAGTTGGACATGATTGAGTAAGTGAACTGAACTGACTCAGGGACAGTTACCCAGAGTTATTACTTCCCAAGTTATAAAAGTACAATAGGAAAGACAGATCCTTCTGACATGGGAGAATGTCTTTAACCTGTTGATCTAAATATTTTATCACAGTGGTTGAAGAACCATAGGAACATTTCCAATAAGGCAGAGATAAAACCTTAGAGTCATGTTTCAGCACAGGTCATTATCTTAGCAGTTCCATCCTTTTTGCTTTACAAATAATGTGATCGCATTATACAGCCCAGTTTTTGTTAAAAATCATTTTGAAATTAAATAGTGGAAAACATTTGAAATCCTACTGAACTTACATATGTTTGTACTGTTTTCCATGTTGAAAAATATTTTAAAAACAGTGGTATCATTTTGTTTACTCAACAAATCTAGCTATGTATCATATAAATGTTAAGAATTTCCTGCATATTTTATATATATTTTTGACTTTTGCTGATTTGGGTTAAATAGCTTCTCTCCTACCCTCTTTCCCTTGACCAAATATTTTTTTTAAATTTATCTCTTAATGGGAAAATAGAGAAAAAAGTCATAATCATTAGTAAAACAATGGGAATGAATCACTGTCCTTCTCACGTCTATTTTTCTCTGAGTTAGCTTTTCTTATTACAGTGTGGAAAATCTGAAAACTATGAATAGTAACTGGCCCATTCAAAACATAGGTATGAATACATAAATGTCAATTACTTCATAAACTTAAACCTTTATACTTGAATATAAGCAGAACTATGTAACTGAGACAGCATTAGTTTATTCACTGGGAAAAAATCTAACTTGAGTTACCACAGGGATACCATGACTGAAGTGTCTGTTTGGCTGCATTTTACTCTCACACAGTTTGATTGGATAAAACACTGTATTTCCTAAACCAAATTTTAAAGATGACTGGGCAAAGCTTTCTTGTATCAGCAGTGCTGGGCTCAGACACCTGAATATGAAATCCATGTTTGGGGAACTAGGAACCGTATGGTATCTTGGTTTTATAAATCAGCTTAATTGCATCTGCATACCAAGTAGACTTGAGTAAATACTTTTCAGTGCTTTTTAGTTGTTGATACTCACTTATAAAGCTTTTATTCCAGTTTCACTAAAAGTTATCTCTTACTGTACTTGGTTTATATATTGCTTATCATATTATGCCATGCTATTTCTTTTAATGCTTAATAAGAGCTTTGTTTTATGTGTCTATTTTTCTTAAGTAAATGTAAGTAACTATTAATCATTCAGTTGTGTCTGACTCTTTGTGACCCTATGGATTATAGACATCCAGGCTCCTCAGTCCATGGGATTCTCCAGGCAAGAATACTGGAGTGGATAGCCATTTCCTTCTCCAGGGGATCTTCCCAACCCAGGGATTGAACTTGGATCTGCTGCGTTGCAGGCAGATTCTTTATTTACCATCTGAGCTAATGTAAAGATGCCAATCCTTCTAAAAAGTAGGTTAAATTATATATAAATGTATGTAAACATATGTTGTATATATATATATTGTTGCTAATAGTTAGTATCTATAATGCAGCCTAGCAGATGAATGACTTTTAATTTATTGACATTAGTGTTTTTAAAGCATTTTAAATGGTTAAATAAATGTAAGTATAGGTATAGAACTGAAAATTCAGATTTATACTAATGGAAATAATTGATGTTTCAGATGTTCATCTCAACTTAGCCAGATTATCATATCAGCAGGGGTCTCTTCAGTTCAGTTCAGTCGCTCAGTCGTGTCTGACTCTTGGCTACCCCATGGACTGCAGCATGCCAGGCCTCTCTGTCCATCACCAACTCTCAGAGTCTACTCAAATTCATGTCCATTGAATTGGTGATGCCATCCAACCATGTCATCCCCTGTTGTCACTTTCTCCTCCTGCCCTCAATCCTTCCCAGCATCAGGGTCTTTTCAAATGAGTCAGTTCTTTGTATTAGGTGGCAATAGTCTTGGAGTTTCAGCTTCAGCATCAGTCCTTCCAATAAATATTCAGCACTGATTTCCTCTAGGATGGACTGGTTGGATCTCCTTGCAGTCCAAGGGACTCTGAAGAGTCTTCTCCAACACCACAGTTCAAAAGCATCAGTTCTAGCTCTGTGAAAAATACCATTGGTTGCTTGATAGGGATTGCATTGAATCTATAGATTGCTTTCTGTAGCATACTCATTTTCAGTATATTGATTCTTCTGATCCATGAACACAGTATATTTTTCCATCTATTAGTGTCCTCTTTGATTTCTTTCACCAGTATTTTATAGTTTTCTATATATAGGTCTTTTGTTTCTTTAGGTAGATATATTCCTAAGTATTTTATTCTTTTCATTGCAATGGTGAATGGAATTATTTCCTGACTTCAGGCTCTACTACAAAGCCACAGTCATCAAGACAGTATGGTACTGGCACAAAGACAGAAATATAGATCAATGGAACCAAATAGAAAGCCCAGAGATAAATCCACGCATCTATGGACACCTTATCTTTGACAAAGGAGGCAAGGATGTACAATGGAGAAAAGACAATCTCTTTAACAAGTGGTGCTGGGAAAACTGGTCAACCACTTGTAAAAGAATGAAACTAGAACACTTCCTAACACCATACACAAAAAATAAACTCAAATGGATTAAAGATCTAAACGTAAGACCAGAAACTACAAAACTCCTAGAGGAGAACATAGGCAAAACACTCTCTGACATAAACCACAGTGGGATCCTCTATGACCCACCTCCTGGAATATTGGAAATAAAAGCAAAAATAAACAAATGGGACCTAATTAAAATTAAAAGCTTCTGCACAACAAAGGAAACTATAAGCAAGGTGAAAAGACAGCTTTCAGAATGGGAGAAAATGATAGCAAATGAAGCAACGGATAAAGAATTAATCTCAAAAATATACAAGCAACTCCTGCAGTTCAACTCCAGAGAAATAAACAGCCCAATCAAAAAATGGGCCAAAGAACTAAACAGACATTTCTCCAAAGAAGACATACAGATGGCTAACAAACATATGAAAAGATGCCCAACATCACTCGTTATCAGAGAAATGCAAATCAAAACCACAATGAGGTACCATTTCACGCTAGTCAGAAGGGCTGCTATTCAAAAGTCTACAAGCAATAAATGTTGGAGAGGGTGTGGAGAAAAGGGAATCCTCGTACACTGTTGGTGGGAATGCAAACTAGTACAGCCACTATGGAGAAGAGTGTGGAGATTCCTTAAAAAACTGGAAAGAGAACTGCCATACGCCCCATTAATCCCACTGCTGGGCATACACACTGAAGAAATCAGAATTGAAAGAGACACGTGTACCCCAATGTTCATTGCAGCACTGTTTATAATAGCCAGGACATGGAAGTAACCTAGGTGTCCATCAGCAGATGAATGGATAAGAAAGCTGTGGTACATATACACAATGGAGTATCACTCAGCCATTAAAAAGAATACATTTGAATCAGTTCTAATGAGGTGGATGAAACTGGAGCCAATTATACAGAGTGAAGTAAGCCAGAAAGACAAACACCAATACAGTGTACTAATGCATATATATGGAATTTAGAAAGGTGGTAATAATAACCCTGTTCGTGAGAGAGCAAAAGAGACACAGATATATAGAACAGTCTTCTGGACTATGTAGGAGAGGGCGAGTGTGGGATGATTTTGGAGAATGACATTGAAACATGTATATTATCATATGTGAAACGAATCACCAGTCCAGGTTAGATGCATGGTACAGGATGCTCGGGGCTAGTGCACTGGGATGACCCAGAGGGATGGTATGGGGAGGGTGGTGGAAGGGGGGTTCAGGATGGGGAACACGTGTACACCCGAGGCAGATTCAAGTCAATGTATGGCGAAATCAATACAATACTGTAAAGTAATTAGTCCTCCAATTAAATAAATTTATATTTAAAAAAGCATGAACTCTTCAGTGCTCAGCTTTTTTTATTATCCAACTCTCACATACATACATGACTACGGGAAAAACCAAAGCTTTGACTAGATGGACCTTTGTTGGCAAAGTAATGTCTCTGCTTTTTAATGTGCTGTCTAGGTTGGTCATAGCTTTTCTTCCAAGGGGTAAGTGTCTTTTAATTTCATGGCTGCAGTCACCATCTGCAGTGATTTTGGAGCCCCCGAAAATAAAGTCTGCCACTTTTTCCACTCTTTCCCCATCTATTTGCCATGAAGTGATGTGACCAGATACCATGATCTTCGTTTTCTGAATGTTGAGTTTTAAGCCAACTTTTCACTCTCCTCTTTCACTTTCATTAAGAGGCTCTTTAGTTCTTCTTTGCTTTCTGCTATAAGGGTGGTATCATCTGCATATCTGAGGTTATTGATATTTTTCTCCTGGCAATCTTGATTCCAGGTTGTGCTTCATCCAGCCCAGTGTTTGTCATGGTGTACTACTCTAAATATAAGTTAAATAAGCAGGATGATAATATACAGCCTTGATGTTCTCCTCTTTCTATTTGGAGCCAGTTTGTTGTTCCATGTCCAGTTCTAACTGTTACTTCTTGATGTGCATACAGATTTCTTAGGAGGCAGGTCAGGTGGTATGATATTCCCAACTCTTTAAGAATTCTCCACAGTTTGTTGTGATCCACACATCAAAGGCTTTGGCCTAATTAATAAAGCAGAAATAGATGTTTTTCTGGAACTCTCTTGCTTTTTCGATGATCCAGCGGATGTTGGCAATTTGATCTCGGGTTCTTCTGCCTTTTCTAAATCCAGCTTGAACGTCTATCTGGAAGTTCACGGTTCATGTACTGCTGAAGCCTGGCTTGGAGAATTTTGAGCATTACTTTACTAGCATGTAAGAGAAGGGCTCTGTTATAAATCCATAAGTATTATTATTCAACACACTTATATACCCTGTTATTTTTAAATTGCTGTAGAGTCTGTGTGGGCTTCTGTTGTGGCTCAGCTTGTAAAAAATCTACCTGCAATGTGGGAGACTTGGGTTCAATCCCTGGCTTAGACAGAACCCCTGGAGAAGGGAAAGGCTACCCACTCTAGTATTCTGGACTGGAGAAATCCATGGACTGTATAGTCCATGGGGTCGCAAAGACTCAGAGATGACTGAGAGGCTGTTTTCTTTACACTTCTTGGAGATAACTGAGAGATAACTAAAGGAGTTGTATAATTCATGCAGGAGACATTTTGAGTACTGTATTTCAGTAGTTTCAGATTAAGGCCCATTACTCTGTTCAATTCATTTTTAGATGCTATTGATGGTGATGAGAGTTTTGTATGCAGAAAATAAGGGGTGGGTGAGTGCTAAGTGATCAAAGTTAGGAAAGCCTTTGGTGTAAAGTAGTAAAATGATTGTCATGCAGTGTTTCTCTAGGGTTGTTTTCTCCACTCCTAAAAATAAATGTCTTAGGTTTACTTGGATATTTATTTCCCATTTATTTATTCCCTGCAGTTTACTGAATGAGAAGTGAGAGACCATTATTTAGTGATAACAAGTTACTCCTGTGACATTATCTTTCAAGTGAACGTCTTAGTGAATCTTCTTTTTCATAGAAACCCTAGTACGTCATAGAATTTGTGATTTAAAACTATTCCACCATTTTGATATGACTTTAGAATCTGATTACATAGCAATGTTTTGCATGATTATGTTACTTATATTCTACTAAATATCTCTATTAAATGGAATTTATAATATTTGGGTTAAGTTCTTTTTAATTCTTTTCTTGTATTTTGCAATTTCATTGTTTATAGTAGGAAATGAAGCAGGCATTATGACTTAAATTGATAATTAAATTTCAATGAAGCAAAAAATGATTAGTTTGGGTCATTAAAGTAATTTATAGAATTCTTACATCAATTATTTGAGAAATACTTTCTTTATAAATATTTTTCCAGTGATGACAGTTAACTAAAGTGAATAATTTGCTTCTAATTAAAAGGCATGTTATTCTCAGGCAGTGTGAACTTTTGAAGCTTCATTTAACTTAAATTCAGTGTATATTTATTATAGATATATTCTTTGAGTCTTAGTGCTGTGTTGTTTCCTCTGAGAAAAATTCATGCTCATGACATTCAAAGATACCTGCACTATAGTCCCAAACTTTGTCTCATTCTGATGTCACCCTTTGCATCTTATGTTAGTCGTTAAATTAGTACACAATACCCAAATCCTGTATGCACATAGAGTTTTTTGTTTGTTGATCAGTTTCTTTATTCAGTGGTTATCAAAGCGTGGTCTAGAACTAGCAGCATCAACATCCGGAAATGTATTAAAAATGCTTAAAGCTACTGTATCAGACCTACTGTTTTAGAAACTGTGGGGTCGGGATTCAATAGTTTCTGTGTTAAAAAGCCCTCTAGGTTATTCTGATTCTCATGAATACTAAAATTTCGTACTAACACTTAAAAATATAGATGAATTAAACATAAAAATGAACTTAGAAACATTTGAAGAAGTAACAGGCAAAATTTCACCTGCTATTAGAAAAAAAATTTTTTTCACAATGTAAAACACTGAGAAATAATGGAGGATGTGAATGTTTCAGATTACATAAAAACAAAACTTTCAAAATATTAAAATATCAAAATTGAAATAGGACAAATGCTTAAATATTAAGGCTCCCTGGTATCTCAGATGGTAAAGAATCCGCTTGCAATGCAGGAGACCTGGGTTTGATCCCTGGGTCAGAAAGATCCCCTGGAGAAGGAAATGGCAACCCATTCCAGTATTCTTGCCTGGAGAATTCCATGGACAGAGGAGCCTGGCGAACTGCAGTCCATGGGGTCGCAAAGAGTTGTACATGACTGAGCAGCTAACACAAATAGGCAAAATTTCGCCTTCTATTAGGAAAGACACTTTTCCCAGTGTAAAACACTGAAAAATAATGAGGATGTGAATGTTTCAGATTATATATAAACAAAACATTCAAGATGTTAAAATATCAAAAGTGAAACAGGAAAATACTTTAATATTATGAAGAACTATGTTCTTAATATTAAAGAGCAGTTAACATATCAGTAAGGAATAAAAAGAAAAACTCCTAAAGAAAAACAGGAAAAGAGTACCATGTACTGTACTTTAAAAAATAATTCTAATTTAATAAAAAATATAAAAGAGATTCACATCCATGTTCTTAGTTTGCTTAGTTCATCAGAATGTGAAAACAGAACACAATTTTAATAACATGCACACTACTGTAAGAAACTTACAGATTTTCCAGGGTTTATGTTTTGAAAGGTGGAAATTTTTAAAGCGTTATTAAAATCAGTAGAAAATTTGCATTTTTTTATGGTGAGTGGAAAGAATCCTCTCTTATAAGTTAGAAATCATGTTGCTAGTGATTGTTCTGCTGTTTGATAACAAGTAATTACCTCATATTGGCTTCCAAATTCTTCCTTAGTTAGCTTAGATCAGTGGTGTTCAATCTTTAGCATGCATCAAATCATCAGAATCATTTGGGTCTCTTGGAAATTGTGTAGATTTTAGGAGGAGACACCACAGGTTCCAATTAAGCATTTCTGTGGATGTGCTCCCAAAATTTGAATTTCTAATGATTTTCCAGGTGATGCTGGCTCTGCTGGACTGGGAATATATTTTGAGGACAGCTGGCTTTAATGATCATTAGTTAGATTCAGGGTTTTATACCTCTTACATCCCATGGCCTAACAACAAGTAGATAAAGAGAGAGAGGAAAGAGAAGAGCATCCTCATTGTCTAGCCTAGAACATAATACAGACATTTTTAAAAAGTTAAAGTTGTATGTATACTATATAGTATAGTTGCTATACAATATGTTATAAGTTACAGGTATGTCATATAGTAACTCATAATTTTTAAAGCTTATACTCCTTGTATAGTTTTTATAAAATATTGGCTATATTGTGAGGTATATCCCTGTAGCTTATTTTGTACCTAATAGTTTGTATGTGTTATTCCTCTACCCTTATTATTACCCCTCCCCACTTCCCTCTCCTGACTGGTGGCCACTAGTTTGTTCCCTGTATCTGTGAGTCTGCTGTTTTTGGGTTATGTCCACTAGTGTTTTTGTATTTTTTAATATTCTTCACATATGTGATATCATACAGGATTTGTCTTTGACAGACTTAATCACTTAACATAATGCCCTCCAAGTTGATTCATGTTCTTAACAAATACAAAATTTAATTTTTTATGGCTGAAAAATATTCCTGTTGTGTGTATACCCTATTTTATATGTTCATTTAATTGTTGTTGGACACTTAGTTTGCTTCTATGTCTTGGCAATTGTAAATAATGCTTCTCTGAACATTGAGTGCATGTATCTTTTTAAATTAGCGTTTTTGTTTTTGGATAGTCCTATGGTAGTTCTAGGGATTCCCTGGTGGCTCCGAGTTTAAAGCGTCTGGCTGGAATGTGGGAGACCCGGGTTCAATCCCTGGGTTGGGAAGATCCCCTGGAGAAGGAAATGGCAACCCACTCCAGTACTCTTGCCTGGAGAATCCCATGGAGGGAGGAGCCTGGTAGGCTAAAGTCCACGGGGTCGCAAAGAGTTGGACACGACTGAGCGACTTCACACACTCATGGTAGTTCTATTTTTAGTTTTGTGAGACCCCTGCATAATTTTCCACAGTGGCTGCTGCATTTTAATTTCTCACTCACAGTAAATGAGGGTTCCTTTTCTACACATCCCTACCAACATTTGTTTTTTGTATTCTTTTTGATGATAGCCATCTGACAGTTGTGTGGTAATAGCTCATTGTGGTTTTGATTTGCATTTCCCGGATGTTTAGTGATGTTGAGCATCTCTTCAATGAATGATTATTGAATAAATGAACTCCTCAATCCCTGAAAATCTCAAAAACTTTAGGAAGACTGGGCTCAAATATTCAAGCCTTTGTATGTTTCTTTATTAAATGTCTATCTCTCCAGTCTGTATAATTTTCTTTTCTTCTCATAACTATAATTTTATTAGTTTAAGCTGGATTTAGAAAAGGCAGAGGAACCAGAAATCAAATTGCCAACATCTGCTGGATCATCAAAAAAGCAAGAGAGTTCCAGAAAAATATCTACTTTTGCTTTATTGACTATGCCAAAGCCTTTGACTGCGTGGATCACAACAAACTGTGGAAAATTCTTAAAGAGTTGGGAATACCAGACCATCTGACCTGCCTCTTGAGAAATCTGTATGCACATCAAGAAGCAACAGTTAGAACTGGACATGGAACAACAGACTGGTTCCAAATTGGGAAAGGAGTACGTCAAGGCTGTATATTGTCACCCTGCTTATTTAACTTGTATGCAGAGTACATCATGAGAAATGTTGGACTGGATGAAGCACAAGCTGGAATCAAGATTGCCGAGAGAAATACCAATAACCTCAGATATGCAGATGACACCACCCTTATGGCAGAAAGTGAAGAGGAACTCAAAAGCCTCTTGATGAAGGTGAAAGAGGAGAGTGAAAAACTTGGCTTAAAACACAACGTTCAGAAAACTAAGATCATGGCATCTGGCCTCATCATGTCATGGAAAATAGATGGGGAAAGAGTAGACAGTGACAGATTTTTTTTCTTCGGGATGCAAAATCACTGAAGATGGTGACTGCAGCCATGAAATTAAAAGACACTTACTTCTTGGAAGAAAAGCTATGACCAACCTAGACAGCATATTAAAAAGCAGAGACATTACCAACAAAGGTCCGTCTAGTCGAAGGTTTTTTTTTTTTTCCAGTAGTCATGTATGTATGTGACAGTTGGACTATAAAGAAAGCTGAACGCCGAAGAATTGATGCTTTTAAACTGTGGTGTTGAAGAAGACTCTTGAGAGTCCCTTGGACTGCAAGGAGATCCAACCAGTCCATCTTAAAGGAAATCAGGCCTGAATGTTCTTTGGAAGGACTGATGCTGAAGCTGAAACTCCAATACTTTGGCCACTTGATGTGAAGAACTGACTCATTGGAAGAGACGCTGATGCTGGGAAGGATTAAAGGCGGGAGGAGAAGGGGACAACAGAGGATGAGATGGTTGGATGGCCTTACCGACATGATGGACATGAGTTTGAGGAGGCTCTGGGAGTTGGTGAGGGCAGGGAACCTGGCGTGCTGTTGTCCATGTGGTTGCAAAGAGTCAGAGATGACTGAGTGACTCAACCGAACCAAACTGAACAGTATCATTAACATTTGGTGTCTGTTTCTTTTTGTATTAGTTTAATTAATGAAATACTTCCTAAGGGCAAGAGGGAGCCGTTTATATGTATTTTATATTCTCCTTTATGTCTACTAAAGATCCCTCACTTTGTAGGAGCTTTTAATATAAAGTTTGCTGAATTATTTGGGCTTCCCTGGTGGCTCAGTGGGTAAAAAAATCTGCTTGGAATGCACGAAATTCAGAAGATGTGGGTTTGATCACTGGGTCAGGAAGATCCGCTGCTGGAAGGCTTGGCAACTCCATGAATACTCCTGTATTCATGCCTGGAGAAGTCCATGGACAGAGCAGCCTGCTGGACTACAGTTCCTGGGGTCACAAAGAGTTGGACACTACTGAAGTGACTCAGCAAAGGGACATGCTGAATCATTTACTTGTGAACAGATTTACATTCTTTGGAAGTGTCCTGTATCTGTGTCAGTACTCTTCACCTTGTTGCCTGCTTTCTTCACTTGATTTCTGAAACTGCTACTGCTCTTACTCTCTCTATGTGGCCTTAAGTGAATTAATCACTGCAGAGTGGAGAGACACATCTTGGGGACAAATAAACATATTATGATTAGACATTTGTGTCTCTGGTTGCTGCAGCCATAGTGTGTAGCTGTGGTTATTTACTAAATGACACTCTAGTGTCCTGAAAGAGTTTCTAGGCTTCAAAACAACTTCACTGCTTACCATGAAGAGATTTACACACAGGAGTTTTGGTCCAACTGCACTGGTAATAGAAGCAATACATCTTTCAGGCTTAAGTCCAGTACATTGCAGAGTTCTTCCATTAACAAAAATTCAAAAACCTGAGTGAGCCCCAAACAGAGGCATTTAATGCTATCTAATGATTATTTAGTAATAAAGTGGATTAGTTCCTTTATAATAGTATAGTATAAAATTGCTTTTTTTAAACTGTAAGAAATGATTAAAACTAACTAAATGTTAAACCGTAAGTAATTCATGGTAACTGGGGAATTTGTCCTTGATGTTGCTGAATTATTTGGGCTTCCCTTGTGGCTCAGTGCATAAAAAATCTGCCTGCAATGCATGAAATTCAGAAGATGTGGGTTTGATCCCTGGGTCAGGAAGATCCCCTGCTGGAGGGCGTGGCAACTCCATGAATACTCCTGTATACATGCCTGGAGAAGTCCATTTGCTGGAAACGCTCTTTCCATTGATCTTCATTCACCTCAAACATCCCACCTCCACCCTTTCCCCTTCACTTGTTATTGCTTTACTGCAATTATTTTTTCTTTAATACAGACAACTGTTCAAGATGATTTATCTTGTTCATTTGATTTCTTGTTTATATTCAGTCTACCTCACTGAAATAGTTGCTCCATCAAAAAATGTCCTTCTGTCCCTTACTCTCTTTTGCATCTTTTGTGCTTAGGAGACAGTGTGGCTCCCATTTTTGAATTATTTGAATAAAAGAATCCACTGGGCACTCTGTATATGCCATACCAGTAGTATTCAGAATGAAGTGTAATAACCAGGGTCTCAGAAACTCCTCCTGGACTATATAGAAACACATATTTGTAAGATAATTAATTTCTCAACCTTCAATTTCCAGTTGTGATTTTCTATACAGTTTCCTTGCTTGAGAAACTTCTGATATTTGCCAGTTCATCTTCCTGACTTTGCCTTTCACAATCTCCTATTCTACACAAAGGAAAATAAAAAGGCAAACTTCTCCTCTCTTCTGAATCTTTTTAGGATTCATTCCCCAATCTTTAAAAATCTCCAGAATATCAATCAAAGGCTTAATTCCTCAGGGAGTCCTTTGAACACTTTCTAAAGAGATGTTGGAGGGGTTGATGTCTTATTTCATAGAGGCAATATTCTGAATCATCTCCTCCTTCCTCCTTCCACCTTCCCTCCTCTTTCTATTGTATCCAGAAATAAGTAAGTGAAAATATTGACTTATTGTTAGTAAGTTTATTTGATGATTTAAGCCTTTTATCCTGAAGAAAGATCTTCACTGGCTGGTTGGCTTGACAATGAGGATTGCTTTTTATAATTAGATTTTAATTAAATATATTTGCATATCTTTTATTTTTTTATTTTTTATTTTTATTATTATTATTATTTTTTACTTTATTTTACTGTACAATACTGTATTGGTTTTGCCATACATTGACTCGAATCCACCACGGGTGTGCATATCTTTTCTTTAAAACAAATGAAATAAGTATGTTACTTGACAGTATTAATGATAATATATTTAAAGCACATATAGCATATATAGACTGACAGAAAAATAGATCTTTTGCCATTTTTATACTAATGGAAAATTGTTAGTGGTTAAAGTGTGCTAAGGATCATAAAGTTTTCCAGTTTAGTAGAACAAGTTTGAAATTATTGTGCAAATACTCATAATGTGATCAACATAAAATTAATATCAGCATAAAATGCACTTGGATAGAAGAAAAATGAAGAGAAAGTTTATCTTTCACTTAGAAAATTGAGATTTATTACCTCTTTCCTCATTTTTAGGCTAGTAGTTCAGTTCTTTTACCTAAGGGTTGTAAAAGATTATGAGGCAAAAATACTGGAGTGGGTAGCCATTCCCTTCTCCAAGGGATCTTCCTGACCCAGGGATATAACCTGGATCTTCTGCACTGCAGGTAGATTCTCTACCTTCTGAGCCACCAGGGAAGCTTCCCTTCCCCCGATTCTACTTAGATAAACACTTATTCAGATATACCCTATCTTAAGGTGTAGCTCACATAGAAACAAAGAAGTCTTATTAAGAGAAAATTTTGAAAAGTGTATTGCTTCAGTAGATTTATCTTTCAACGCTTCAAATTCCTGAGATGGATAGGTTTCTATTTCAAATTCTTAAAATATAAAAGTTGGATTTACTTTCCATAATTGTGTGCCAATATAAATCGCTGACATTTATTGTGTGCTTTGTCTCTGTTGCACACAAGTCTAAGTACTTAGCTCATTTAATCCTTATAATAGTTGATTCTGTTATGGTGGGTGCTGTTTATTTTCTCATTTCACATACTGTGACACTGAGGCCAAGAGGGAGACTAAGTATTAATACTTTATTCACCATTAATAAATGTGGAAGCCAGAATCCAAACTACAAATGTGGATTCAGAATTTTAACCGATATAGGAAAAAAACAGAATGAGATTTTAAGATGTTGAGAAGAAAACCAAAAGATATTATGAAACAACTGTGACATTCATCAGTAGTCCATTATATTATTATCTATGAATAGTATATTTGTTGTTGTTCAGTTGCTAAGTCATGTTAACTCTTTGTAACCCCATGGACTGCAGCATGCCGGGCTTCCCTGTCTTTTACTGTCTCCAGGAGTTTTCTCAGATTCATGTCCATTAAATTGATGATACTATCTAACCATCTCATCCTCTGCTACCCTCTTCTTTTGTTTTCTGTTTCCCAGCATCAGGATCTTTTACAGTGAGTCACCTCTTTGCATCAGGTGGCAAAGTGTTGGAGCTTCAGCTTCAGCATCAGTCTTTCCAATGAATATTCTGTTCAAGATCGATTTCCTTTAGGATTGACTGGTTTGATTTCCTTGTAGTCTTCTCCGGCACCACCATTCAAAAGCATCGGTTTTCTTAACTTGGCACTCAGCCTTCTTAATGGTCCAAAAGTGAAAGAGGAGAGTGACAAAGTTGGCTTAAAGCTCAACATTCAGAAAACTAAGATCATGGCATCCGGCCCCATCACTTCATGGCAAATAGTTGGGGAAACAATGGAAACAGTGGCTGACTTTATTTTTCTGGGCTCCAGAATCACTGCAGATGGTGATTGCAGCCATGAAATTAAAAGACACTTACTCCTTGGAAGGAAAGTTATGACCAACCTAGACAGCACATTAAAAAGCAGAGACATTACTTTGTCAACAAAGGTCCGTTTAGTCAAGGCTCTGGTTTTTCCAGTAGTCATGTATGGATGTGAGAGTTGGACTATAAAGAAAGCTGAGCGCCAAAGAATTGATGCTTTTGAACTGTGGTGTTGGAGAAGACGCTTGAGAGTCCCTTGGACTGCAAGGAGATCCAACCAGTTCATCCTAAAGGAGATCAGTCCTGGGTGTTTATTGGAAGGACTCATGTTGAAGCTGAAACTCAACTTTGTACTTTGGCCACCTGATGTGAAGAGCTGACTCATTTGAAAAGACCCTGATGTTGGGAAAGATTGAGGGCAGAAAGAGAAGGGGATGACAGAGAATAAGATGGCTGGATGGCATCACCAACTCAATGGACATGGGTTTGGGTGGATTTGGGGAGTTGGTGATGGACAGCGAGGCCTGGTGTGCTGCGTTCATGGGGTTGCAAACAGTCAGACACAACTGAGGGACTGAACTGAACTAAACTCATATCTCTACATGACTACTGGAAAAACCATAGATTTGACTATACAAACCATTGTTAGCAAAATGATGTCTCAACTTTTCAATATGCTATCTAGGTTTGCCATGCTTTTCCTCCCAAGGAGTAAGCATCTTTTAATTTTATGGCTGCAGTCATTGTCTGTGGTGATTTTGGAGCCTGAGAAAATATAGTCTGTCACGGCTTCCACTTTTTCCCCATCTATTTGCTGTGAAGTGATGGGACTGGATGCTATGATCTTGGTTTTTTGAATGTTGAGTTTTAAGCCAGCTTTTTCACTCTCCTCTTTCTCCCTTATCAAGAGGCTTTTTAGTTCCTTCTCACTTTCTGTCATTAGGGTAGTATCATCTGCATACCTTAGATTGTTAATATTTCTCCCAGCAATCTTGATTCCAGCATGTGCTTCATCCAGCCCAGCATTTCTCATGATGTACTCTGCATATAAGTTAAATAACCAGGGTGACAATATATAGCCTTGTCGTACTCCTTTCCCTATTTGGAACCAGTCAGTAGTTTCATGTATGATTATAGCTTTTGCTTCTTGACTTGCATACAGGTTTCTTAGGAGACAGATAAGGTGGTCTGGTATTCCCATCTATCTAAGAATTTTCCACAGTTTGCTGGGATCTGCACAGTCAAAGGCTTTTGTGTAGCAAATGAAGCGTATGTAGATGATTTTCTGAAATTCCCTTGTTTTTTCTATGATCCAACAAATTTTGGCAATTTGATCTCTGGTTCCTCTGCCTTTTCTAAACCCAGGTTGTACATCTGGAAGTTCTTGGTTCATGTACTGCTGAAGCCTAGCTTGAAGGATTTTATGCATAACATTACTCAAAATGAGTGCAATTGTACAGTAGTTTGAACGTTCTTTGGCATTGCTCTTCTTTGGGACTGGAATGAAAACTGACCTTTTCTAGGTGTATACAGTATTTTATCTACATGACATGGTATTCTAATACCGTTATGTGGTTTCTTCATAAGCAAAGCAAGCAGGGACCCCTATAGGTTCTACTTTTGGGTTCTGGAAAACTTTCTCTTTGTTATATGGTATTCTTTCTTCAGTCTTTTTAATTTTGCATTCCTGCTTCTTTGTTTGAAGATTTTATTAATGAATCACAAAGTGTTATCAGATGCTACGTATGCCTTTGTTTAATATTCAGTCTTGGACATGCAGCTGTTAGCCTTGGAAAGTCTGTAGGATGACACCACCATTTCTCTCTCTCTCACCTCCCATCCTCTGTCTCCCTCTTTCTTGTCAACTCAACACTTTGTACATTCTTGGCTAATGGATTGCATTTTCTTTACATAATTAATACTCCTTGTGAACTGTGTTTAACTTAAGAGTCATTTAGAACTCCTCTTGATTACCCAGCAGTGGCTTTGTCATTGAAATACTGATTTGCAGTAGTATCTAATGTAATGTGCTGTGCTTAGTCATGTCTGATTCTTTGTGACCCCTTGGACTGTGGCCTGCCAGGCTCCTCTGTCCATGGGGATTCTCCAGGCAAGAATACTAGAGTGGGCTGCCATGCCCTTCTCCAGGGGATCTTCCCAACCCAGGGATGGAACCTAAGTCTCCCACATTGCAGGTGGATTCTTTACCAGCTGAGCCACAATGGAAGCCACCAGTGGAATACTATGCCACTCCCAGTTATGCGTTCTTAGGGCAGTGATAGCATTAAGAGTAATGTTATTTAATACTTTATTATTGTCACTCTATTTTGTGCATTCAGGCAGAAGGATATGAATGCAAAATTTGTCTTCACCATCAGAAATACATCATTCAAATCTCAACTTTACTTCTCAGATTCCAAACTTGTTTATCTGTTAAGAATAATTATTGTTACCTGGTCGCAAAGAGTCGGACACGACTGAGCGACTTCACTTTCACTTTTCACTTCCATGCATTGGAGAAGGAAATGGCAACCCATTCCAGTATTCTTGCCTAGAGAATCCCAGGGATGGGGGAGCCTGGTGGGCTGCCGTCTATGGGGTCGCATAGAGTCGGACACGACTGAAGTGACTTAGCAGCAGCAGCAGCAACAAAGTTATTAGGAAATTAAAACAAAATAACATATGCACTCATTAAATATGAAATCACCTCTTTCAGTGATATATGACTAAGAAGAAAGCCACATAAATGAAACAATAAACTTTTATGTTAACATAGCCTCTTGTAAAATAAATTTATTTTAATGTTACACAAAAATGGTAACAATATATGAGATGCTTACAGAGCAAGAGTCTTTTTGTCTGTTTGAAATAAAGACAGTCTGGCAATGACAGAGTCTCTTCTTTTGTTTGGATTAGTTTATTCCATTTTCAGGAACACTGAACTCTATAAATGTTAGTGCAGCTATTTGTTTGTCTTTGAATGAGGTACTTGACCAATCTGGATTTCAGTTTTTTTATCCTCAAAGAGAAATACACCTTCAAATGTAAAATTCTATCCAGTAGTTATTCACTGTGGCAGAACTCGGAATTTCCAAGATGCAAAATCTCCATCTAGTGACAGTTTAAGTCAGGCACATCACATTTGCTACCAGGTGGGCTTCCCTGGTGGCTCAGAGGGTAAAGCATCTGCCTGCAGTGGAGATCTGGGTTCGATCCCTGGGTTGGGAAGCTCCCCTGGAGAAGGAAATGGCAACCCACTCCAGTTTTCTTGCCTGGAGAATCCCATGGAGAGAGGAGCCTAGTAGGCTACAGTCCACGGGGTCACAAAGAGTTGGACACGACTGAGCAACTTCACTTTCACTTTTACTACAGCTAGAAAACTTCTGGCATATGCATAGGTCCTTCTCTCCTGGGTTCTTTCTTACTAATTGTTCTATCAAATTAACAGTATATAAATCAGTATAAATTCAGCATCAGTTAGTCATTCCTTATAGTGGACATTGATGCAGGATCATAGACTTACAAGAAGACAACTTAGTAAATTTATTAGTAAAGTTTAAGTTCTTTTTTTTTTAAGAAATAGGCTGAATTTATTACATCCCTTTGTTGTAATAAGTTACATAATTCCTCCTAAAATGAATAAAATTTTAAATTAAAGAACAAATTAAGAAATAAAATTTACTTTAATATACTTATTAATTATGGCTTGAGAGTAAATCTATTAATTGTCTTATCATTAGACATTTTTACAAATTTAAAATTTATCTTGATGTAATCTAAAGTAATTTCAATCTGATAATATAACAGAGACTTTTATTACTAAAATATATATCAGTCATGACTTTTCCCACTGGATTCTAAAAATTGTTTTGATTTATGAATTACAATATCCAGAATTTTGAATCATAAAAATTAGAACAATGTATATGATTCATTCAGGTTCAGTGATCACGTTGGCAAATATAAGTGGAAGAAAGAAACTTATTAACATATTTCTAAATTTATGTAATGAACAGACTTCATTCTCAGGTATGTTTTTGCTCTCTTTTTTATAAAGGACACTACATCTGTTTGTGGCAGTAATCCATAGGACATTATTTTTACCTTCCTATTTATGGGACAATACTGAATCTCAGTTCAGTCAGTTTAGTCACTCAGTCGTGTCCGACTCTTTGCGACCCCATGAACTGCAGCACGCAAGGCCTCCCTGTCCATCACCAACTCCAGGAGTTCACTCAAACTCACGTCCATCGAGTCGGTGATGTCATCCAGCCATCTCATCCTCTGTCGTCCCCTTTCCTCCTGCCCCCAATCCCTCCAGGCATCAGAGTCTTTTCCAATGAGTCAACTCTTCGCATGAGGTGGCCAAAGTATTGGAGTTTCAGCTTTAGCATCAGTCTTTCCAATGAACACCCAGGATTGATCTCCTTTAGAATGGACTGGTTGGATCTCCTTGCAGTCCAAGGGACTCTCAAGAGTCTTCTCCAACACCACAGTTCAGAAGCATCAATTCTTCGGCACTCAGCTTTCTTCATAGTCCAACTCTCACATCCATACATGACCACTGGAAAAACCATAACCTTGACTAGACAGACCTTTGTTGGCAAAGTAATGTCTCTGCTGCTTTTGAATATGCTATCTAGGTTGGTCATAACTTTCCTTCCAAGGAGTAAGTGTCTTTTAATTTCGCTGAATCTAGTTTGTTACTAACTTTGAAATAGAAAAAAAATGATATTCAGAATGATATTTAATTGTCAGATGTGTGTGTATTGTACATTTCACAGATTGTATGCTTGTATTTCAATAAATTAGAGGGCCTCACAGAATTCTATTTCGTCCTGAGTTTTATCAATGGATAAGCAGTTCAAGAAATATAACATGCACGGACATATTATGAAGCAATGTCATTGAAGAATGTGACCACTATATACTGAGTTCAAAAACAACACTTAGAAAAAAGAACAAATCTAAGATTCTGTTTTTAAAGCAATTCTAATGGATTATGTACTTCATGGCAACATATAAGTAAATGGAAATTGGTATATTCTCAATATGCTGGCATTTGCATTATAAGGAACATGACTATTAATAAATCAGTATTTATAACAAAAGCACGGCAGTAATGATTTGCAGATATGCTCATTTCTCCACCCTCCGCCCCATCCCCCTGTCTTAGCAAACCAATACTGACTGGCAGTTTATTGGCCTCACATTCCTATGTGGACGAACTGTATATTGACATATTTGATCCTGTATTACTCTCTGTGCTTATTTGTATTTTCAGGTATTTATATTACTTATGTTTTGTACACAGATCCATACATACACATATTTATGAACAGTGAGTATAGTAACTTTTAAATTAATCTCTTAATCTGTTTTTTAATTTGTATTTCAAAATTTCCTCCAGTTTTTGTATCATGTTACATTGACGTATAATTTTCATTTTCTTATTTATATTAGTGACTGTGACCGTGACCTGTTCTATGCAGTACTGTAAGAAAAACTGTAAAGTGATGGAAATTACAACATACAATAGGAACAAGATATGCTACCAGCTTTATACACATTGTGCACTATGATCAATATTTTTCCTATGAGGCATCATATGATCTTTTATTTCAAAAATGATGACAAAAAGCTATTGGCAAACAAATAGTAAATTTGAATTGATATATATAAATACAACTTTCCTCTAATAGAAGCCTTATTATATAGTCTGCATACAAAGAGAAAAACTAAAAATATCTTTTGCTATTATTATTAGTTTCAAACTTTCAAGTTAAGAATTGGCTTCTTCCATCAGTTTAAAAGACAGGTTTTTTTGAATGAAGTTGTTCAGTCGCTACCGTGTGTCTGACTCTTTGCGACCCCATGAACTGCAGCACGCCATGCTTCCCTTTCCTTCGCTGTTTCCAAGAGTTTGTTCAAACTCATGTCCATTGAGTCAGTGATGCCATCCAACCATCTCATCCTCTGTCATCCCCTTCTCCTCTTGCCCTCAACCTTTGCCAGCATCAGGATCATTTCCAATGAGTTGGCTCTTTGCATCAGGTAGTTTTGATACTTTGCATCAAAGTATTGGAGAGTCAGCTTCAGCATCAGTCCTTCCAATGAATATTCAAGGTTGATTTCCTTTAGGATTGATTGGTTTTATCTATTTTCTGCCCAAAGAACTCTCAAGAGTTTTATCCAAAACCACAGTTCAAAAGCATCAATTCTTCAGGGCTCAGCCTTCGTTATGGTCCAGTTCTCCCATCTGTACATGACTACTGGAAAAACTGTAGCTTTGACTATATGGAGTTTTATCAGCAAACTGATGTCTCTGCTTTTTAACATGCTGTTTAGCTTTGTCATAGCTGTTCTTCCAAGGAGCAAGCATCTTTAATTTTGTGACTGTAGTCACCATCTGCAGTGATTTTGGAGCCCAAGAAAATAAAATATGTCAGTGTTTCCGCTTTTTCTTCATCTATTTGCTATGAAGTGATGGGACTGAATGCCATGATTTTCATTTTTTAAAGTTGAATTTTAAGGCAGCTTTCACTCTCCACTTTCACCTTCATCAAGAGGCTCTTTAGTTCCTCTTCACTTTCTGCCATAATGGTGGTGTTATCTGCATATCTGAGGTTATTGATATTTCTCCCAGCAATCGTGATTCCAGCTTTTGATACATTCAGTTTGGCAATACGCATGATATACTCTGCATAGAAGTTAAATAAGCAGGGTGACAATATACAGCCTTGTTATACTCCTTTTCCAGTTTTAAAATAGTACACTATTCCATGTCTGGTTCTAGTTGTTGCTTCCTGACCTGCATACAGGTTTCTTAGGAGACAATAAAGGTAGTTTGGTTTTCCCATCTATGTAAGAATTTTCCATAGTTTGTTATGTGATATACTCAGAGTCTTAATGTAGTCAGTGAAGGAGAAGTAGATGTGTTTTTGGAATTCCCTTGCTTTTTCTATGATTCAGAGGATGCTGGCAATTTTATCTCTGGTTGTTCTGCTTTCACTACTGCTAAAGTCTAACTTGAAGGATTCTGAGCATTACCTTGCTAATATGTGAAATGAGTGTAATTATACTGTAGTTTGAACATTCTTTGGCATTGCCTAGTTTGGGATTGGAGTGAAACTGACCTTTTCCAGTTCTGTGATCACTGCTGAGTTTTCCAAATTTGCTGCCATATCAGTTCAATTGTGCAGTTGGGTCTGACTCTTTGCGACCCCATGGACTGTAGCACACTAGGCTTCCCTGTCCATCACCAACTCTCAGAGCCTACTCAAACCCATATCCATTGCATCGGTGATGCCATCCAACCATCTCATCCTCTGTCATACCCTCCTCCTCCTGCCTTCAATCTTTCCCAGCATCAGGGTCTTTTCCAATGAGTTGGTTCTTCACATCAGGTGGCCAAAGTATTGTAGTTTCAGCTTCAGCATCAGTCCTTCCAGTGAATCTTCAGGACTTATTGGCTTTAGGATTTACAGGTTGGATCTCCTTGCAGTCCAAGGGACTCTCAAGAATCTTCTCCAACACTACAGTTCAAAAGCTTCAATTGTTTGGCGCTCAGCTTTCTTTGTAGTCCAACTCCCACATCCACACATGACTACTGGAAAAACCATAGCTTTGATAGGCAGATCTTTATTGGTAAAGTAATGTCTCTGCTTTTTAATATGCTATCTAGGTTGGTTATAGCTTTTCTTCCGAGGAGCAAGTGTCTTTTAATTTCATGGTGCCAGTCACCTTCTGCGGTGATTTTAGAGACAAATAAATAGTCTCTCACTGTTTTCTTTGTTTCCCCATCTATTTGCCATGAAGTGATGGGACTGGCTGCCACAATCTTAGTTTTCTGAATGTTGAGTTTTAAATCAACTTTTTCACTCTCCTCTTTCACTTTCATCAAGAGGCTCTTTGGTTCTTCTTTGCTTTCTGCCATAAGGATGGTGTCATCTACATATCTGAGGTTATTGATATTTCTCCTGGCAATCTTGATTCCAGCTTGTGCTTCTTCCAGCCTGGCATATTCACATGATGTACCCTGCGTATAAGTTAAATAAGCAGGGTGACAATATACAGCCTTGACGTACTCCTTTTCCTATTTGGAACCAGTCTGTTGTTCCATGTCCAGTTCTATCTGTTCCTTCCTGACCTGCATACAGATTTCTCAAGAGGCAGGTCAGGTGGTCTGGTATTCCGATCTCTTTCAGAATTTTCCACAGTTTATTGTGATCCACACAGTCAAAGGTTTTGGCATAGTCAATAAAGTAGAAGTAGATGTTTTTCTGGAACTCTCTTCCTTTTTTGATGTTCCAGCGGATGTTGGCAATTTGATCTCTGGTTCCTCTGCCTTTTCTAAATGCAGTTTGAACATCCAGAAGTTCACGGGTCATGTAGTGTTGAAGCCTTGCTTGATGAATTTTGAGCATTACTTTACCAGTGTGTGAGATGAGTGCAGTAGTTGTGAGGTAGTTTGAACATTCTTTGGCATTGCCTTTCTTTGGGATTGGAATGAAAACTGATCTTTTTAGTCCTGTGGCCACTGCTGAGTTTTCCAAATTTACTGGCATATTGAATGTAGCACTTTCATAGCATCATCTTTTAGGATTTGAAATAGCTCAACTGGAATTCCATCACCTCCACTAGCTTTGTTCATATTGATGCTTCCCAGGGAGGCCTGGCGTGCTGCAATTCATGGGGTCGTAAAGGGTCGGACACAACTGAGCGACAGAACTGAACTGAACTGAAGGCCCACTTGACTTCGCATTCCAGCAGGTCTGTCTCTAGGTGAGTGATCATACCATCGTGGTTGTCTGGGTCATGAAGATCTTTTTTGTACAGTTCTTCTGTATATTCTTGCCACCTCTTCTTAATATCTTTTGCTTCTGTTAGGTCCATATGATTTCTGTCCTTTATTGGGCCCATCTTTTCATGAAATGTTGCCTTGGTATCTCTGATTTTCTTGAGCTCTCTAGTCTTTTCCATTCTATTGTTTTCCTCTATTTCTTTGCATTGATCACTGAGGAAGGCTTTCTTATCTCTCCTTGGTATTCTTTCTAACTCTGCTTTGAAATGGGCATATCTCTCCTTTTCTCCTTTGCCTTTAGCTCCTCTTCTTTTCTCAGCTATTTAAAAGGCCTCCTTAGACAACAGTTTTGCCTTTTTGCATTTCTTTTTCTTGGGGATGGTCTTGTTCACTGCCCCCTGTACAATGTCACAAACCTCTGTCCATAGTTCTTCAGGCACTCTGACTATCAGTTCTAATCCCTGGAACCTATTTGTCACTTCCTGTGTATAATCATAAGGGTCATACCTGAATGGTCTAGTAGTTTTCCTACTTTCTTCAATTTAAGTCGGAATTTGGTAATAAGGAGTTCATGATCTGATCCACAGTCAGCTCGGGCTTGTTTTTGCTGAGTGTGTAAAGCTTCTCCATCTTGTCTGCAATATGGTGCAGGATTTTTAACAGCCTCATCTTTTAGGAATTTAAATAGCTCAGCTAGTATTCCATCATCTCTACTAGGTTTGTTTGTAATAATGCTTCTTAAGGACCTCTTGACTTTGCATTTCAGGATGTCTGGCTCTAGGTGAGTGACCACACCACTGTGTTTATCTGGGTCATTAAGACTTTTTTTTTGCAGAGTTCTTCTGTGTATTCTTTCCACCTCTTCTTAATATCTTCTGCTTCTGTTAAGTCCTTGATGTTTCTGTCCTTTATTTTGCTAATCATGCATGAAATGTTCCCTTGGTATCTCTAATTTTTTTTTCCAAGAGATCTGTAGTCTTTCCCATTCTGCTGTTTTCCTCTCTATCTTAGCATTGTTCACTTAAGAAGGCTTTCTTTTCTCACTTTGCTATTCTCTGGACCTGTACATCAGTTGGCTATATCTTTCCCTTTCTCCTTTGCCTTTTAATTCTCTTCTTTTCTCAACTATTTGTAAGCCCTCCTCAGACAACCACTTTACCTTCTTTCATTTCTTTTTCTTGGTGATGGTTTTGATTATTACCTCCTGTACAATGTTACAAACATCTATCCATTGTTCTTCAGACAGTCTGTCTATGAGAACTTATCCCTTGAATCTATTTATCACTTGTACTGTGGAATTATAAGGCCATTTGATTTAGGTCATACCTGAATGGCCTAATGGTTTCCCATACTTTCTTGAATTAAAGTCTAAATTTTGCAGTAAGTACTTGATGATCTGAGACACAGTCTTGCTTTTGCTGAGTATATAAAGTTTTCCCCATGTTTGGCTGCAAAGAATATAATCAGTGTGATTTTGGTGTTTATCATTTGATGATGTATAGAGGAGCCTGGAGGGCTACAGTCCATGGGGTCGCAAAGAGTCAGACATGACTGAGCGACTTAATACACACACACACACACACACACACACACACACACACACACACACACGTACATGATGATGTCCGTATGTAGAGTTGTCACGTGTTTGCTATGACCAGTGTGTTCTTGTGACAAAACTCTGGTAGCCTTTTTTTCTGCTTCATTTTATCCTCCAAGGCCAAACTTGCCTGTTATTCCAGTTATCTCTTGACTTTCTACTTTTGCATTCCAATCCCCTATGATGAAAAGAACATCTGCTTTTGTTGTTAGTTCTAGAAGGTCTTGTACATCTTCATGGAACTGGTCAACCTCAGCTTTTTCGGCATTAGTGATTGGGACATAGACTTGGATTACTGTGATGTTGAATGGTTTGCCTTGGAAATAAGCCTAGATCATTCTGTCGTTTTTGAGATTGCACCTAAGTAGTGTATTTCAGACTCTTTTGTTGACTATGCTGCTAAGTCACTTCAGTCGTGTCCGACTCTGTGTGACCCCATAGACGGCAGCCCACCAGGCTCCCCGTCCCTGGGATTCTCCAGGCAAGAACACTGGAGTGGGTTGCCATTTCCTTCTCCAGTTTTGTTGACTGTGAGGGCTACTCCATTTCTTCTAAGGTTTTTTGCCCACTGTAGTAGATATAGTGGTCATCTGAATTAATTTTGCTGCTTCCAGTTCATTTTAGTTCACTGATTCCTAAAATGTTGATATTCACTTTTGCCATCTTTTGCTTCACCATGTCTAATTTACCTTAATTCACGGACCTAACATTCCAGGTTCATATGCAGTATTGCTTTCCGGCATCAGACTTCACTTTTACCACCAGACACATCCACAAATGAGCTACATATCCGCTTTGGTCCAGCTGCTTCATTCTTTCTGGAGCCGTTAGTAATTGCTCTCTGCTCTTCCTCAGTATCATATTGCACATCTTCTGACCTTGGGGGCTCTTCTTCCTGTGTTGTATCTTCTTTGCCTTTTCATACTTTTCATTAGGTTCTCGAAGCAAGAGTACTCAAGTGGTTGGCATTCCCTTCTCCAATGGACCACATTTTGTCAGACCTCTCCACCTGTTGGTCTTGGATGGCCCTGTACAGCATGGCTCATAACTTCCTTGAGTTACTCACAGCTGTGATCCATGTGATCATTTTGGTTATCTTTCTGCGATGTGGTCTTTGTTCTGGAGGCTGCGGGATTTTAGTTCCTTCTTCCTGATGGGAAGGACTGGTTGCAGGGAAAACTGAATTTTGTTCTGGTAGGCAGGGCCATCGTCAGTAAACCTTTAATTCAATTGTCTGCTGATGGGTGGGGCTGTGCTCCCTCTCTGTTAGTTGTTTGGCCTGATGTAGGGCTACTGATGACCTCCAAAAAGGACTTATGCCAACACTGGCCTCCTGGTACTGCAGCTGCCCTGTTATCCCACCGTTTTGGATGATAGTAATTGTTTGAGAAAAGATTTAATTTGAAAACACACTTGGAGACTTTTTCACTTACATAAAATACTTTGTGATATTTCTGTAGTTACCTGCCCAATAAATCTTAAATTGGTTTTGAAAGATAAAAGAGGGGGGAGGAAAAAAAAAAAGACTTCATTACAGACAAGAAAGATCTTTTCCACCCTCTGCTGGTAAATCTGCACAACTGCAGGTTGTTATGAACTTGGTCATTACCTTTCTAGTAAAAAAATTAAAATATGAAGCAAATCCACTTATTTTAATATTTAGAAAGCAAATAAGCTGTTTTAAAAGTGTCTCATTGAAGCATTAATGTGATCTGAGGAAATATAAACCAACTTGTTTGGTTCTTTTACTAGCCTTGGAAAGAATTTTATAGTAGCATTAATTTATTATTAATGAGAAAAAGTCATAATGTCCCATGTTTTTAAGTCATATAACTCAGATTTATTAGCCACCTATATAATCTGTGGTGGTTTATTGTTTGTATTATGGAAATACTAAAACATAAGATTATCTAAGGCCTAGAACAAATCATTTGTATCTGAACTATCACTGATAACATTTATATTAATTATTAGATGGTAAAGGAATAATGAGTTTTTTTTTTTAAAGGATAGAAGTACTTTTAAATATCTGAAATGAAATAGAATTTTAAGTTTCACAAAAGTAAATTTCAATTCATAAACATACACTTTGGACTGATGGTCACATGAAATATAATTTCATTGTTAAAATATAGGTTCATGAAAAATACAAAGTCTTTATATTAATGTAGGGATTCTTAGTACTTCGGGAGGTCTCATTTATTTAAATACTTGGTGTTAAATATAAAATACTTGATTAGATTATTAAACACTCAGAATTCATTTTTGTATATGTCGCATTTGGTCAAATTATTTTTATAAAAATCATTTTCTACATGTTGATTCTCTTTCAGAGGCGGCTATTATTATTAATTTTTTATTTTACCTTTGGAATTAAGCATATTTACATTCCTATATCCTTTAGCGTTATGAAATTTTGATAGGCCATATATTTCTATACAGTTTCAAATTGAATTTTGTAAGGTTTAACTATAAAAGCATCAGTAATTCATGAATTCATTTTCATTGTTAAAACTTCATAATACATGTTACATTAATGCCCCATTGATGATAACCACCAATACAGAGGCATTCTTCAGGGATAATTCTGTTTCACACTTTGAAGTACATCCTTCCAGATTTTTTCCTATGCATTTACATACATATGAATCTATAGAATATTTACTTTCTAGAAGTTTTCATAGTATATTTGTTATTTACATAAAATATATATAGCATATCACTTAAGTACTTGATTTTTTAAATTTAACACCTTGGGAGGTTTTTGTCACATCATATCTTTTACCTTATATGTTTGTGTGTGTGTTAGTTGCTCAGTCGTGCCCGACTCTGCGACCCCATGGACTGCAGCCCTCCAGGCCCCTCTGTCCATGAGATTTTCCAGGCAAGGATACTGGAGTGGGTTGCCATTTCCTTCTCCAGGGGATCTTCCCAACCCAGGCATCGAACCCGGGTCTCCTGCACTGCAGGCAGATTCTTTACCAACTGAGCTACAAAGGGAAGCCCATCTTCTATGTTTAGCTCTTGTCTGTTATACTGTGGAGTAGATAAGACTATATGTTATTTTTTAAGTGTCCTATTACTGGACATTTATATTATTTTTAACTATTATAAATGCATATTGAATGTTTCTATACATGTTTTCTTATGTTTCTTTGTGCAGATATGTGAGTAGTATTCTCGAGTAAATGCTAAGAAGTGAAATTCCTTAATTTCGTATTTTGATACCTAATTTTCTAAAGTGATCTTAATTTGGAGTCCTTTAAAACTGTCTATAAGTACTACTTCTTTCATTCAAATTTTATGTTATTTAGTATTGAAATACTATGGGTGAAAAATAGTATCTGTGGTTTTCTTGGTTAATATTGGAGTTGAATATCTGTTCTTATGTTGATTAGTGCTTTGTGTTTCCTCTTCCATGAAATTCCTCTCTGTATTATTTACTACCTTTTTTTCCTATGTGTTGTCTGTTTCTTACTGGCTTGTAGGAGCTCATTCTATATTCTCTAATTACGAATGAGTTTGAGTATGTTTTTATATGTATTTTTATATTGAATATATATATATATAATTTCTATTTCTTCTGGGATTACATGTTCATATTCTGTGCCCATATTTGGGACAGAATTTCTATTTCTTCTGGGATTACATGTTCATATTCTGTGCCCATATTTTTCTGTTTAAATTGTCTTTTTCTTATTGGTTTATAAGAATTCTTTATATATTCCAGATAACAGTTCTTTACCTGTTTTATATGTTTCAAATATTTTTCCCAGTGCTTAGAAGGATCTTCAGTTGGTTGACTGGCATGGGATACAAAAGACCTGCCATTGTGTCAAGGTGTCAGTAAGTGTTCCAGATTCCATGCGATTCATCTCAAGCTAGATGCCATTTTCAGCCACATCCTTGAATAGCTCTACCCCTGACCTCTCATGCTTTCTTTCCTTACCTTCTGCTGAGAGTAATTCTCTAGTGAATTGCTTGAACAAGAATTCCTTGCTTAGGCTATGCTTTTAGGAAACTTAATCTAGGAGATTGTAAGTAATTTTTTCCTAAAATAATATTTTAAGACCAAATCTCATTCTCCAATGTAGAAATAAGAAGTAATAAAATTTTCTTTATTAACAAGCATATATACTTTCAGATGTGTGCCGTCCTCTTTAAAATTGCATATTTATTATGACATTGTCATTGCTCAGCAAATTTATCAAGTTCAGTTTTAGAGAATCACATTCGGGATCTGAGGTAGTCTTTGAAAATTCATAATATTGTCAATTATTTGCTTAAGTCTAGATTATCTTGTTGAAAATGAAAAAAATAATACTGAATAATTGAACTCAATTATATATGTGTGTGTATGTATTAATTCCAAGCTGCAAGCTCATTAACATTTGAGTATTCTGGCCTCTAACTTTCCTTTCTGTCTTGACTAGAAATGAGAGTATTTGTCACAGTACTCTTGCCTGGAAAATCCCATGGGCGGAGGAGCCTGGTAGGCTGCAGTCCATGGGGTCTCTGAGAGCTGGACACGACTCGGTGACTTCCCTTTCACTTTTCACTTTCATGCATTGGAGAAGGAAATGGCTACCCACTCCAGTGTTCTTGGCTGGAGAATCCCAGGGACGGGGGAGCCTGGTGGGCTTCTGTCTATGGGGTCGCACAGAGTCGGACACGACTGAAGCAACTTAGCAACAGTAGCAGCAGCAGACAGAATTAGAACTTCCAGCTGAGAGAGGTTTGGGAGATTTTAAGCTAAATTAAAATATATTTGACTGTGAAATAATATATGTATGGTTAATTTTTCTTGATAATTTATAGTTATTAAACATTTATCATATCCTAGACCCTGTTCTAAGTGCTTTTTTGGTGTTACTTATTAGATTATCACAAAATCTTTAGGACAATTGCAATTATTATCCTCAAGAAGCCTCAGGGAGTTTAAATAATTTTTAAAATCACCCTAAAGTCCCACAGCTCTTGTATGTAGTGCTGAATTCACATTGAGATATTCTTGCATGAGAGTCTGCTTTCTTAACAGTACACATTCATTGTGTATAAATCCCAGAACATAAACTGTAGCATTAAGTATAAGTATCATTATTTACTTAAGCCTGGATCGTTTGTAGATATGACTTAGAGTTTTGTCTTCTTTCACTACTAAATTCTGTCTAATCTCTGGTCAATATCTATTCTTTCTCTGTATGTTTCTCTTGTCTCTCTGTTGTCTCTTCTGGTCAATGAAGAATTAAGATTATATCTGGCTAGGTTTCAAGATAACGTGTCTTTCTAAATATGTATTATGGTCCCTGTCCTACTGTTAATTCAGACAAGGAACTCATCTGCTTCCCTAAATCCTGCTAGAATAATCTCTTTGAAATGTATTCTCCTTCCCTATTGTAACGGTTTCTATTATTATGCAGTTGAGCACCACTTTCTACCTAGGATATTGATTTATTGATTTATAGGTCCAATCAGGGGCAATCTATCTCTGCTCACATGCTATTTTTAGGGTCAAATGCTTGTTTTTGATATAAACAAGCATTTCTGATGTAAGCAATTGCTTGTTTGTGTTATTTTTCTTGTTTATTGTTGAAAATAACTTACTGCTGTATTCAAGTGGCTAAATTATATGCAAATTTAATAAATCTCTAATTAAACATATTCAGTCAGTTATACCATTTCTAACTCTTGCTGTCTTTGGCTGACATTCTCATTCTCTTCCCTGTGACCAGTCAAATAACCCATTTGGTTCTGATCGCTCATCCTTTCAATGTATCTTGTATTGTGCTCACCATCCCTGCTGGTTGTAGTGGCCCTTGTCCATGTGTATGAGGATTTACGTGTTTCAGAAACCTGCGTAAGTTCCCCATTCATTAAAAAAAATAATAATTAAACATTTTCAGTTCAGTTCAGTTTAGTTCAGTCGCTCAGTTATGTCTGACTCTTTGCAACCCCATGAATGGCAGCACGCCAGGCCTCCCTGTCATCACCAACTCCCGGAGTTCACCCAAACCCACGTCTGTCCAGTCGGTGATGCCATCCAGCCATCTCATCCTCTGTCATCCCCTTTCCTCCTGCCCCCAATCCCTCCTAGCATCACAGTCTTTTCCAATGACTCAGCTCTTTGCATGAGCTGGCCAAAATACTGAAGTTTCAGCTTTAGCATCATTCCTTCCAAAGAATACCCAGGATTGATCTCCTTTAGAATGGACTGGTAGGATCGCCTTGCAGTCCATGGGACTTTCAAGAGTCTTCTCCAACACCACAGTTCAAAAGCATCAATTCTTCGGTGCTCAGCTTTCTTCACAGTCCAACTCTCACATCCATACATGACCACAGGAAAAACCATAGCCTTGACTAGACGGACCTTTGTCGGCAAAGTAATGTCTCTGCTTTTAAATATGCTATCTATGTTGGTCATAACTTTCCTTCCAAGGAGCAAGTGTCTTTTAATTTCATGGCTGCAGTCACCATCTGCAGTGATTTTGGAGCCCCCCAAAATAAAGTCTGACACTGTTTCCACAGTTTGCCCATCTATTTCCCATGAAGTGATGGGACCAGATGCCATGATCTTCGTTTTCTGAATGTTGAGCTTTAAGGACTACATTTAAAAATAGATTACACCATAGTTAAAGTAAAATTAGGAGCATGAGATTAACAGATATACACTACTATATATAAAATAGATGGAGACTTACTGTAAAACATAGGGAATGATATTCAGTATCTTATAATAATTTAGTATCTTGTAATAATGTATACATAAATGTGAGTTTCTTTGCATTACTTTGCTGTACACCTGAAACTAACACAATATTGCAAATCAACTCTCCTTCAATTAAGAAAAAAAAGAGATTGAGATGTAAATTGCATGAACTTTGTAATAGAATCTGAGCTGGAGGCCTTTTCAGCTAAGCCATAACACCTATGAGGCCTCACTTAAATGTGCACCAAAATAACATCATTAGATAAGATTGACTTGGAAATTTATTGAAGCTATTATATATTTAATTTTGCTGAAAATTGATGTGTCCTTTGATATATTTACGTATGATTTGTTTTATGTCATTGTTTTCTTAATGTTGAGACTTATTGCCTATTGAGTATTTGACTTCTGTGAATATTCTTTTTTTCCATTTTCACCGTGTATCATTGATTTCTTTTCAGTGTGGTCGTTTAGGCTCTACCTGGTTATTTTCTGATATCCTTTTTGAGAAAAGATAGAGCTAGGATCGTACTTAACTTATGTAACATTCCCCACACAATTGTAATAAAAAGGTGTACTTTAGGAAGGTGTATCACAAGGGGTAAGAATACTGACTTCGATTTATACACTTCCCCCTGGATTTTTAGATGGTTTTTTAAATTGAGTAACTGGGGTAGATTTTGATAAATAGCTCATTTTCATAATTACTCTGTGTGCTGTACTTTCATCTACCACTTGCTTGGATGCATTTCATTAAAAAAAGAAAGTCCAAATTTACTCTGTACCAAGCAGAGCGTTATGTGTTTTTCTGTTGTTATACCTTCCATCCTTGAAGACGACTCATTATACAATAATTATTATCTGTGTTCTAGTTCTCACTACTAGTAAGTGGCAGACCTTGGATTAGAAACCCATTTTGTTATGCTGACCACATGTCTGTATAAAAGGTTCTTTGTTTGTGTAGTCTTGTTTTTGCAGTAATATACTACTAGTTTGGGAGAGAAAAAAAGCATACTCGGTACTATCTCAGATGTGGGACTTTGGGTCCCTTCATCATCTTTGGCTCATAGTTGAATAATATTAGGAGTGTCTAAATTTTAGGAAAATAGAAAATTACAGGGAAAAAAAGATGAAGGGTATTTTGTTCTATTTCTTTTACTTGCACAGATAGGCATATGTGTTTGTGCATATGGCACCCAGGTTCCAAGGTGATAACTATGAAAACTTAGAAGGTTATTTTATGTCTTTGGTTAATGCCTTTGGAATTATGGAAGAAAAGTATAATTTTTCAGCATATCTTATTTTTTTAATGTATTTTGCTTTAACTCTAATTTTAAATAGGTAATATATTAATGATTTCTATAACCTCTTGAAATGGAATTCACATCCTTCTCAACCATGCTAAATAAGAAATTTAGCTCCAGTTTATTTGGAATAGATCAACCATATAAGTTGTGCTTTATTAAGGGTGATGATAGTATTTGCTAAGGTTGTAGAGATCACTGAATAAAGTACTTTCTGGGAGCTTTTTGTTGAATTGTGCTGCTCAAGAACAAAGGATATTATTTCTTCAGTTGAGGTAGAGCTGAGTTTCATACCACTTTTAATATAGTCAGTCTGCATTTTTGGAGGTGGTGTTTCTATATATCAGGGTAACTTGTTTATTTAGACAGCATTAGAAGTATATTTAGAAGATAATCTTACATGGAGAATTTGTATTTTCAAAGAAAATATTTATGATAAAGAAAGTCCCTGGACAATGAACAGGTCTAATTCAACCTATACATTTTTAAAACCTGTTATAATTAAAGTGACTATGACTTCTAAGCTAAGGCACATTAGATGAGAATTGAGAAAATACATTTTGTCTGATTTGGAAATTTATAAAAACATATGAAAATATGTGCAAGATTTGCTAAAGAATTAAAATAGTTATAGTAAATTTATAATAAAAATAAAATTACCATGTATTTGTCTTTGTTGTATTTGTCTTTCATGAAAAGTCAAAGTTGATTTAATGATGTGTTATTCAGCTTGTTAGCATTATCTTCAAATGTAAGAAAAATGTAGATCATTGATTTTACAGTTTGAAAGGCTTTCAAATTAATTCATGACTCTGAAAGTTGGAATTCAACATAATTAAACTCAAAATGGTAGCATTTATTTTTGGTAGTGAGAGAGAAAATATGCTTGTTTATGTTTGAGATACTGATGTGTTCAAGTTAAAATTTTGCTTTATGACATCCATTTACTCTGTAGGCATTGATTGTGTATTAGGCACTGGGGTCTTAAAGCAGAAGTAGCCTTTGCCATTAAGAAACCTAAGGTAAAATAGTGAAGTTAGATAAATAAGCAGATGTTTGCTATGAAAGTTAAACCTTGAGGATGCATTTAAGAGAAGTACTAAGTCCGAAATGAAAGACAGCATAAAGGTGGGGGTCAGAGATGACATTCTGGGAGGGACCATGTTGTAGAAATAGAAATTTTACTATCAGAGTTACTCAATGGACATTGGAAGTAGATGGACCCACATCTGCTAATGTCTTGATTGTGAAAGTGAACAGAAAATGGCAAGTAGTCATCAGTGCAATTGGATAATGAAATATAAGGAGGGAAATAATGAATCTGGAGAAATAAATAGCATCCAGACTTTAAAGAGTCTTTTTAAATAGTATGGATAATCCCAACCTTACAGATAGTTTTGTCTTTTTCCAGTTTAGCTGGAATGAAGAACTTCATTTAAGTGACTATCGGCAGATAAAGGGAAACATAAAATATTTTTATCTCTAATATATTTTATATCACTCCATGTCATCCCATTCAATGTATAAATATCTCTGTATGTCTATGATGTTTTTACATAAAGAAATTAGTGTAGATCTGTTCAGTTCAGTTCACCCGAGAAGGCAATGGCAACCCACTCCAGTGTTCTTGCCTGGAGAATCCCAGGGACAGGGGGCCTAGTGGGCTGCAGTCTATGGGATCACACAGAGTCGGACACGACTGAAGCGACTTAGCAGCAGCAGCAGCAGCATTCAGTTCAGTTCAGTTCACTCGCTCAGTCGTGTCCAACTCTCTGCGACCCCATGAATAGCAGCATGCCAGGCCTCCCTGTCCATCACCAACTCCTGGAGTTCACTCAAACTCATGTCTATCGAGTTGTGTGATGCTGACCAGCCATCTCATCCTCTGCCGTCCCCTTCCCCTCCTGCCCCCAATCCTTCCCAGCGTCAGAGTCTTTTCCAATGAGTCAACTCTTCGCATGAGGTGGCCAAAGTATTGGAGTTTCAGCTTTAGCATCAGTCTTTCCAATGAACACCCAGGACTGATTTCCTTTAGATTGGACTGGTTGAATCTCCTTGCAGTCCAAGGGACTCTCAAGAGTCTTCTCCAACACCACAGTTCAAAAGCATCAATTCTTCAGCACTCAGCTTTCTTTATAGTCCAACTCTCACATCCATACATGACCACTGGAAAAAACATAGCCTTGACTAGACAGACCTTTGTTGACAAAGTAATGTCTCTGCTTTTGAATATGCTATCTAGGTTGGTCATAACTTTCCTTCCAAGGAGTAAGCGTCTTTTAATTTCATGGCTGCAGTCACCATCTGCAGTGATTTTGGAGCCCCAAAAAATAAAGTCTGACACTGTTTCCACTGTTTCCCCATCTATTTCCCATGAAGTGATGGGACCAGATGCCATGATCTTTGTTTTCTGAATGTTGAGCTTTAAGCCAACTGTTTCACTCTCCTCTTTCACTTTCATCAGGAGGCTTTTGAGTTCCTCTTCACTTTCTGCCATAAGGGTGGTGTCATCTGCATATCTGAGGTTATTGATATTGCTCCTGGCAATCTTGATTCCAGCTTATGCTTCTTCCTGCCTGGCATATTCACATGATGTACTCTGCATATAAGTTAAATAAGCAGGGTGACAATATACAGCCTTGACATACTCCTTTTCCTATTTGGAACCAGTCTGTTGTTCCATGTCCAGTTCTAACTGTTGCTTCCTGACCTGCATACAGGTTTCTCAAGAGGCAGGTCAGGTGGTCTGGTATTCCCATCTCTCTCAGAATTTTCCACAGTTTATTGTGATCCACACAGTCAAAGGCTTTGGCATAGTCAAGAAAGCAGAAATAGATATTTTTCTGGAACTCTCTTGCTTTTTTGATGATCCAGCAGATGTTGGCGATTTGATCTCTGGTTCCTCTGCCTTTTCTAAAACCAGCTTGAACATCTGGAAGTTCATGGTTCACTTATAGCTGAAGGCTGGCTTGGAGAATTTTAAGCATTACTTTACTAGCATGTGAGATGAGTGCAATTGTGTGGTAGTTTGAGCATTCTTTGGCATTGCCTTTCTTTGGGATTGGAATGAAAACTGACCTTTTCCCGTCCATTGGCCACTGCTGAGTTTTCCAGATTTGCTGTCATATTGAGTGCAGCACTTTCAAAGTATCATCTTTCAGGATTTGAAATAGCTCAACTGCAGTTCTATCACCTCCACTAGCTTTGTTCGTAGTGATGGTAAGGCCCACTTGACTTCACATTCCAAGATGTCTGGCTCTAGGTGAGTGATCACACCATCGTGATTATCTTGGTCGTGAAGATCTTTTTTATACAGTTCTTCTGTGTATTCTTGCCACCTCTTCTGAATATCTTCTGCTTCTGTTAGGTTCATACCATTTCTGTCCTTTATTGACTCCATCTTTGCATGAAATGTTCCCTTGGTATATCTAATTTTCTTGAAGAGATCTCTAGTCTTTCCCATTCTGTTGTTTTCCTCTATTTCTTTGCATTGATCGCTGAAGAAGGCTTTCTTATCTCTTCTTGCTATTCTTTGGAACTCTGCATTCAGATGTTTATATCTTTCCTTTTCTCTTTTGTTTTCGCTTCTCTTCTTTTCACAGCTATTTGTAAGGCCTCCCCAGACAGCCATTTGCCTTTTTGCATTTCTTTTCCATGGGGATGGTCTTGATCCCTGTCTCCTGTACAATGCCATGAACCTCTGTCCATAGTTCATCAGGCACTCTATCTATGAGATTTAGTCCCTTGAATCTATTTCTCACTTCTACCGTATAATCATAAGGAATTTGATTTAGATCATACCTGAATGGTCTAGTGGTTTTCCCTACTTTCTTCAATTTAAGTCTGAATTTTTCAATAAGGAGTTCATAATCTAATCCACAGTCAGCTCCCCGTCTTGTTTTTGCTGACTGTATAGAGCTTCTCTATCTTTGGCTGCAAAGAATATAATCGATCTTTATATTAATAGTAGATCTATTAGTAACATGTATATATATAGTAAATGGAAGTCTGATTATTTTCATTAAGAATTTAGAAAGAGATGTATTTGTTGTAATTCTTTTTTTCTGAAAGTTTTTCATTATTAAATAAATCATTTGAATACTTGCCTAAGAGATATGGTATTTATTCACTCTTTTATTTTTAATGCTGATAGAACTGCAAGAATTACTGAGAAATGATTAAGAAACATTTTAATATATATGAATTCTGAAGATATTTGAAACATAATGGTAAATATCTTGACATTAAAGCATTGAAATCCCTAGGTTCACCTCCAGCTGCAAATCATTACGGATGATAATGCTCTAATTAGAGCAAAGTTATTCACTGGGCATTGAATGGAAATAAATCTTGCATATCAATAAGAAAACACAGCTGAGAATGATATTCATTACAGCATTATTAACAGTGAAAATGTAAAAAAATTATATTATTTTTTGCATCCATTTTGGAATATATAAGCTGAGAGGAAAATGAGATAGTTTTAATATGTTGAAGACCTCGCAAATGAAAACGTCTTTGTATTTTAAGGTTTCTTCAGCCAAAGCCTTGCAAGAATACTTAAATGTTTTAGAAGCAGTTTGCACATAGTTTGAGTTAAATTCACATTTAGTGAATGCAGTTAAAGACCATCCGATAAAAATCATGGAGGGCCAATTGACTTTATATCATTTAGAGCAAGATATCAAATATTTAAGAATGCATATCTGACAGAGAACATGTTTTCTGTTTTTTCATACACTTCTTCAAGGCCATGAAAGTGTATACTTGATCAGTTTCATAGCTGTAAGGATGAAAAAGTGGAGGGCTTGTCATTTTATGTAGTATTTATTATTGTTAGTTTTGGTTGCAATAAACAGCAAAATGAAACAATATGATTCAAATTGACAAAGCGGGGGTGTGCACATTATGGTTAAGGAATTAACTGAAATTTAGAATCACAGCAAAACAAAACAAAATAGGAACCAAATAATGTCACATTATGAAAGGGAAAGAAAAATAGTAGTGAAGAAAAATAGTAGTCACTGTAAGAGAAAGATCTGCCATACAACTAGGAATTTCTGAATAGGGACATATGGGCCTTCTGCAGCGTAAGCTTTTGGGTTTTTACTTTCATGAAAGCAGTGTATATCATGCTGATTATGAACTGACCCTGTGGTTAGAGATGGCTTTGCTTTCTAGTCCTGCTTTACTACTTATCAGCTGAGTGACGTAGGCAACTTACCTTTCAGCTGTAAAGTGACCGGAGTAAGAGCTACTTCTGTAGTTATAAGCATTAAAAAAAGATAATCTATTTCAAGTACTTGGTGCATGACAGTTGATAAACTGCAGCGGCCACCTTTTCTTCCTCTTCTTTCTCTTGTCTGCATCATCAGTACTCTGACATTACTCTTGTTTATACATTTTCTGTGTTTCTACGTTTCTCTGTATGTAGGCTTACTCAGCATTACCAGTTGAATTAACTTTCAAAGATTCATCTTTTCTTTAACTCATAACAGTGGTTTCCTCATAACTTTATCTTGTGTATAACTTTCTCTAGATTCTTTATGATGTGGTTTACTTTCCTCTGCCAGTGGACTGATTATCTGTAAACTCCCTAAATCAAACTCCAAGAGGAAGAATATGTCTCAGTTGGTTTTTCTTTGAGTGGAGATTCTAGGATCAGGTCATGCCTTAGTCTGGTCTGTGATTCTGTTAAGCTTGGGTCAGTTACTTGTTGAGTCCTGTGGTTTATCTGGTGCTGGCCAACAGGCCGTGGTGGGGGATTTTACTCAGAAGACAGTGATCATGCCTGTCACATGCCTACTAAATCTAAATAAAGAAACATTAAAAGTTGAGATTAAATAATTTACCAAATCACAGAACCAGGGTGAATAGTAAGGCTGGGTCTTGAATAATGTTAAGTCTTGTAATACAGTACTCTTTTGAATAGACTTTAATTATTCTTGGTCATCGTGAAGTTTTTGCACCAGTATAAAATTTCCCTACAAATAATTGGATTTTTTGCTACATAGAGATTCAGAGAATTCCTTAAGTATCAGCATTGTAATATTTATTATTTTAGTGTAGCACAAATTTTGTTTCATGAATGAGAAAACAATATTTTGTTTTAAAATGTCATAATTATAATTGAATTCTCTTAATTTATTCTGTTTGTTTTAACTTTTCTCAGGTTACTAAATTAGCTATCACAGCACAAGCCTTGGAGTCCCAATGGGGGACTCCGGATCAAGACGATCTACTCTGGTCTCCCGGTTGCCAATATTCAGAAGGAGTATTAGCAGAAAACACGATTCTCTTCCTTCTTCACCCTCCTCCAGTAATACGGTCGGTGTCCACAGTTCCTCTCCTTCCAGCACTAACTCAAGCTCAGGTAGTACAGGTAAACGCAGAAGCCTCTTCCGTACACCGTCCATCAGCTTTCACCATAAGAAGGGGAGTGAACCTAAGCAAGAACCTACCAACCAGAACCTTAGTATTTCAAATGGTGCTCAACCTGGTCAGAGCAGTATGCAAAAACTGAGTTTGGAAGAACATACTAAAGCCAGGGGAAGACATTCTGTTGGTTTTAGCAGTTCCCGAAATAAGAAGATAACAAGATCTTTGACAGAGGATTTTGAAAGGGAAAAGGAACACTCGGCTAACAAGAATGTCTTCATAAATTGCCTAAGTTCTGGGAAAAGTGAGGGAGATGATTCTGGGTTCACAGAAGAACAAACTCGCCGTTCTGTTAAGCAGTCAACAAAGAAGCTTCTTACTAAATCTTTCTCATCTCACTATAAATTTTCTAAGCCAGTTCCACAGAGCCAATCTATTTCACTGGTACAACAATCTGAATTCTCATTGGAAATTACACAGTACCAAGAACGGGAACCTGTATTAGTAAGAGGTTCTCCATCTTGTTCTGTGGATGTAACAGAACGGGCAGGTAGCTCTTTACAATCTCCATTGCTTTCTGCTGATCTTACTACAGCTCAGACACCTTCAGAGTTCTTAGCCTTGACTGAAGATTCTGTGTCTGAAGTGGATGCATTTCCTAGAAGTGGAAGTGTGGCATCCCACTGTGACAACCTTGGCCACAATGATTCTACCTCTCAGATTTCTCCCAATCCTGCTGCTGTTACAAAGACAACAAGAGACCTTAGGGGAACCGTTCCCTGTGCGATTGTGTCTCCTGGGAAATACAGATTAGAAGGTCGATGCAGCACTGAATTGAATTCTTTACCGGAAACCTCTGCTGCTAACCAGAAGGAAGTGTTACTGCAAATCACTGAACTGCCTGTTATGAATGGGAGTGACTCAGAGACTCGCCTCTCAACAGATACAAGAGAAGAGCATATGATAATACAAAATGGTGAAACCATGTTGGCAACAAGCTCCCCAAGGAAGTTTGGATTTTATGAGCACCATAAAGCAATAGCTGAACGTGTGAAAGGGATCCATCCTATTTCAGATTCAAGGATAATACCCTCTTCTGGTGATCATCATATTTTAAACAAAACTTCGTATGGATATGATGCAAATCCTGCCAAAGGTATGCTGATTTTCTCTGTATAATAAATGATATGAAGTATAATTTTCCTATAGTCAATTTTCTTATTCTGTCTCATGAATGGGAACTATGTTTTCCTTAGTTTTCACCCTCTACTATTTTTTCCTATTTATAATTTGCTTTAAATCATTTCTGTACTTAAACTTAACTTCATTTGTATCATACTGAAATGTAATTCAGCCATATTACTCATTTTTCTTAGTTGTGCTATTAAGATTCTGAGCCTCAGAAGAAAGTGGAAGGAAATTTATTTCATTTACAATATGGCTTTATCTAAAATAATGAGTATCTTTTACAGTTAATGATAGAATATTGGTATATCTTAGTTAAATAATAACCATTATAAAATAAATCTGTATAAATTTTATTTTGTATTTTAGCAAAGCTTTTTATTGTTAGATAGGATCCATGTTTTGGCATAAAAAAGTGAGAGGGAAGGTTGATTTAATGCAGTCTGTTATTTAACAGAAAAACTTTGTTTTTCAGTATAAAATTCAGTTCAAGAAAATTGTTGATGGGCTGTATTCATTATTTTTTATTCTTTGTTCTCCACCGTGATGACTACTACTGCCACTACTGCTGCTGCTTTTGCTGCTACTATTCACATTAATAGGGCTTCCCTGGTGGCACAGAGGTAAAGCCTCTGTGTGCAATGCCAGAGACCCGGGTTTGATCCCTGGGTCAGGAAGATCCCCTGAAGGAAATGGCAACCCACTCCAGTACTCTTGCCTGGAAAATTCCGTGGGCTACAGTCTATGGGGTGGTAAAGAGTCAGACGAGACTGAGCGACTTCACTTTCACTTTCATTCACTCTAATAGTTCTTTCAACAGTAAGTCCCATTTACTGTTCTCTCAACAATATGCCCCATTTACTCTTCTGTCTCTTTGGATACATTAATTTATTGACTCTGGAAGTGATTGAAATCATTACTATTATTGTAACTCATTGTACAGGAAGATAATTGTGAGCACAGATAGGTTAAGTAATGTGTCCAAAGCCACTAAGTTCATGAGTAATTGTTTATGATATAATTTCTATGAGATAGGTACTAACTAGTATGTTCCCCATTGTACACATAAGAAAACTGAGACTGAGGGATTATACAACTGGCTAGTGGCATAGCCAGATTAAACTATTTAAATCCAAAGATCAGTCCTCCTAGTGACTAGGTTGTAGTACATAACATGACCCAGCCTCTTCTGAAAACATCAGGAATAATATGAAAATGTTAAATAAAATTTGTGATCAGTGAAGTTATGTGTTATATAATATCAAAAATTATAAGCTTATCTGACTTGTTTAGTCTCTCCATGAATATAGCAATTCTAAAGTTTTAAAGTCATGAATTAATTTTCTAATTGTTTTAATATTTTTTCACATTAGATACAAGATCCTTTTTACAAATCTGCCTACTTTTTTCAATTTTTGATCTTGGTAGCCTTGTTTGTATTTTTGGTGATACTTGCTTAATTCTTTAACTATAATGTAATTATAAGAATGATAATGATGATGATACTGATGTGCCTCAAAATGGGATAAGCAGTTTCCATGCATTGTTTTATTTAATACTAACCAAAAATTTATGTGGAATTTAGTAACTAAAGTTTAGAATTAAGTTAAATAACCTTATGAAATCATACTCAGCAAATGGTGGACCTCAGATTGTAATGTAGGCAGTTCTTAAAAGAAATAACATGGAAAAGGGTTAAAGTATATTTACCCTGGTTAATTCTTATTTAGAAATGATGAGTTGCCTCAATGTCAAACTGTATAAAGTAAATATTATCTCTATGGAAACTAGGTAATGACCAACAATTATCTTGCTGGCTCTTAATCTGGTGACTGAGATCCTAATTCCAAGCCATTTAATACATTAAATTAATTTCACTGAATTTGACATCGTGATGCGTGTTCCTGGACATTAGGTGATTATTCATATTACCTATAGTTTGTAAAATAGAAAGAGATAGGCAAATAAGCTGGTAATGTAAAAAAGGAAAAGTTGGTTTCATACTACCTTTCATTTGTATCAATGGTAGATATTCATCTGCTGTTCATAAAGATTTTTAATTTGGAAGTTTAAAGCTCTTAAAGACATTTTATAGAAGAAAGAGTTGCTTAATTTCATAACACTAGCATTGGAAAAGGAAATGGCAACCCACTCCATTCTTGCCTGGAGAATCCCAGGGACTGGGAAGCCTAGTGGGCTGCCGTCTATGGGGTCGCACAGAGTCGGACACGACTGAAGCGACTTAGCAGCAGCAGCAGCAGCAGCTTATTCTGTATTTATTATACAATATGTTTAAAAAAGCATTTAACAAATATATGAATGTATTAGGTGTACATTCATATCAGAATTGTTAATGAGATGTTAGCTCTCTGGCAATTTAACCTTTATTTATTAGAGTAAAAACTTTCTAAAAAGAATAGGCATATGTTGACTTAATAGGTACTAGCCAAAAGTCTTTAAACCCATAGATGAGCCTGAACAAATCAGTTTCACTCATTTACAGATATTTGTTTTGATACTGTTTTTAGGCATTAAGGATATAGAAATGAACAAAACAAACTCCTCCCTCCATAAAGCTTACTGTGCAGTGGGAATACTCAATTAATTTATAAATAAATAAATGTCAGATGATGATAACTGCTGAGGATGGGTTTAAAGCAGAATAAAAGATTAGGATGTGGGGAGTGGGATTGTAGTTTGCATTTTTTTGAGCTTTATTGATATATAATTGACAAATAAATTAAGTGAATAAAGTGATTTTTTAATATATGTGTACATTTGAAAGGATCCCCTCCCTCAAGTTATTAACAGCCTCAGATCTTTATCTTATAATTGAAAGTTTGTACTTTTTGCCAGTCTTTCTCTATTTCCCCCACCTCCTAACCCCTGACAGCCACTTTTCTGCTGTTTTTATGAGTTCAACGCTGAAAAAAAGATTCCATATATAAGTGACCCCATGCAGTATTGGTCATATTGTGCATAATACTGCTGTGAATGTGGGAGTACAGAGATCTCTTTGTGGTGATGATTTTGTTGACTGTAGGTAGATTACCAGAAGTAAGGTTGCTGGCTCATATAGTAGCTCTGTTTTTAATTTCTTGAAGAACCTCCATACTATTTTCCAGAGTGACTGCACCAGTTTGTATTTCTACCAACAATGCACGAGGGTTCCCTTTTTTCCACATCCTCAAAAATACTTGTTATCTTTTGGACTCTTTGATAATAGCCATCTTAACAAAAATGAGGTAGCATCTCATTGGGGTTTTGATTTGCATCTCACAGATGATTAAGAATGTTGAGCTCTTTTCTTCATGTACCTGTTGGCCATTTGTATGTCTTATTTGGAAAAAAAAAGTTTACTTATGTCCTTTGCCTATTTTTTGTTGTTATTAAGTTATATGATTTTCTTGTATATTTGGCTATTAACCCCTTATAGGATGTATAATTTGCACATATTTTCTCCCATCCAGTTGGTTGTCTTTGTTTCTTTTTCTATTTTTTCTTGATTGTTTGCTTTTCTGTGCAGAAACTTTTTTGTTTGAAATATTCCTACTTGTTTGTTTTTGCTTTTATTTTCTTTGTTTTTGATATGTAATCCAAAGCATCATTATCAAGATCAATGTCAAAGAGCTTATTCCCCTGTTTACTTCTAGGAGGTTTACAGTTTCTGGTTTTAACTTTCAAGTCATTAATAAGTTTTGAATTGATTTTGGTATATGGTGTAAGATTCCAGTTTCATCTTTTTGCACATGACTGTTCATTTTCCCCAACATTTTCTATTGAAGAGACTGTCTTTTCCTCATTATATATGATTGGACTATTTGTCAAAAGTTAGTTGTCATATATTAATGGGTTATTTCTTTGCTCTCTGTTTTGTTCCATTAAGCTGTCTGTTTCTATGCCAATACCATACAGTTTTGATTACTATAGCTTTGTAACATAGTTTGAAACCAGGACTTGTAATTTCTCCAGCTTTGTTTTTCTTTCCCAAGATTGCTTTGGCTATCTAGAGTTATCTGTGGTTCCATACAAATTTTAGGATTGTGAAAAATGTCATCATGATTTTTGATGGGGGATTACATCAAATCTATAGGACCCTTTGGGTAGTACAGACTTTTTAAAAATATCAGTTCTTCCAATTTGTGAACATCAAACAACTTTATTTTTATTTTCATCATTTTCTTTCATCAGTGTCTTTTATAGTTTTCAGTGTATATGTTTTTCACCTCCTGGGTTAAGTTTATTCATAGGTATTTTATTCTTTTGATGCAATTGTAGATGTAATTGCTTTCTTTATTAATTTCTTTTTCTGAGAGTTTCTTGTTTTAGTTTTCATTTTAAGTATAGTGAATAGGTATTACTCAAAGTAACATATTGGAAAAAATTAGGGAGTAAGCCATAGAGACATTCAAGAAAAGTATATCAGTGCAAAGGCTATGGGGTAAAGATCTGAGGCTGGAGCATGCCTACAGTGTTCTAGAAACAGTGAGAGGTCCAGGGGTGGGGGGTAGTAGAAGATGAGGGTATAGATATGATATGATTAACAAGTGACCAGTGAGGAGAGCAAGGTCATATCATGAGGAACTCAGTAGCCCATTGGAATCATACCAGCTTTCTGACTAGAGGAATTATCATGATCAGTCTCACTTAAGTGTATCATTCTGATTATCATGTAGAAAGTAGATAGTGTGTTGATCAGAGAGAAGCAGGTAGGACTAGGGAGAGGCCAGAGATTATTTAGAAGTATTGCAGTAAGCAAGGCAAGCACTGATGGAGTTTGTGCCAGCATGTTAGTGGGGGAGATAGTGAGAAATGATCAGATTCTGTATATGATTTGAAGGTGATAAGGACAGGATTTGTTAATATGATTTATGTGAGGTATGAAGAAGTCAAGGATGACTCCAAAATATGGGGGCTACAAAGTGATGTACATAATTAAGTAAACTACTACTACTAATTCAAAAAGTTTTCTGTGATTGAGAATTATTGAATGGCACTAAGAGTTTCCCTTTTGCTTTCAGTGGAACTGTTATAAAAATACATTTAAGCATTTATATTAATTTTTATTTATTTATGTTTAAATAGTTCTTGCCAGTAGCCTCAGTCCATACCGTGAAGGAAGATTTATAGAGAGGCGACTGCGATCCTCATCAGAAGGAACTGCAGGGAGCAGCAGGATGATTTTGAAACCAAAAGATGGAAATGTAGAAGAAGTTAATAGTCTAAGGAAGCAAAGAGCAAGTTCATCATCTTCAAAAATGAACAGCATGGTAAGTATATACCTATGCTTGTGTATAATAAAATAATCCCATATATTACTGGCATGTTCATGCCTCTTGCAAAATGAAAACAGATTGAAGAACAGGCATCTCATATTTTTGTTGTTTCTTTTTTTAAACGATTTAAAAAAATGAAATATAGTTAATTTGCAAAATATATATATATACACACACATATACACATATATATATTTACACTTTTTCAGATTTTTTCCATTATGGATTATTACAACATATTGAATATGGTTTATTGTGCTATACAGTAGCTCCTTATTTATATACTTTACATATAGTATTGGGAATATATTACTCCAGAATGCCTAATTTACCTCTCTACCACTTTCTCCTTTGGTAACCATAAGTTTGTATTCTGTGTCTGTGGGTCCTTTTCTGTTTTGTAAATAAGTTCATTTATGTCATTTTTTTTAGATTATACATAAAAGTAATATCATATGATATTTGTCTTTCTCTATCTGACTGACTTCATTCACTTAACATGATAATCCCAAGGTATATCCATATTGGTGCAAATGGCATTATTTCATTTTTTATGGCTGAGTAATATTCTATTACATGTATGTATGCACGCACACAAACACACACACCACGTCTTCTTTATTGATTTATCTGTCAATGGAAAAACTTTAGGTTGCTTCCATGTCTTGGCTATCATAGTGCTGCACTATCATAAATAGTGCTGTTCATAGCAGCATGGCTTGCATGTATCTTTTCAAGTTGAAATTTTCTCTGGATATATGCACGGGGGTGGAATTGCTGTGTCATATGGTATTTCTAGTTTTAATTTTCAGAGGAACCTCCATATAATTTTCCATAGTGACCACCTACAGTGTAAGAGGCTTTCCTTTTCTCCACACCTTCTCTGGCAATTACTATATGTAGACTGTTCAATGATGGCCATTTCTGACCAGTATGTGATGATATTTCATTGTGGTTTTGATATGTGTTTCTCTAACAATTAGTGATGTTGAGCATCTTTTTATGTGCTTTTTGGCCGTCCGTATGAACTCTTTTTATGTTTGGGAAAATAATCCCTTGTCCATATCATCATATGCAAATATTTTTTCCCAGTCTGTAGGTTGCTTTTTCGTTTTGTCTATGGTTTCCTTCCCTGGTGGCTCAGAGGGTGAAGAATCTGCCTGCAATATAGGAGACTCAGGTTCGATCCCTGGATCGGGAAGATCCCCTGAAGAAGGGAATGGTAACCCATCCCAGAATTCTTGGCTGGAGAATTCCGTGGACAGTCCATGGCGTTGCAAAGAGTTGGACACAACTGACTGTGCAAAACACTGGCTGTGCAAAAGTTTTTAAATTTAATTAGGTTCCATTTGTTTATTTTCATTTTTATTTGCATGACTCTAGGAGGCAGATCCAGAAAGATCTTTCTGTAATGTATGTCAAAGAATACTCTGCCTGTTTTACTCTAGGAGTTCTATAGTATCTGGTCTTATATGTAGGTCTTTAATCAATTTTGAGTTTATTTTTGTATGTGGTGTTAGAGAATGTTTTAATTTCATTCTTCTACATGTATCTTTCCAGTTTTCCCAGCACTACTTATTGAAGAGTCTGTGTTTCGAAGGGAAACCTGGTCTGCATGGTTGTTGTTAAAAGTCAGAGAGGATAAGTTTTCACTTGAGACTCTTAGGGCAAATAGAAGCAACAGCAGGATAGTGACCCTTAAAACCTGTCTTCCTTACTTCCACAGAAAATACTATATTTTTATTCTAGAACAGGACCCTGTTATATGCAAGCTAAGAAACATGCTCTGACATCATCATTTCACAGTATTTCTTCACCCTCTAGCCACCTAAAAATTGTCCTGTTTAAAGCACACCTATGCCAGTGCTACTCTCAGATGCTTTAGTGGATTCTACTTTGCCCTTTCCTAATATAGTTCCCCTTCCACATAGGGTAAAGATCTTTGGGGGTCAAGGTGATATGCCCGTCCAAAGCTTTAACACGTTCTGGATGACTGAGACTCCAGATTCCTGGTATAAACTAGAAGCCTGCACATGAGGGTGGAAATGGGATGTGTGTAGGAGGGTAAGGTGTGAACCTGGACTTGTGAGCTGAGATGTCTTAAAGGTAATTGTATTAGCTCCCGCATAACACAGGATACAGCTAGGGTGGAAAAAGATGACATGTGAACTGCAGCCCAGAAGGTCTGTGGGACCTCAGGTCTCACAAAATTCTGGGATGGGCTTGCCTTTTGCATTCACTTTGCTCCCTTTGTCACAAATGTGTCCTTTCTCAGCGGTGTGTTTTTGATTTCTAGTGTTTAACAGTGTTTGTTTAAAAAAGATCTATCTCACCTACTTACTGATGGATATATGAGAAAAATGCTCAAAACTAAATCACTTATATCTGTATACAATTTAGATAATTATGTTTCAAATGAAAATATCAGGTCATCATTGAGGATTGCAATGTGAAAAAGCAGTAAGTTACTGAGACAACCTTGAGTGATAGCAAAGCCATTGTGCTTGAAGTTCAGGGTTCTAGCCATTAGGCCAGGCTTGGCCAGATTCTATGGATCAGTATCTACAAAACGATAGTAGTAGGTTTCTTGTTACTATTATGCTAAAAAATGATTATGTGTGTATTTATATTTGCGTATATAGATACATTACATTATTTTATATTTCATCTTTCTGACATTTGCTTTGAAAATATTATGTTATTATTGCAATAGTGCAATTGATTTTTTTGTCCAAAGACAAGAACATGTTAAAATAGATTTCCAATTGATGCAACATTAAAATTTATGGCCAGTGAATTATTGCAAAACATTTTTCCTCACCAGATTTCTATTATCCCTTTGTAGAGATGAATTTATATTAATAAGTGTGCACTGTTTATTACTGTCGCCAAAGTTGGGCCTTTTACATATTCTTTCTATATCATGTTTTTAATGCTATTGATGCATTTATATAATTGTCCTTGTAACACCACAAAATCATTATTCTTCTCAGATATGCTTTCAAGATTTAAAATTTTAAATGTCGAATGTAAAATAAGATTTTGTTATTTTATTTGCGGTTTTTTATAAATGTTCAAAAAGTGTACCTGCAGTGATGTAGATTGGCCACTAGATGTCAGGATCACACCATTGTCGTGATAGGGGAAACCTGACAATTGGGCAGAAACTTGGTTAGACCATTGTGCGTATTCACTGAATTCACAGGTAAGAGTTGTTGAAATAAATACTGACACACTGGAATTTGCGCGTGAAATGTATCAAATTACTTTATGACTATTTATTGGGACTTTGCAATAATGTCTCAATCTCTAATTTATAGTTTAATAGTTAATTCAACTTGCATAAATTGTATTATTTAACTCCTAGCATTATAAGGAAGGAATGCTAGGATTTTTTTTTTAAAGGTAATTGTAGCTATATGTGAAACAAGTGACATATATTTAGGAAATTATAGCTTTCTGTGTGAAAAATGGCACATATTTTCTATATTCTTCCAAAATAATAGAGGTGATTATATGTATTTGAGAATGCATGCACACCTCAGTTATTCTTTCCTTTTAGAAAAATAGTAGTAACATGTATTTTTAATACTTATTTCAGTGAAGGGACTACTCTTAATGCTTCACACATATTATCACATTCCATTCTCACAATATTATGAACTGAGTGAATTTGTTATTGAACACATTTTGCAAAAGAGGAAACTAAGGCAGTAAGAAGATAAGCAACTTGGTCAGAAACACAGTAAGTGGCAGAGATAGAATTTAGATTTGGATCCTTGTTCTCTTAACTATAAATTCTGCATGCTTTGAGTGACTGGGATAGATTTAAATTTAATTTTTCATCTTTCTTGTGTTATTTCTGTATAATGAAGTTAACACCTGTAAGGCAACCTATGCTTGCTCTAAGTCTAGACTACAATTGTCTATAAGGGATGCAAAAAGAAACAAAATTTAGTACTTACTCTGGATTTAAAATGTGGTAATATTTCTTGATATGTTGATGGACAGTATCAGATGAGAAATATCCAAAAAGGAACCCTGTCACAAAAGAAAGTATTTATACTTAGAAAGTGCTAGAGTACTTCATGTATTTCAAGAAGGTTTAATTCTACTGATGGGTATGGCTCTATTTTTAAGACGCTGAATGTTCCTCTGAATGATGAAAAATATTTCCTAATTGGTAATAGGTGAAAGAGACCAGAATGCTAGTGTTTTTGTACAGTTTGGATATACAGTATGAAAGGGAAAGGGCAGGATGTGTTAACTCTTTGAACATCAATGAGTCAGAAGAAATAGGACTTTGCGTACATTTATTATAAGAAATCAAGCATATCTGTAACAATTTGATAGACATTCAAATTTATTATAATTCTTCAAACTGATTTAAGTAGAGACTTCCCTTAATTTTCCTCTGAGTAACTTTCTTGATACTTTCCTTAGGATGGTCCAAACATTTAAAAATAGTCTTTCTAGAAATAGGCTCTTTCTTTTTCAAAGCTTTCCCTCCAGATTATGGTGTATAAATATAAGGATTAGTCTTGGTTTTTTCCAGAAACTTTACACAGTGAAGTCTAACTCCAGATATTTACCAGATCACCCTTTTCTGAAAAAAGGATTAATGTGAGGATAGATTTGTGTGTGTTAAACAATATGTAGCACCTAGAAGCACTAGAGAAAGTAAAGTGCCTGAGTGTATGAGAAAGGATACGCTGGGCTACATAAAGAGCAAATAACCTCCAGATCCAAGTGACTTTATAATATAGATTCATTTCTTGCTCAGGCTACATGTTCCTTGTGGAAGGTGCTGGAGTTCCATGAAGTGTCTCCTCCTATGTCCAGGCTGTTGAAGGAGCAGCCATTGCAAACACTGCCTTTCACTGTGGTAAAAAGAGATCTCTGGAGGCCTCGTCCCAGTAATAAATGTTTTACTTGTGAGAGACTTCATTTCCTCTCACAACTCATTGAGCAAATCTGATCACCTGGCCCCAGCTACCCACAAAAGGGACCTGGGAGTAATCCGTCCATGTGTCTACAGGATGTAGACTCAGACATTGGGTCAGGGGCACTATTATCATCTTCCCAAATAGTATATTGTATCTCAGTTCTTTCAGTTAACTGAGATTTCCTGCTTACCTCATCCCTCCTTTTTGTTTACTGGCATTTAATGGTCATAAAGTCAAATTATGCCTCACACTGAGTTTGTCACTATGGTTCAGAAAGAGAAAAACATCTTGGAATTGAAAAATTCATTCTAACTGCAAGTTTTGTCTTCTGAGATGTGTTCTCTTCCTGACTGAAAAGCCTTGTATATATCTAAATAACTTGACTCCAGGTTTGGGAATCCTACTATATTTGGAAATTCTTGTTTTTATTACGGTAAAAGCTGGTTTGGAAAGTTGTGTTAGTTTTAGATTACTCAGCAAATGTGCACAGAGTTGCCCTGAACTATTTGTGCTGAGTGATTCTGACAGTGTTCACTTAAGGCCGCTTTTATTCTGACACAGTGTAATTCCTCTCATTTGCAGTTTGGCATCCTGCTGCTTTTGTGTAGAAACTGTGAATAGCATAGTAAAAACAAGAACTGTAGAACTTCTTCTCTAGAAGAATGGATCAGACTTACAGTTGAGAAAAAAAAGTAGTGACTTGCATATCATCAGCATTTCATGTTGTATTTTAATTCTTTTAATTCTATTTTATATGTTGAAATCTAGAATTTAAATATTATTGACAATAGTTGAATAAGACTAATAAAACCCTGTGTTAAATGGCAAAGCACTTAACTCTGCATTCACTTTCTTCTGGGGCCTACTGTTTTCTCCTTTGTTACCATTTTCTATATTCATTCATCCATTCATCAATTCATTCACAGTTTCTTTCAATAAATGTTTATTGAAAACTTAATACTTTGTTCTCAGAACTTTACTTGGAAAATGCAAAGATGAAAGAGACAGCCCTTGAGGATTTTATAGTTCCAAATTGGGAGACATTAACCTAATCTAATCAATGCAATAGATTTAACCATTTTGACCATCTTAAAATTCAGAATGTGTGGGGGCATGCTTGATTTGGGTTGTGACCATTGATATCAAAAGTTAAAAGGATTAAAAAAGGCCACAACAATTTCTGTATCCCAGTGTACAAATTGACACTTTTAATTGTATGCATGCCTCCCTGGCTAATTTTTAGAATTGAGGATAGTGATAGTGGTGAGAAGGAACTCTGAGAGATATTGGGACAGTAGGAAGAGGGTACAAAATTACTGTTTAAAGAATCAGTTTTAAAACATCCCACCTCTACTCTCCACTGGGAAAATTGCTTTCCTGGGCTTGTTTAGTATATGCACGTTCACATTTCCATTTTGTGGCATGAAAGTTGTTCAGGCTCAAAATTAAGAGCAAATGAAAGATAATTAGAAGATCTAATTTAAGAAATTTCTCCTCTTAATCCTGAAATCTTAAATAAGACTTTCAAATACATAAAAATGTTAATGGCTTTTTGAGAGTTAAAGATCTCAGCATTCATGGAACATTGTGAATGGAATTAAAGCTAATATCATTGCATGCTACAAGGACAGTTAGTGAGAAAAGGAAGTCATTAATCTATTTAAGAAAATGGGGGCATACAAATCATTCTCCTCGATCCTTATATATTGTAAGAAGGAGAGTCATAAGTATCAGTCATTACACATTCAATTAAATTTGTTGATAAGTAGTATATTAATTTTAGATTAATAGCCCTACTCCATAATGCCTTTATTGATTTTTCTAGTTACTTATTATACTTTTCCTATCAATGTCCTTCTAAGTTGTCTTTGGCACTCACTATATAGTTATTTGAATATGTCTCATTTTATTATTTTATTTCATTCAGTCTTTTAAATGGAAGACATTTTGTGTATATTAGCATTTCTTATAGCACTTAAAGTGCCAGGTGTACAATAAGTATTGGTGAATTAAAGGTAAACTAGCTAATTAGGTTGTGATATAGATACTATAGATATGAATTAAGGTCTTTAGTACAATCACTGTGTCTGGTATGGTTATGCATATTTTTTATATTCTTAATTTATGCAGATGTACAGATGTTTCTATGATACACTGTTTGATAAAACTCTGGGTTTTGATGCTAAGTACTTTATCAAGACCATATCAACTTTGATATTGTTCCCATAGAAACATCATTCATTTAGGATGATCAACTTTATAGAATGGCTTTTAGGATCCTATCAGTGCAATAGTTATGGACTGGCCATACAAAGAGGGCAAGAAATAGTCAATTGTTTGTGATACTATTGAGAACCCATTAAATACATACAAGTTCTAAGTCAGGTATGTCTGTGAGGGTTGGGAGATGGAGGGGGTTGAAGACTTAGTGTTTAATGGGGTCAGAATTTTGGTTTAGGAAAGGGAAAAGTTAGGAGATGGATGATAGTGAGAGTTGCACAGCAATATAAATGTACTTAGTGCCACTGAACTGTACAGTTAAATATGGTTAAAACGGTTTGTTTTAATTAAGTGACTTTTACCACAGATTTTTAAATTAATATGTATCACCTACATATATTATTTATTCCATCTCCTTTTCTTATAAACTTGTAGATTCAGAATTGCCTTAAAAAAAAAGAAGAATGAGGTAAAATATTCCATTCTTTTTTTTTTTTTTTTTTTTGGTCTTTTCACTTAAGCTTTTGGGATGAGTGATTTTTTTTTGAAGCTGTCATAATTTATATGTTTGGTGCACAATGCTATGAATAACATATTCAGAGAGAAAAATCACTTCATCTTCAAATACTTTACCATCAGTTGTAAGTAATTGCAGTATCCTAATTATTAGCATTTCTCTTCATACAGTTCACATGAAAATGTCCATAACACCTAATTTTCCCCTCTGTGATTACATTATTCAAATTTACTAGTTTGTTCAGGCTGATGTAACAAAATATCACAGACTGAGTAGCTTATAAATGGCAGAAATTTATTTACCACAGTTCTGGAGGGTGGGAAGTCCAAGATCAAAGTGGCAGCCTGGTTCCTGATTTGTAGCCAGCACTTTCTTGCTGTGTCTGATGGAAGGAGTTGGGATCTCTCTGGAGTTTCTTTTATGCAGGCACTAATCCTGTTTATGAAGAATCTACCCTGATGACCTAGCACCTCCCAAAGGCCCCCATTTTAATACCATCATCTTTAGCAATTAGTATTTCAACATAAGAATTTTGGGGGTACACAAACATTCAGGGCAATAGCAATAAGTGATCACATTTTAGTAATAGCAATATTCAAAGCTTTATTAAGAATAGTACATATTTCTATTATTATTTATAAAGGAAATAATAAGACCAATAGTAGAAGAAAATTATAGATTTTTTTCTCTAACCACACTATCTGGGCTACTGTCAGACACTTTATGTTGTTGTGGTTCAGTCTCTAGGTCGTGACTGATGCTTTGTGAGCCCATAGACTGCAGTACTCCAGGTTTCCCTGTCCTTCACTATTTTCCAGAGTTTGCTCAAATTCATGTCCGTTGCATCCATGATGCTATCTAACCATCTCATCCTCTGCTGCCCTCTTATCCTTTTGCATTCAAGCTTTCCAGCATCAGGGTCTTTTCCAGAGAGTGCGCTGTTGACATCAGGTAGCCTAAGTGTTGGAGCTGTAGCTTTAGCATCAGTCCTTGCAATGAATATTCAGGACTGATTTCCTTTAAGATTGACTGGTTTGATCTCCTTGCTGTCCAAGGGACTCACAAGAGTCTTTTCCAACACCACAGTTTGAAAGTATCCATTCTTCTGCACTTAGCCGTCTTTATGGTTCAACTCTCACATCTCTACCTGACTACTGGAAAAACTATAGCTTTGACTGTATGGACTTTGTTGGCAAAGTAATGTCTCTGTTTCTTAATATACTGTCTAGGTTTGTCATAGTTTTTCTTCCAAGGAGCAAGCATCTTTTAATTTCATGGCTTCAGTCACCATATGCAGTGACAACTTTATATCCCTCTGAAATTAAGAAATTGAAAAATTAAGGTTGTTTACCTTTTAATCTTGGATTAGAATGAAAAGATGGCAGTTTTATTTTTAATTGGATCAGTTAATGTCAATTTTCTGAAAGATGAAAACTGTTTATGTCTTGTTTAGGTAACCAGATGAGCTGACACAGCATTCATAGCATGAGAAAGAATATTTATTGACTCAAGATCCCTGGAAAATCTTGATCATCTGAACAGCTGCGTAGTCTGTAACATGTAATTGACCTTGAAGAAAATAACTTATATTTTCTGAGGGAATAGTCATTGGCATTTGAAGTTTTTACATTATTCTAGTTACACAGTGAAAAAAAGTTTATTCTTCCTAGGATTACTCTATTATTTTGAAATTTAAATACAAGCTATTAAATTAATTTTCATAAATTAAAAAAGCAAAACAAGTTTTGACTTTGAAGGTCAAGAAAAATATTGTAGTAAAATTATATGTAATGCGTTATAATCACTTTATAGAAAAGATATATTTTAATGTTAATATTATTTTTCAAATAATTTTTAACAATCAAGACAAATGTTTATAATTATTTCAGAAACCGTCATATCGCAACTCAGAATAAGAAAGTGTGATTTACTAATGAATCAAACATATACATTTCACACTTTTCCTATGTGATGATATTTTTGTTTAGTCATTCTTAATTTAGAGTAGTTGTCATTTTATCACTTTTATAATTTAATTCAGTGTTCATGTCACTCTAGTTCTAAAAGTTTGCTCTGAAATTCCTCCTTTTTAAATACCTTTTGTTCTTAGCCTGGTCCATTCAACTGGCAACAACCCAAGTGCTTTTATTTCTTTCCATCCTTCAGGCTTTTTATTGTATACATTTGTAATTCTTTTACAAAATTATGCTTATAATGCTTGGCTGGTTGTCTTCAACATTATCCACTGATTAGTTTATGCTTCAGTGAGAAACACAAAGAATGTTTTTTGTCAAGAGAGACTCAACACAAATCCGAACTTTTATCAGGTGTCAAGAGGTACAAGTGGAGCAGAAAGAGGTCTGGAATACCAACCCACCTTACCAGCTCCTTTGTACATCTGGGAAGGACTGGCCCAGACTGTTGGATAGAGTTTGGATTCTTAGATGTATATAATTGCCTCATTAACACAGAAAGAGCCAATCAATACAAAATTTCTCATTGTTTTTCTTTATAATTATAGTCTTCATGCTGTATACTACATTCCCAGAACTTACCTTGTAAGTGAAAGTTACATTTCACGTGGTCAAACAGATGCATTGAAAATCACAGTGTATTAGACTTATGGCAATAGAATGAGAGGTTTGTGAAAAAGGTATTTGCATAAGGAAAGTTGCTAAAAATCCAAGGACTGAAACTTTGGAGTGGACCTGGAAAAAATATGCAGAGAATTGACTTTTGCTCTCATAGTTTATGGCTACTGTCCCTTTCTCCCCTATCTATGCTACTATCCTATTTCAGTTTTTATACAATGATTCTCAATCCTTCTCTTCCGTTTCTAAGGCCTTACTGGAGAAACAGCAATAATGTTATTTAAACTAGGACCTTCCTTTGAGAGTCCACGTAATATGTTTCAGTAATTAAGTCTACCCTCCCTACTGTCACCCACAATATACTTTTTTTTTTTTCTTCAAATTGACAGCAGCAAGTTGATCCAAAGACAGTGGCAGAAGTTTTGTGCATTGTGCAAGCAACATGCATTTGACACTTGCCAACTAGGAGAGCACCATGTGTAGCCCACTCCTGTTTTACTCTCTTGTCTTTCACTGCTTTTTCTGCTTTGTCTCCTTTGGAGCTTTCTGTGGATTGTGCTTCAAGCTGGCTGTGGTCCAAGAGGAACTTGCGTACAGTGTGTGCACACAAAGGGGAGGTTGGAGTTTTCAGCATGACTTCAGAAGGGAAGAAAATCTATTAAATACCTTTAGTTTCCCAAATTATAGGAAAAGTAATAATGTATTAAAATGTAGTAAATTAATAAATTCTTAAACAATTTTATAGTATTTTCTTGCTTTTACACACTTTTTTCAATGCCTTTAGTGCCTTCTAGTATTTAGTGTCTTATAAGAACGTGCTATTTTGTTTTCTGTTTGCAAAACTTGTCTGGAATAAAATCATATGGCTTAGGAACCAAAGGCAAATTGTTTCTTCTAACACATGAAAATGATCAAAGTAGACAAATTTACAAGGTAGGAGTTCTTTTCATGTCATGTAAGTATGACTTTTTAGTTTTTTAAATAAGCAAAGATAGTGTGATAAAAGGAACAAGTGATGGGGAAAGGACACCAAATTCTAGTCTCATATCTTTCACTTAATAATAGTACCCACCTCATCGGTTGTTTTAAGGATCAAATACTATATTTTATGTGAAAAGGCTTTATAAAATCTAAAGTACTATATTAATGAAAATGACACATTTATTAATATGAGTTGAAGCCAGAAACAAATAAAATAGCATTGACTTTTCCAGTATCCACTTAGAAAGGAAAACATTTTAAGAGCCAAACTCACATTTAAAGTTCTCATGACCGTAAGTTGAGTGGTCTCCTTTAAGCCACCACAAAAATAATCCTTAAAAATTCAAGTAATATTAATATATAAGTTAATGCTTTATAAAGGTAGCCTACTATTTACCTGATTTCTCATTTATTTTTCAGAAATTCTTACATTTTTCAAAATCAATTTATGTGGCTTAGAAAAAACTGAGATGTACACTTAAGATTTGCATATTTTGCTATGTTTGTGTTATACTTTAATTAGAAAGTTTACTCCACAAGTTATTTTCTGATTGTGATATTAGGAAAAATGCATCTGCCATCAGCCAAGTGTCTTGGCTGTTTACAAAGAAACTTAATTTGCATCCTTTTTCTTCTTAGATAAAAAAGTTTAAACATTGTGGACATTTATATGAACACTCACATAATGCCCTGATAAATTACTTAATTTAAAAGTATCTTCTGTTAAATCTGAAGTTAATATTATCAAAAAGAGTAATAGTCAGTGACTTCCAGAACAAAAGAATAATGTTGCACAGTGAATTATAGAGTAACTTATTTTACTTTAAATATAAATTTTGAGCTATAGTGTATTTACTAGTGGTAGTAGTCTGTTCTGAGATAACTTAAGATCCCTAAACATTTGTGAGAGAAACTTTTGTGACACACTCAAGTTTTTGCTTTTGTCTTTCTTCTTTCTCCTGGAAGAATACATCTACCAGTAGGATAGTCAGCTTGAATATTTGAACTGCATGAATTTGAACAGGGAGAGGAGTAACCAGCTGTCAGATAGTTCATATGATGTATTAGGTGCTGGTTGGAATGAGACAGTATATCTCAGCATGCTGTTGCCTTCAGTAGATTTATATTCCAAAGAAATGTGGATACATTAATACAAATAGCGATTTCAAATGAAAAGAAGATCAGCCACCTAGCTATGGTTCATGAATCACAGTGATAAAAGGGTTCACTGTGCCTTTTATTTTTTAATAATAATAATGAAAGTAGAAATTATTGCTGAGTCGAGTGGGTGCCAGGGTACACTGATCCTAAAGATTTAACTTGACCCAGCAATCCACTGGAAGCTGCTATAGCTGAGAGAAAAGAACTAAGCAGAGATGCTGGGCTTATATTTAGAATTAGAGAAAGGAACTATTAATGCATGCTTTTCTCCAGTTGCGTTCATCTCTCTAGGAAATCCTGCATGACAAAAGAGAGTTGGGACACTATTAAGTTTTATAAAGTGATACTATAGTTGCTTGAAGGGAACTTACTATTACACTGCTGGAAGCCTGTAAGGTCTGTTGACTAAAGAAGTTCAAAGATAGTCACTGTTGTTCAGTATATAGTTTTGTTTTGTATGTTTTGATTCAGTGCAGTGGGGTCAGACATAAAGGATGGTAATGTCTTTGGCGTTTTAGGATTCTCTCCTTGTTGTTATAAGTAGACTATTATGTAATTTTAAGGAAATCAGAACTGCTGACCATACAAATGGTTTTCACAGAAATTGCTTTTTGCTCTATTCAAACAACAACATAAAGTGATTTTCTGATTATTGACACTGTGACTTTGCTAAAAATTCCTATATTATTTTAAAATTAAGAATCATTTTGCCATAAAAAGCAAATTATTCTGGTTCAATAAGCAAACCTATTTTATTAAAGCAATAGATAAAAACTTCATTAGAAATACTTTTTCTTTTTCCTCTCTGAAACAGGATCACATTAATAAAACCACAATAAAATTGTTAAGGGTAAAGAAGCAGCCCAAATTGAAGAAAAATGCAAAAGATGATTCTATTATGTGGACTTAATGGGCAAGCAAAGTGAATTTTCAGTTGAACCCAGTGCTAGCTATGTGCCCTGGATATATGTTACACACTGTTTGAAGGGCATGGCAACCAAGAGGAGGTCACCATAACTTACTTGTGGCAGCTGAGTTCTGTGATATTAAAAAGAAAATCTTTCATTAAAATAAAAAATCTAGGTTTCCTGTGAGGGTCATTGAATTCCTACGTTCTAAAAAGACAGGTTCCTTACTCACGAGGAAACTACCTGGAAGAGGTAGGAAATGACTAGTTCTGGAATCTGTTCCAGGTCTTAGTAATGTATCAAACAGGAAGCAACCTACTAACAGCTCAGAAAAATAGAAATAAGGGGGTGTACAGTGATCCTTCATATCCATGAGTTCCACATTCATGGATTCAACCAATTGGATAAAATATGTTTTTTAGGATTCCTGAAAATTGCAAAGAGTGTTGAATTTGCTGGGCACTGGCAATTATTTACATAGTATTTACATTGTAATTTAGCCATTCCTTTCTCCAGGGGATCTTCCCTATCCAGGGACAGAACCTGGGACTGCTACATTGCAGATCAAAGGCAGATTCTTTACTGACTGAGCCACCAGAGAAGCTCTAGATATGATGCATAATTTAGTGGCTCAGACTGTAAAGAATCTGTAACGCGGGAGACATGGGTTCCATTGCTGAGTTGGGAAGATCACCTGGAGGAGGGCATGGCAACCCACTCCAATATTCTTGCCTGGAGACTCCCCACGGACAGAGGTGCCTGGCAGGTTGCAGTTCATAGGGGTTCAAAGAGTCAGACACGACTGAGCAACTAAGCACAGCACAAAGATGATTTAAAGTGTTTGGGAGGATCTGGGTAGGTACTGTGCAAATACTATGCTTGCTTTATATAAGGGATTTGAGTATCTGTGAATTTTGGTGTCCAAGGGGTGTTGGAAGCAGTTCCCCTTAGATACTGAAGAAGGGCTATAATTAGCTTTTAGTAATTGGTGAGACAGCGAAGATTTAAGTAAGATGAATACAAATTATTTATTAGCCAAGAACACTGTGGGCTATCTACCTTGGCCAGAAACTGGGTTAGGCATTGTGTATTTAAAGAATTGTAAAACAGTTTTCATTTTTGTCTTTCTTTTCAAGGTTATATCACATTTTTGTTCAGAAAAATGTCTTTGCATAAAATGCCATATCCAAAAAACAGAAATTGTAGGAAGTAGAACTCAGATGAGTAGAATGAGCTGTCTTCCTCTCTTGCCTTTTCTTCTTTCTTTCCCTTTCTGTTTACCTCTTCTTAAAGATATGACTAAAAATAACAAAATTTAATTGGGTATCAATAGTATCAGATTTAAGAGAGCAGGTAAGCTATATATTGCTTCTTTTACTATTCCCTCATGTCAATCTTTTACTTAAAAAGATAAAAGGAACCAAATTTACTTTGAGACTATACAAAACCAGCATCAACTAGGTTATAACAAGTAAGTTTAATTTTGCTAAATACATTATGTTTTTATTTTATAATAACTTCATATTTACAGGAAAGTTAGAAGAATTATGCCAAAAGTCCCCTTATATCCTTTATATAAACTCATCAGTCTTTAAATTTTTACCTTTTTCCTCTCTTTCTTATTATCTCATACATAGACATATGTGTCATTTTTATCCTTTATATAAATTCATTAGTCTTTACATTTTTACATTTTTCCTCTTTCTTTCTTATTATCTCTAATACATAGGCACATATGTCATTTATATCATCCTCCTAAAGCATGTGAGAGTTATTTTACACATCATGACTCTTTATTCTTAAATACTTCAGCATGTATTTTCTAAGAATAAGGATATTCTCTTATATATCAGATTAAGTACCAAAATTAGGAATTTTAACCTTGACATATTATCTTATTTAACATAAATCCACATTCAATTTTTCCAAATTGTCTCATTAAAAAAAACAAAAACAAAAAAAATGCAACACAACAGGTTCCAATCTAGAACCATGTGTTATATTTAACTGTAAGGTAACTTTACCCTCTTCTTAATCTGGGGTAGTTCCTCACCATTCTTTATCTCACATGCCATTAACACTCACGACAGTTATATTTTTTTTTTTTGTAGAATGTTCTCTAATTCATGTTTGTCTGGCATTTCCCTGTTAGGTTCAGCTTATGCAGTTTTTGGCAGGAAAACTACATGTGTAATATTTGTGTTCTTAGTGGATCCTATCAGGAAGTATATGATGTCAGTTTGTATCATGACTGGTGATATTACATTTGATCCTTTGGTAAAGGTTGCATTTACTAGGTTTCACTACTGTAGAGTTGCTATAATTCCCCTTGCTAATTAATAAGTACTCTCTGAAAAGATACTCTGAAAGTTATGTATTAATAAATACTGTTTTACACCATTTTTTTACCCAGAAGGTTTAGTATCCATTGGTTCCTTCCCACATTATTTTTTCTATGATACTTCGGTGGTAATGATTATGTAGCTTTGTCATCGCCTCCATGTTTATTAGTTGGCAATCTGTTATACAGACGTCTTTTCCCTGTTCCTCTGTCCTTTCCCTTTTCCTCTGTTTGTTCAACAGGTTATAATCCATTATAATTATTATTTTTTTTTGATGCTCAAATTATTCTAGGTTAGATCTGGAGGAGCTCCTTCAAGGTGGCTCCTGAATTTACTTTAAGGAATCCATTCATGAATATCTACTTTGAATGGTGTAACACTGAGTGAGAAGTTCATAGAAGAGGGCCAGCTTTAGCAAGAACTATGAGTATGTGTCTGACAGAGCTTCTGGTTCTGGAACTGGAAATATTTTATTGAATACTATTGTACTATACATTGGTATTATGCATTTCAGGTTATCTACCTATCCCACAGTAATTTCAAAAGAAACTGCCCATTAATGGTTTACTGCTAAACCCTATTTGAAATACATGTTTAATTTTATTTGGGGTTGAGTTGGCCTTTTGTAATAAATAAGATAAATAAATTTATATACTATTCTATTCATTTATTCAGAGTGTTTATTAATTATCATTTAAGTAATAGATTTGGTTAAGTCCTAGAGATTCAGTAAAAACCTCAAAAAGAGTCTAGGCTGATGTAAATCTTAGGATGTAGCAGAAGGAAACAGAAGAAACATGTATAATTATGTTATATATACTTTAAAGTCACTAGTGTCAGGGTAGTAGAGTAGTGGCACAAAAGAGGAAGTGGTAATATAGTAGATAATGTCTTCAAATAAGAGTAGTTGCTGTAAAAGTATAACTTTTAAGAGTTGAAAATATGACTTAAGCACATGTTAGAGATTTACTTAAAGTAATTAGTAGGGGAAGCAATAAAAATAAAATTTTGTTCAAAGAATATTGAGAAGCATGGTAATATTAGGAAGATTAATAAATACTAGAGTAAGACTATTAGTTTGATTATAAAGCTGACAATGTTTCATATGGTAATAAGCTATAATATTTAGGATGATCTTTCCTACCAAATTGAAAACATTTATATCTCTATTGGACATAAATATAAAATTTAACATGTAACTTCACAAGTTCTGAATCCTTCAGTTCAGTTCAGTTCAGTTCAGTTCAGTTGCTCAGTCACGTCCAACTCTTTGCGACTCCGTGAATCACAGCACGCCAGGCCTCCCTGTCCATCACCATCTCCTAGAGTTCACTCAGACTCACGTCCATCGAGTCAGTGATGCCATCCAGCCATCTCATCCTCTGTCGTCCCCTTTTCCTCCTGCCCCCAATCCCTGCCAGCATCAGAGTCTTTTCCAATGAGTCAACTCTTCACATCAGGTGGCCAAAGTACTGGAGTTTCAGCTTTAGCATCATTCCTTCCAAAGAACACCCAGGGCTCATCTCCTTTAGAATGGACTGGTTGGATCTCCTTGCAGTCCAAGGGACTCTCAAGAGTCTTCTCCAACACCACAGTTCAAAAGCACCAGTTCTTCAGCACTCAGCTTTCTTCATGGTCCAACTCTCACATCCATACATGACCACAGAAAAAACCATAGCCTTGACTAGACATACCTTTGTTGGCAAAGTAATGTCTCTGCTTTTAAATATGCTATCTATGTTGGTCATAACTTTCCTTCCAAGGAGGAAGCATCTTTTAATTTCATGGCTGCAGTCACCATCTGCAGTGATTTGGAGCCACCCCAAAAGAAGTCTGACACTGTTTCCACAGTTTGCCCATCTGTTTCCCATGAAGTGATGGGACCAGATGCCATGATCTTAGTTTTCTGAATGTTGAGCTTGAAGCCAACTTTTTCACTCTCCTCATTCACTCTCCTCAAGAGGCTTTTTAGTTTCTCTTTGCTTTCTGCCATAAGGGTGGTGTTATCTGCATATCTGAGGTTATTGATATTTTCTCCCGGCAATCTTGATTCCAGCTTGTGCTTCTTCTGAACCCTTAATAAATAGCAAAATATAAAACAGGACAATCTCATCAAGAATTAAACCATCTGTGAGCCTGACACTGGCAAGATACACAAGATTTTAATATTTGGATATTTTTTCTTTGATCTCCTAAAAATATTTTGCAAAGATTATTATATCATTACTGTATTGTAGTTGATTGTTGTTTAGTCACTCAGTTGTGTCCAACGCTTTGCTACCCCATGGACTGCAGCACATCAGGCTTCTGTATCCTTCACCATCTCCCAAGTTTGCTAAACTCATGTCCATTGAGTCACTGATGCCATCCATCCGTCTCATCCTCTGTTGTCCCCTTCTCCTCCTGCCTTTAATCTTTCCCAGCATCAGGGTCTTTTCCAGTGAGTCAGCTCTTCCCATCAGGTGGCCAAAGTATTGGAGCTTCAGCGTCAGCATCAGTCCTTCCAATGAATATTTAGGGTTGATTTCCTTTATAATTGACTGGTTTGATCACCATGTAGTCCAAGGGACTCTCAAGAGTCTTCTGAAACATCATAGTTCAAAGGCATCAGTTCTTCAGCAGTCAGCCTTCTCTGTGGTCCCATTCTCACACTGTACATGACTACTGGAAAAAATATAGTTTTGACCTATGGACCTTTGTTGGCAAAGTGATGTCTTTGCCTTTTAATATGCTGTCTAGATTTAGATTGGTCATAGCTTTTCTTCCAAGGAGCAAGCATCTTAATTTCATGACTGTAGTCACTGTCCACAGTGATTTTGAAGCCCAAGAAAATAAAGTAAGTCAATGTTTTAATTGTTTCCCCATCTATTTGCCATGAAATGAAGGGACCAGATGCCATGATCTTCATATTTTTGAACGTTGAGTTTTAAGCTAGCTTTTTCATGCTCCTCTTTCACTTTCATCAAGAGGCTCTTTAGTTACTCTTCGCTTTCTGCCATAAGGGTGGTGTCATCTGCATATCTGAGGTTATTGATCTTTCTCCCAGCAATCTTTATTACACCTTGAGTTTCATCCAGCACTGCATTTTGCATGATGTACTCTTCGTGTGAGTTAAATAAGCAGGGTGACAATATATAGCCTTGACGTGCTCCTTTCAAAATTTTGAACCAGTCCATTGTTCTGTGTCCAGTTCTAACTGTTGCTTCTTGATCTGCATACAGATTTCTCAGGTGGCAGGTAAGGTAGTCTGCTATTCTCATCTCTTTAAGAATTTTCTAGTTCGTTGTGATACACACAGTCGAAGGCTTTAGCGTAGTCAATAAAGCATAATTAGCTGTTTTTCTGGAATTCTCGTGCTTTTTCTGTGATACAGTGGATGTTGGCAATTATATCTCTGCTTCCTCTGTGTTTTCTAAATCCAGCTTGTACATATGGAAGGTCTCGGTTCACATACTTTTAAAGCTTGGCTTGGAGAATTTTGAGCATTACTTTGCTAGTGTGTGAGATGCGTGCAGTTGTGCAGAAGTTTGAACATTCTTTGGCATTGCCTTTCTTTGGGATTGGAATGAAACCTGACCTCTTCCAGTCCTGTGGCCAGTGCTGAGTTTTGCAATTTTGCTGGCATATTGAGTGCAGCACTTTCACAGCGTCATCTTTAGGATTTGAAATAGCTCAACTGGAATTCTGTCATCTCCACTACCTTTGTTCGTAGTGATTCTTCTCTAAGTTCCACTTGACTTTGTGTTCCAGGATGTCTGGCTGTAGGTGAGTGATCTTCTGTGTATTCTTACTACCTCTTCTTAGTATCTCCTGCTTCTGTTAGGCCCATACCATTTCTGTCCTTTATTGTGTCCGTCTGTGCATGAAATGTTGCTTGGTATCTCTAATTTTCTTGAAGAGATCTTTAGTTTGTCCCATTCTATTGTTTTCCTTTATTTCTTTGCATCATTCACTTATGAAGGTTTTCTTATCTCTCCTTGGTATTCTTTGGAACTCTGCATTCAGGTGGGTATACCTTTCCTTTTCTCCTTTGCCTTATGCTTCTCGTCTTTTCTCAGCTATTTGTAAGGCCTTCTCAGACAACCATTTTGCCTTTTTGCATATCTTTTTTAGGGGGATGTTTTGATTTCCCCCTCCTGTACAGTGTTACGAACCTCCATCCATAGTTCTTCAGGCACTCTTATCTATCAGATCTCATCCCTTGAATCTGTTTGTCACTTCCACTGTATAGTTGTAAAGCATTTTATTTAGGTCATACCTGAATGATCTATTGGTTTTCCCTCCTTTCTTCAATTTAAGTCTGAATTTTGCAGTAAGGAGTTAATGATCTGTGTTATAATCTGCTCCTGGTCTTGCTTTTGCTAACTGCATAAATGTTTCCATGTTCAGCTGCAAAGAATATCATCAGTCTGATTTCTGTATTGACCACCTGGTGATGTCTGTGTGTAGAGTCATCTCTTGTCTTGTTTGAAGAGGGATTTTGCTATGACCAGTGCATTCTTTTGGCAAAAACTCTGTTAGTCTGTGCCCTTCTTCATTTTTTACTCCAAGGCCAGACTTGCCTGTTACTCCAGATATCTCTTGTCTTTCTGCTTTTGCCATTTAGTCTCCGTTGATTAAATAGACATTATAATATATTACCTTATAGATTCTCACATCTGATCAAGTTGAGATCATCATCATCAGCTCAGTGGAGATCATGAAATCATCAGACCATTACATTAGATACCCCACAGACAGAGAATTTATGGTATGTAAAGTCATGCTCATGTAGGCATGTATTACTGGCTATGTGATTAAGGCTTACTTCGATCCACTGCTCACTAGTTCATCCCCTGATTGTGGACCACAGCTGAAGACATAGGGTACTTACTTAATTACACAAAGGTAACTGGCTTAGTGGTTTGAGATTAGAAACAGACTCAACAGTCTTGAGACTTGATTGTGGAAAGGGACACAGCCCTAACCAGAAGTTTGACAAGGAACAGACAGAGTAACAGACTTACTTTGTCAGAAGGAAAAACAAACAAGCAAGCAAATTCATGCAAATCAGAAGAAATTAAAAAAAAAACATAGAAAAGTAGAAAGTCAGCAAAATGTTACTTCCACTTGGAAAGTCACTTTGGGAGCCAAGAAGGAACTTGCCTGGACTTAAATATAGTGTAAAGTGATGTCTCCAGCAATATAGTTTAATTGACTCTGGCATGTGAGTCCACTTGAATGCCTCAGTGGGTTCTCCAAAACTGTCAAGGTATAATTTTCAAAAGCTTAAAATATGACTTTATACAAATACGGTTCAGACAAAAATCAAAGGTTTACTTAAGAAAGCCTGCATAATGGTAAATTGATTCAGAGAGCACTTGAGGAATTAGATATTTATAGCAATTAAATAAAAGAATGTTACAATAATATTGCAAAATTGAATATAAAACCAGTAAATGCTCTGCAAGGCAGTCATCCATTACCAGACAAAAGCATATGTATCTCAGTTGGATACAGATCTACAAGTTGCCATGTAACTTCACCAAGTCAAAACCATTAATTAGTAAAGGTAGCGAAATCAAACAGTGATATAATATACAGAATTCAGTAGGTCTCAGTTAAATAATGCTTCAGTTGCAGTCATCTACCCAACTATGTGTCTTAGTTTTGGATTATGATTTTTAATACATTTACTACCCCATTGGCAAGCTCAAAAAAACAGCAGTTTAGATGTGGAACAATTCATAAGTAATTGCATTAATGTGTGAAACTTTCCTGTAAGGCAGAGGTGCTGGAAAAGAACTGAGATCTTACAGTGGCTATGGACGGATGATAGGGAAGAGCTCAGTCAGGGAGTCAGGCATTAAGATAATAAGGATTTTGTAGGAGTTTGGGAACCACTACAGTTTTAAGTAGGATAACAGCGTAAAAATATATGCTGTTTAGAATTACTGTTTACCTAATTTTAAATGCTTTAAATGAATTCAGTAGGTAGCTATAGTTTATAGTGATAAGTACCTTACATGGAAAATGGCAGTGCTTTTTATTACTGTTCAAATGTAAAATAACATATTGCTTTTTGTTGACTTTTGATGTAAACTTTTATTTTCCTATTTGTTTGAGGCACTGCTGCTAAATTAAAACTATTCTCTCAGCACTTACTCAGAGTTTCATTTTATTTATTCAATTATGTATTTATTACATTTTACATTTGTTTGATTCTAACAATTGTGAAATTGTATAGTTAAAACCTTTGCCATTAGTTAATAATTACTGAATGATTCTTAACCTATCAATTAAACCTCTGGTGGAACATAGCAATAAGGATATTCTTAGAAGAATACTGATTTATGCCTGTTTAGGCTGTTTTCCTTTACTCAACAATTTACCTTTCTTATGTTACAAAGAATATAATTAGACTTAGTTATAAAGTATCATGATTTACTAGCTGCCAAAGTCACACAGTCTCATTTACAAACGTCCCATTTTTCTATCCAAGCCATTTTCTTTGTAGTAAGTGACCAAACTATCAACCTGTAAGATGTCCAGGTAACTTTGCCCTCAGGGTAGTATGAAAGGTGATACAAAACAATAGGAGTTTATAGAAACACAAAATCTTATTCATGTGCAGTGGTGGTTGTGAGCATAGGGCTTGCTACTTTGATTGCATTGTAATTTACAAGGTTTTTGATTTGTTTTCTGTATGGTCATTCTGGAATCAGGTACTTTCTTCAGAGTACATCTTTTTGCTAAGTGTGATGGACAAGAAGGAACAATGGGCCAGAGATAGGATCTATCTGAGCTGATTACAAGATTCTCTTCTAATCAAGGTGATATCTCATGATTAAGAAGGAAAAATTAGCTGTCACATCGGGTTTTTAATTGATACTAAGGGAAGTGCCACACTTATTTTCTAAAAGACTTCAGGGAGTGAACTGAGACACCAGTTTGATTAATTAATGATGAGTAGATTAGAATTATAAACAACCATTTCTGTAAAGAAGGAAGAAGCAGTGATTATATATAAGCTTGCAGGTCATAATTATGTTTGAATATTATTAGGAAATATTTAGATAATTTTTTCATGATGCCTAAAAACATAGGCTGTTTTTGACTTTTTCACCTATAATTTCCATGAACATTTTATAATATTTTACCCTTTTTTTTAACTCTTATCAAAGCAGAGATTTGTTCAATAAATTAGTTCATATTTAAGGATAGGAAAAGTGATGTTAATATTTATTGGGAGTTTATTATGTATCATGGATTGCATAATCACTTTTCGTGTGGGAAATATTATTCTGTGTTTATAATCCTTTCTAAGAAAAATTTTCACTAAACAGCTCTTTTGTTGCACTTTCATTAAATGACTGTAGTCATTAAAATTTTCTCCTATTGAATAGAATCCTGCTTTCCTTTAACTCTATTATTTAGTTCTCTGATGCAACATACACTTCTAGTCCTTCAGATATTTAAAGCTTCTTAAACATTATTTATGGCACTTTTTAAAAATAAGGAGGCTTACAACCTCTTCTTTCAATATTCAGAAGCCTCACTATTTTCCCTATTCCATTTATAGTCCTTTTTAGGAAAAAAGTCTTTAAAAAGATGTACTATCCATTCACAAATAGCATAAATCCCTCTGGACACTGAATAGAGATTGATAATTAAGATTATTAAAGCTTTTTTCTGAATTTTAGACCCTAAAATTTCTTGAAGTTGAAAAATTACTATTTACTGTTTTTGACTCAACTGTGGGAACTTCCACAGAAAGATTACTTTGTCTGTTAGCTTGATTAATTTAACTGACAAAGGACCAAAGAGACAATATAATTATTTATTTTAGTTGTATAGATTTGGCAAAGATTTATGTTTAAGATAATAGGCATTGTGGGAATATATTTCAGATTCAAACCTAGTATTGTATATGTGTCATAAGAAAATATAAAATTGGTAAAACACCTGTGACCAAAATGAGCTAACAATTTTATGAATTGAATATTGTTCAATTCATAGAATATTGTTTAATCTCAACCCATTTTTATCTCTATTATTAGAGTTAATTTGAAATATTGGTTTTAAATAATAATGGGAATAGCCTGTTAAGACTTCAAAGTTTTTTAAAAAAATTCCTATTGACCTTATCATTATGTAAGAAGAATTACAGCACCCTGTCCCTATCCTGAGGACATGTATCTTAGATTTATGTTTTTGAATAGAGGTATTGAGTAGAGAAGTTTACTTTTGCTCATTTTGTCAGGAGAGTGGTCATTTTTGCTGCTGATGTGTCCATGTACACTTTGCTAATGTAAATCCAATATGTGAAAAAACACATTGATAAAACTAAACTTGGAAGCTATTATTTTTGTATAAGATGTATTTTAAAAACCCTCAGTAATAAATCCTTCTCTTTCATTCATCATTAACAGCAATAACTCATATTTATTAAGGGTCATCAAAGGGTGACTTCAAGTGTAGAGTCAAGGAGAACACATAATAGATGGTTTCTTGATATAGTTATAAAATGCAAGACATGAGATAACATGGCCCAGAAAATGAGATTAAGTGGAAGGAAAATAGAACTTGAATCAGAAAAGCTCGATATAACAAAGTACTTAATTCTTTTGTATTTTCACAACTCTTAGCTGAAAAATCGTATTTACAATGAATATTTCACATAGTAGTTGTGAAAATTAAATGGGGTTTAAATTAAGATATGGGTATTTGTCAAGCAAACTGATAGCAGTTAAATTCCTGTTTTGTGCATATGTGAGAGAGAGACCTTTTTTGCAGGCTGCTTTCAAGATCTCTGGCAATGCCAAAGAATGCTGAAACTGCGGTACAATTGCACGCATCTCACCCTCTAGTAAATTAATGCTCAATATTCTTCAAGCCAGGCTTCAACAATACGTGGGCCATAAACTTCCAGATGTTCAAGCTGGTTTTAGAAAAGGCAGAGGAACCAGAGATCAAATAGCCAACATCTGCTGGATCATGGAAAAAGCAAGAGAGTTCCAGAAAAACATCTATTTCTGCTTTATTGACTATGCCAAAGCATTTGACTGTGTGGATCACAATCAACTGTGGAAAATTCTGAAAGAGATGGGAATACCAGACCACCTAACCTGCCTCTTGAGAAACCTGTATGCAGGTCAGGAAGCAACAGTTAGAACTGGACATGGAACAACAGACTGGTTCCAAATAGGAAAAGGAGTACGTCAAGGCTGTATATATTCACCCTGCTTATTTAACTTATATGCAGAGTGAATCATGAGAAATGCTGGGCTGGAAGAAGCACAAGCTGGAATCAAGATTGCTGGGAGAAATATCAATAACCTGAGATATGCAGATGACACCACCTTTAAGGCAGAAAGCGGAGAAGAACTAAAGAGCCTCTTGATGAAAGTGAAAGAGGAGAGTGAAAAAGTTGGCTTACAGCTCAACATTCAGAAAACTAAGATCATGGCATCTGGTCCTATCCATTCATGGCAAATAGATGTGGAAACAATGACAGACTTTATTTTTTTGGGCTCCAAAATCACTACAGATGGTGACTGCAACCATGAAATTAAAAGACACTTGCTCCTTGGAAGAAAAGCTGTGACCAGCCTGACAGCATATTAAAAAGCAGAGACATTACCTTGCCAACAAAGGTCCGTCTAGTCAAGGCTATGTTTTTTCAAGTAGTCATGTATGGATGCGAGAGTTGGACTATAAAGAAAACTGAGCGCCAAAGAATCAGTGCATTTGAACTATGGTATTGGAGAAGACTCTTGAGAGTCCCATGGACTGCAAGGAGTTCCAACCAGTCCATCCTAAAGAAAATCAGTCCTGAATATTCATTGGAAGGACTAACGCTGAAGATGAAACTCCAAAACTTTGGCCAACTGATGTGAAGAACCGATTCATTTGAAAAGACCCTGATCCTAGGAAAGATTGAATGCAGGTGGAGAAGGGGACAACAGAGGATGAAATGGTTGGATGGCATCACCAACTCAATGCACATGAATTTGAGTATACTCCAGGAGTTGGTGATGGACAATGAGGCCTGGAGTGCTGCAGTCCATGGGGTCTCAAAGAGTTGGACACAACTGAGCGACTGAACTGAACTGAACTTCAGGATCTCAAATCCCCACTTCTAATCACCATCCTTAGCCGAATTTCAACCCTGGTTCCTCAGCCCTTGAGCAGCAAGGGCTAGAAGCCAAGAAGCCAAGTCAGTACCCAGAGTTGTGTGCCATGATTTTACATTGTGGTAATAAAATCACTCCCTTGTTGTGCAGAGTTTTAAACTGAAAGATAAGAATTTCAAATAGTAAAGACAAGCGGGGGAGCCTGAGACCTCTTTTACTGGAAGATAATCTGCTTGCAAAATAGCATGGTCCTTCATTTCCACCTGATGTTGAGACAATATCATCTGGCCCTCACCAAAAATACCGTCTCTGTGACTAACATAAGAGAATCAGTAAATCTTGAACCTCTGTCCTCTGACTGTTCTAGTGTTCCTGTGTTTCCTTCACAGGTTATGCCTGTGAGGATGGAAATGAAAAAAGCAGGATGGGCAGAAGAATAAGTCCCCATGATCTGCAGCAGTGACCTCTCAAGCTGAGAAGGTCTTTCATATTTGTCCCAAATTGAGACAAGGGAAGCATTCTTTATAATTTCACTTGACCGATGCATGCCATGAGAAGACATTGTGACCCATCTTGGATGAAGTAGCAAGGGCTGAGAGCTAAGGCCGAGTCCAGGGGAGGAGTTCAGCTGAGAGCTCTGTGTTGCCAAAGCACAGCAACTGGGGAATGCGTGAGTCAGTCCCAAATGTGGGGATCTGGGGAGTATACCACTTTGGCTTTATGGAGTCTAATGTAATCTTAACAAGAAGTGCATAAACTAGACATTATTCTTATTCATATATTGCCAATGAGGAAATTGAGGGAGATAGATATTAAGAGCTAATAGACGCGGTAATAGTGTTTTTTAATATTTTTCTCAGGAGCCCTTGACATTCCTAAAAGTTATTGAGGACCTGAAAGAGCCTTTGTTTTTGTGGGTCTTATCAATTAATATTTACCATACTAGTAATTGAAATGGACATTTGAAAATATTGTCATTTTTAGATAATATTATGAGCTGCTTTTATATTAAAGAAAACAGTTTTATGGGAAATAACTGCATTACCCAAACAAAAAATAATTAGGAAACACAATGGTGTGGCTTTACATTTTTGTAAATCTATTTGTTATGTGACTTAATAGAGGACAGCTGGATTCTCATATTTATTTCTGCATTCAATCTATTGTGATATGTGGTTTTGTAGGAATATTGGGCCTCACACAAATATGTAGCTGGAAAAGGGTAGTTCCTTACTGAAGTTTGGTTGGATGTGGAATCCTAAACCATTTCAGTGAACTTTCATTTTACTCTGAAATAAACGATGTCTGCAATATTCATATTATACTCTTGTGAAGGCCATCTCCTTTCATCATTTCATTCAAACATGTCACACTCAGTTCTAGTTCTGGGACTTGGTGCATCTTGTTATTCTCCTCTATTAATATCTCATGCCTTCTTCACTTACCCCTTTCTCAGTTCAGTTCAGTTCAGTCGCTCAGTCGTGTCTGACTCTTTGCGACCCCATGAATTGCAGCATGCCAGGCCTCCCTGTCCATCACCAACTCCTGGAGTTCACTCAAACTCATGTCCATCGAGTCAGTGATGCTATCCAGCCATCTCATCCTCTGTCATCCCCTTTTCCTCCTGACCCCAATCCCTCCCAGCATCAGAGTCTTTTCCAATGAGTCAACTCTTCGCATGAGGTGGCCAAAGTACTGGAGTTTCGGCTTTAGCATCATTCCTTCCAAAGAAATCCCAGGGCTGATCTCCTTTAGGATGGACTGGTTGGATCTCCTTGCAGTCCAAGGGACTCTCAAGAGTCTTCTCCAACACCACTGCTCAAAAGCATCAATTCTTTGGCGCTCAGCTTTCTTCACAGTCCAACTCTCACATCCATACATGACCACTGGAGAAACCATAGCCTTGACTAGACGGACCTTTGTTGGCAAAGTAATATCTCTGCTTTTCAATATACTATCTATGTTGGTCATAACTTTCCTTCCAAGGAGTAAGCGTCTTTTAATTTCATGGCTGCAGTCACCATCTGCAGGGATTTTGGAGCCCCCCAAAATAAAGTCTGCCACTGTTTCCACAGTTTGCCTATCTATTTCCCATGAAGTGATGGGACCAGATGCCATGATCTTCGTTTTCTGAAAGTTGAGCTTTAAGCCAACTTTTTCATTCTCCTCTTTCACTTTCATCAAGAGGCTTTTTAGTTCCTCTTTGCTTTCTTCCATAAGGGTGGTATCATCTGCATATCTGAAGTTATTGATATTTCTCCTAGCAATCTTGATTCCAGCTTGTTCTTCTTCCAGCCCAGTGTTTCTCATGATGTACTCTGCATAGAAGTTAAATAAGCAGGGTGACAATATACAGCCTTGACATACTCCTTTTCCTATTTGCAACCAGTCTGTTGTTCTGTGTCCAGTTTTAACTGTTGCTTCCTGACCTGTATATAGGTTTCTCAAGAAGCAGGTCAGGTGGTCTGGTATGTCCATCTCTTTCAGAATTTTCCACAGTTAATTGTGATCCACACAGTCAAATGCTTTGGCATAGTCAATAAAGCAGAAATAGATGTTTTTCTGGAACTCTCTTGCTTTTTCGATGATCCAGCGGATGTTGGCATTTTGTCAAATATCTAATTCAGATTCCCCTTTTGAAACGCTCTTTTAATATTTTGGACTTTTCTGGTTTAAACCTCTGTTTGATTTTCTGTAACTCTGTTATTGAAAGTTTACATGATAACTTCATTCTTTCATATCCTATGAAGTATGGCAATAATATTGTTCACATTTTTTACAAATGAGGAAACTGCAGCAGAGAAACAGTAAGTAATACTTAGTAACTTACCCAAAGTCATAAAACTAGTTAGGCACAGGTGCAGAAAAATCAGACTCTACAGTCTATCCTTTTAATCCATACTTTAAAGGAAGAGGAAGTGAAGGCTCTTGGTTTAGAGATTGAATTGTTTGTAGTTTTCTACAAAATTTCTACAGAATTGTTTGTGTTTTCTACCTGACACCTTGAGCTTTAAAAAGCACTGACTATTCATTGAGACTATGTATCTAGACTAGCTGATCAACCATTAGTTGGTATTCTTCAGGTATTTCAGATATTAAAGCTGTTTTAAGTTTACTCTGAATAGGATCCTCTTCTCATGATAATCCATTAGAAGGAACTTGTCCTTTAAGTTTTAGCAGCAAGCTGTGCCATCTTGTGTGTATATGTGTGTTCAGTTGCTCAGTTTTACTTTGTAATTAACATCTTACAGACTTCTATAGAACTTTGTCCCTTTTCCTCAGTACCTTTCCTTTGTCTTTTGTTCCTATTCCAGCTTGTGATTACACATTTGTTAGTGTTGTAAGTTGATTAATATAATTCTTCCCACAGTAGACTCTAGACTTCATGATAATAGTAATAGTTTCATTTGATGATCATCACTGTTGTCTCAGCAAAAACATAGTACCTGACAGTTACTGGATGTGCAATAAACATTTATTGATTGAATAACATAATGGTAATACAACTCTGTTTTTCTTTATAAAATCAGGAAATTATATTATCTCAGTGTATTGTAATATTTCATTTTTAAATGTGGTTTACTTTTGTTTAAATTTTTTAACCTTTTTCCTTCCAGTTTTATTGAGAGATAATTGAGCTATTGCTACAAACTATTTTTAAAAAACTTTTCAGCATTAACTCTCGTTTATGATGCACTTAACTATCTCTTTTGTTGCAAGTTTTTACAGCAAAACTTGTGCTTGTGCTTCTTTAGGTATAAAATTGATTGCATTTTTCATAATGAATTATCTACATATTTACATAGTCTACAATATGGTTTGGGAAAAAATAATTCTTTTTTTAATAGAATTCTAGATTAGTAAATCTTATTACGTACCTTCCTTACACTTACCTGCATTGCCTATGAGAACTTTCATTTCCAAATTCTTTTGCTTATTTTGTCACCACGTTCAGAATCTGATCAGTTTGCACCCTCCACACCACTACCGTGTTTCTGGCCCACCTACTTAACTGGATTATTGCAACAACCTCCCACTTTCTCCCTACTTCTGTTTATGTTCACTTATAGTCTGTTGTCTTCATGGCCACTGGAATGATCCTTTAATATCTAAATTAAATTGTGTTATGTTCATTTTCTAGCATTTTCCAGTGGTTTCCCACTCCTGAGAGGAAAAGCAAAAGACTCACAATGACCAAAATTTCTCTAATAATCCTATTCCTTGATTTCAGTATAGAATTATCTTCTTTTATTCTATCTCTAGCTTACTTAATTAGCCAATCTGTCCTTCCTGATTTGTCTCCAACCTTGTTAAGCAATTACTCATCTCAGTCTTCTTACACTTGTAGTTCCAGATGCCTGGGACACTTTTTCTCCAGATTTTTTCATGTCATCCTCCCTAATTTCCTTTGATTTTTCTGCTCAGATAAAAGCTTTTATTATTGGGTCATCTCTGAGCATTCTGTATAGAACGTTTTCCTTATGCCTCTGTATGCCTTTTATGTTACTTTGTTTATTTTTTATTCATGTCTCTTATCACCATTTTACATATTATTTATTCTTTTACTTGTTTGTTTCTGGCCTCACCTCATATAGGAATAAAAGATGTTTCAGGGCATAGACTATTTATTTATTTTTAATGAAACATTCCCCAGGCCTGGAACAGATTCTTAAACAAAGAAGGCATGAAGTATGTATTATATGAATAGAAGAAAGAAGAAATGAAGAATTGTGATTAAGATTTACTAATTTACTCTAACATTTTGTTATTTTATACTTTCTCCCCAGTGACAAAAAAATCTGTTGACTACCATTTCCTCTCCAATATTTCAGGTGGTTTCATGTCACTAAAACTTGCTACAACAGACATTTTCTAAATAACTGAATTACATATTAATTTTTCTCTTTGCTATCCAAAAGAGAATTACTCCTTGTGGTACAAGAACTTTTTTTATATGAAAATGTATATCCTAATGGATGATTGTAAGGCTCCAACTGTACCCGTTTATTCTAAAACATTGATTTACATTTGTCTTTGAGTCCTGAAAACCAGGGAATGTTGTCTCTTTTATTCTTTCCTAATAAATTTTCTGTGTAATGAAAGAGACTTATGTTTTTTTAAAAAAGAGCCCCTAGAGAAAGCTGCACTATTACTCAAATTGTTTCTGTCAAAATGAATTTCATTTGTGAATTGTGGTAGCTTAAAACATTTACAAATCAGACATTTTGTCATAGTTTATGGATTCAGAAAAATATACAATTACAGCAATGAAAAGATGTTGAATCAGCTCTGGTGCATATTACATAATTTGTAATTTTAGACTCTCAGTAATTCAGTTAATTTAACATGCCAGCTTTCCTGTGCTTTACGACCTGGCAATTTCAAACAATTTAATAGGTTTCCCCTTTTTTATTTCTAACTATTCCCGTAAGATTCATGGAAGCTTTAGAAATACTAATATCATTCAGAATATGCTTTCCATTAATTTGAAATTTCATTGTTAATTGTAGTTACTGACAATACAGGCTGGTGACATTTTTTAAACCGAACATTCAGATCATCTTGGAATTAGGTACCAAGCTGGAACATTGAATATCTAACCAGATTATTGAATGTGTTTAATAACAATAAAGTTTTGAACAAATTTGTAATATATTTTAATACACATTTGTCATATGAGTTGAAAAATGTTTGAGACTTGGATATTAGTAATGGGTTTTCACTGTAAAGACAGTTACATATGATGTAGGAGAGCTGTGCATATTTCCAAATAGAAAATGATTTTGAGACCTATTGCTGTCATTATAGGAATAATAATTTTACACCTTTTCTGAAAATCACTGTGTTCAAAAGATCAGCTGAAATACCTATTTTCTCACATATAAATATTTAACATAACATCATTACCGTTGCATTTTGTAGTGAAATCCGTGAAACTTTTAATATTATTTGATAAAATATTTAGCCATAATCTTGATTTAGCCATGATCTTATAAAGTTTTCATTAACTTCTTCCTGGATTAAAAATATCACTTTTTGTATTTTTCTTTAAGGTTAACTGGATAAGGTTTAGAAAATGTATAAAGCAGATTATGATACCTAATGGATAAAATAGCAAGTTAATTTCCCACTTTGCGGCATTTATGAATCCACAAGAAGCAATTTCTAGTATAATATTATTTTGATAAAATCTATGAGAAATAAATATTAATTTTTACGTTATCTCCAGGGGTCTTAAGTCTTACACTTGCTATTATAATTGTTTTTACTGGTTCAGATAAGTCAAATAAGATCAGATAAGATAGCCAGTCTTCTACAATATAATTTTGACAATTTGTTTATATTTATACTGCATTGTGTTTTATCGTCAATGAATAAAGAAGCTTAACCTGGTAGCATGACTATTAGGCTGTTTAGACACAGATTTCAGTTTCTTTTTTCCTAGGCTGAACCTGACATTATTATACCAAATAAAGTTAAGAAATGGTCTTTTCTTTGCGGAGAATATAGTTGACCAGAATTAGCTAAATTTTGGATATTAAATGAGTGAGAAATAACAGATTTAAAAGAAACTTAAAGTAAATTGGAGTATATTTTATTATGGAATACTTATGAACATAAATGAAGTAATAAAACTTCTATACCAATTAATATATATAATTTTAAAACCTAAGGATTTGGTAGAATAATAATTAGCTGGCACTCATCTGTTCTTCTCAGGTTCATCTCCTCTGAAGTACTAAAAATCTGATTCATCTTTAGTTCCAGAAGGATTAATGGGACACCTTCTAGCAAAATATGAAAGCAAATGTCTTCTTTTTAAATGCAGGCATGTACCCTGAATTTAAAATGAGAGGTGAAAAGGGGAGATATACAAGGAAATGTGTCTATTTTCTAGTTTCTTTAGACCAAGAAAGATAAATTTGAGCTGGAAATGTGTGTGAACAATTTAACTGATCTGGGAATCTGTTTGGTGTACCTGGTGGCTCAGTGGTAAAGAATCTGCCTACAGTGCAGACAACCTGGTTTTGATCCCTTGGTTGGGAAGTTCCCTTATAGAAGAGAATGGCTACCTACTTCAGTATTCTTGCCTGGAGAATTCTAGTACTTTTGTGGAAACAGAATGGGTTGATACCATGATCTAAATGAGGCCACCACAATTGTTCTGTTTTTATCATCACCTGACTAGTAATTTTACATTCTCTCATCATCTTGCTCTCCATACCATAAGTCTTTCAAACTTTGACTATAGTCACCTGATCCCACCTGCCATTTTTAGAAGGAAATCTTGCCTACCTTTCTTTCAACAGAGAAAATGGAGATTATGGGAGTTGAACTCAGTGTGCCATTCTGCTTTTTATATATAAATCTGTATATAGTTGCAGTCAACATCATTTCTTTCTTCCCAGTCTTAAAAAAAGTGTGTCAAGGATCTTATTTCTAACTAAAGAAGCATAGCACTGAATATCCCTCTGCTGCCCTACTTCTCATTTCCCCTTCATAGTCAATTACCCCGAAATCTTTCACTTTCTTACCACCTGGTAAGTTTTCAGTGGATTCCAGAGCTTTACAGAAACTTCTCCTGCTAATGATGCCTTGAAGTGAAGTGAAGTCGCTCAGTCGTGTCCAACTCTGTGTGACCCCATGGACTGTAGCCTACCAGGCTCCTCTGTCCATGGGATTTTCCAGGCAATAGTCCTGGAGTGGATTGCCATTTCTTTCTCCAGGGGATCTTCCCAACCCAGGGATCAAACCCAGATCTCCTACGTTGTAGACAGACGCTTAACCATCTGAGCCCCCAGGGAAGTCTAATTGTCACCGTTGGTGGACTGCATTACCTTTCTCCTCTCTGTAATATAGTCAGCTCAGTCGTTCAGTTGTGTCCAACTCTTTGCAACCCCATGGACTGCAGCACGCCAGGCTTCCTTGTCCATCACCAACTTCTGGAGCTTGCTCAGACTCATGTCCATCGAGTCGGTGATGCCATCCAACGATTTCATCCTCTGTCATCCCCTTCTCCTCCTGCCTTCACTCTTTCCCAGCATCAGGGTCTTTTCCAATGAGTCAGTTCTTCGCATCAGGTGTCCAAAGTATTGGAGTTTCGGCTTCAACATCAGCCCTTCCTATGAATATTCAGGACTGATTTCCTTTAGGATTGACTGGTTTGTAATATAATATTGTTGATTATTTCCATATTCTTAAAGCACATTGTTTTTTTGCTTCCAGACCATTTATTCTTTTTTCTTTTCTTATTCTCTTGCTCTTTTATTTTCAGTTTCTTTTGCTTATGCCTTTTCCTTAAGTATAAATATTCTCCAGTTATTTGTTCTGGGGATTTATTTACTTTTCCAATGCATTTTCTCTGAATTATTTATTCCACCTACCACTTAGTTGATGACAATAAGTCTTTATTTTCAGATAAACCTTTTTAACTGGATGACCCAGAGGCATTTCATCTTTGATATGTTCAAAACTGATCATCCTCATTATTGTACAAACTTCTGTTTTTTTTAATTGTAGTATATAATGTAATCAGAATTTTATTTGAACACTTGAAAACTCATTTTCCTTTAATAACTTAATCTGATTTTTAATAATCAAAGATTTGTAAGACATAACATATTTAAACTTCAAAATGTCATATTTCTTCCTGTTTTTTAAAATATTTATTTTAATTGGTATATCCTATATTCTTTTTTTTTTTAATTTTTTAAAAAAATTTTTATTTTTACTTTATTTTACTTTACAATACTGTATTGGTTTTGCCATGCATTGACATGAATCCACCACGGGTGTACATGCGTTCCCAAACATGAACCCCCCTCCCACCTCCCTCCCCATAACATCTCTCTGAGTCATCACTGTGCACCAGCCCCAAGCATGCTGTATCCTGCGTCGGACATAGACTGGTGATTCAATTCTTACATGATAGTATACATGTTACAATGCCATTCTCCCAAATCATCCCACCCTCTCCCTCTGAGTCCAAAAGTCCGTTATACACATCTGTCTTTTTTATAAAATATTTATTTTAATTGGTATATCCTATATTCTTAAAGCCCTTATTAGCTCATTTATCAAAGTTATTTCCCATAACTTTTAAATATCAAATTTTATTAATACAGCTTCTTAACTAGCACTTCAAACTGTCACCTCTCCATTCTTACTGTCATTGTATGAATTCAAGTAAATCAATGAGTAATGACTGCCTGGATGTGTCTGACTCTTTGTGACCCCATGGACTTCAGCCTCCCAGGCTCCTCTGTCCTTGGGATTCTCCAGGCAAGAATATTGGAGTGGGTTACCATGCCTCCTCCAGGGGATCTTCCCAACCCAGGGATCAAACCCAGGTTTCCCATATTGCAGGCAGATTCTATACTGACAGCCACCAGGGAAGCCCTGTGACTACATATTATTTGCCATACGTATATTAGCTTTTGAGTGTGTCTGACTCCTAAGCCCTCCAGATTTCTCTGTCCATGGAGCTCTCCAGGTGAGAATATTGGATTGGGTAGCCATTTACTTACTCCAGAGAATCTTCTAGACCTCAGGATCGAACCCAGATCTCCTGTATTGCAGGAAGATTCCTTACTGTCTGAGCCACCAGGGAAGCACATTAGTCTTGAAACTGGACTCAGTGTTTTAGTTTTGATCTGCTATATTTTCACAGTATTGTTATATATATGAAAATCATGCCCAGCCAATTTAGTTGAATCTCAATTAATTTCATTTTGCCTTGCCTTCAGTTACCTTCTGTCTAAAATATTCTTTCCATAAAAAACAATTTGTCTATCTCATATCATATTTCAAGATTTAACTCATGAGTCTTCTCCCAAACTACTGTGTTCTGTACATATTCCTTTTATAGTTCCTATGCTTATTTGCATTTATTTGTATAATGTTCATCGTATTTTACTGGATTCTCAGTGCAGCATAAATATAGACACTGTTTCATTTATTAATCTGCCCTGTGCCATCTATAAAAACTTGTGCTTAATATGCATTCAGTAGACATTTGAAAGAATGCATATATGAACATTTTCAAAGAAATAACCAAATAAGAACAAATGAGATAACTTCAAAAGAGAAGTGATATGCTGATTTATTTTTGCAGAATTTATTTTCAAGGAAATCACTTTCTCATGCATATGAAATTTTCAATATTTATAAATTTGATTTTCTTATAATATTCATTTGACAAGCTACAGTCAGCCTGTGATTCCTGCCTCTAGTATTTTTTTTTCTGCCAAAATGCAAAGACAAAAAGAAAAAAAACAAGAAAAAACACAAACACATTCTTTCCAATCATACAAAGTATTCAGCATTTTCAAATGGTTTATTGTCAGAACCAATTATGGTTTAACCAATGATAATTACATTTTAAAGATTGAGTTTGTGTACATGCTGACATTTAAGAACTGTTAACAGAAATATATGTGTGGAAGAACTGCAGAGGTTGAATTCATTGACTGCTGTGTTACTGACAGAGTGTTTGAATGGAAGAAAGAGATCATATCATCTCTTAAATTGTATGGGTGCTATAGATAATTTCTACAGTTTTAATGCTTTGGAATTAAAAATTTTTTAGGAAAACACTCCTATCAGTTTATTCTTACGAAAGCTAGGCAAAAAATAACTTAAAAGAAAAATTTGGATGCTGATGCTAATCCTTCCTAATGTGATACTTTATAACACAAATTTAAGGTTCTGGTTTAGTTATTCTTAGGATGAGGAGATGAGAGATTTTTGTGTCTGTTTGAAAATATGCAGTTTGAAATTCTTAAATATTATAAAGTTTTTTAGGTTTAGAAGATACAATTAATTCTGCTTGTGAGATATTACTTCATGTAATGAACCAAATACATAATCAGAATAATTGTATAACTTATGCTAGAGGTACTGAGAGTCCAACCATGACCATGAAACATGACCCTTACTTTTAAACCCACTATGAATTATTTCTGTCTAAGGTAAATTTAAAATAGTTTCCTATTATAGGGTCTCCATATTTCTCTGATTATTTTCCAAACCATATTTCAGAAAGTACAGATTTTTATCATATCATATCCCTAGTTCAACCATTTCAGAAATTAACTATCGTTTTTGAAATAAAGAACATGATTTTTTTTTTTTTTTCTTTTTCTCCTTGGCTATGGTGATCTGGTACTACCTGTCTTTGCTGTGTCATTCCATACTATTCTCATCTTTTCTTCCTGCTGTATAACCAGTCTTTCCTTTCTTAATTTCTTTGACTCTCCTAATTTCTTCTGCAGTAGGACCTTTGCATATTCTTTTTTCTTCATTCAAATGCTCCTGAATGAAGCTCCAAATGACAGACACTACTTAGACCAATGGTGATAGAATGTTACATAATGAATCTATTGCAACGTTTATGCTATGCCTTAATAAGAAATTTTATGCATAAATACAAATAAACAGAATATTATCACTAAAGTATATTGAAAACTATATAAATAATCCTAAATTTAATTTATATTTTATAGAGTTTAATCATTTATATACTTCTTATTACCATGTAGATGTCTCAAAAAGATAAAATTGTGAGTTCTCATTTGCTTTGAGGTATTTTATATACTTATGTGGTATATTAATAATACTTAGGTTAAGTGTCAGTGAAAGCTTAGATTATATTCAACATAATTCCACTTAATATCAAGATTTAGTTTGAATACTAAATCTGAAAGCTTTTTCAGTTTGAATTCTTGCCTTTATCAGTTACTGTTTCATTTCTCATTTGTCGAATTTGAAAAGAGATTTGAAGTACCTGGCAAAATTTTATTTGAAAACATAAATATGGTTATGGTTTAGCGGTATTCAAAAATATGGGTGTATATATCTATATCGTATACCTCAGAAATAATATACTATGATGCTTGTGTGCATGTAAGTACAAGTTGTGTTAGAAAATATTGTCCTCTGACCTGACCTAATGAAAATACAAAGAACCACTGCAGTTTTCATATTTATTAGTTGTTAGGACATGCATCTTATTAATGTAATAATGTAAATGAGAAGCAAGTCTGAAAAAAATTATATAAATCCTTCCTGAATAACCTTAAATTCAGACTGTAGTAGACAATGTAATTAAAACAGAGAAACTAAAAATTCTGCTTTGTAGATAAGATTTATAGGTATGTTTGTGTCCCTTAAAAAAGGTGAATATCAAGATATTTTGTTCTCCAGTTATTTGAAAGGATATTTTTTTCTTCCCAGATTACTGTGAGTTTGATGTTTTTGAAAAATTTCCACTTTAAGTTAAAGGGAAGATTTTTCTGTTTGCTTAGTTTTTCTACCCATCATTAAATAATTATGGAAGGATTAGAAAGGCTAATTGGAATAAGCAAAAGCATTAATATTAGTAAACATTTGTGTAGGACTTTTTTTCTTGTTTATCAGGCTGAAAACTTATGAGAAGCCAATTTCACTTCAGGAGACTGATGACTATAAAATTTTAAAAATATTCAGTGATAAATATTAGGATATTTAAAAAGTCTTCTTGGGTAGATTAGAGTGAGATTTGGGGACATTAAGATTATTGTGTTAGGTTTCTAGCTGATCCCTTTGTTTAAGGTCTTTTTTCTCCATAAACTATTATGCATTTCTCACTAATAGAGGAGTCTTTCTAAAGCACTGTTTTCATCATGACATTCAACTACATTTTTTTATATTTAGAATATGACTTTATAAATATTTTTACATCTGTCTCTTTTTCCTGTTAATCTCTGAGTTTATAGAAATCAGAAACCCATTTCATTAATCTATATGACCAATACTATATCTGAAGTTTTTAGTAAATATAAAGTTGTGAGTTTCTAAACATAAATTCTAGTTTTAATAAAATAATGGTTTTCCTCTAACATAAAATTGAGGACAATCTGTGAGGAATTCCATGTGCCTAAGAATCAGAAAGGCAGGCTACATGAATCGAAGATTAGAGAAGGTAAAATTTAAATTACGAAATTTGAAGGCAGGGGTAGAAGGGGAAAACAGAGGATGAGATGGTTGGATGGCATCACTGACTTGATGGACATGAGTTTGAGCAAGTTCTGGGAGTTGGTGATGGACAGGAAGCCTGGCATCCTGCATGGGGTTACAGAGAGTTGGACATGACTGAGCAACTGAACTGAACTGAAATTATGAAAAAGAATTGACTTTCAGCTTTGAAAGTGAAAATGAAAGTCACTCAGTCGTGTCTGACTCTTTGAGACTTCATGGACTATACAGTCCATGGAATTCTCCATGCCAGAATACTGGAGTTGGTAGCCTTTCCCTTCTCCAGGGGATCTTCCCAACCCAGGGATTGAACCCAGGTCTCCCGCATTGCAGGTGGATTCTTTACCAGCTTTAGATTATCATTTATCTAGTAGGCATTAAAGTTTTTCTTTTAAATCACATACTGTCTCTCTTTTCATGTATTTATTCAATGCAAAGACTAAGGTAGATATTTGGCATTATAAATGTAAAATAAAGAAAATACACTTTTTTGGATTTCTAGTCATATAATCTTAGCAGTCAAAAGATAGAAATAATGAAATATTTAAGTAAAAAAAACGTGTGTAATTGCTTAAGAAATAGAATGTAAACTATCGCATATGATTCTAGAGTACACCTTCCCAGCTTGTTTCTCGGTGCTGATCTCAAAAGGTACTGAAATTCCTTTCATTTCTCAGCATGCTATCCTCTTATTTATATATGGCAATTATCTCTTGCATGCTTTTTCTTCTATAATGCTTCCTTTAAAATTCTTTATCATAACTGTCAGGTAATCTGATTTTCTTCTTTTCAAACCATTTCTCTATACTTTCTGAAAAACTCCTATGACACACTGTGTGAACCTCTGATAGTAGTTAGCTCTATTAATTGTAACAATGTTTGTAGCTATAACAATAACTGATATTCATTGAGCTTTCAGTGTGTTCTAGTCCTATGCTCAGAGCTGCTCAAGGATTGTCATGTATAATCATAAAAAGTATTATGAGGCACATCCTTTGTTTGCATGAGGCAAATGAACTTTATTGAGGTTAAGTAGTGTGTTCAAGTTCACATAGATGATAAGGATTAAAAACTATAAACTGTCTTAATCTAAAACCCATAATCATAAATACTATACTACGTTATCTCCAAAGATAGCACAAACAACAAACAGTTCTGCTTCCTTTTTTTGTTTTTAATGAAAATTCTTCTTGGATTTTTTTTTAATTGTTTGTGTGTGTGTGTGTGTGTTTTATTTTGGCTATGGCACACAGATTGCATAATCTTAGTTCCCTGACCAAGGACTGAACTCGTGCACTTGTCAGTGAAGGCAAAGTGTCCTAACCATTGTACTGCCAGGGAATTCCCAAGAGTCTGATTTCTTATTGTACATTTAACCTCCCAGAGATAGAGACTATGCCATTTCAAGTTTTAAAAGTTGAAACTTTTAAACTTTACATTCAGGGCCTATGACATGGTAGATATTCAGTTAGTACTGATTTTGAAAATTAGTACATACAAATAATAAATGGTAGAGGGATCACTGCAGAGTGGAGGGACTAAAGAAAGTCTTCAGATAAGATTAGAGTAAACTGAGCACCAAATACATGCATGAACCTAATAGAGACTAGCCCTGTAGGTTATGGGGGAGGGTAACAAGAGAATGATGGGGAAAATCTGAGAATTTTGGCAATACTCAAGGAGAAATTGAAAGGTTTATTACCATGAGAAACAAAAAGTATATAATATACATTACACACACACACATATATGTAACATGTAGTAATATAACCTCGTTCATGACTTATTTAACATTGTTCTGAATATATGCACCAATGTAATTCAAAAAGGTAAATGTTTGAAAGGGAGAAGTAATATTATCATTATTTACCAAAGAAATAATTGTTTACATGTAAAACTGAAGGCAATTATTTGAAAACAGCAAGAATTCAACTAATATGGTAATTTAAATATTAATATATAGAAATAATCAATTGCCTTTTTTTACATTCCAATAAATACTATTTAGAACATATAATGGAAGTAAATACTCCATTGAAGATAGGACCAAAAATAATAGAATACTAAAAATATACATGAAAAATATAAGATAATTAAAAAGAAAATTTGATTATTTATGAGACACTGAATAAATTTTGAAGAAATGGAATAATAGACCATAATCCTGAACAAGAGAATCGAGTTCATAAAGATGTTAAATTTCTCCAGGTTAATCTTAAATTGATTTCATTGCAATAATATTAATGATTTTTTAAAAAGAATTTTAACAAGTGGTTTGTAGTACTTAGAAAATAAACAGATAAGACAGGAAACTTTGGAAAAAATGAGTAATAAGGTACTAATCCTATCAGATATTAAAGCATGTAAAACTACAGTAACTAAAGGGATGTTGTTCTAACAAATATTGAAGTATATTGTAAAGCTACAGAAACTCAGATTTGGTAGTGGTGCATGTACAGTCAATAAGATGAAGAAAAAAATAAAAATTAAGTAGCAGATCATAATATGTAGAAGAATTCAGTATGTAATATAGATATTATTTGTATTCAGTGGGCAAAGATAAATTATCTAGTAAATAATTTTAGGTGTCTTTAATCATCTAAAAAGAATAAAATGCATCTCTCCTGTCATGTTTTATACCAAATTTAATTCCACAGAGAGAGGAAACATGAAACCATAAAAGAGCTGTAAGAAAACATGAAATTTCTAAAAAAAACTCAAGATGGAAAAGATATTTCTAATTATATCACATACTTGAAGAAATAAGGTATAATAAGTATTGAAACATGCAAATTGAAGAGATCTCCCTTGTAATATTAACATTAGCAAAGAAACTTCTGGAAAATACTAATCAAACTAGACAAAAATAAAACAAGTTTTTGAGTGTTTATGTTTAACTACTGTCTATAGGGAAAAAAGAGAAAAAATGTATTACTGGATGAAAAAGAAAGAAATAGTGGTTGCTGACTCTAGAGAAAAAAATCGATTTCTCTGGGGCAAGAGTAGTAATGAAATACATTTTTCTTACTATATCTGTATCTATCTATCTATCTATCCGTCTATATATATATGTATATCCTTTTGCATATTCTGAGTTTGATGCTGTGGCTATATATTTTATATTTGCATAAGAAATTATGCATACAAACTACTTAGTTGAAATACATAAAGCTGTTAGTGTGTATCTTGTGAGAAATCTGTAGATAGAAATGAAACCATTTGGTTTTCATTTGTACTTTCTGCTTTTTTGTGTTTTTCAATGTAAAATTCCTATTTATTTTAAAATAAGTTTAAAAATAAGAGTTTATGAATAGTGCTGCTGCTGCTAAGTCGCTTCAGTCGTGTCCAACTCGGTGCGGCCCCATAGACGGCATATTACTAAATCTAGTTTTTCATTAAAGATATGAATATAATGACAGGCAGCACAATTTAATGAGAAGCACATTGAATCATTTTCTTCATCTTTAAAACAGGGTAATAATGTATGCCTTGAGAATTAAAAAAAAAGTGTTAAGGCACCTGGTAAAGTACAAGTTTTGTTCTTATTTAATCATGTTGGAGAAGACTCTTGAGAGTCCCATGGACTGCAGGGAGATCCAACCAGTCAATCCTAAAGGAAATCAGTCCTGAGTATTCATTGGAGGGACTGATGATGAAGCTGAAACTCCAGTGCTTTGGCCACATGATGCGAAGAACTCTCATTGGAAAAGACCCTGATGCTGTGAAAGATTGAAGACGGGAGGAGAAGGGGACGACAGAGGATGAGATGGTTGGATGGCATCGCTGACGCGATGGACATGAGTTTGAGTAGACTCTGGGAGTTGGTGATGGACAGGGAAGCCTAGTGTGCTGCAGTCCATGGGTCTGCAAAGAGTCGGACACGACTGAGCGACTGAACTGAACTGAATCATGTTTAATTTCTATGTAGCTTACCACTCCTGCAGAGCCATTTTTGATACTTAACTAACACCATCTGTGATTGCTTAACAGTTACTGGTAGTCTCCAATATGCAGACCTATTCTAGGAACTGATGAAATATTAACTGTCATCAGACATCCTGGGAAGTGATACCAGTGGAGGGTGTTTGAAAGTAAAGAGAAGGAACATAGAAGAAGATGCCTAATTTAGCCATGGGGCATTAGGAGACACTTCACTGAGGAGTGGAAAGCTTAAGCTCTATCGTAAAACTGGAGTATAATTTAAAGAAAAGAAGGAATGGGATTTGTACAAATTTGAGATTTCAAGTAGCAGAGCATATAGTTGAAGTGAAACAGACATAAAGAAATTGAGATTTGAGAATAAAAAATCATGGGGCCACAAACACTATATCTCATGCTAAAAATAATGGAGTTTTAATTTGAAAGACATTAAAAAAATAACTACATTGTCAGATTTTAATGTTCACAGGCACTTAGAGAAACATTCAGTTTAGACAAAATGGAGTGGACCTATTTTTTTCTGCTCCTCCCTTGTAAGCAAAACTGTGATCTCTGGAAATAATGCACAAAGTAAGAAGAGGAAAATTCTTAAAGGTAGTAAGAAGGAAAAAAAATGGTTTGATAGCCTAGAACTGGAGGAATGGCACAGAGAAGTGGCACTTTATTGTACATTCTCTCACCCAACAGCAAGAAGTTATTCAGACCCAAATTTTCCTTGCCCCCAACCTACAAGCAGAAAGCAACTCCTATATATGTGTGCTTCCTTTGGATTGAAGAAGGGTCCCTAGGAGAAAGCATGGCGTGCTCTGGATCACTGCAGGGGAAGCGATTTCCTTCCTCACAGCATCTGAGACTTTCCTCACCAATGCATGGGTGCAAAGTGGCTGGGTGGCACCCATCAGAGGGATCCCACCATATCACCTAACCTAGCCTTAGTACCCTCTTAATCCTTGCAGGCTTGAGACTCCCTTACTCCATAAGGAAATACCATGTCACAGGCAAGAGAGATCTATGAAAACGTTGCTCTTTTGGTCCTCTGACCTTGCCCCCGCCCAGACACATCATGAATGCCTAATGGAACCTCTACCAGAGATCCTGCCACAACCAACACACATCCAGAGAAGTGCTTTCTTTCTTAAACTGGTAGGGAGATTCAGTCCAGCAGGCATTTGGCTGAGAAAGCCTCTATCTGACTGTAGGCCTAAGGTCTTCCACCACTAAGAAACATGCAATGATGGCCTGGGAAACATTTTTTGCTTCTCAGGCACTGCCAGCAAAGACAATAACACCAGACAACCCAAGAAGATCAAAATAATACTGCAAATGCTCTGAAAATCAAATGTGGTATTGAAATCACAGCCCCAAAATGCCAGCAAAGATGTGTGGACTAAACCTAGAGAAAATGACTTCTTCCTATAATGAAAGATGTATACAGATTATAGAGGTTTTTCTTCTTCTTTTAGCTTAGTAAACAAAATCTCCAATATACTATCATAAATCACTCATCACAATAAGAACCAGGAAGATCACTATTTAAATGAGAAAGACAGTCAACATATGACAACATAAATAAGATGTTGGAATTACCTGACTAGGATTTTAAAACTACTGTCATGAAAATGCTAGAATTGGGTATGGCAAATTGTCTTAGAATGGAAATTGCAGAAATGGAAATTACAATACTAGAATTTTGTGAGGAAAAAGACTTGTTGGATAGGTTCAGTAGTAGAGTGGAGATAGCAGAGGATAGAATTAGTCAACTAGAGAACAGACCAATAGAATTTACTTTATTTGAAAAGCAAAGATAAAATAGACATTAAAAAAGAAATAAAAGTTAATAGCCATGGATACCTATACTTCAATAACAGAAGAGCCAACATTGATATATTGGGAGTTCCACAAGGAAAGGAGAAAAGTAGAGCTGAAATAATACAAAGAGATAATGAATAAAAACTTATCAAATTTTGGAAAGATACAAATCGACACATCTGAAAAACTGGAACAACTTCAAATAGAATAAACTGAAAGATGTCCAAAATTAAACATCATAAACTCTTGAAAGTAGCCAGAAAATACTTGTACACTTTCTATAGGTGAATAACTGTTAGAAGGACAGTAAACTTCTCATTTGAAATCATTGAGGCCATATGGAAGTGTCAAGGCACTTTTCAGGAAGTGGTAGAAAAAAGTCAGATGTAATTTGTGTATCTAGTGAAATTGAACTTCAGGAATGAATGAGAAATAAAAATATTCTCAGATGAAGGAAAACTAAGGGAATCTCACTCACAGACCTACAATTACAGATTTGCTAAGTGAACTTCTTCAAATAGAAAGGAAAGGAGTAAGAAAGAATCTTGGAGCATCAGGAAGGAAGAAAGAACAGAAAGAGCAGAGATATGGATATATATAATAGAGTATCCCTTTCTTCATGAATTTTGCAAGTCACATTTAATAATTGAAACAAATTTTTATACCACCTAATACTTAGGATAATTATATATAAAGGAGAAAAGGTAAAGGATCCTAAATGGGACTGAGAGTTCCACATTTCACTTGAAGCTGTGAAACAATACCAGTCGATGGCTTAAAGTCACATGTGTATATTATGATACACAGAGTAACTACTACAGAAATTATATAAAAAGATACCCTCAAAACCAATATGAAAATAAGATGTAATCATTGAAAATGTTTAAGTGACCACAGAGAAACAAAAAATGAGAAACGGTGGACAATAAACAAGAGATACAAACAGAAAACAAATAATAAGGTGGCAGATTTAAACCACAACATACCAATAATTATCTTAATAAGTGGTCTAAACACATCAATTAAATGACAGCAATAACAGAATGAATAATGAAAGACAACACCATCTATAAGCCAGTCACTTCAAACATAATGGTATATATAGATTGAAAGTAAAAGTGTAGATAAATGCTTCACAAGTGTTAATGCTATACAAATATTAAAAAAATTGGGAGTGGGTATATTAAAATCTCATGAAATTGACTTCAGAACAAAAAGATATTAGCAGAGAAAAGGAGGAACATATTATTAAACTATTATTCCACCAAGAAAGCTTAGTTCTAAATGGTAGAGCCTTGATATATATGAAACAAAACTAGGAAAATACATAGTTATGTTTTGTAACTTCAATACCAATAATTGAACTGATAGAACTACAGCTGAATATCAGCAAGGATATAGATCTGAAAAATGCAATCAATCAACAGGTTTTATTTACTAATTATAGAACACTCTACCTACAACGTGAAACACTCTTTTTCTCTCTAGCATCTTGTAACAGAAGAGCAAAATAACCAAGTCTTGGGTCATAAAGCAAACAAATAAATATCCTGGTCGTGCTATTATAATATAGTTTGAAAAATGTTACCACTGGGGAAGATTGTTTAGTTTATATGGAGTTGGTAGATTGAAAGAAAAATATCTCACCAAATTAGGAAGAAAAGTGCCTGAAATATAATGCATCAAAGTAGATTTAGATTTTTTAATTTTTGTGATTTTGATTTTTGATTTATTTCATATTAAAAATGTGATACAAAGCTCCAGTAATGAAGACAGTGTGGTGTTGACAAATAAACAGAAAATAGATTAATGGAACAGAATAAGAGATCCAGAAATAGACTCACATAAAAATAGTCTGTTGATCCTTATGAAGGAAGCAAAGATAATGCAATGGAGAAGAGCTGATCTTTTCAACAAATGGTGGTGGAGCAACGGGACGTACACACATAAAAATAAATCTTACCCCTTTCACGAAAATTAACTCAAAATAGATCGCATATCCAAATATAAAACAAATATAAAACTTGTTCGGTTGCTCAGTCATGTCCGACTCTTTGAGAGCCCATGGATTGCAGCACACCAGGCTTCCCTGTCCTTCACTATCTCCCTGAGTTTGCTCAAAATCATGTCCATTGAATTGGAGATGCCATCCAACAATCTCATCCTCTACGTCACTTTCTCCTTTTGCCTTGCATCTTTCCCACTTTCACAGTCTTTTCCAGTGAGTCAGTTCTTTGCATCAGGTGGCCAAGGTATTGGACCTTCAGCTTCAGTATCTGTCCTTCCAGTGAATATTCAGGACTGATATGCTTTAGTATTGACTGGGCTGATTTCCTGCAGTCCAAGGGTCTCTCAAAAGAGGTCTCCAATACCACAGTTCAAGAACATCAATTCTTTGGTGCTCAACCTTCTTTATGGCTGCTCAGAAGGCCTTACAAATAGCTATGAAAAAAAGAAATGGGAAAAGCAAAGTAGAAAAGGAAAGATACACCCATTTGAATGCAGAGTTCCAAAGAACAGCAAGGAAAGATAAGAAAGCCTTCCTCAGCGATCAATGCAAAGAAATAGAGGAAAACAATAGAATGGGAGACTAGAGACCTCCTCAAGAAAATTAGAGATACCAAGGGAACATTTCCTGCAAAGATGGGCTCAATAAAGGACAGAAATAGTATGGACCTAACAGAAGCAGAAGATATTAAGAAGAGGTGGCAAGAATACACAGAAGAACTGTACAAAAAAGATCTTCATGACCCAGATAATCATGATAGTGTGATCACTCACCTAGAGCTAGACATCCTGGAATATGAAGTCAAGTGGGCTCTAGGAAGCATCAGAACGTACAAAGCTAGTGGAGGTGATGGAATTCCAGTTGAACTATTTCAACTCCTAAAAGACGATACTGTGAAAGTGCCACACTCAATATGCCAGCAAATTTGGAAAACTCAACAGCGGCAACAGGACTTGAAAAGGTCAGTTTTCATTCCAATCACAAAGAAAGGCAATGCCAAAGAATGCTCAAACTATCGCACAATTGCACTCATCTCACATGCTAGCAAAGTAATGCTCGAAATTTTCCAAGCTAGGGTTCAGCAGTACGTGAACTGAGAACTTTCAGATGTTCAAGCTGGTTTTAGAAAAGGCAGAGGAACCAGAGATCAAATCGCCAACATCTGCTGGATCATCAGAAAAGCAAAAGAGTTCCAGAAAAATATCTATTTCTGCTTTATTGACTATACCAAAGCCTTTGACTGTGTGGATTACAATAAACTGGAAAATTCTGAAAGAGATGGACATACCAGACCACCTGACTTGCCTCTTGAGAAACCTATATGGTCAGGAAGCAGCAGTTAGAACTGGACATGGAACAACAGACTGGTTCCAAGTAGGAAAAGGAGTACGTCAAGCTGTATATTGTCACCCTGCTTATTTAACTTCTATGCACAGTACATCATGAGAAACGCTGGGCTGGAAGAAGCACAAGCTGGAATCAAGATTGCTGGGAGAAATATCAATAACTTCAGATATGCAGATGACACCACCCTTATGGCAGAAAGTGAAGAGGAACTAAGGAGCCTCTTGATGAAAGTGAAAGAGGAGAGTGAAAAAGTTGGCTTAAAGCTCAACATTCAGAAAACGAAGATCATGGCATCTGGTCCCATATCTTCATGGGAGATAGATGGGAAACAGTGGAAACAGTGTCAGACTTTATTTTTTTTGGCTCCAAAATCACTGCAGATGGTGACTGCAGCCATGAAATTAAAAGATGCTTACTCCTTGGAAGGAAAGTTATGACCAAGCTAGACAACATAATAAAAAGCAGAGACATTACTTTGCCAACCAATGTCCATGTAGTCAAGGCAATGATGTTTCCAGTAGTCATGTATGGATGTGAGAGTTGGACTATAAAGAAAGCTGAGTGCCAAAGACTTCATGCTTTTGAACTGTGGTGTTGGAGAAGACTCTTGAGAATTCCTTGGGCTGCAAGGAGATCCAACCAGTCCATCCTAAAGAAAATTAGTCCTGGGTGTTCATTGGAAGGCCCGATGTTGAAGCTGAAACTCCAGTATTTTGGCCACCTAATGCAAAGAGCTGACTCATTTGAAAAGACCCTGATGCTGGGAAGGATTGGGGGCAGGAGGAGAAAGGGACGACAGAGGATGAGATGCTTGGATGGCATCACCGACTCAAATGACTTGAGTTAGTGTAAACTCTGGGAGTTGGTGATGAACAGGGAGGCCTGGAGTGCTGTGGTTCATGGGGTCACAAGGAGTCAGACACGACTGAACGAGTGAACTGAACTTCTTTATGGTCCTATGCTCAGGTCTGTACATGACGATTGGAAAAACTTTGACTAGATGGACCTTTGTCAGCAAAGTAATTTCTCTGCTTTTTAATATGCGGTCAAGGTTGGTCATAACTTTTCTTCCAAGGAGCAAGCATCTTTTAATTTCATGGCTGCAGTCACCATCTGCAGTGATTTTGGAGCCAAAAAAAATAAAGTCTGACACTGTTTCCACTGTTTCCCCATCTATTTCCCATGAAGATATGGGACCGGATGCCATGATCTTCGTTTTCTGAATGTTGAGCTTTAAGCCAACTTTTTCACTCTCCTCTTTCACTTTCATCAAGAGGCTCTTTAGTTCCTCTTCACTTTCTGCCATAAGGGTGGTGTCATCTGCATATCTGAGGTTATTGATATTTCTCCCAGCAATCTGGGTTCCAGCTTGTGCTACATCCATTCCAGTGTTTCTCATGATGTACTCTGCATAGAAGTTAAATAAGCAGGGTGACAATATACATCCTTGAGATACTCCTTTCCTGATTTGAAACCACTCTGCTTTTCCATGTCCAGTTCTAACTGTTGCTTTTTGACCTGCATACAGATTTCTCAGGAGTTAGGTCAGGTGGTCTGGTATCCCATCTCATAAGGAATTTTCCACAGTTTATTGTGATCCACACAGTCAAAGGCTTTGGTATAGTCAATAAAGCAGAAGTAGATGCTTTTCTGGAACTCTCTCACTTTTTCGATGAGTCAGTGGATTTTAGCAATTTGATGTCTGATTTGTCTGCCTTTTCTAAATCCAGCTTGAACATCAGGAAGTTCACGGTTCGCATACTGTTGAAGCCTGGTTTGGAGAATTTTGAGCATTACTTTGCTAGCGTGTGAGATGAGTACAATTGTGCGGTAGTTTGAACATTCTTTGGCATTGCCTTTCTTTGGGATTGGAATGAAAACTGGCCTTTTCCAGTCCTGTGACCACTACTGAGTTTTCCAAATTTGCTAGCATATTAAGTGCAGCACTTCCACAGCATCCACCTTTAAGATTTAAACAGCTCACCTGGAATTCCATCACCTCCACTAGCTTTGTTCCTAGTGATGTTTGCTAAGGCCCACTTGACTTCGCATTGCAGGATGTGTGGCTCTAGGTGAGTGATCACACCATCATGATTATATGGATCATGAAGATCTTTTTGTTTAGTTTTCTGTGTATTCTTGCCACCTCTTTTTAATATCTCGTGCTTTTGTTAGGTCCATACCATGTCTGTCCTTTATCGTGCCCATCTTTGCATCAAATATTTCCTTGGTATCTCTAATTTTCTTGAAGACATCTCTAGTCTTTCCCATTCTATTGTTTTCCTCTATTTCTTTGCATTGATTGCTGAGGAAGGCTTTCTTATCTCTTCTTGCTATTCTTTGGAACTCTGCATTCATATGCTTATATCTTTCCTTTTCTTCTTTGCTTTTCACTTCTCTTCTTTTCACACGTATTTGTATGACTTCCTCAGACAAGCTTTTTGTATTTCTTTTTCTCTGGGGATATTCTTGATCCCTGCCTCCTGTACAGTGTCACAAACCTCTGTTCATAGTTCTTCTGAGACTCTGTCTATAGATCTAATTCCTTGAATCTATTTCTCACTTCTACTGTATAATCGTAAAGCATTTGATTTAGGTCATACCTGAATGGTCTAGTAGTTTTCCTTACTTTCTTCAATTTAAGTCTGAATTTGTCAATGAGGAGTTCATGATCTTAGCCACATTCACCTCCTGGTCTTGTTTTTGCCGACTGTATAGAGCTTCTCCATCTTTGGCTGCAAAGAATATAATCAATCTAATCATCAGTAATCAGTATAATCAATTATATGAGTAATGGTTTGTTTAAATTATTTAGTCAACATAATTATAATATTACTGACAGATTTTTATTTAGTTTGTAGCTTATAACTGATAATAATAAGTTTGCTTTATTTTCATAATCTTACAAGTAGGGGCTATGAATATCTAAACCTAAATAGTATATGTAATGACATATGAGTTATTTCCCCTAGGATAGCCAGGTTTCAGAAAGGATAAATTCCTGCTGAATTTCTCACACACACTCCAGTAAGTGGTGAAGCTGAGATAGGGGGAGGTATGTGTTAATATTCTAAAGCCTGTCTTCTTTCCCGTACCCTATGGTCATGAGGTAGAGAATATGCAGACAGAGATGTAATATTCTTTTTACCCTATAATCGTATGTTTTGCACGTTACTGGAAAAAAAGGTCATTTTTGGCATCTGTTAAGATGCTGATTTAATTTTACTTGTGTTAGAATTTATTAACTTCTGCATTTGCCAAGCCAATTGGAAAAGGTTTCCAAGGACCTCATGACTGCCAAAGGGATGTTGTGAATTACTGTAAATGTAAATTACCCTCTCTGTAGGATACAGAGATTACTCATGTTAGAAATAGTCAAATGTGAATTGCCTCATTTTGTGGGCATTGATGACAAACCCATTGTCTTAATTGATCAACTATAAATTATTATATTTTGAAGCTTTAACAGTATTATTTGATTTATGACATAATATTTCTCTATCAAGAGTACGGAATTCATAAAAACAGTTCTGTATTTATTCTGACAAATTACTCCTGCTTCCTTCAATAAAATAAATGGTTTGAACTACTTTAAGTATATGGAACACAGCATATAGGTCTATTCTGTATTTTGAATTTTTAGTACTTATGTAGCTATATGGTTTTATAACTTCTAACATTGTAAGATTTATAGCATTACTTCCATCTCACAACTTATATGTTGGGTTGAATTTTCTTTTTTAAGAACTAATTATTCATTCATTCACTAATTATTAATATTAAGAATGGATGTCCTTCATGTAGTTGCAGTGTTTGCAGCTATTGTAAATTTAGAAATATTAAAATATTGTATTTATAGAATTTTTTGAAATGGACAGTGGTGTGTTTTATGGGAAAAATTAATCTCTATAGTTTATAGTGTAGTTATTATGTTACTAGATTACAAACTTAATTAAATTAGTAGGTTAAAATTAGATTAATATTAAGTTGCTAAATTTAAAACTAGTATTTGAGAATTTGACTGCCATCCCTTAAACACTTGTTAGCTACCTGATTGTGGAACATCACGTTAAAATGTCTAAGCCTGAGTTTCTTTATCTCCAAAATCCAAGTGGTAATACCAGTCTCATAGATTTTATGTGAGGAATGAATGAGATAATCAATTTAAAACCTACAGGAAGGAAATACACTTTAGATACCATCTCTGTTTTTAGTGGATTTGAGTATTATTCACTCATCATTTAACCTTTATGAACACACTATAAATCCATACATTAAATAATTTTTCATTTCTGTTATAATGTCTGGCAATATTATAAAAGATAAACTAGTATATAATCTGTCAGACAAGATGAACATAGTGAATCTATTGTATTAGTACTATAACATTCAGAGGTTTTCTGTATTTCAAAGTTTTGAAATTTCAGGGAATTTAAGGCAGACATAAAGTGAGCTTGTCTAAATTAGTTCATATAGAAATAGACCTGTAGAGTACATTCTGATCAATCAGTTTTATTTGGAAGATTCAAGTAGAATATTAAATTAACTATTTAAGGGCCTAGTAAAGTGGTGAGGTCTACCTTTTTAAAATGAACAGTAAATGATTAGATAACTCTTTTTTTTTTTTTACTCTTTATTATCCAAACTTTATTCAGTTACAGGGTAAATTTATTCAATTACTTAATTTCAGCATTATATTAAAAACAAACGTAAAATATTACTTAATAATCAACTCTGAGATGATTTTTTAAAAATCATTTTTATGTATTCTTATTATATGAAGGAACTTGTCTTCAGTATTTTGTCTCAATAATCTTGTGGTCCACTTGATGTCAGTATTTTACTTGTTTCCTGTGTCGCAATAAGTAAGATTTTCAATTAAAACATAAATAATTTTTTGCAAAGTGGTTATAATTCAGACTTTTTTTGTGAAGGAATCAAACTGGAACATAATAAAACTGTTGTACATCACAGAAAAGGTACTGCTGAGAAAATAGGAAATGGAAGTTTTCCAGGATTTAAAATTCTAAATAATTTTTAGATTTCATAATTTTTTTTATTTTGTAAAACAATGGACAACTGAAATAAAATGAGAAATTAATTATCTAATATATGTATAAAATATGTATTTTTAATTAGAATGTATACTAGAAGACTTGAGTTATAGTTGAAATGCAATACTGTAAGTTTATGGTATACAGCTGAGTGATTTGATTTATATAGCATGAAAGGATTGCCTCATTAAGTTTAGCAAACATCCATCATTTCATAAAGGTACAAAATAAAAAAATGGAAAAAAAATTTTCCGCATGATGAGAACTCTTAGGGTTTACTGCCTTAACAAATTACATATATAATATATGGCAGTTTTCAAAAAGACACATGCACCCCGATATTCATAGCAGCACAATTTACAATAGCCAAAACATGAAAGCAACCAACCCATGTCCCCATCATAGAAAATTGGATTAAAAAGATATGAAACATATGCCTAGCATAATATTATTCAGTCATAAAAATGAATGAAATTCTTCAATTGCAGCAATGTAGATGGACACAGAAAAGATTATAGAGTGAAATAAGTCAGAGAAAGACAAGTGCTGTAATATATTTCTTGTATTTGTAATCTATACCAAGTAATACAGATGAATATAGATGTAACACAGGAACAGATTGACAGATACAGAAAGTAAACTCGTGGTTACCAAAGGGGAAGCAGGGAGGAACAAATTAGGGGTATGGAATTAACAAATACAAGCTACTATATGTAAAAGTAGCATGGCAAGAATACATAGAAGAACTGTACAAAAAAGGTCTTAATGACCAATATAACCATGATGATGTGATCACTCACCTAGAGCCAGGCATCTTGGAATGCAAAGTCAAGGGGCCTAAGGAAGCATCACTATGAACAAAATTAGTGGAGGTGATAAAATTCAGCTGAGCTATTTCAAATCTTAAAAGATGATGCTGTGAAAGTGCTGCACTCAATATGCCAGCAAATTTGGAAAACTCAGTAGTGGCCACAGGACTGGAAAAGGTCAGTTTTCATTCCAATCCAAAAGAAAGGCAAAGGCAAAGAATGCTCAAACTACTGCACAATTGTACTTGTCTCACACACTAGCAAAGTAATGCTCAAAATCTTCCAAGCCAGGCTTCAACAGTACGGGAACTGTGAACTTCCAGATGTTCAAGCTGGATTTAGAAAAGGCAGAGGAACCAGAGATCAAATTGCCACATCTGCTGGATCATAGAAAAAGCAAGAGAATTCCAGAAAAACATCTACTACCTTATTAACTATGCCAAAGCCTATGACTTTGCGGATCCCAACAAACTGTGGAAAATTCTTCAAGGGATGGGAATACCAGGCCACCTGAGCTGCCTCCTGAGAAATTTGTATACAGGTCAAGAGGCAGCATTTTAGAACTGGACATGGAACAATGGACTGATTCCAAATTGGAAAGAGAGTATATCAAAGCTGTATATTGTCACCCTGCTTATTTAACTTATATGCAGAGTACATCTTGCAAACTGCCAGGTTGGATGAAGTACAAGCTAGATTACAGATTGCTGGGAGAAATATCAGTAACCTCAGATATGCAGATGACACCACCCTTATGGCAAAAATTGAAGAGGAACTGAAAAGCTTCTTGGTGTGAGTGAAAGAGGAGAGTGAAAAATCTCACTTAAAATTCAACATTCCAAAAACTAAGGTCATGGCATCCAGTCCCATAACTTAATGGCAAATAGATGGGTAAACAGTGGAAATGGTGACAGACTTTTATTTTTTTGGGCTCCAAAATCACTGCAAATGGTGAGTGCAGCCATGAAATAAAAAGACACTTCCTCCTTGGAAGAAAACTATGACAAAACTAGAGAACATATTAAAAAGTAGAGACATTACTTTGCCAACAAAGGTCCATCTAGTCAAGGCTATGGTTTTTCCAGTAGTCATGTATGGATGTGAGAGTTGAACCATAAAGAAAGCAGAGGGCCGAAGAATTGATTACTTCTGAATTGTGATGTTGGAGAAGACTTGAGAGTCCCTTGGACTTCAAGGAGATCAAACCAGTCAATCGTAAAGGAAATCCACCCTGAATATTTAGTGGAAGGAACAATGCTGAATTTGAAGCTCCAATACTTTGGCTACACGATGCGAAGAACGGTTGGAAAAGACCCTGATGCTGGGAAAGACTGAAGGCGGGAGGAGAAGGGGATCACAGAGGATGAGATGGTTCGATGGCATCACTGACTTGATGGACATGAGTTTTAGCAAGCTCTGGGAGCTGGTGATGGACAAGGAAGTCTGGTGCGCTGTAGTCCATGGGGTTACAAAGAGCCAGACACGAGTGAGCAACTGAACTGGAACTGAAATGTGTAAAATAGATAAGCAACAAGGATACACTGAATAGCACAGAGAAATTATGTTCATTATCTTGTAATAACCTATAATGAAGTATAATCGGAAAAAGATAGTGAATTGCTATACAGTACAGCTAAAACCAACTGTAAAGTGTTAGTTGCCCTGTCATGTTCAACTCTTTTCAACCTTATGGACTGTAGCCTTCCAGGCTCCTCTCTCCATAGGATTCTCCAGGCAAGAAGACTGGAGTGGGTAGTGGGTATTCCTTTCTCCAGAGCATCTTCCTAACCCAGGGATTGAACTCAGGTGTCCTGCAGTGCATGCAGATTCTTTACCTTTCTGAGCCACCAGTGAAGCCGAAAACCAACTAAGTTTATTTTAAAATTAAGAAAAAGCCGTTTTAAATATATTAATCATATTGTACATTGCATCCTTAGTATTTATTTATTTAATAACTCAAAGTTTGTACCTTTTGACCATCTTCCTCACCTTACAAAGTAATTACATGATTATTGAATATATTCTTCATGCTGTACATTTCATCCTATGACTCATCATTTTGTAACTGCAAGTTGATACCTGTTACACTTTCATCATTCTTAATAGTATTTGTACCTATGTTATTGTTTAGTCGCTAAGTCACGTCCAACTCTGTGACCCCAAAGAGGGCAGCACACCAGACTTCCCTGTCCTTTACTATCTCCTAGCATTTGTTCAGACTCGTGTCCATTGTGTCAATGAGGTCATCCAACCATTTCATCCTCTGCCACCCCCTTCTCCTCTTGCCCTCAAACAGAACATTGTAAGTCAATTTTACTCCAATAAAAATTAAACAAAATACAATGATATATACTTTGTGTAGTCAAAGTGCTTCCCTCTTAGGTTAGGTCACTCCCTACCCCAAATAACCAGCTTTAGGTCTTTGACCAGATCATTTAACCACATTTTCTCATATGAGATCGGAAATTGTTGCTATTATTTAATACATAGAAAGTTCTTATAAACAGTATGTGGTACCAAATAGTTTTCAATAATATTGGTTATTTTTTTCCATTAATAATTTGCAAAGAATGTATTAAATACTTGAGAAATATTTGTGGACTAGTATTTTCAAAATTCTATCTTAAATTTCAGCAGAAAAAGAAATTGATATTTTATGTTGATCTTTATTGCCTATTTCATTATATTTACAATGTATGAATTGTGTTACTAAAATAAAGGATACTTCATATTTTAGGCAGAAAATTACATTGGAGGAGACATAATTTGAAGATTTGTAACAGCAAATGTAAAATTTTAAAGGAATATCTATTATTTCAGTTAATGAGTTGAAAACATGGTAGAGGCATTATCATTCTGAACTACTGGTTTGGACTCAGCTATAAGTACTTAATGGAAATTGATATTTAATAAATATTTATGGATTACTGCAGAAGCACTTAGGTCATCCTCAGGGATATCAGGAATTATAAATGATCACTTCCATTAGATACTCAAAAAATTGTAAATGATCACATCTATACTCAGAAAAGATGGAGATACCATAGATACTCAGAAAAGTTGGAGATACATCACTAAAATTTTTGAAAAGAGAGTTAAATAAAGTATCACTTTCTCAGTCATGTTTGACTCTTTGTGACCCCATGGACTGCATGCAGCATGCCAGGCTTCCCTGTCCTTCACCTTCTCCTGGAGCTTGCTTAAACTCATGTCCATTGAATTGGTGATGCCATTCAACCACCTCATCCTCTGTTGTTCCCTCTCCTCCTGCCTTCAGTCTTTTCCAGCATCAGGGTCTTTTCTAACGAGTTGGCTCTTCTTATCAGGTGGCCAAAGTATTGGACCTTCAGCTTCAGCATCAGTCCTTCCAGTGAATATTCAGGGTTTATTTCTTTTAGGATTGACTGGTTGGATCTCCTTGCAGTCCAAGGGACTCTCAAGAGTCTTCTCCAACACTGCATTTCAAAAGCATCAATTCTTTGGTGCTCAGCCTTCTTTATGATCCAAATAAAGTATAATGACAATAATCAATGAGCATTATAAAATAAAAATATTATGAATTCAGACAGAAGATACAACATACTGAATATTGCTGAAAAGGATTAATAAAAGATATTATATTTTTATTGATCCTTGAATAGTGAGTAAGTTTTGAATTGCAGTAGCATGAAAGTGAAAAGTGAAAGTGAAGTCGCTAAGTCGTGTCTGACCCTCAGCAACCACATGGACTGCAGCCTTCCAGGCTCCTCCGTCCATGGGATTTTCCAGGCAAGAGTACTAGAGTGGTGTGCCGTTGCCTTCTCCGGAAATGGTATGAATAGTCATCAATTCACATTACTCACAAGGAGGAATGATGTTAATAAAGCAATTTTGAATAAAAATATAATGTGTGAAATGGTTATAACTTGTAAACCACTATAAAAGCTAGTTTTCATTGCATACGTTGAATAGCATCACTAAATTCCATAAAATATATATATATATTTCTTTGCTAGAACTAGTAGTTTATATTTATTGAGTGTATAACCTCCAAACAACTGGGACTATGCTGGTATTTAAGATGTGATCATCCTCCAATTCTACTTCTGTGGTAGATGAATTGTGCACTTAGATAATCTAAAATTATTTACATGTGTTTATTCTGTAAAGCAGGGATATTGGAAGTGTAGAGGGCTCATCCGTTTCTGGTGTTTTGTCTAGTGAGGTCGAGGAGTCTGTTCAGGAGAAAGGAGGTGTTCATGGTTGTGTTTATACCATACATCACCCATCCCTACCTGATAATGGTCTATATAATGCATATAAATTACCACAAATTTTATTCTTTCAAATATAAATTATGTGCATTTCAATGCAGTATTCAATACTAAATGTTGATTAATTTTATTTATAGTACTTTACTTTTATCATAGTATTTTTGTTTACTCAGAGACCATAATCAAGAGAAATAAATAAAATGATTTTTACCATATTAGTTTATATACATCTACATATTAGTATATGAATAATTCATATCTCATCATACTTGGAATATAAATTTCTTAAATGCAGTTTTCCTATGACATGAAAATCTATATTTTTTATTTCCAAAGACAAGAAGTCTGTGGACTTATACAGTGTTTACTTTACAGTAGCAGGGGATATATTATCATAGTAATTTAAAAGTAAACTATTAAAAGTTTGATTTTAAATTCTGTTTTTGCCGTTGTGTGACATGACACAGTTCAGACCTTCATTATGTTCTCAGTTATCCAGCTTAAGTAAATTTGCAACATTTTCTTCTATTTTTCCTCTTTGTTTCTCTGAGAACTTTGAATTAACTCCAGATAGAAAAAGACAGCCTATGCCTCAAGATAAATTTAGAATAAACTCTTAATCAGTATAATGATATGCCTGGAGGCTGCTTGGAGATACTTCATGGATCTTTTCTGTTTCTTGTGAGCAGAGACACTGCCTTTGATTTCAGGTTACCTTTTCAAGGATGTTTGTATAGTGAACGTTCTATCTTAGAAGATATTTGTAATGTCTTTCTCTTGAACAAAAAGCAGATTTGTTTACTCTCCACTGTAATAATGTTTCCCTTAGGGGCAAAGTTTTGACAGGCTTACTTTGCAACTCTAACAGATTTTCTTTAAGCTTTTTTGGAACACCCCTACTGCATGTGCAGGTGTCATGTGGCGCTGTCTCTATCATCCTGTGAGAATTAGGACTCAGAAACCATGCGAATATTGATACTTTTTTTTTTTACTACGATTGCCAGGAATAATGATTCTTTGTTTCTGATGCGGGAATCTTGTGTCTTATGTCAGCACTCATGAAACTAAGTTTTGGCCAGATATATAATGAAGTCTCAGATCCCTCACAGTTCTTGACAGGGATTAGGAGAATAGAGGGAGTTTGGTGAAAAGTAACTCCGCATGCCAGAATGTCATGCAAAGGGTGTGTAGCATAATTTCATCCTGTTAAAATCATATCCTCAATTTAAGAAAACATTCCATGTTTTTCAGACAGCATTTAAAATGTATAACTGATGCTAGTGAAATGGTTTATAAGCAGTTAGCACATAGATTGCTTGATATAGAGAGCCCCAAAGCTAGGAGTTACAGGAAATAATCACACATAAATCACATAAAGTATTATGTATCTAGTTCCTGAATATCTTTTGTCAGAATATTAGAATGGACCAAGTTAGTTAGAAAAGAGTTCCCACTGCATGCTTTCTAACAGTTTCCTTCCATTCCCACTGGTTTCTTTACTTTTCCTGACCTGACTCGATAAGGAGGTCACTGCAGTCACAGGCATCCCTATGTTTTTGTTCCTCAGTCTGCTTGTTTCTGACTTACCAGGGACTTAGGGCATCACTCTGCTGGTCGCAAACTGATTACGATGAACCAGGCTTTCTTCCTCTGCAATAAATATAATATGACGTCAATAATTTAATACAGGGAATTCCCTCTTCTGAGTTGTGTGAGTAATTTTGTCAATCAGTGGGTTTGTAGATTTATCCTAGGAAAATTGCAAATTGAGTAACTATACATTAACATTTAAATTGAATGTGGATCTAAAATATTTATTTGTTTTATTTATGTGTTTAACACAATATTGCACTGACTTTTGCACTAATACTTTGCTGACAAGTATTAGTTCCTTTATTCATATAATAAATTTATTATCCATGTTTTGTATATGAAACAGTACAAGAACTAAGATGATAAATAACTTGTCTCAGGTAGCCTGGCTAACATATGGCAAAGCTGGGACTCAGTGTTCCTTTATGTTCCTTCACAGGAACATATAAAGTTGAAATAACCCAGTCTTTGCTTTCCAGGTTAGAGTGGAAAAATCTTAGATTACTTCTCTCCTTGTCAGTGTATAATTAAACATTTGTCTTAGTCCTCTGTAATCATTTGATTTTATCTCTATGAACAGTAAGCACCCTGGGAACAGGGGAACTTTCTATTTGTCTTCTAAATTGTGTTATTTTAGTTTTTTCATTTTTGTATTTTGAATCATGAAGGAATAATAATAGACTTTTTGGCACATGATAGTTGCTCCATAAATTTTTGTATATCAGCACTGTGGTCCTTAAGTATACCAGATTTTTAGGGGATTTTTTTTTCTTTTGTTTTATATTTCCAGAATTTTAGTGTACTCCTGTGTTTGAGAATTTTATCCCAAAAAACACTGCTTACCTAAATACAATGTGTCCTTCTAGCTGTGATTTGGTAAATATAGATTTGCAACCCTATGAAACTATGAATAGTGGAATTATTTTGCTATTAATATTTAGCACGCAACTGCAAACTTAAGTAAGTGTTAGTTGCTCAGTTGTGCCCAACTCTGTGCGACCCCACTGACTGCAGCCCACCAGGCTCCTCTGTCCATGAGATTTTCCAGGCAAGGATACTGGAGTGGGTTGTCATTCCCTTCTCCAGGGGATCTTCCCAACCCAGGAATGGAACCAGGGTCTCCTGTACTGCAGGCAGATTCTTTACCAACTGAGCTACACTGTTTCTAGTTTGTTTTCCCAACTACTATTACAGTAGAGTTGTTCTATAGTGGTCTAAGGTCACCAGCTAGATTATAGAAGAATTCTCTTCTGAAAATATGTTTATACTACAAAGAGATGGGATACTGTTTTTGATCCAAAATAATTTTGATGGTCATGTCATATTTATACTATTACAGTATCTCTTGAAAACACTGCTTAAGTATACATTTGATTTGTTACCTTTTTTAAAAAAAGGTAAAAGCAAGTGAAAGAAAAAATAGGAAATGATCTTGCTTTAGTAAATTGGGTTTATAAAGTCTTCTTTTTTCTCTTGTAACATGGTGGGAAAAAATGAGTTTTATACCCAAACTAAAAGTAATTTCAGTATGGCATGTACAATTTTTACCTTTTAATAGACAATTAAATTGACTCCTGGGGATGGAAGGATGGTGTGGAGAATAGAAAATACGAGCCCTTCCAAATTAGGTGCCTCTTTCCTCCAGATTCAAGTAATCCTATATCTCCCTCTACTCACATTCTTCACTAATCCTATTTATTATTAGAAATTGAATTTTGCTCTCTTTAGTGAGAGAAATTTGAAAATTGCATGCATTTGAAAGGATGAGAACGACTAAAATAGATTTTGTTCTGGTATTAGAAGATGGAAGAAAATATAAAAGAACCTGATATTTGATTTACAAGTTGGTGAAAATAAAAGATATGGAGAGTAACTTTTAAAGTCAAGCTTTTACTGAGAATCAGTTCAAACATACAGAACTTACGTAGTAAGCTTAGAATATTCACATGGATCTCGTTCCATGAGTTCTCTCTCTCTCTGTTTTAAATTTTCATGAGAAATAAAGCAAAGAATCACAGTTTCTTAAGGGTTGAAATTGAAAAATAGGCTAGAGAAGAAAAAATGGGGAAATAAAACAAGGTTATCAGTAAAGAAGACTTGTTAAAATGATGGTAAAATTGGAATACAATTAAAAATAATTTGGATTAAAAGCTATGAGCATGTAGATTGTTTTTCCCTCTAGTCCCCCAAATTTATGTTTTTCTATTTACATCTAAACTTTCTTAGACAAGTAGAGCAGGGGTAAGATTTTTTTGAATATCCAGCTCATCAGATACAGCCCTTAGTCTGCAGATCACAAGTAAGTCCAGTAGGCTGACTCTGAGGAAAGGAGGATGTGTGAGAGTGTGTGTCCTGTATATCATAACAGGCAGGGCTCCCAACCTCTGGGCTGCAGACCAATACCTCCTGTCAGATCAGTGGCAGCATTAGATTAGAAATAAAGAGCACAATAAATGTAATGCGCTTGATTCATCCCTAAACCACCACACCCGCCATGGTTCATGGGAAAATTGGCTTCCATGAAAGCAGTCCCTGGTGCCAGAAATGGTGTGTGTGTATGTATGCATGTATGTATATAGTATCTCTATATACATACATATTTCTCATAATTTTCTTCCATTTATCTCTTAATTTCTACTTGAATTAGTCAATGGCAGACTTAGAAAGGATTTGTGATTGTTTTTAATTGTTGAAATGCATATTTAGATATTCCTGCAACGTGCATAGGCCTTGATATCATCAGTTATACTTGTGAGATTGTCTATACATTAGTTCTCCTTTTTAGCATATTGTTATGAAATTAATAGTCTATAGAATGATAGTTTCTTGAATTCTGAAGTATTTTAATCTATTTTTTCTTAGTAGTTTTGGCAAAAAATTTACTTTCAAAACCAGAAATCATAAAGCTCAATATTTCTATAAAGACATAATCAAGGAATGATTTAAATCTTGGTTGCTGCTGTTGCTGCTGCTAAGTCGCTTCAGTCGTGTCCGACTCTGTGCGACCCCATAGACAGCAGCCCACCAGGCTCCCCCATCCCTGGGATTCTCTGGCAAGAACACTGGAGTGGGATGCCATTTCCTTCTCCAATTCCTGAAGTTGAAAAGTGAAAGTGAAGTCGCTCAGTCATGTCTGACTCTTTGTGACCCCATGGACTACAGCCTACTAGGCTTCTCCATCCATGGGATTTTCCAGGCAAGAGTACTGGAGTGGGATGCCATCGCCTTCTCCGTAAATCTTGGTTACCAGGATTCATAAAACTGTTCAGTATCAGTATTCATAGCCATGGTAACTGGCTATGAATCATTTGTATGATTTTAAATAATGACAGTAGAATATCTACCATGGTATTATATTCATGGTGTTATTGTTATGTATCATTAGCCATTTCTTTTACAAAATTACAACTCTCTTTCCAAATAAAAAGACTACTTTCTATTCAGGATCCTTTATAACTAAAGATAAAGATGTCAGTATTTTAATCACTTTGGGATTGATAACATTGTGTATTTTAAACAATGCATTTAAGGTAAGAGTTTAATTACTTAGGTGTTTATTGTGCCCAGTGCAAAGTAAATATCAGTGACACAATCCAGGCTTATTCATAAATATTATATGTAACAATTTAACTAACTGAACCAAAAACAGATATTCTTAGAAACCAAACACATATAGACAACTAAAAATCTTTTGTACTAAGATGACTGAATGAAGAGAGATCACAGAATTCCCTTACAACAACAATTCAGAGAAAAGAATAGATGTCATCAAAATCAAAACAAATGAAACATACTCTTAACCTTCTATGCACATAGCATACTGTATCTTTAAAATGAAGTTCTTCCAGAAGGGAAGGCAATTATTATAGGAAGGAATGAAAATTTATGTACCATGTTTTGGAACAATTGTATGCAATTGATAGAATTGGTGACTTTAAAAGAAGAATGAGATAGAAAAGTAAATGAGAAAATGGTAGTTATCTACTATTTCAAAATCAGAAAGATGAAAGAAAGGAACAAAGAATAGAATAAACAGACAAACATCCAAAATGCATTCTGGAAGAAGGATAACTGTTTCATTCTAGACAGCAGGAAAAACAAGAACAGCAACATAAGCAGGAAAAACATTTCACAGAAATAACATGCATTTTAGTTTAGTGAATAAATGCTCGATCTTCCTAAGCCGGACTAACGGGGTTGAATGCCAGACCCAGTGGGATCTTAGGCAAGTAACTTAATGTTTAATTAATTAATTAATTATTATTTTTTAGTTTTGCCATGTCTAATACAAAGATAACACTAGCATTTTCCTTTAGGATTTTTTTTTGTGGGAAAATTAAACGTATTATTGTATGAAGACTAGTATCTGGCAGATTGCCAGTGCTTATTAAGATTTAGCTAATCATATTTCATCTTTGGGAAAGCCTAATGAAAGAAGAACTGAAAGAGAAATGCAAAGGAGAAATTAATTTTAAAATAAGACATCAAAGATAAAAAATAAACAGAAAAAACAATTTATGGAGCTAATATTATAAAATGAAGTAAAAACCAGGAAGATGTTGGCAGGATTAATCTTTTAAACATAACAATGAATATGAAAAGTATGTCTGAAAACTGAGTTGATGACAGAGATGAAAAGTTTCAGAGAACAGTCCAATTTAAGGCTATTGAACTAAAAGAGATATGTCAGCAACTAAAATTAAAACACTTAGAAAGGACAAACTCAATGCCCAAGGCATGTGAAATGAACATGATGGATTCCATAAAGTAAACGAGTGAACAAATTTGAACAGGAAAAAAAGTTCTCATAATTACTATCATAGAAAACTACGGAAATCAGGAAAAAAAATCAGAGCTTGATTAAAAGGTTATACAGTATTTCAGGAAATTTGATACAAATTGCTTAACAGGGATTACCTATAAGATTTCTTAAATTTAAAATAAAGAATTGTACAGGTTTTCAGACATTAATCTCAAATCTTTTTCAAAGAGGAAACACTTCTAATGGTCCTAAGGTCTCTACAGAAGAACACCAATGCCATAAGATAGTAAATTAATACATACAAAGTTCTGAGGGACAAAATGTATTTATTATCTAGGAGTTTACACACATATAAGTTGTCATTCAAATAGAGGCAGTCAAAGTGCTCATCTGAGTAGAGACTAAGACAAGATGACATTCATGATCACTTTGAGAAAAAGCAAAAACAAATGAAATTCTGCCAACCAGCGTATGAATGAATAAGATGATTTTGCTTTTCAAAAAAGGAGAATGGGCTATATTAAAAGTATATGTGTGTGAATGCCCACATATGTGTTCCCTTTTGTGTATGTTTAAAACTATTCCATTTCTTTCTTTGTGTTTGTTTTTAAGCAAAATTTTATCCCTCCTTTTGGTTGACAAGAGTTTATTTGTTAGAGGGTAATACAGAAAGTAAATATTATAAGTCTGGACACTGTACCAATAATAATAGTTATAATGATAAAAATAAATACAAATTCAAAATTATGAGGTAGAGAGGAGAATCCAAAAGGAAAGTAGATACACTGTTTCTTTCATCTTGCATATTTAGAAGTCATTACATACTATTTAACTTTGATAAAAATTTAAAAATAACAGTATGAACGATATGAATTTCTAAAGACCAGAAAAAACTAAAAAGTCATACATTACCAGAATGTAATACATGCTTCTATTATGCCAGTATCATACTGTTATGTTGAGCTTTAAGCCAGCTTTTTCACTCTCCTCATTCACTCTCCTCAAGAGGCTTTTTAGTTCCTCTTCACTTTCTGCCATAGGGGTGGTGTCATCTGCATATCTGAGGTTATTGATATTTCTCCCGGCAATCTTGATTCCAGCTTGTGTTTCTTCCAGTCCAGCATTTCTCATGATGTACTCTGCATAGAAGTTAAATAAGCAGGGTGACAGTATACAGCTTTGACGTAGTCCTTTTCCTATTTGGAACCAGTCTGTTGTTCCATGTCCAGTTCTAACTGTTGCTTCCTGACCTGCATACAGATTTCTCAAGAGACAGGTCAGGTGGTCTGGTATTCCCATCTCTTTCAGAATTTTCCACAGTTTATTGTGATCCACACAGTCAAAGGCTTTGGCATAGTCAATAAAGCAGAAATAGATGTTTTTCTGGAACTCTCTTGCTTTTTCCATGATCCAGCAGATGTTTGCAATTTGATCTCTGGTTCCTCTGCCTTTTCTAAAACCAGCTTGAACATCAGGAAGTTCACGTATTGCTGAAGCGTGGCTTGGAGAATTTTGAGCATTACTTTACTAGCATGTGAGATGAGTGCAATTGTGTGGTAGTTTGAACATTCTTTGGCATTGCCTTTCTTTGGGATTGGAATGAAAACTGACCTTTTCCAGTCCTGTGGCCACTGCTGACTTTTCCAAATTTGCTGGCATATTGAGTGCAGCATTTTCACAGCATCATCTTTCAGGATTTGAAATAGCTCAACTGGAATTCTATCACTTCCACTAGCTTTGTTCATAGTGATGCTTCCTAAAGCCCACTTGACTTCACATTCCAGGATGTCTGGCTTTAGGTGAGTGATCACACCATCGTAATTATCCGGGTCATGAAGATCTTTTTTGTACAGTTCTGTGTATTCTTGTCAGCTCTTCTTAATATCTTCTGCTTCTGTTAGGTCCAGACCATTTCTGTCCTTTATCGAGTCCATCTTTGCATAAATGTTCCCTTGGTATCTCTAATTTTCTTGAAGAGATCTCTAGTCCTTCCCATTCTGTTGTTTTCCTCTATTTCTTTGCATTGATCGCTGAAGAAGGCTTTCTTATCTCTTCTTGCTGTTCTTTGGAACTCTGCATTCAGATGCTTATATCTTTCCCTTTCTCCTTTGCTTTTCACCTCTCTTCTTTTCACAGCTATTTGTAAGGCCTCCCAGGACAGCCATTTTGCGTTTTTGCTTTTCTTTTCCATGGGGATGGTCTTGATCCCTGTCTCCTGTACAATGTCACGAACCTCATTCCATAGTTCTTCAGGCACTCTATCTCTCAGATCTAGGCCCTTAAATCTATTTCTCACTTCCACTGTATAATCATAAGTGATTTGATTTAGGTCATACCTGAATGGTCTATATCATTATGTATATATAATACCATATTATATTATACTATACTAGAGTAACTACCCCATGTATTTTAGAAAATGTGTGTGTGTGTGTAAAAGTTAATTACCAAAGAAATTTTTGGTAGCTATTTCTTTGAGATATTGGCAAAAGAGATATTTTGTCTTAATCTTCTTGCTGCTGCTGCTGCTAAGTCGCTTCAGTTGTGTCTGACTCTGTGCGCCCCCATAGATGGCAGCCCACCAGGCTTCCTCATCCCTGGGATTCTCCAGGCAAGAACACTGGAGTGGGTTGCCATTTCCTTCTCCAATACATGAAAGGAAAAAGTGAAAGTGAAGTCGCTCAGTTGTGTCTGACTCTTAGTGACCCCATGAACTGCAGTCTATAAGGCTCCTCCATCCATGGATTTTCCAGGCAAGAGTACCGCAGTGGGGTGCCATTGCCTTCTCCACTTAATCTTCTTAGTAGCACTTTTAAACCTAATATGACTGTACTAAAAACTTGAGGATAATTTGTATAATGAAAACTTTTACAGTTTTTTGATGCAACTTCAAGAAATATGACAGCATCGTTTTTTGTTGTTAATTTTTTAAACTGTATGTTAGTTGTTGTACCTAACAGAATTATTTATAAAACCTAATCTAAGAAACACAAAACATTTGTGGTTTGTTTAGTTTTTGTTTATCCCCCCTAAAAGTAATTTAGATTGTATGCAGAGAAACATATTGGTTAATATTAGAGCCATCTGGCATAGACATCTGCCACCACATTGACCTCTAGGTTGTCTTGGCTGCTCTGCTTGGCATGCCAGGTGCTTACATCATTCTTCACAATGCCAAGTAGACCTTCCAACATCTGCAGTTTCTATGAAGATGTTAGTCTTCCCAAATGGAGGAATTGAGGGTATAGGAAAATTTAAAGGTTAGCTTTTAGAACTTCTAAAACCAGATCTCAAAGCCCTAAAACATATGTTAATTTTCACTTATTTCTAGAAAATTAGCTATAGTTGGTGGGTGATTTTCACATTGCACAGCTAAAGCCTCAGAGGATATGGTGGTTTTGAATAAAAAATAATTGATTTCACATAGTTCATATGTTTCTGGTCATCTGCATTACTCAGCTTTAGGAGTAAATTTGAACATTATTCAAAATTTAGAATGTTTTATATGCCTTCTGTGGGAAATTTGCTTATAAAAATCATAGAGTCTGCATTTTCTTTCCTATCTCAGTACATACATTTCTTTTAAGATGGCCCATTTTAAATGATCCTTTTCAAAGGATAAAAGCTTTTCAGACTCTATTCTTGTATGAAAGAAATTTCAAAGCTTTACCTTATGCATACAGCATTTTAATCATTGTTGCAAATTATTCTGCAAATAGAATGCTCCTGCTGTTTTTGTTATTTTATTGTATATTTCATTCTCTTTTTGAAGCAGGTGAGATTGCAAGAGGTGGAATATTTAATTTTAACCATGATCTGTTTCTCAAAATTCATACCAGTTTAAATGACTTACCATTTTCCTTTAGTAATTTTTAGATTTTGTAATATAGCTTATAAAGCAATATGTTTCAGCTAGTACAAATTTTGATGAATTGTCAGCTACAAGGTATTGTAGGAGATAAACTCAGACTTTGCCTATAAATAGCTGTAAAATTTTAATTTGAAATTCTAGCATCTTATAAGGTACAGCTACATATCATTTTATAGGATGTGTGATCATCTTGTCTACTTTTGGAGGAGATAGTGGGAGCAAATGAATCTAGTTATTTTGCCTAAAATATGCCTGCTCCAAGAAATCCATTATCCTTCCAGAAAGAAATTCCTATATTATCTTTTGTTTTTAATTATAAAATTTAAAGTATAGAGGTAATATGCCCTTCAGAAATTAACCTTTTGGTTCTGTTTCTTAATTATACTTTAATCCATAGTTTAATATATAAATAAAAATTGTTTATAAATGACTAGTGTGGCTTAACACATGATTTGTACATGTTTTATTTAATCTTAAATAGTGAAATAACTTCATTACTCAAAATATGAATGAAAGTTTATACACATTGAAAACAAATAATGAGACTAGTACTTAGCCAAAGAACAAAACTGTTAAGAGATTAATATAAAAGCACTCTAGCAAAAAAAACAAAAAAACAAAAAAACACACACACTAAAACTGTCATTTTTTTAAAATTATCATTATAATAATTGGGAATAATTCCAAGTTACAAGAGGCTTTAGAGAACATCTGGTTCAACCTATTTTTATTATGGATGAACAGATCTGGTTAAGTTACAGCACCATGAAATGAAACCAGTGTTAGGGTTAGGGTCATGTCACAGATCAATTTACTTCAATAGCTCAGTCATGTCCAACTTTTTGCAGCCCCATGGACTGCAGCATGCCAGGTTTCTGTGTTCATCACTAACCCGGAGCTTGGTCAAACTCATTTCCATCGAGTTGATCATACCATCCAACCATCTCATCCTCTGTCATCCCCTTCTCCTGCTTTCAATCTTTCTCAGCATCAGGGTCTTTTCCAATGAGTCAGGTCTTTCCATCAGTTGGCCAAATATTGGAGCTTCAGCTTCAGTCCTTCCAGTGAATATTCAGGGTTGATTTCCTTTAGGATTGACTAGTTTGATCTCCTTGCAGTCCAAGGGACTCTCAAGAGTCTTCTCCAATACCACAGTCGAAAAGCATCAGTTCTTCGGCACTCAGCTTTTTTATGGTCCAACTCTCACATCCCTACGTGACTATTGGAAAAACCATAGCTTTGACTAGATAGACTTTTGTTGGCAAATTAAAGGCCTACCATGGAAGCCCAAGAATACTGAGGTGGGTAACCTATCCCTTCTCCAGGGGATCTTTCTGACCCAAGAATTGAACCGGGGTCTCCTGCATGGCAGGCAGATTCTTCACCAGCTGAGCTACAAGGGAAGCCCCATATCACAGATGAAATGGTAAAATAATTTTCATGCTGGTAATTCTTTGATGAGAAACATGTGAAAAGCCATCCTAAGATGATTACATATATCAATTTAAACTGATGTGGATGACCTAGAAAAAAACAAATGTGACCAGAATTAATTTAGAACACTGATGAATAAACTGTTCAACCTTAAGCATATATCTTAAAGAAGAAACACAGAAATCAATTACAAAAATAAATCTAAAAATGCTTTAATATATTAACCCATCCATATGGATCTCTGGAAGCTGACATCTTGTTCAGCTACTAGTTAGTAATCATTTTGAACTCTGTAAATATATATGCTTTTCAGTATCATATACTTTCTTGGATTATGGAGCACTAGAGGACCTAGTTTTTGCCATTAGAGAGCTCAAAGTCTTGTAGGGATTAAAGGGTACTTAAATCTAAAATAAATCCACTTTATTTAACCACATAATTCTATAATTCAATCCAAGTAATTTATTTAATAAAAGTTTGAAAATAGTATAATGTCATTTGAATGGAGAAGTAAGAAAAGGTTTTGAATTTGAGTAGCAATGAAATAATAATGGAGAAGAATACACTATTATGAGAAGGGTAATATGAGGGAGATACAAAGGGAAAATATTTTGTTGATATTGGAGCATTGTGTGGTGTGATCTTAGGTTATTTTTAAAAGCTATTTTGAGATTATATTGTATAGGTTTCTGAACATTGTGTCAATAGTTGTATAATAAATTCATCATTTTATTAAAAGGTATTATAGTTTTTGAACTGAGAAATGGTATTCATCTGATGTTTAAAATACATTAATCTGATGAGTGTATGTAGAGCTCACTAAAGAAGTAAGAGAATATTTCCTGACTCTGTGAATCTGGCTACTCTAAGTACCTCATATGAGTATAGTCACATAGTATATGTCTTTTTTGTGACTGGCTTATTTCACTTAGCATAATATCTTCAAGGTTCATCAATATGTCTGAATTTTCTTCCTTTTTAAGGCTGAATAATATTCCACTGTATGTATGTGCCACATTTTGCTTATCCATTCATCTGTTGATGGACACAGGGTTGCTTCTTACTTTTGGCTGTTGTGGATAATGCTACTGAGAACTACGGAAAGGGGGAAATGGGGAGATGTTTAATGGGTACAGAGGTGCAGTTTTTGCAAGATGAAACGAATTCTGAAGATTCAACTGCTTGAAGGTTCTTAATACCACTGAACTGTACACTCACAATGAGTTGTCACCTCACGCACATTAGGATGGCTTTTATCAAAAAGGCAAGAAAAAAACAGTGCTGGTGAGAATGTGGAAAAGAGGTGACCCTTGTGCACTGACGGTGGGAATGTAAATTGCTACAGCCACTGTGGAAGACAGTATGGAGAGTCCTCAAATAATTAAAAATAGCATTACCAAATGTCCCAGCTATTTCACTTCTAGGTATTTTTCAAAGAGTATGAAGATCCTAATTCAAAAAGATATACACTCTTGTATTCAGTGCAGCTTTATTTACAGTAGTCAAGGTAAGGAAATAGTCCAAGGGCCCTATTATGAATGAATGGATTAAGATGTTGTGTGTACACCATATATATCACCCATAGAAAAATGGAATCTTGCCATATGCAACAGCATGAATGGACATTGAAGATATTATGTTAAGTGAAACAAGTCAGATGGAGAAGCATGAATACTGTATGATATCAGTCATATGTGAAATGTAAAAACAAACAAAACATACACTTAGATACAGAGAACAGAGTAGTGGTTACTGGTGGAGAAGGGGATGGGGAAATGGGAAAAAGGGGTCAACAGCATGGAGATGGATGGTAACTAAGTTTTTGGTGGTGAGCACCCTGTAGTGTATACAGAGGTTGGAATATAAAATACACATGAAACCATATAATGTTATGAAAGTGTTTACCTCAATTTAAAAATGCCTAATATGGTAAATTTTATGTTATATATTTATCCCAATTAAATTTTTGAAAGCCTAGAAATGATTTTTTTAAATAACCAAACAAAAATGAAAGAATAGAGGAGATGTAAACTATTGCATCAGCCCAGGCATGAGATAACAAGGACACAGACTTCATTAAGCCACACTACATCTCAGGCATCCAACCATCCATCTATCAATACATAATCTGTTGAGAAGCTACTGGATTTTATGTCATATCCTGGATTAAACAGGATTTACTAGTTTATTGTGTGTGTGTTTATGGGTGGTGTAATAAAGGAAGTGGGCTTCCGTGGTGGCTAAGACGGTAAAGAATCTGCCTGCAGTACAGGAGACCTGGGTTCAATCCATGGGTCGGGAAGATCCCATGGAGAAAGGAATTGACAACCCACTCCAGTATTCCTGCTTGGAGAATTCCATGGATGGAAGAAACTGGCGAGCCATGAGGTTGCAAAGAGAGAGTTGGGCATGACTGAGAGACTAACGCTACACTCAGTAAAGGAAGTACAGACATATAAAGTGACAATTATATATTGCTTGAAGTGATACGATTTATGTTAAGCCATAAACACTTATAAATAAGCATCATCAGGAAGGATTTTCTAGATAATGCTTGATGGATGCAAATTTACCCTCGTTCACAGAAATATTGAAAGCAACAGGAATAGTATGTACAAAACATAGTACTGGAAAGCATTCCACATTTGCAGAAATGTGGTTGGTAAAATGTACTTGATTCTAACCACATTGTTGATACAGTGTGGTTAGAATAAAGTATATATTCACTCTGAAATTGTAAGCCATGACATTGGAAAAAGGTGTATTCTGTAACAGTATAATTTACAACTGTATTGCTCTGCACACTGTTCTAACAGAAATATAACTATTATTTTTTTAATTAGGTCATTTATTTTGGCTAGTTAATGGCTCTAAGAAATGTAATCAGGTCTGTATTTTTGAAAGTGTGGAATAATGGCACCAATGAAACATATTTTATTGAGAATATTCATTCCCACACTTTGATGGGAGATAATTCTCCATGGAGTTCTAATTTTTTTCTCTGTCTTAAGAGCAAAGTCACTTTCTTTGTTGCAGACTGTCTTTTCAAGGATATTTGTATGGGGATCAACCTTAAATAATATAGTGTCTCCCTTTGGAATTAAGGGCAGGCATGGTTACTACTCACTGCAAAATGATCAAGTTTGTAAGTTCAGAGTGCCACCACATGTGTAGATGTCACCTGGCCCCTTTTTTATTGCACTGTGGGAACTCTGCTCAGAACTGGCACAAGAAAATGCTGCTAACCTGGACATGGCCATATCTGTGAGTAATGAAGTCCTTTGTCCTTGACAAAGAGTCTTACGGTTTTTGTGATCATACATGAAACTGTGGCAGGGTGACTTGTTAGCTTGTAAATAACGTAAAATCTTAGAACCTTCATAATTTTTGACAGTTCAGGCTATGAGGATGAGAAGGTGGGAAAGATTTTAGTTTTGAAAGAGGATGAATGAGGTTTGATTAACAAAATTTGAAGAATGTTTACAGAAATTGTAGCAAATATTCTGACCAGACTATATGGCCAACCAGGCAATAAAAGTTCCTCTACTTCATTGCCTTTTTCTAAGGAGAAATCAGAAAGATGATTGCAGATAGAGTACTGGGAAGTAGGTGTAAAGAGATCTTCCTCAACAGTGCTGGAGTTGTTGCACACTGTCCTTTTCATGGAGAGGAGAGGAGGATTTCTGAGCCAAACTAGTTGTCAATCTAAAGTCTGACCCACTAAAACAACTAGAATTAAGATTTTTTTCTGGATGGAAAGAATTCTGTTCCCTTTGAGAAAACAGTTTTGTGGAGCCTTACACATACTCTGAAGGTGAAGGTAGGGGGATTAATGTCTGCTATAGGCAGAAACAAGGTAAATCATTACAACTTGGCCAGATTTATTTGGGAGATAATGGTCTGGACACATAATGCTTGTTAAGGAAGAATGGCAACACTTGTTTGTTTTATGGCTGAATCCCTTGTTGATTTAAGAAAACCACACAACATAAGAGTTATGAGTTTAAGTTTTATTCAGGGGCTTATTGAGGACCATAACCCTGGGAGACAGCCTCTCAGGAGCTCCGAGGAAATTGCTCTGAAGAGGCAGTGGAAAAGCCAGTTTATATATGGTTTTTGGCTAGGGAATACAGGCAATCATGCATTCATCTCTATAAAGATTATTCCTAGTCACAAAGAACAGATATCTCAAGTTAATGATTTTAGTACTTTTCTGTGTATGGGAAGATGCAAGAATCTGGGTTCATTAAAATTCTTCCTAAGAGATCCATCTAATTATCTAAGAGAGCTGCTTGTCCAAAGCAGAGTTCCTTATCCTATAATCATCCTAATTTCCTCTCAAAGTGCATTGACAGACATCCCTTGCAGTGGGTTACAACTTAATCCATGTAGAACTGGGTGGTTCTTCTTTGTTTATACCCTTTTGGAGCCTACCAAACTTAAAGTATATTCAGACATGACAGTAAAAGGTCTCTGAGTATTTTTGTAATGGGTTCTAGAGACTAATGTACTTTGACTCTTAGAGAGATTTCCAAGCGAGACGTCCATGGTAAACAATAGATGAAGCATTGACCATTTTTCAGGTTCATACTGCCACAGATTATAATTGATTTACAGCACTAATGAAGGTGACTCACTGGACAATGAGACACTGACCCCAAAAAGTTCTAGACGAATTCTTGAATGGCTTCTTCGGTGGCTCAGGTGGTAAAGAATCTGCTTACAATGCAGGAGATCTGGGTTTGAATCCCTAAGTCAGGAAGATCCCCTGGAGAAGGAGATGGCAACTCACTCCAGTATCCGTGCCTGGGAAATCCCATGGACAGAGGAGCCTGGCGGGGGGTTATAAGATTCGAACATGATTTAGTGGCTAAACTACCACCACCACCATCCAAGATAATTCCCTTAGCCTTTATGAAGAAACCAGGTGAGAACTTGAGACATTTGATAATAGGGAGCAAATGCTCATTAAATTAACGTGGACTCTTTAAAAATCTTTGCTGCCATGAAAGTCAAGCCCAGGCCATTAAAAAGAAACAGATCCATGGTCCTTGCAGAAAATTGATGTGACTGTGGCTGTTAAAAGGTCCTTAAGTCTAGAATAGGTGGTTTTAGTTGTGATGATTTTGCTATTTGATATAGATTTTCAGTTGATCCACAAGCCACTGCTATATCACTAAAATCTGAAGGTAAGTAAGAGAGCTTGTTTAGTGACAGAGCACCTAGCCCCAACCTAAGTAGTTTTAAGGAGAAAGATAATATCAGATTATAAAGTCTTCTTGTTTCCAAAGTGGAACAAAAAATATACTTATCTGAGTATGCCGAGGAACTTCAGGAAGGAAAGAAACTGCAGCTTTATGGTTCTAATGGATATAGATAGTCAAGTAACTTTCCTCCTTAGGGCTATGTGTTGAAGGGGTATGAAAATTCAACTGATTGGATTTGGGTGAGCTTCTGAGAGGAGCAGGGCAGCTAATGTGATCCTTTGAGTAAGGGCTTTGGGGAAAGTTCACTGTTCTGTTTTTGTTTTTATCACATCTGAATATGTAGTAGAAAATTGATTGTTTCCTATACATGCATTTCCCTCTCCCATAGTTAGCATGGAAAAGTCTCCCTGTAGGAATAGCTCATGTAGAGAAGTGTTCCTCTCTTTGAGGTCTTACAACCTAATTACTCCCCTGAGTTAGAATTTCTATAACTGATGATTTTGCCAATTAGAGGATCTGGCAAAGGGAGGCAGCCTCCACCTAGTATGTGCTCCTTGGGGTTTAAGACATGCTTCTGATAGGGATATCAGGCACTCCTTTTAAATAGCATCTATTAGATTGCTACCAAGCTCTAGTCAAAATTCAGTGCTTGAGCCATGAAGTTCTTGTGATTTTTTGGAATTCCCTTCAAACAAGGACTGGGTTCAATTATTTGAACTTTAGTGGGTACCCAAGGCTTGCCAGCAACCTGGGAGGCCACATTGGAGACACTGTCAACCTGTGCCCCTCATTTACAGAGGGTTTATGATTGTGAAAAACACTTGTTTCAGGGGCACCATATGTTGCCCTGGTACTATATTTTTTTTCTATAGAGGCCAGGAATTAACTTGCCCCTCGGGATGATCATAATTGACCATCAAGTATTTAAGGAAACACCACTCATTGATTATGTAGCCCTCATTTGACTGCATGAGTTTGAGCTGAAAGCCCTCAAGAGCCAGAGTCATGCCTTTTGGTTTTTGGGGTGATTTATGGAGGAATAGGTGTCTTGTTATTAATGTTCACTTTGTGTGCAGTGATCCCTAAAATGGAGATCACCAATTGGAAAAAGAGGTGCTGATCTTGCCCCTGCATTCAGCTGCAGTGATCAATGACATAACTTTGGCTTTTGAAAGCTTTCAGCTCAGCCTCAACTCACTGACCCAGGGTAGTTCCAGGTGACAGATTTGCCCTAGACTTTCTCCTTGCCTGCCAAAGCGTGCAGCATCTGAGCTATCTTTAATACTTTCTGCTTTAACTGGGTTAATGTCTTGGGTCAAGTGGAAATGTCAATACAGGGAGTCACCTGGCTTTTAAGGCAGTTGCTACTTAGTTGTAGGATTTTTTCAGCTGCCTGGATCTGGGGCCTTGGGGGACATGACTGAGTTCATTTCTGCAAGTCAGCCTCATATTGCTCAGTATTATTGTTAGTAGCCTTAATTAAATGCTCTGTGGAATAAATTGGTGGTTTCAGTCCCAGCCTGTCAGTCAGATTAATCAAAGCAGTTAACAGGATGTTGTAGTGATGGAAAAATTTTCCAAAAGTTAACACCCTATAGAGAATAGTTGGATGTTGTTAAGACACAGTTTCTCCATAGATTTCTCATACTTCTGTACCGCTTGCAAGGAGAGGCACTGCCTTTGTGCCAAAATAGTTTTTTACTCATATTTAATAGTGGACAGGGGCTTCCTCTGTGGCTCAGCTGGTAAAGAAACTGCCTGCAATGCGAGAGACCTGGGTTCGATCCCTGGGTTGGGAAGATCCACTGGAGAAGGGAATGGCTACTCACTCCAGTATTCTGGCCTGAAGAATTCCATAGACTGTATAGTACATGGGGTTGCAAAGAGTCGGACACAACTGGGCGACTTTCACTTTCAGTTTACTTTCAATAGTGGACAGACGTGGAAGATAGTGTCTTATTCCTTAACAAATGGCAGATATGTTTACTCCCCATTGTCAAAGATTTGCATTTTACTTGCACATCCCAAATGAGGTTTGTCTCCTGAGATACAACCCTATGCATGCGCATATATCACCTTGCTCTCTGTGTTAACTTGTGGGAATTGGCACTTAGGAAATCATCACACACAATCACAAATATTGACACTCCAGCTGTTACTATTGATGTAAATAAAGTTTTTTGTGTCTAACCCAAGAGTCTGTGTCTTCTTCTAGCAAATATCAAACTGTGGTGGCCTAAAGATTAGCTTACCTAGAGGATAAAATCTTAGATGCTTCACATACTTCTTCATAGGCACATTATGTTTGTGGTTATAAAATAATATTAATGTTGTGGAAGCTAATTTTCAGAGACGGGACTATATCCCAGCAACATTTGTTACTAGGTTGTAAAATCTCATTTTTTCTGAAATTTAGCTCCATAAGATGCTTTGCTAGCCAGAATCTGAACACATGCCAAGCTATTAGTCAACACTGTACTGCACTGGTATAAATAGGTAAGAATGCTAGATAAATTGTAACCTGAGTAGCTGAATCCTAAATCATTTTAATGGAAAATGGATAATATCATCACTATATGAATATAAAAGAACTGTGATCTCCAGGAAATTCTCAGTAGCACATCAAAAGCTGTTCATTTGTTGGAAAAATAACATCTGAGAGATGCAATTAAACCAAACAACTAGAAAATGCATAAGAAGTAAAAATTGCTAAAGTTTTAATAATGAAACTTACATTAACCAACATGTGAATACTGTCTTTAAAGGTGTAGGAAATCTAATGTAACTCAATGTAACATTTCCTAATAGATCAACAGTAAATGAGATGAACATTTTTAGAGGAATTAACAACATGTAACTGGAAATAGATAATTATGGATATTAACTGTGGATAGGAAATTTCCATAGAAACTATTTATGAAGTTTTTAATTCTAATTTTTCATAAAAATATGGTTAATAATAGAAAGAGTATCACTATCTTTTATTCTGGCACATTTTTTCATTCGTTTCTAATTTCCCCTAACATTTAACTATTATTTCTTTACTATCAATATATTATATTTTACATTCATTCATTCATCCATTAATTAATTAAACAACTGCTGTTCACTCTGCAGAAATGTTCAGGTATTTATGACATTGCTTGTAATTTCATAGTTTCAGATTTCTAGAAAATCCAGGTCTGCTGGCTTTAACAGAAGTAAAACGTATACTTGGTTGGTAACTTGAAATAATAATGAGTGATATTTGCAGAACATTGTACAGTTTTCTTTCAAAGTTTAGTACTAGCAACAAATAAGAGCAGGACTGATTGTTTCCATTTGACAGAGAAAGAGTGTAAGTTCCTAAGAGGAAGTGATCCAAAGCTATGTTGCACTCAAAATTACAATTTTACAAAAAAACATATTATTTCTCCCTGTGTTCTACATACACTTGGCAGGTGATAGAGTGGATTAAAATATTTCTAATTGCAATGTGGAATTAATATTTGTATTCTCAGTGGCTTTTGCAAATTTTTCTTTAAGAATTGATCAAAACAGCAGGAAGGCCATAAGTTCATTTAATTCTCAACTCTCTGATATCCCAAATATGCCTAAGATAATGTATCTTGATTTTGTAGCTTAGAAATGCAGAGTAAACTAAGAAATATTTTAGTGTGGAAAATTGGGATCTGCTATCAGGCATAATTGCCTGCTGCTGCTGCTGCTAAGTCACTTCAGTCGTGTCCGACTCTGTGCGACCCCATAGACGGCAGCCCACCAGGCTCCCCTGTCTCTGGGATTCTCCAGGCAATTGTCTGAGTTACTGTTATTACCAAAATAGTATATCGTGATTTACAGGACATATTTGGTGGTATTTCAAGAGAGACTTGATTCTTCTCCTAATGAATTTATATTCCTTTAAGGAATATAAGTCTATAAGAAAAGCAATAGATTCTATAAATTTAACATATAGTAACTTTATTCTTGCCACATGTCTCAGTGATTATAAACATCTTTTAAAATAGGCTAAGTAAAAGAAAGGGGCTTCAAGGTGGCACTCAGTCAGTTCAGTTCCTCAGTCATGTCCAGCTCTTTGCGACACCATGGACTGCAACACACCAGGCTTCCCTGTTCGTCACCAACTCCCGGAGCTTTCTCAAACTCATGTCCATTGAGTGGGTGATGCCATCCAAGCATTTCATCCTCTTGTTTTCCCCTTCTCCTGCACTCAGTATTTCCCAGCATCAGGGTTTGTTCCAGTGAGTCAGTTCTTCACATCAGGTAGCCAAAGTATTTGAGTTTCAGTTTCAGCATCAGTCCTTCCAATGAATATTCAGGGGTTTCCTTTAGGATTAACTGGTTTGATCTCCTTGCAGTCCTAGGGACTCTCAAGAGTCTTCTCCCAACACCACAGTTCAAAAGCATCAATTCGTTGGCGCTCAGCTGTCTTTATAGTCCACCTCTCATATCCATGCATGACTACTGGAAAAACCGTAGCTTTGACTTTATGGACCTCTGTCGGCAAAGTAATGTCACTGCTTTTTAAAACGCTGTCTGGGTTTGTCATAGCTTTTCTTCCAAGGAGCAAGTGTCTTTCAATTTTTTGGCTGCAGTCGCTATCCTCAGTGATTTTGGAGCCCCCCAAAAGTAAAGCCTCTCACTGTTTCCGTTTTTTCCCCATTTATTTGCCATGAAGTGATGGGACTGGATTCCGTGATCTTCATTTTTTGAATGTTGAGTTTTAAGCCAACTTTTTCACTCTCCTCTTTCACTTTCATCAAGAGGCTCTTAAGTTTCTCTTTCCTTTCTGCCATAAGGGTGGTGTCATCTGCATATCTGAGGTTATTGATATTTCTCCCAGCAATCTGGATTCCAGGTTGTGCTTCATCCAGCCTGGCATATTCACATGATGTACTCTGCATGTAAGTTAAATAAACAGGGTGACAGTATACAGCCTTGACGTACTCCTTTCCCAATTTAGAACCAGTCTGTTGTTCCATGTCTGATTCTATCTGTTGCTTTTTGACCTGAATACAGATTTCTCAGGAAGCAGGTAAGGTGGTCTGGTATTTCTGTCTCTTTAAGAATTTTCCACACTTTGTTGTGATCCACAAACTAAAGGCTTTATCGTAGTCAATGAAGCAGAATTAGATGTTTTTTGGAACTCTCTTGCTTTTTCTTTGATTCTACATATGTTGGCAATTTGATCTCTAGTTCTCTGCTGTTTCTAAATCCAGCTTGAATATCTAGAAGTTCTTGGTTCATGTACTGTTGAAGCCTGGCCTGGAGAATTTTGAGCATTACTTTGCTAGAGTGTGAGATGAGTGCAATTGTGCGGTAGTTTGAGCATTCTTTGGCATTGCCTTTCTTAGGGATTGGAATGAAAACTGACCTTTTCCAGTCCTGTGGCCACTGCTGAGTCTCCCAAATGAGTGCAGCGTATTGAGTGCAGAACTTTAACAGCATCATCTTTTTGGATTTGAAATAGCTCAACTGGAATTCCATCACCTCCACTAGCTTTGTTCATAGTGATGCTTCCTCAGGCCCACTCCACTTGACTTTGCTCTCCAGGATGTCTGGCTCTAGGTGACTGATCACCACATCAAGGTTATCTGGGTCATTAAGATCTTTTTTTTTTTTTTTTCGTACAGTTCTGTGTATTCTTGCCACCTCTTCTTAACATCTTCTGCTTCTATTATGTCTGTACCATTTCTGTTCTTTATTGTGCCCATCTTTGCATGAAATATTCCCCTGGTAACTCTAATTTTCTTGAAGAGATCTCTAGTCTTTCCCATTCTGTTGTATTCCTCTATTTCTTTGCTTTGATTACTTAGGAAGGCTATTTTATGTCTCCTTACTGTTCGTTGGCACTCTGCATTCAGATAGATGTATCTTTCTTTTTCTTCTTTGCCTTTCACTTCTCTTCTCAACTGTTTGTAAGGTTTCCTTGTACAGTGTTACAAACCTTAATCTGTAGTTCTTTTAGTTCTTTAGGCACTCTGTCAGATCTAATCACTTGAATCTATGTGTCACTTCCACTGTAGAAGTGTAAGGGATTTGATTTAGGTCATACCTGAGTGGTCTAGTGGATTTCCCTAGTTTCTTCAATTTAAACCTGAATTTTGCAATAAGGAGTTCATGATCTGAGCCACAGTCAGCTCTCGGTCTTGTTTTTGCTGATTGTGTAGAGCTTCTCCATCTCTGGCTGCAACGAATATAATCAGTCTGATTTTGGTATTGTCAATCTGGTCAATACCATGGTCAGTATTGACCATATGTAGAGTCATCTGTTACGGTGTTGGAAGAGGGTGTTTTCTATAACCAGAGTGTTCTCTTGGGAAAACTCTGTTAGCCTTTGCCCTGCTTCATTTGTACTCAGTGGCCAAACTTGCCCATTGCTCTAGGTATCTCTTGACTTCCTATTTTTGCATTCCAGTCCCCTGTGATGAAAAGGACATCTTTTTTGGTGTTATTTCTAAAAGGTCTTGTTCAGTCATAGAACGTTAAACTTCACCTTTTTTAGCATTAGTGGTTGGGGCATAGACTTGGATTGTTGTGATATAGAATGGTTTGCCAATGAACAGAGACCATTCTGTCATTTTTGAAAATGCACCCAAGTACTGCATTATGGAATCTTTTTTTTTTTTTCTAATTATGAGGGCTACTGCATTTCTTCTAAGAGATTCTTGCCTGCAATAGTAGATATGCTGCTGCTAAGTCACTTCAGTCATGTCCAACTCTGCGACCCCATAGATGGCAGCCCACCCGGCTCCCCCCATCCCTGGCAAGAATGGCAAGTGGGTTGCCATTTCCTTCTCCAATACATGAAAGTGAAAAGTGAAAGTGATGGTCATCTGAATTAAATTTGCCCATTCTAGTCCATTTTAGTTCTTTGATTCCTAAAATGTTAATGTTCACTCTTGCCATCTGTTTGACCACTTCCATTTTACCTTGATTCATGGACCTAACATTCCAGGTTCCTATGCAGTGTTGTTCTTTACAGCATTGGACTACTTCCATCACCAGTCATATCCACAACAGGTGCTGCTAGTGGTAACAAGTCCTCCTGCTATTAGCAGGAGATGCAAGAGACCAGTTTTGACCTGTGGGTTGCAAAGATCCCCTGGAGTTGGAAATGGCCACCCACTTCCCGTACTCTTTCCTGGAAAATTCCGTGGATGGAGGAGCCTGGAGTTCTATACTCCATAGGGCTGCAAAGAGTTGAACATGAATAAGCAGCTGAACACACACACACATACACACAGACAGAAAAAGTTGCTTTAATAATTTAAAACACAGTATACCCAGGAAGCACGATTTTAACTGCTGCTGGTGGTGGTTTAGTCACTAAGTTATGTCCAAATCTTTCGACTCCATGAACTATAGCCTACCAAGCTCCTCTGTTCATGAGATTTCCCAGGCAAGAATACAGGAGTGGCTTGCCTTTTCTTTCTCAGGGATCTTTCTGACCCAGGGATTCACCCCGGTCTCCTACACTGTAGGCTGTCTTTTGTATTTTAGGCAGATTCTTTACTATCTGAGCTACCAGGAAAATACAGTATATAATACTTAAGGAAGCAGTACACAGAGTATTTTGCCAGTACGATACTCAATATTGCCAATAACATAAAGTAATAGAGACCTGGTAAAATACAGGAAAGCAAGACTGTTTAAAGTCCATTATAGAGGAAAAATTATTAGAAAATTACAGAACTTAAAATTGTAAGATAAGGAGCATATGAAATGAGTAGAAGAATTAGAATGTATTAATTTGTATATACTGGGCTATGAGGTACTAAGAAATAAACCATGAAAAATCTTAATGGCTTAAATACAACACAGATGTATTTCTTACTCACAGAGAGCATCTGGAAACTCTCCAGGGCAGCTTTCCTTCATGTTATGATTCAAAGATTCTCTTCATTTTGTATTCTTGTCATCCTAATGTATGGATTTCTAGGTTACCAGAAATCTGTGTTACCAGAGAGGGAGATAGTTTTGGAGGTTTGTATAGGATGGCTTTAAGGTCAAAATCTAGTACATGGCTATAACATAACTACATGAGGGTCTGTTATATAAAGGTTAATGAGAAAGTTTTTATGAGAAATATGAAGATCAGGGGATATGAAACAAAAGGAATCTTTCCTTTAAGTCAGATAATCTTGTGAAGCACACTCCAAGGAACTTGCCAAGTCTCTTGGGTATCAGCAATTGAAATGCTTTCCCACATAATTAATGGTAGTATAAAAGACAGAAAAATTTGAATATAGGGAAAGGGGAGAAAGTAGTGTATCAAAGAGGAGCCATTTGCTTGATACAATGAGGAGGATTTGTGTGATAGAGTTAAGATGGTGTGATTAAAACCTTTATAGAAATGAAAGTTTAAGTTTCTGCAGAAACTGACATATATTTGGCTTGGTTATATGAATGATAGATATTCTCAGAATGATAATAAAAGTATTGGTAGATCTGGTAAGCATTCTGAATGTTTCAGAAAGTAGTTAGCAATAAGAAATATTTCTTAGGGCAAACATATGATGAAGCTGAAGTGAGAAAATGATAATTAGGGCAGAAAGCAATTGCCAGTAGGACTTCATTTTAACATCCTGAATAACTTGGAGTTATTCATTCTAAGATATAGAAGACTTTTACTTTCTTTATTCTCCAAGGTTTTTCTCAAATTTATGAAACAAATTCAAAGAGTTTGAGTCTTTTAGAATCGATGATATATTTTATAGGAAGATGATGGAAACAATAGCTTTGTAAAAATACAAAGGCTGATTTCATGTTTATTTGCATATTATATATATTGGTGTGATTTTTACAAAAAAAAAAACAAATTATGATGCAATTTCATCAATAGGATTATTTTTGTTTTTTGATATCTTTATCCTAGAATATATCATGGTGTACATGGAATTAATAATGATTGTTTTATTCCGCAAATGTAATGAAATTGTTGCTATGAAGGTAAAAGATGGGAAAATGCACTTAGTGAATGCATTTTGGGGTAATGGTCATAAAAATAAATATTAATTTCTAGTCATAATAATGAAAGGAAAAGGAGTTTCCACAAAAAAAGGCTGATAGTAATATTGTATTGAAAAGCAACTATAATTTCATTAAAATTTAATTTGTTTCTCTAAACATTTTTCTTTAATAAGTTATCACTATGTACCTCAAATCATTATAATATAAATTACATTAACTTATACATTAATTCGGAGAAGGCAATGGCAACCCACTCCAGTACTCTTGCCTGGCAAATCCCATGGACAGAGGAGCCTGGTAGGGTGTAGTCCACGGAGTCGCTAGCAGTCGGACACGACTGAGTGACTTCACTTTCACTTTTCACTTTCATTCATTGGAGAAGGAAATGGCAACCCACTCCAGTGTTCTTGCCTGGAGAATCCCAGGGATGGGGGAGCCTGGTGGGCTGCTGTCTCTGAGGTCGCACAAAGTCGGACACGACTGAAGCGATTTAGCAGCAGCAGCAGCAGCAGCATACATTAATTAAGTTGAATTGATTGACTTTTATCAGTGGATTTTGAATACTGCAGTAGATTTCTGTTGATGTAAAGCACTTCATTTACTTAGAATTTCTTTATATTTCAGCTCTATGTAGTAAAAACTGATGTGTGAATGGCTGGGCAAGATAAAATATTCCAATTTTGTCTTTAATTTTGCAAATAATTTAAATAAAATAAAAATATTTTTTTCTAAATTGTGTATTGATCTAACCAGAGGGATAAATTCATTTGATAATCTTCATATATGTAAAAAAACAGGTTGGCAAATAACGCCAAAACAAAGAAGTAAACCTATTCTATTCTGTCTTGACTCTCGTCTACCTGCAAATATTTTTTCTGATTTGTAGCTTAGTGATATTTTCTTGTTTCTGCAATTCAGATAAAATTAATAATGACATATATTTGATACTTATGAATATATTTATTTTGTGACTTTATGTTTTATTATAGAGTACAAGTCAATATTGTGTTTTTTAAACTAATTTTTCAAAGACCAAGAAATGGGCCTATATATTTTTATAGATCACTGTAGGTATTTAAGCACTAAATAAATTTTATGATAAAGCACTTTGAACCTGATTATGTTCATATATTAATATTGATGAAATATTTGTCCTTTCTGTCATTTGACACTGTTTTTAACACTATCATTTAACACTGTTTTTATTTTAGTTGTTAAAATATAATTCTTTCTACTATTACTTGAAAGAATATAAATTTAATTTTTCAAATAGAAAGCTCTCATTTTATAAGGGAAAAAAGAGGTACTCTGCAATTCCTTGTGGTGTATCACTTCTGCTTATTCAGTTGTGTTTCTTCATACCTTAATACAAAATACATTAATATGAAATACTTTTGTAAGTTGAATTATATTGCTTCCCAGAATACTTCCAATGTGATACTTTGAACAAATGAAATATAAAAGTATTAAAATAACTGTGGATTTCTCATTAAGTCAGAAAATGCTCTAATTTGTGTGCTGTACTGTTCTATTTAACAGGTTTAAAATTCGAGACAGTTTGTTACTTGCCTGTGCCTGACGTATTGATGTGCGGGCATGGGTGCTCAGTAGCTTCAGTCGTGTCCCACTTTTTGTGACCTATGTACTGTAGCCCGCCAGGCTCCTCTGTCCATACCATTCTCCAGGCAAGAATACTGGAGTGGGCTGCCATGCCTTCCTCCAGGGGGTCTTCCTGAACCAGGCATCAAACCCCCATCTCCTGTGGCTCCTGCGTTACAGGCAGATTCTTTACTGCTGAACCACTGGGGAAGCCTGACATATTGATGGTTATCAGTAAATAATTATTGATTTTGTTAAATTATTGATTTTCTCAGGACTGTGTTAAGTACTGTAGGAATTGCAAAGGGGGAATAATTGCACCATATTTACTTTAAGGATGCAAGTAGAAGAACTATTACAAACCACATGGGAAAAAATTAATGTTAGTAATTAAAGTTAGTAAATTAATGTTAACCGCATGAAGATGAGGAAGTCTTCATAAAGAAATAGAATGTTATTTGAACTTTGATGGAAGTGTAAATAAAATAAATTTGGTTCAACTTGCAACTGTATAGAAGAAAGAAAATATCAAGGAAAATTTGAAAGGTTAGACTTTTTAAAATATTATCAAACAGCATAGTGAAGGATCATTTGTATATAAAAATAATTGTTGTCTGACTCTTTGTGATCCCATGGACTTACCCCTCCAGGCTCCTCTGTCCATGGAATTCTACAGATAAGAATACTGAAACAGGTTGCCATATCCTACTACAGGGAAACTTTGTGACCCATGGATCAAGCCAGTGTCTCTTGCATTTTCTGCACGGAGACGGAATCTTTACCACATCTTTACATATACCTAAGAAATTCTTAGAAAACTAAACCTTGTGTAGGGCTAGCAATTAAGTGTTCTTAAAAATTTCCTCAGTATTACACATGAATTCTTTTTCTGGATAATAAATTTTTCCTCCCAAGCATCAGATAGTTAAAATTAATGTTCAAAAAGGACATTATTGTTTGTCATCAAAATAGCTTGGCAGTAAGACATCTCATCCCCAGTTAATTGAGATATTATTATATCAATAGCATCATAAGATATTATTTGGTAAATATTATTTTCATATATTATAATGATACAACACTAGAAATTCTGAGAACACAAGAACTCTATGCTCAGTTGTGGCACTGAGTCATAGATGTTTTTCTCCAGCAGGAAGTACAGTAAATAGTTGATATTATTCTTTGGGCAAATGTACTCTGCTTAGGTGTGTGTATAATTGATGGTCCATGAAGCCTGGCATGCTGCAGTCCATGGGGTTGCAAAGAGTAGGACATGTCTGAGAGACTGAAGAACAACAATAAATATTCCATAAAACCAGGATGTATTGCACATAAAGGGAATTTTTAAGAGAAAGACTTTTAATCTTTCCTATCATTAGCAAAAGGCATGTTTTAGACCCTTTTATAAGTAATGTTGTAAAAAAAAAAGTCTGTGATGTAATAAAGTATGAATATGTTACTTCGTATTTGCTCTTTAGATATTTGGGGAATGAAAATAGACTCAATGCAAATGGCATTTTCAGAAAATAATAAATATGTTTAGTTTTATTAATAATTTTTCAGGAAGCAAATTTGGATATGTAGATAGAGCTCATATTGTTGAATTTTGTTTTGTTTTAAATGCTTATTTGTTTATTTGGCTGTGCTGGGTCTTAGTTGCAGCATGCAAACTTTTTTTTTTTTACTGTTTTGCAAAATAATTATACAGTTTTAATCATAAAATACAATATAAAACATATTGGGGGATTATATTGAGCTACCAGTAACAAAAAATGACCACAGGCTTCCTGACAGAAGGAAGGTGCTTATTCTTAGAGGGAAACAAAACTTATTTCAAACAATGTTCACATTTCATATGATTTCTGTCCATTGTGAATTCTTTCATGAGCCTGCACATAAGTAGAAGTGAGGGTTTAGCATGTGAACTCTGAATTGCAACATGTGGGATCTAGTTCCCCAACTAGGGATAGAACCCTGGCCCTCTGCACTGGGAGTGGGGTCTTAACCACCGAACCAGCAGGAAAGCCCCAGATCATTGGGTTTTGAATTAAAATGAAATTATTAATAGTGTTTGTTCTATAGGCACATACCTTTATCATCTTTTCCTGTATTAGATGATGAAGGAATATATATAAATGATTGATTACTTTAATGAAAGTGATCTCAGGGTAGTGTTTAGAAAGTATTATAAGTGAAAGTTAAAGAACTGGAATGGTTCTTGGCAAAAAGTTGACCTTAACACCAATTACAAGATAATGAAATACACTTCTTAACCGTTTTCCTAGTGCACAAAGAAGAATGAAGGCTAGAAATAATGATCTCTCTCTAACATATATTTAAAACATACTAGATTTCCAAGAATTTTAATTGTGACAGCATTCTTTTCCATGTTACCATGTTCATCTCAAGCCAATTACACACAATTTAATCATGGTATTTTATTGAGTGGGTCTTGCTTTCATTAGAGTTACAAATATTTGATAATGATTTATTTCTGTTGCCTTATTGAAGTGATGCAAACTCACATAGTGAAATGCAAAATCAAGGAGATGGCGTCTGTAACATTCGTTTTCTTTTGTTATGAAAATAGAATCCCAAAAGACATTATTTATTTTCCTTTATGCCATAAATGATGACAAGAAAAAACTGCACTTGCTAATTATATTTTTATACTCACTAGTTTTCTACTTGTATTTCTATTTTTACTACTTAATAATAAAAGTTACTTTTAATTTATTCCCTTGCATTGTTGTTGTTCAGTCGCTGTGTCTGACTCTTTGCAACCCCATGAACTGCAGCACACCAGGCTTCCCTGTCATTCACTGTCTTCCTGAGTTTGCTCAAACTCATGTCCATTGAGTGAGTAATGCCATCCAACTATCTTATCCTCTGTCTTCCCCTTCCCTTCTTTGCCCTTCTCCTCTTTTGATAATGGAAACCTTCAATCTTTACTTTAAAATTTTGTACAAATTCAGATATTGGTTTAAAATAGATATGAAATCTATGGAGATATTAATTCATATAAATGTTAACTTTTCCTAAAAAGTGAAATGTTATAATGTGATACTTTAGTATTTTAGTACTGTATTGCCTGAATAATATAAAATAATTTACCTTTTATTAATATAAAGAATAGAGTTAGCAACTCTGGTCTCTAAGAGATAGCCACTCATAGCTTTAAGAATCTCAGTTTGCTAACTTTTTATACAGAAATAAAAAACGCAATAATCAAAACAAAATATTATCCTTTGCTTGTATTTATAATGCTAATATATCATTTTAGTGAATTATATACACTTGTCATTCATATTTACAAAATGTATTTTTTTGAATTTATAGTGGGGAAGTCTCACCAATAAGGGCTGATAGAATAATTTTTGAAAATATTTATTAAAACTATATTTTGATATATGAAGATCCATAAGATTAAACAGGACCTAGCATAGAGCAAGCTGTCTTTGAAAATACTCTGTGCTTACCATGTTGAGAGGTAAAGGTAACTCTGTTATAGTGAGTGAATATTCTTGCCTGGGAAATTCTATGGACACAGAAGCCTGGTGGGTGACGGTCCATGGGGTTGCAAAGGAGTTGGACACTACTTAACAACTAAAGAACAACAGCAAATGTTTCATTTACCCAATCAGGAAATAAAAACCAAATAACTCCCTGGAGTAGTAATTAGTGAAACAGTTACTTCACTGTTAACAGTGAACAGTGAAAATATAACAGTGAAATTATATAATTTTGTGTATATATATATATATATATATATATATACACATATATTGGCATATTATTTTCTTCTCCACTGCATATATGGATATGCAAAACTCAGCTTTTATGAAACTTATGCCTGCGTGTGTGTTCAGTCACTTCAGTTGTGTTCGACTCTTTGTGACCCTGTGGACAGTAGCCCACCAGGCTCCTCTGTCCATGGGATTTCCCAGGCAAGAATACAGGAGTGGGTTTCTATGCCCTCCTCATGAAATTTTATATACTCAGCCTGTTCTGACATCTGCTTTGGATTATATGTGTATCTTGTCCCTTTTATGTCTCTCATTTTTCACTGTTCATGTAATTATCTTTCTGGGATATTACAAATTATTTGAAAGCATATACCAAGTTATTTGACTTTATCTTTTTTTCCCCAAGTAAAACAGCCAACGTAATTAATAAAGCCAGTTGCAGGATATATTTTAGACAGGTGCGTTTCACTGAAGATCTGTAATAGCTACATCATACATTTTCAATAATAAAATATTCTCTTGTTAGTCAATTTATGGAAGCTTCTGTATTTAGGTTAGTAGAGAATGAAACTTATAACCTAGTATCACCTAATCATAATGGAGGATGAATCGAAAAATGTAAACTAGATTGATTAGTTTGAAAAATTCTCTTCACATTTAAATAATGATCAGAGCAGTTCTCCTGTGTCATTAAATATATACATAAACAAGTATTAAAGTCTAGAGCATCTCATATCTTGCCTTTTAGATATTTTAAGGGTTCTTGTAAAGTCATTTATCTAAAATATAACAGTATAGAAATGCAATTAGTAGCATGTTTATAAAACCACAAGTAGAGAGTATCTTAGTAATTCTCTTTGACGGAATGATTTCTTTTATAAGCAATACTTCCTTGTGTAGTAGCATGTCCTAGTTTTCTTTATTTTTCACAAGATCATAATTATCTTTATTGCAATGAAGAGACAAGGCCAAAGGTCATAAAATGGGCCTTATGGAATAGTTACATATTAATAGACTGATCAGAGCTTGTTTTTTCAACACTAGCTCTAGACATTCAGTTTTATTTTTATTCAATAACAAGCAGGCTCTGGAAAATTAATTCACAGTAATGAAACACAAGAGATTGATTTATAAATGATAGCACATACTTTATTTATAAAAAAGATTGATATTTCTTTATTAGAATCTCATTATCTTTAAGTTCAGTGAGGAAAGAAAACACGCCTCTTTAGTTCATTGTTAAATCCCTAGAGTTTAGAAAATTGATTTTTGAATTACTTCATTAATATCTATTTAGTTTGCTCTTAATGGCTTAGAGTCATTTGGGAGATTTCATGAGTAATTAGTATTGTTGACAGATTTTTAAACGTCTGCTTAGGGAATACTTAGTAATAATTGTGCTTGATTTAATATTTAATTTATTAATATTATGAATTTAGTAAAAAATTAGCATTTCCTTACAATTAAACCATCACTCTTCTCATAGCAACCACATAAATCTTACATAAAAAATAAATAAGAATATGTATTAAATTTCCCATGGCCTCTAAACATTGGTTTAGTTTTTATATCATCAAATTCTTCTCAGTGTTTAATTTTCACATACCAAGCCTAATATATCAATTTATCTTAAATGTTTTAGCTACTTAACTGTACATATTACCATGCTGTGCTGTGCTGGGCTCAGTCTCATCCAACTCTTTGCAACCCCATGGACTCTAGCCTGCTAAGCTCCTTGGTCCATGGAATTTTCTAGGCAAGAATACTGGAGCAGGTTGCCATTTCCTTCTGCGGATATTACCATGATTCCAGAGCAAATTGATAGGATTACCCTAAAACTGGTTACAAATGTGTTCATACTAGGAATTTGCATTTCTTTGGGCTTCCCTTGTGGCTCAGCTGGTAAAGAATCCACCTGCAGTGTGGGAGATCTGGGGTTGATCCCTGGGTTGGGAAAATCCCCTAGAGAAGGGAAAGGCTACCTACTCCAGTATTCTGGCCTGGAGAATTCCACGGACTGTATAGTCCATGGCGTCTCAAAGAATCAGACATGACTGAGTGACTTTCACTTTCATTAGCCTTTTAAAACTGCCCCTGATTTTTTGTTTTAGACAAATCTTGTTTTCTGGCAACAAAAGAATGATCCAAAACTATTGTGTATTTTCTCTTCGTTTTATTTCCCTAGTAATTAAAGAGTCCTGGCTCTTTTTTGTTGGTGGATATTGGATAGCAAGTATCTAGAGTGTCCTTAAGTGTTGGCAAAAGTACCGTTGCTACTATTTATTGGTCTCTTTTAAGGAGACATATGAAAAGACCTCTTTTAGGTCTGTAAATTCACATTGATTTTCCTTCTGTAACATCATGTTGTTACATCTGTTCTCCTTTTCTTTTGATGTTTCACCAACTTCAAAGAATCCACTACATTAATAAGAAAGTTGCTTCATAAGCAATATATCAAAGCAAGGCAATTTGGAATAAGCAGATTAAAGAACACTTCTTCTAGACCAGTGATGGACCAGCCTGCTAGTCCAAATGTCAAGGGTCACCTCCGAAATGAGAATAAATCAAAACAATGTAGCAAATTTTCCAAATATAATTTGTTCACTTTGTTGGTGTTTCTTTCTTAAACTAAATGATATAACAGGGGTAGAGTTTTTAAATAGTTCCTTGTTACATAAATAAAATCTTTTATAACTTTATTTTCAAGCTGAGGATAGATTCAGTTCAGTTCAGTTCAGTCACTCAGTCGTGTCCGACTCTTTGTGATCCCATGAATCGCAGCACACCAGGCCTCCCTCTCCATCACCAAATCCCGGAGTTCACTCAGACTCACATCCATCGAGTCAGTGATGCCATCCAGCCATCTCATCCTCTCTCGTCCCCTTCTCCTCCTGCCCCCAATCCCTCCCAGCATCAGAGTCTTTTCCAACGAGTCAACTCTTCACATGAGGTGGCCAAAGTACTGGAGTTCAACTTTAGCATCATTCCTTCCAAGGAAATCCCAGGGCTGATCTCCTTCAGAATGGACTGGTTGGATCTCCTTGCAGTCCATGGGACTCTCAAGAGTCTTCTCCAACACCACAGTTCAAACACATCAATTCTTTGGCGTTCAGCCTTCTTCACAGTCCAACTCTCACATCCATACATGACTACTGGAAAAACCGCAGCCTTGACTAGACGGACCTTAGTTGGCAAAGTAATATCTCTGCTTTTGAATACGCTAGGTTGGACATAACTTTTCTTCCAAGGAGTAAGCTTATCAACCATTAGATCCAAAATAGGGTTGAACAGTTCAACCTTGAAAAGATCATGTATGTTTCTGGACCTTGGGAATTGCTAGAACCAAGAATCAGAAGACCTACTAATACAACACTTGACATTTTCCCAGTAAACTTAATCTGGTCTTAACCATGCAGTAAAGTCCAAGGTCCCTGTGATGCACACCTTGTAGTATCTAACACCAGACAGAACCACTTCTCATTTTTCTGAAAAGGCTGTCATCAGCAAGTTTGGATAAAATGCCCATCTTGGATCATCCACCAAGAACAGGAAGTTTGGCTTATTTAAGAACCTGGTATATTTTTCTATAGCTAGGTACATCAAATGAAGTAATTTCGAATTTAAGGGAGAAATGCTATGCAAAACATATAAGCTTACATTGAGAAAAATGTCCTTACGTAGCATAACACAGAATTATATGCTAGCCATGCATTTATTTCCTTTCTTCTAATCTCCGTTGTTTTCTAAATGTTGTTGGTTGTCTAAGTGTGCTGGGGCTATTATAACAAAATACCACAACTGGGCGGCTTAAACGGCTGACATGTATTTTCTTATAGTTCTGGGGGCTGGGCATCCAAGATCAAAGTGTAGGCAGGTGTGGATTCTCCTGAAGTCTCTTTCCTTGGCTTGCAGATGGCTGCCTTCTTGCTGTGTCCTCCCACGGCTGTCCCTCTGTCTTTCTTGTCTGTCCTAATATTTCCTATAAGAACACCAGTCATATTGTATTAGGGCCCGTACTTGTGAGTTGATTTAACTGTAGCTTCTTCTTTAATGGTACTATCTTCAGAAATAATCACTTTCCAAGGTACTACGGTTCAACCCTATTTTGAATTTGACCGTTGATAATCTATCCTCAGCTTGAAAATAAAGTTATAAAAGATCCTTTTTATGAATTTTGGATGAAAACAGGTAAGATGATAATATTGGTCAATGAAATTCAAAATACAAGTATATAAAATTATTAAGGCTAATTTGAAGCTGTATCAATTACTACACCTTAATTATTAAAGAATTTTTAAACCAATGTATTTTTGACTCCTTGATTAAAATTCTCATATTTGAATACTCGCAATAGAACTTAGAAATAGTATCCTTGTAATATATGCTTAAATAAACTCTTAATTTTCCACAATCAACTTCAATTATATTTCTTTCATTGTTTCAATATTCTGTTTTGCATTTTTGAGAATGGCAGCTTATCTTGTGTTGCCTATATTTGTAATTTTCTTGAAGAGATCACTAGTCTCTCCCATTCTATTGTTTTCCTCTATTTCTTTGCATTGATCACTGAGGAAGGCTTTCTTATGTCTCCTTGCTGTTCACTGGAACTCTGCATTCAAATAGGTATCTTTCCTTTTCTCCTTTGCCTGTAGCTTCTCTTCTTGTCTCAGCTATTTGTAAGTCCTCCTCAGACAACCATTTTGCCTTTTTGCATTTCTTTTTCTTGGGGGTGGTCTTGATCACTGCTTCCTGTACAATGTCACGAACTTCCGTACATAGTTCTTCAGGCACTCTGTCTATCAGCTCTAATCCCTTGAATCTATTTGTCACTTCCACTGTATAATCGTAAGGGATTTGATTTAGGTCATACTGAATGGTCTAGTCGTTTCCCCTACTTTCTTCAATTTAAGTCTGAATTTGCCAATGACGAGTTCATAATCTGAGCCACAGTCAATTCCTAGTCTTGTTTTCATTCCAATTCCAAAGAAGGGCAATGCCAAATAATTTTCAAACTACCTCACAATTGCATTCATCTCACATGCTAGCAAAGCAATGCTCAAAATTCTCCAAGCCAGGCTTCAACATATGTGAACCAAGAATGTCCAGATGTTCGAGCTGAATTTAGAAAAGGCAGAGGAAAATTGCTAACATCCGTTGGATCATCACGAAAGCAAGAAAATTCCAGAGAAACATCTACTTCTGCTTTATTGACTATGCCAAGCCTTTGAGTGTGTGGATTACCACAAACTGTGGAAATTCTTCAAGAGATGGGAATATCAGACCACCTGCCCTGCCTCCTGGGAAATCTGTATGCAGGTCAAGAGGCAGCTGTTAGAACTGGACATGGAACATAAACTGGTTCCAAATAGGGAAAGGAGTACATCAAGGCTGTATATTGTCACCCTGCTTATTTAACTTATATGCAGAGTACATCATGAGAAATGCTGTGTTGGATGAAGCACAAACTGGAATCAAGTTTGCCGGGAGAAATATCAATAACCTCAGATATGCAGATGACACCACCCTTATGGCAGAAAAAGAAGAACTAAAGAGCCTCTTGATGACAGTGAAAGAGGAGAGTGAAAAAGTTGGCATAAAGCTCAACATTCAGAAAACTAAGATCATGGCATCTGGTCCCAGCACTTTATGGTAAACAGATGGGGAAACAGTGGAAACAGTGACAGACTTTATTTTGGGGGCTCCAAAATCACTGCAGATGGTGACTGCAGCCATGAAATTAAAAGACGTTTGCTCCTTGGAAGCAAAGGTATGACCAACCTAGACAGCATATTAAAAAGCAGAGACATTACTTTACCAACAAAGATCCATTCCATCAAAGCTATGGTTATTCCAGTAGTCATGTATGGATGTGAGAGCTGGACTATAAAGAAAGCTGAGCGCTGAAGAATTGATGTTTTTGAACTATGGTGTTGGAGCAGACTCTTGAGAGACCCTTGGACTGAAAGGAGATCAAACCAGTCCATCCTAATGGAGATCAGTCCTGAATATTCATTAGAAGGACTGATGGTGAAGCTGAAACTCCAATACTTTGGCCACCTGATGCAAAGAGCTGACTTACTTGGAAAGACCCTGATACTGGGCAAGATTGAAGGTGGAAGGAGAAGGGGACAACAGAGGATGAGATAGTTGTGTGGCATTGCTGACTTTATGGACATGAGTTTGAGTAAGCACCGGGATTGGTGATGGACAGGGAAGCCTGGTGTACTACAGTCCATGTGGTTGTAAAGAGTTGTACCCGACTCAGCGACTGAACTGAACTGGTATTCATAATATCTTTGATGCTATATAAATAAGCAACTTATTTTCAGTGGGCTATCCTTGCCACATGATATCATAGAGCATCCAAGAAGCAGTTGCTTTTATTTATAAACTATTAGATCCCTTGTACTTAATACAGACACAGTATAATACAATTGAATCCAATATAGTAACAGTACCTTATAACTTAATATAAAGAAGCACATATATTTGGTTATATTTATCACCTTTGAAACTACTATGCTCTATTCACAGATAACATGTGTTTCTAAAGTTCAGTAATATTTAATTCAATTTTTTTTTACAATATTCAGTTCAGTTCAGTTCAGTCGCTCAGTCATGTCCGACTCTCTGTGACCCCAAGAATCACAGCACACCAGGCCTCCCTGTCCATCACTAACTCCTGTAGTTCACCCAGACTCATGTCCATCGAGTTGGTGATGCCATCCAGCCTTCTCATCCTCTGTCGTCCCCTTCTCCTCCTGTCCCCAATTCCTCCCAGCATCAGGGTCTTTTCCAATGAGTCAACTCTTCACATGAGGTGGCCAAAGTATTAGAGTTTCAGCCTCAGCATCATTCCTTCTAATGAACACCCAGGACTGTTCTCCTTTAGGATGGACTAGTTGGATCTCCTTGCAGTCCGAGGGACTCTCAAGAGTCTTCTCCAACACCACAGTTCAAAAGCATCAGTTCTTCAGTGCTCAGCTTTCTTCACAGTCCAACTCTCACATCCATACATGACTACTGGAAAAAGCATAGCCTTGACTAGATGGACCTTTGTTGGCGAGGTAATATCTTGGCTTTTTAATATGCTGTCTAGGTTGGTAATAACTTTCCTTTCAAATGAGAGTGGTATATTCAAAAGTTGCAATATCTCTGATTTAATTCCAAGAACTAAAGTGTTTGTATCCATTTGACAACATTATTAGGCTTACTTTAACAAATATTATACTTCTTTAAATATAAATAATGGTAATATTCAAATCAATGGAAAAGGTAATCTGGAATATTATGGTATCATATTTAACATTTAGGTGGTACTTCTTGATGTTCTTTTTTTGTTGTTGTTACTTTTGTTATTTTAATCCTAGTCTCTATGAGTAATTTCTTACTTTTCTTAACGTGTGTGTGTGTGTGTGTGTGTGTGTGTGTTGCTCAGTTATGTTTGACTCTTCACATCCCCATGGATTGCAGCTCACGAGGCTTCTCTGTCAATGGAATTCTCCAGGCAAGAAATCTGGAGTGGGTAGCCATCCCCTTCTCCAGGGAATCTTCCTGACCAAGGGATGAAACTTGGGTCTCATGCACTGTAGGCAGATTCTCTACTGTTGGAGCTATCAGGGAAGTTGTTTTTTAACCTGGTCTCTACCAATGTTACACAAATATACAGATCAGGAATGTAGTCCTCCTTCAAGAGTTTCTACCTCTGCCCATCACTGATTTCCCTCAAGATTTTTCAATATCTCCTTCTAGTTTACTATACTATTTGCCCTCTTGAAAAAGAAATGAAAAAGTAACATGATCTAGTTCTGATATTTGTGACATAAAATTCAATAATTAATTTTTAACTTAATTGATATTAATTTATACTGTGAATCCCTCCTAATCCAAAGCAAATGATTGGGAAACAGTAACTGGATCCCCCCTTTCAACAATACACATTTCAGAGTTGGCACAGTTTAAAAAAACTGTTTGAGAAATAATTCATTAAATGTGTTAGAAGACTGTTACTCAGATTGGTATGATAAATATCTAAAGGTTTACTTCACACTCTTCCATACTTTTGAAAAACCTCTTGGTGCATTTTTAATGAGTTAAAATTTTTATAATTATTGCAATTTTTTGTGCTAATAATGTTAAAGCTTGTAAGATAAGAAAATAATTTCTGGGGTTCAGTTAAAACATTTCTTTGCGAAGTTTGAGTTCTTTTTTACTTCATGACATCTAAATGTGGGTATTTGTCTTAGTTTCTCAGTGTTTTAGTTTCTAACTATTGATTTTGCTTTTTTTCCAGGATGTTTTGAATAATTTGGGCTCTTGTGAACTGGATGAAGATGATCTAATGCTTGATTTGGAATTTTTAGAGGAACAGAATCTGCATCCTTCAGGTAAGTATTGAGGAAATGCACAATTTCTTACAACTCAGGTCTTAGTCGTTTAGCTTGCATTTGATCAGCTAAATATTGCTTTAGGCTGCATTCAGGCTTTTCATTAGTCCCCAGTCTGTCTATTCCGTGCGCAGGATGAATGGTAGGTAACCTGGATACATTATTCTGCTGATCTTATAACCTATTATGAAAGTAAGTTTTGTTGGAAGATAATTATTAAATAAGAAAAAATATGAAACAAAGGTGTTTCCATGGGGGAAATTCTGATGAAACACTTAATGAAAAAGTTAATATCTTCTTTTTTTAAAGAGGGGAACAATAATATAATCCTGTCTTTCACTTATTTGATATCAGCAAATGAAAGTTTTGTGGATTTAAGTTTACTCTTTCAAATCTTAGCCATCTCAGTAATAACTGTGCTAGATAATGCAGTAGGATTGACCTCAAAAGTAATAAATACCACTAGAAACCAAAAACACACACTCATAAACACATACACACAGAGAGATACAGTGTGTGAGAAACAAATTCTTGCTAAATAAATTAAGAAGGGAACCCATTATATATGTTTGTATTTATATTTGTATTAAGGTATTAAAGTATAATAGTTTCAATAACAAAATTATTGCTTTTGATGTAGGATATAGGGATTAATTGTTCAGTCAAATTTAAATATTTGACTACAATGGCAAGGTTTTACTTTTTTTTAATGCTAAAAATACTTTGAATATAGTCATTTTCAAGTGAAAGCAGAAGTAACATTAAAGTAGAATTTCAAAATACTGAGTCCTACTGCATACATTTGAGAAAATCCACTCTTGGAATTTATTGTCCATGTTTTTAAATTTTATGAATTAGACATAATCTCTAAGGTTGTTTACAGGTATAACATTTTATCATGGATTTTTGTTCATGCAGTATGTTATGTATAATAGCAGTTATCAAAACAATGTTTTAATTTACCTTTAATTTTTAATATTTTTAATTTACTTTTTAATTGGAAGAACATTGCTTTACAATGTTGTGATGGTTTCTGCCATTCAACAATGCAAATCAGCCATAATTAGACATATATTACCTCCCTCTTGAGCCTTCCCATCTAGATCATCACAGAGTGCCAGACTGTCTCGCTGTGTTATATAACAACTTCTCACCAGTTATTTAACATATGATAATGTACCTACTCCTTGGAAGGAAAGTTATGACCAACCTAGACAGCATATTAAAAAGCAGATACATTACATTGCCAACAAAGGTCTATCTAGTCAAGGCTATGGTTTCTCCAGTAGTCATGTATGTTTGTGAGAACTGGACTATAAAGAAAGCTGAGAGCAGAATTGATGCTTTTGAACTGTGGTGTTGGAGAAGACTCTTGAGAGTCCCTTGGACTGCAAGGAGGTCCATCCAGTCCATCCTAAAGGAGATCAGTCTTGAGTGTTCATTGGAAGGACTGATGTTGAAGCTGAAACTCCAATACTTTGGCCACCTGATGTGAAGAACCAACTCATTGGAAAAGACCCTGATGCTGGGAAAGATTGAGGGCAGGGGGAGAAGGGGACGACAGAGGATGAGATGGTTGGATGCCATCACCGACTTGATGGACATGAGTTTGGGTAAACTCCGGGAGTTGGTGATGGACGGGACGTCCTGGCGTGCTGTGGTCCATAGTGTCGCAAAGAGTCAGACACGACTGAGTGGCTGAACTGAACTGAACTGAGCTGAATGTGTATATGTCTATGATACTTCCTCCATTCATCCCACTCTCTCCTTCCCCACTGTGCCCATAAGTCTGTTCTCTTTATCTGTGTCTCCATTCCTTCCCTGCAAATAGGTTCATCAATACCATTTTTCTAGATTTTGTATATATGCATTAGTATACAATATTTTTTTTTAATCTTTCTGATTTACTTCATTCCATATAACAGACTCTAGATTCATCAACCTCACTAGAACTGACTCCAATTTGTTCTTTATATGGTTAAGTAATATTCCATTTGTGGTATATAAGCTTCTTAATCCATTCCTCTGTGATGGACATCTAGGTTGCTTCCATGTCCTAGCTATTGTAAATAGTGCTGCTATGAACATTGGCGTACATGTGCCTTTTTCAGTTATGGTTTTCTCAGGGTATATGGCCAGAGGTGGGATTACTGGGTCAGGTGGCAGGTTTAAAGGAATTTCCATACTCCTCTCCATAATGGCTGTATCAGTTTATTTATATTCTCCTCAACAGTGCAAGAGGGTTCCCTTTTCTCCAAATCCTGTCCAGCATTTATTCTTTGCAGATTTTTTGATGATGGCCATCCTGACTGATGTGTGAAATGATACCTCGTTGTAGTTTTAATTTGCGTTTCTCTAATAGTTGAGCATCTTTTCATGTGTTTATTAGCCATCTGTATGTCTTTTTTGGAGAAATAGCTGTTTAGGTCCTCTGCCCAGTTTTTATTGGACTGTTTGTTTTTCTGATATTGAGCTATATGAGCTGTTTATATATGTTGGACATTAATCCCTTGTCAGTTGTTTCATTGGCAATTATTTTCTTCTATTCTGCAGGTTGTCTCTTAATCTTACCTTTGCTGTGCCCAAGGTTTTAAATTTCATGAAGTCCTATTTGTTTATTTTGGTTTTTATTTCCATTACTCTAGGAGGTGGGTCAAAGAGCATCTTACTATGATTTATATCAAAGAGTGTACTGCCTACGTTTTCCTCTAAGAGCTTTATAGTTTCTGGCCTTACATTTAAGTCTAATCCATTTTGAGTTTGTTTTTGTGTGTGGTGTTAGGATTTTAGGCTAATATCAAAAATAAGCTAATTTTTTTTAAACTTAAATGCCAATGAATTTAGGATAACCATTTCTTGGGACATTATTCGTGGATTTGATTTTACAGATATGTTAAAAATGTATATATTTTTTACTTTTATGCAAATACCTTATATAATTTTTCCATTCATATATATTTATTTTAAAGAATTACACATGGTGCCAATGTACACCTTTTTTGTCAACATCTGCCAAAACTACACACACATTTACCTTTAGATCAACTATCGAACATTTATAAATTTAATTGTAAAACACTGGAAGTTTACAAAATAATATATGCAAATAGCTACTCATTGCAAAATATTGGAAACATCTCAGATGTCCTTCGACAGGATGTTTGTTGAACATACAGTGGTACATTGAGCAGTCATTAAAGGGAATCATTATGGTCTCTATATATGCCATAGCATGATGGTAAAAATATATTATTAGTGGTGGACTTTTCAGTAATTGAATTGATAGAAAGTACCTAACGTCATTGACCTCTAGCTTTAGTTCAAGTGTAACAAGTAGACATTTTGTCTCTCTTAATGAAATGACTAGAGAACTACACAGCAACACCACTCCTGCCCACAAGTACTAAATCTATTTATTTAAGTCTCTTAATTAAACCATAATTTTACAGGAAGTATTGGGGTGAGGGGAGAGGGAATGTAAAATGTTATGATGGGATTGCCAATAAGTAAATATAGAACATGGGGAATTCTACAGGACATATGGTCTGGATTTTTCAACAAGTAAATGACATGATAAAAAGAAGGGTATTATAGATTAAAAGTGGCAAATGCAATGTGACACCTTTTTTTGCAAAACATAAAACACTGTAAAACATATATTTATGAGTTTATCAGAGAAGTTTGAATAAGGAGGGGATAATTATCACAGAATTATTTTTATTTTTTGGGTGTTATTTTTCTTTAATTTTGTTTTTGAGGAAAACAAAACGTGGTTGAAATGATATGGTATCTGAGATTTGCTTTACTAACAAATATGGAGGAGGAAATAGATGGAAACATTGTTGGTAAATTATTGAAAATTATCAAAGCTTGGGGTAAAAGTTTCATTGACCAATTGTAATGTTTTCTCTATTTTTGTGTTTTTAAAGATTTTTCACAATAAAAGTGAAACCAATTTGAATAAACTGAATATTAGGCAACATAGCAATCTGAGCTGTGTTTGTTAGGCAACCATGATAAAGGGCAAAGGGTGCCTTAAAAATATAGAAGAGCACGACTGAGCATCTTCACTTTCACTTTTCACTTTCATGGAGAAGGAAATGGCAACCCACTCCAGTGTTCTTGCCTGGAGAATCCCAGGGACGGGGGAGCCTGCTGGGCTGCCGTCTGTGGGGTCGCACAGAGTTGGACACGACTGAAGCGACTTAGCAGCAGCAGCAGCAGCAGCAGCAGCAGCTTAATTTATTTGCTTGGGGACAAAAATGAACATTTATAAATTTTATCTCTTATAAAATAATGAGTGCAGTGTATTTCATTAGTTAATTATAAAAATGATAAAACAAATATGATGAATCTCCTGAATCTGCTTTAAGGTGTAGATAACTTGGTTGAGGCCAGAACAAGAGTACCTTATGAATCAACAGCGTTAACCAAATTGTTCAGAAGATAAATAATGTTTACTTTGCGTATCAGAAGAACAGTTTTAATGAGTGAGATAGTCCTTAAAAGGACTTGGTTTTTGAAAAATATTACTCAACACAATACCTTTTGAAAACCGATTTTATTTCACATGCCACATTATGGGGTTTGAAAAAAAGACACACATACTAGTTTGTGTGCTTTAACTCATGAAGAATTTTTGGTTTAATTGGTTTTATATAATTTGTTTTCTTTTTAAAGCAATATAATTAAAGATCTCAGACTATAAGAAGCTCATTATTGATATTTGATCATGATAAAATGCAAAAAGTCTGAAAATTAAAATAATGATACCATTACATTCTACTGCTTACATTACTGGAAATCATTAGAGGTTTTAAATAAACTTTATTAGAACAAAACATTCATTTTTGAGTATAGGATTTTATTAAAAATTTGTAGCAATTTCTAGTAAAGCATACTGTAATGGTCAAGGAAAATTTTGTGAAAAACCATAGAAGTACTTTTGTTTTTAAAATATTAAGTCAAATATTTTGAATAATTTTCATATATGGCATGTGTAAAATTAATTCAATTTAACATACAATTCATGATGTTTAAATTTGCAAAAACCAGATAAATCATCATATGTTAAAAGTGTAGAAGTTCAGTTGTCTTTTTTACTACAGTAATTAGCAGATAATAGTTGTACAATGAGTAGCTATTAAAATAATTATATTTAAAACATAAACATCTTTGGACATATGTATAATGAATAAAAATGGATATAAAAAATAAAAGCAAAAATTAGTCAAGTTCATATTTTTTAATAAAAAATCAAACAGTTTTAATTAAGAGATTTATTTTACTGGACAGAGTTTGAAAATATATAATTTAAAAACTTTCTGACACTTTTTCAATATATATATATTTAATACTGTTTCATACTAAGTAATTTAACATGCAAAGAGACATTTTAAAGGCCAGGAAAATTTATAATAAATGTACATATTATAATATTCACTTAATATTATTATTGGTAGATATACTATACTACTTATAGTATAAGCAGTATATTTAAAGTATATTAGCAAACCAAGTGAAATATCAGAATAGCAAAAACAAAGGAGAGAATGACAATTTGAATCGTATGATTCCAAATTTATTTCATATAAATGCTCATATACTTATACATTTGAATTTGTATTTCTATTTCATCAAATTATTGCATTTTGTGCTTATGTACTTATGCTTGGTAAAGATGGCTATTATGGTAGTCATAATAATTATTGTGAAAGAGGAGAGTGAAAAAGCTGGGATAAAACTCAGTGTTCCAAAAACGAGGGTCATGGCATCTGTTTCCATCATTTCATGTGAAATAGTTGGGGAAAAAGTGGAAAAAGGGACAGATTTTATTTTCTTGGGCTCCATAAATCTCTGTGGATGGTGACTGCAGCCATAAAATGAAAAAAAAATGCTTGCTTCTTAGAAGAAAAGCTCTGACAAACTTAGACAGTGTATTCAAAAACAGAGACATCACTTTGCTGACAAAGATCCATATAGTCAAATCTATGGTTTTCCAGTGGTCATGTACAGATGTGAAAGTTGGACCATTAAAAAGCTGAGTGCCGAAGAATTGATGCTTTCAAACTGTGGTGCTGGAGAAGAATCCCCTGAACAGCAAGGGGTCAATCCTTTAGGAAACGAACACTGAATATTCATTGGAAGGACTGATGCTGAAGCTGAAGCTCCAATACTCTGGCCACCTGATACGAAGAGCTGACTCATTGAAAAGGACCCTGATGATGAGAAAGATTGAGGGCAAGAGAAGAGGGGACAGCAGAGGATGAGATGGTTGGATGGCCTCACTGACTCACTGGGTATGAGTTTGAGCAAACTTCAAAATATAATGAAGGACAGAGAAGCTTGGTGTGCTGCAGTCTGTAGGGTCCAAAAAGATGGACATGAGTTAGTGACTGAACAGTATTAATAATGGGCATCTTTTAATGTGCTTTTAAATTTCATCATTGTCTGTATTTTAATCTAAAAATTAATTAAAAGTGCAATTTTTCAAAAGTTTGTTTTTCAGCAGAGCAGTGAACAGTCTGAATAAAGTTCCACAAATCCTTTGAATAAATAAACATATGAGTGAAAGAGGAGAGTAAAAAAGTTGGCTTAAAGCTCAACATTCAGAAAACGAAGATCATGGCATCTGGTCCCATCACTTCATGGGAAATAGATGGGGAAACAGTGGAAACAGTGTCAGACTTTATTTTTGGGGGCTCCAAAATCACTGCAGATGGTGATTGCAGCCATGAAATTAAAAGACACTTACTCCATGGAAGATAAGTTATGACCAACCTAGATAGCATATTCAAAAGCAAAAACATTACTTTGCCAACAAAGGTCTGTCTAGTCAAGGCTACGGTTTTTCCAGTAGTCACATATGAATGTGAGAGTTGGACTGTGAAGAAAGCTGAGTGCTGAAGAATTGATGCTTTTGAACTGTGGTGTTGGAGAAAACTCTTGAGAGTCCCTCGGACTGCAAGGAGATCCAACCAGTCCATTTCTAAAGGAGATGAGCCCTGGGTGTTCTTTGAAAGGAATGATGCTGAAGCTGAAATTCCAGTACTTTGGCCACCTCATGTGAAGAGTTGACTCATTGGAAAAGACTGTGATGCTGGGAGGGATTGGGGGCAGGAGGAAAAGGGGGCGACAGAGGATGAGATGGCTGAATGGCATCACCGACTCGATGGGCGTGAGTTTGAGTAAACTCCGGGAGTTGGTGATGGACAGGGAGGCCTGGCGTGCTGCTATTCATGGAGTTGCAAAGAGTTGGACACGACTGAGCGACTGAACTGAACTGAATTTTTCTATTAATTTAAACATCTTAAAAAATAATCATTCAAGAAAAATAAGGTAATAATTAAAGAAGGACATGAAAAATATAGTGAAGCCACAGGTCCATGGGATCACAAAGAGTAAGACACGACTGTGCAGCGAGCACACTGAGTACAATCATTTTGTCAATCAATCAATGCATTTTTTAAAATAAAAGAATTTTTGTTACTAAGAACTGAGATATTTTGCTCATATGTCTTCATCAAATCTAAAATATTTGCTAACATTAGGTTTCTCAGCAACTCCTTTCAATACAAGCTGGTGGCATCATGTTACCAGTTTAGTGGAAGAAATTCTAAATGTTGACACATAAGTGTAACTAAAGCTAGGAGCTTTATAAGGAACTTGCTTAATCCAAAAGTAAAATCTTGTTTCTTGCCCATAGTTCATATTCCTCAGATAATTCTAAAGTTGAAAATAATTAACATAAAGGATGCCAAGTGTTTTCCTCCGGCATAAGGTAATTATAAAGCCTAATAGAATATCTGAAATAAGCAGTATTACTTCCGATGGGGCTTCCCTGGTGACTCAGATGGTGAAGAATCTGCCTGCAATGCAGGAGACATAGGTTTGATCCAAGGGTCAGGAAGATCCCCTGGAGAAGGAAATGGCAACCCACTCCAGTATTCTTGCCTGAGAAATTTTAGGGACAGAGGAGCCTGGTGAGCTTCAGTCCATGGGACTGCAAAGAGTCTACAGGACTGAGCAACTAACCCTTCCCTGTGAGTCCTCCAAAATGAACTGTTTGCAAAATGTAACCTTTGTGTAACTGAATACGCTTTCTACAAATAGATGCAATCATAGCACCAGTTAGCTATCAAACAGTGCATACTGTTCTATAAAGAATAAGAATTTGAGCTTTTTGGTTTTGGAACATTTAATCTGTAGCTATTCTTTTGTGCAGTGAACTAAAACAAGGTCAGTGTCTATTGAGGCTTTTCCTAGTACTACCTTTAAAGAGGCAGAAGCTGATGGGAAGCATGCACCTGGCTAGTTTGACAGTGAAGCACCATAATTAACTAAATGTATTAGATTTGAAAGGAAAGGAGGCTAAAATATGGTTGTGTGTTACTCTTTTGGAACATATTCATTAAGATGCTGTTTCTCCAAATCTTTCTTTGGTTAATACTAGGAGTGGATTGTATATAAATTTTAGCAATTTGTAGCTGGACATATACCTTGATAGGAAGAAAAATTAGATGCCTGTAAGTCATGCTCTTTGTCTAAGCTAGCTCAGGTTATCCTCACAATAACTCTCTGTGAGGAAATTGCATTGTAAAATTCATAAAATTAAAGAAACCACAATTTTATCTCAAAAGAGAACAGACACTTTAGAGACAGATACATCCAAGCTAGAAATTCAGCTTTACCTTAGGCAAGTGATCCAACCTTTCTGTGCCCTTTACCCTCATTTGTCAATTGACAATTAAAATATCTGTGTCAAAATATCATCCTACCCAAATGGGTGACATATTTACATGGAAAGTGCTTTTCAGAGTTGCCCAGAATAAAATAGGAGCCCATGACAATTCGCTTGCTGCTGCTAAGTCGCTTCAGTCGTGTCTGACTCTGTGTGACCCCATAGACGGCAGCCCACCAGGCTCCCCCGTCCCTGGGATTCTCCAGAGAAGAACACTGGAGTGGGTTGCCATTTCCTTCTCAAATGCATGAAAGAGAAAAATGAAAGTTAAGTCACTCAGTCGTATCCAACTCTTAGCGAACCCATGGACTGCAGCCTACCAGGCTCCTCTGTCCATAGGATTTTCCAGGCAAGAGTATTGAGTGGTTTGTCATTGCCTTCTCCAGACAATTTGCTTACTGTCTTGAAATCTTGAATTCTTTGTCAAAGACTTTTGTCCTATCATTGGTTATTTTTTGCTCTAATTACTTAATGTTTCATCATTATTATATAGATTTGAAACTATACTTTCTGATTGGAATTTATTATCTCTGTAACATTTTACATGTTCTATTACTACTGATTATTCAAAAATTGATTGTCACTTTGCTTATAACATGGGATACATTTCTGTGTTAAAATCAGTACATTTAAATACATGAAGACTTTTTCAGATATTAGTCATGTGTCCAAAATACCATGACATATTTAAAATAGCAATTTTTCAGAGAAAGACTAATTTTCTGCATTAAATACTTTGAAACTTAACAATGAAAATCATTTATTTTCAGAGGGAAAGCCAGGCTGTTCCTTTGTATTTGAGTTTGGTGTTTACAATTTGAAGTTGAGTTATTTAATTGAAATATATTTCACTTATTTATCATTCTTTGAAAAACATTATGTAATGGTCATTGGGATGATTGGTTGGAAAAGTTTTATATTCTTTTTGTTATTTATTTTTGAACAGTATATCTAAAAACACCTAGGGCCAGTATCTCTTGGTGTATGTCCAGATGCGAGTAGGTAAGGAATGGTCCAGTTATATAAATTAGGAATTAATTAGGTAGTTGTTAAGTTATTTTGAGTTTGATGAATAAGCAATGTAAAATTCTGCAGTGAGTTAGGAACTCCTCCTGTGCCTATTAATTAAGGAGGTAATTTTTGTTATTAATTTTTAATAGATAATAGCACAGCAGAGCTGAGATAAAGCCCTAGTGGCTTTGATTGGTAATGTATAAATTGTAACAACATTCACACAGGGAAAATTATAAGAATCAACTGTAAGTTTTTAAGAAGTTTGGCATGTCTTGGTCAGAAGTGCATCTAATGTATCTCAATCTGATCATATAAAGCTAGGAAGCATGACAGTTTTGGAATTATGAAGCAGTGGCTAAAAATCTGGACTCTGGAGTTAGACACATCTCAGCTGCAGTCAGGCTAAACTTGAACAAATTATTTAATCTCTCTTAGCTTTCCTTTCTCATCTGAAAATAGAGATGAGAATAATGCCTTCTTCATAAGTTTTTTGTGAGGAATAATAAAGCAGAGTAGAATGTTGTGTCACATGTCTAGAATGTAATATTTTTAAGAACTATAGCAAATACTATTTTTTGTAATATTCATGATAAAATATGATGTACTGGAGCATCAATAGGAATCTGGCCTTGCCAATTTTGGTGATATTTCCAGTCTTTATTAGTGGAAGCTTTCAACCACATTTGCAAGTATGCTGCTGCTGTTGCTACTGCTGCTAAGTCGCTTCAGTCGTGTCCGACTCTGTGTGACCCCATAGACGGCAGCCCACCAGGCTCCCCTGTCGCTGGGATTCTCCAGGCAAGAACACTGGAGTGGGTTGCCATTTCCTTCTCCAATGCATGAAAATGAAAAGTGAAAGTGAAGTCGCTCAGTCGTGTCTGACTCTTAGTGACCTCATGGACTGCAGCCTACCAGGCTCCTATGTCCATGGGATTTTCCAGGCAACAGTGCTGGAGTGGGGTGCCATTGCCTTCTCCGATTTGCAAGTATAGTATTTCTCAAATTTTAATATAGAATGCCGCAATTAATTTCATAACATTTATTTCAAAACATACAATTATAGCACTAAATAAAATAAGAAAAAATAACATGTTGAATATATGTGTCAATTCGATGAGATAAATAATCTTTTTCACATTTGAGAAAATTAAAATTTTGATAAAATATTATAGGTTGTGGATATCCTAGGAGTACCAAAGCAGTTTTGCTAATTCTGAAGACTCTATGTTTAATTGTTATGAATCATTTGACTAATAAAATTAGTTTGTATAAAATTTTAAGATAACAAATACACTGAAGCTTTTGTTTTAAATTGGCTCTTCTTTCTGTTAACTTAATCGCAAACATCACTTATAAATGTTTGCCTTTGACTTGATGCAAAAAGCTGAGACTTATGTTTATTTACTGGAAGTCTAGACACTTAGATGTTTCTAGTTTGCTTTGTTTGTATGCTATAATTTATAAGCATTTTGGATTATCTTATTTAATTCTAACAGCTATTTGCTAGAAGTCATCACTACTCTCGCTTTGTGGATGAACGAATGGAGACCCAGAGGAGTACTACTACTAGTCCAGGACCACAGTGATAGTGAGTGGTAGAGACAGTCTTAAATTACATTGTAGTGACTTGATGCTGCCTAATGTTTTCACAGAATTCTCAATGACATTTAGTTGTGAGAAGAAGCAGTTATAACAAGTGGAAAATGTTCTTTTGTAATACAGTGCTGAGTAGCAAAAAGTGAAGACCAAATTAGGGATTTCCCAGGTGGCTCAGTGGTAAAGAATCCACTTGCCAATGCAGGAGACAGGGGTTTGATCCTTGGGTCTGGAAGATTCCCTGGAGTAGGAAATAGCAACCGACTCCAGTATTCTTGTCTGGAAAATTCCACAGACAGAGGAAGCCTGGCAGGCTACTTCCAAGGGGTGGCAAAGAGTTGGCGTGATGGAGCATGCACACGTGGAGACAAAATTGTGACAAAGTCTTTTCATGGATTTAATCCCCAGGTTCTATTGCTCTTTTCATTTCTGCCTTGAAAGGCTTAGACCTGTTATCTGTTTGATAGCCATTAGATGGCGAGCTTGTTCTAATAATAATGATAGTAACCCTGTTATATATTTGTATGCAGCGACACAGTTTACAAGGGATTTCAAATATGTTAACCTCATCAAATTATCACAGTAACACTCAAAAATAAATGTTAATATATCCCAACTACAGTAGAGAAAGAAAGTACTCTATGGTTAAAAACTTAACTGATGTTCATATAGCCAGATCTTAACATTGAATGACAGGCATTTTTTTTCACTATCTTTCTAGATCTTGCTGCTTCTAATTTTACATAGCAGAATTTCAATATATTTAGTAATGTATTTTCCAAGGCCACTGAAAATCATAGTTACATCTTAGAAAAGGGGAAAGTGTTGCTTTAAGCAGATATGCTGAATGTGGTGAAAAATAAGTATCACTAGCCAAAAAAAAGCCAGAGGAAAATGCATAAAAGCTGTGAAATGTAGACTGAGTCAAAAAGCAGAATAGTATGGGACCGTTTAATGTAAGTACAGATATCACCATCTCAGTCAGCAGGTCATGAGGCATTGTGTATTGCAATACATTATTCAATTGCATGTGAAAATTACTATTGTCTTGAATCATTGAGAAAAACTTTGTATTTTGCATGCTCTGATAAGATGCTAAGCTATATAATTCACTTAGGAAATATATCTATCTGAGCTGTTTTTTTTTTCTTTTTTATATGTTAACAGCAAAATATTTGTTAGTTCTTTGTAAACTTTATCCAGAAAGTATAATTTCATAAGGATCCCAGATTGCAAAATATTTAAAATACTATTTAAATATAATTTTATATTTCTCCCCATATACCTTCCCCACATTCTTGCAAATGAATGACTAGACAAAAGTAGAGTGTGTGAGGTTTACTAATAATCATTCTTGAAAATTCAATAATTTATTTATGGCCTACTGATAGAGTATAGGGATCATATTGTTACTTAAACTCAAGACTGTACAATTGTCCATACTATCTGTTTTCAGGATGGATAGATCAGATTTTTAATGTTTTTTGCTTATTACTTGGTTTTGACTATTAAGTTCATTAATTGACCAATAATGAGTTCATTAATTTGATACTTTGCTTTCAATTCCCATTTTTATATTTCAAACTTAACTTCTTCAATATGATATTCACCTGGGTTCATTGTTTTTGGTTTTTAGTTCATGATGTTATATGGTATCTTTAAATGACAGAAAAAAGGCCCTAATTGAAAGAGGATTTCAGATATTATGCAGTGGAACCTCTCCTGCTTCTACCTCCCGTGAATGTTTAGAGTTTTACTGGTCTTGTTCAAGGTCACAGAGTATGTAGTAGGAATTGGCTTGTTACTAAGAAATTCGCCAGTTCCATTTAGTCAGCACAATTGCCATTAATTATTTTATGTTTTATTGTTGTTGCTAACAGAATAAGCCATTTGTAATTTGAAAGTGACTAGCTATTTTGTCAGACTGCTATGCTTCAAGAGGATTGCTTTAGCTACAAAGAGCTTTTAGATAAAACTGTTTTTAGGGTCTAATCGACTATAGCTGAAAAATGTTTATACATTCTAACTGAATTTAATATTAATTGACAACAATTTTAATGAAGTCATAGAATTTACTTGCAACCTGCTATTGTGGGATTTTCTACTGCTATAAACTCTCTTCTACTCTTCCAAAGAGCAGTCAAAGGCCTAAGTTCATTAGAGGATACAGTCAAAGGAAGAGGTTTCTTTCATTCAGCATAGTTTTTCTGGAGCAATTAGAAAGAAAATATGTGTCTCAATATAAAATTTCATGGCCTTGTACAATTATGTGGTGACATCTCCACACAATTGCTTTGATAATGTCAGCAGCATAAGCTGTCACTGTCAAAACGAACAAGTAATTAAGAAAGCAAATGCTGGTCTTTCTTCTGAAGTAGAATAGTTATGTATTTAAAATTGTTCACCAACAAGAAAAATAACCACTGACATGAAGCGTAATTTTGTACAGTGCCTGGGGCAGAAAAGAGAGAAATAATAATGAACATTTACACTATTACAACAAATTAAGTTGTGATTCTGTACACCAAAAACACTTATAGAGTTCCTTTTCCTTGGATTATAAAATTTCAATAAATGTCACTATAGCATCTTGACCCTTTTATTTATGTTCTATTTCTCCAACTTGCTGCTACTACTGCTGCTAAGTCGCTTCGGTCGTGTCCAACTCTGTGTGACCCCATAAATGGCAGCCCACCAGGCTCCGACATCCTTGGGATTCTCCATGCAAGAACACTGGAGTGGGTTGCCATTCCCTTCTCCAATGCATGAAAGTGAAAAGTGAAAGTGAAGTCACTGAGTCGTGTCTCAGTGACCCCATGGACTGCAGCCCACCAGGCTCCTCCATCCATGGGATTCTCCAGGCAAGAGTACTGGAGTGGGGTGCCATTGCCTTCTCCAACTTAGTAACCAAAATTTCCAAAAGTTAATACTGGAATTGGGGATCTTGTTCTTATGAGGAACTTTTGTCTATAACCATACATCTCAGTATGTGAGGATAACCTAAAATAAGACCAAAACTTGTTGGAATAATTAATAGTACACTGGTGTGAGCCAATAGTATTATATAAAATGCCTTTGAAAAGTAATTCTTTTCTAATGCTTTTGATAAGAAATCACTCATCTAGTTGCTTATTGAAGTGAGGGGAAAATGCCACCTCTGCTGATCTCATTGTCTTTTGGAGGGGAAGATTCTATAGTTGATATTTATTTAGATTCTGAATTTGATTTAAAGAAGATCTTTTAGTTGGAAGATTTGATTGGGATTGCATAAAAATTATTATAAAGTGGTTTTGTAGTGTAGGATTTGTGGAAGCAGCAAGGTGAGGATTTTAAGGTGAAGAGTTTACTGATTCTTAGGGGATAAGTTGTCTGTTGATGCTTTCTATGAAGCATTGGTAGGACTTCTGGGCAAGCCCTGCAATGAACAATGAAGTTATTTGGAATAGTTAAGTTTCTGCAATAAAGACAATAAAATAGGAAAACGATAATCATATAGACAGTCACCTGTTTGGGGGTTGGTGGGTTTAGGTCTCAATTTCCCCACTGAGAAAGACAGAAAGACCATTTGTAAATGGAAGCATGATCTATCTATATTTTTACCATTGTTAAAGATGTTATAATTACATATCAAGTCCTTTTCTCATCATCCATAAAAGTCAGATTTTCCTCTTGTTTCTGCTGCTTGACCTTTTGCTTTGCTGGATCATTTGATGGAGTAACAGCTGTGTAACATTATGTTAAACTCTGAAGAAGACACATGTGAACGCTGCAACATAAATAGTAAAATAAGGCTTCTGATCAGGATTTGTTATCCATGCTCAGCCAGCGGTCAAGTGTCCAGATTAAGTAGGAGACTAGACCCTGTTCCCATTCTAAAGAGCCCACAGAACCAGATATGAGGTTGTTAACCAAACTACTTTAATTTTCTGATATCTTTATTTTTAGGCAGGATACTTTGGGTAAGAGGACAAAAAACATTTTTAGCCTAGGCTGCAAATGGATATTCTGAATAAGATTTAGACAGAGGAAATTTCTTCTATACTGAAACATTTTAAAACTTTGTCTCAAGTACAATCTGCTCTCAACATCCTAAAATTGGTAAGATATATAAAAATATTATCTGAGTGATGGGTTAAACCAGCCTGTCATGGCAAATATGTCCATGTTTGAAGATGATTAAGAGGATTGAAAAGCTTTTTTATTGTCTTGTGACATTTTGTCTTCCAAGTAAGTATCATTCATATGCACTAAGATATCTGGACTTTTGGGATCTCTTGGCACCAATATTAAGTTGGGTCTGCTCCTTTATTAAAGTATTCACAGATCAGAAAGTTATTAAAGTGCATATTATTGAGAGGAAATAATGATAAAAAATATCCTGAGGAAAATGGAAATAAACATTGTCACTAATTTTACCAGGTTCTTTTTAGTAAAATATTTTAATAATATAAAGATTCACATTATTTCATTTTATAATCAAAATCTCTGATTTTGATGTATTTTTAATGAAGATATTTTAGCATCATGTCCTAGACTGACAGCAGTTTTATTCTTTTAAATAACTGCATAATATGTGTCTTGCAGCCAGTGGTGTCTTAGATCCAAAACAATTTTTTAGATAATAGGAATCTGAGAGACCCATAGAGATGAAGTATTAACCTGTGTATCTTTGACTTCAGATTGCCTCCATTTAAAGAATCCAGAATACACCAATTCTGACTGGACAGTCTTCAGTTCAGTTCAGTTGCTCAGTCATGTGCAACTGTTTGTGACCCCATGGACTGCAGCACACCAGGCTTCCCTGTCCATCACCAACTCCCAGAGCTTACTCAAATTTATGTCTATCAAGTGGGTGATACCATCCAACCGTCTCATCCTCTGTTGACCCGTTCTCCTTTCTTCAATCTTTCCCAGCATCAGGGTCTTTTCAAATGAGTCACTTCTTCATATCAGATGCCCAAAATATTGGAGTTTCAGCTTCAGCATCAGGCCTCCCAATGAATATTCAGGACTGATTTCCTTTAGGATGGACTGGTTGGATCTCCTTGCAGTCCAAGGGACTCTCAAGAGTCTACTCCACAGTTCACAAGCATCAATTCTTTGGTGCTCAGCTCAAAAGCATCAATTCTTGGTCACTCTTAATAGAGCCATATTTGTTTTTATTTTATTATTTTGAAATGTAAAATATTTATCATATTTAGTATGGTACTAGTTACAGTACTCATCATTCTCTACTTGTGTACATAGAATATATAGCATATTTTATTGTTGTATGCTTATCTATGCATTTATATGTTTGTATGTTTTCTTAGTCCTACCTACTAAGATCTTCATTATCCTCACATATTAAAAATAGTACCCTTGAGAGAAGAAGATATTTCTGTTACTAAAAATTACATTTTTATCTCATAGTCTACATTTTTATCACTGTGTGAAAATGAGAGGTCAAGCTCAACCATCACTTTCTGACTCCGAAGTCTCTACCTTCAGTTTAAGCCCCTCTCCTGATGTTCAGGTACATGTATATAACAGTCTGCTAGTAATTTTATTCAATGTCAATTTTATAGTTTAGGTTTAAAAGATTCAAGATTAACCTTATTCTTTTTGCCTCTTAATTTGTTTTTTCCCTATTTATTTCCTCTTCTGGTAAATGACACCAACATCATGCAGACTTAAAAAATTTGAAGCCATGTGTCACCAGCTTTAATTGATTATGCTTTCTGGCGATTCTTGATGCTGTACTCTTCTCTCCACAGTTCCTAATTGAGCCTTTATTTGGGCCAGTACTGTTTGCCTGTTACTCTATGTGCCCCGGTTGATTTCTGAGACCCTTTCTCTGTCCACGGTGTCCATTAATGTTATGTCTGTTTCTGTTTTTTTTTTTTTTTTTTTTTTTTCCCCTCTCATTGCCAACCTTGATGCAGAATCCAGGGTCTCTTTCAATTTTCTATCTCTTACCCCTCTGCACAAAAATTTTCTCTCAAATAAAAAAGTTTCATAATTAATGTTTATTTTAATTCAGAATTTGGAGTCAAGGTCGAGTTCTGGTTCTAGTTCTGGTGAGAAAGAAGGTAGATAGAGTATTCAAGAGTTCCATTTTGCTCTCCCTTCTGGACTAACTTCAGTTTCTTTCTTACAGCCACATTCTTCTCCAGATTCTGGCCCATTTGTCTTTTTTCCCCTTCTTTATTCATGCAAAATAGGTCTATAGGCTACCTAGAGCTAGATGTCAGCTGTTTCATAGGACTGAAGGCAGAGGCTCCATTTCTAAAATGGTTTAGTAGAGCATTTTCCCCACAAGAGCATGCCCTGCCAACTAGATTATTATAACTGCTGCTAGAGGATTAATATTGTCTCTTTCTCCTTACATGCTTGGCCTGACTAATTGCCCACAATGTATGCTAACATGCCAACCTGATATTGGACATTGATCTATTCTTAAAAATTTTAATATCCCCTTATTGCTTTTTTTTAATATAAATTCTAATTTCATTAGTTGTTGTTGTCCAGCTGCTCACTCATGTCTGACTCTTTGTGATCCCATGGACTGCAGCCCATTAGGCTTCCCTGTCCTTCACCATCTTCTGGAGCTTGCTCAAACTCATGTACATTGAGTCGGTGATGCTGTCTAACCATCTGGTCCTCAGTTGTTCCCGTCTCCTCTGCCTTCAGTTTTTCCCAGCATCAGGGTCTTTTCTAATGAGTTGGCTCTTCTTATCAGGTGGCCAAAGTATTATAGCTTCAGCCTCAATGAATATTCAGTCCTTCCAGTGAATATTCAGGGTTGATTTCCTTTAGGATTGACTGGTTTGATATCCTTGCAGTCCAAGGGACTCTCAAGAGTCTTCTCTAACACCACAGTTCAAAAGCATCAATTCTTCTTCAGATCTTCTTTATGGTCCAATTTCATTAGCATGGCTTACAAAATTCCCAAGTTTCAATACTCACCACCTTTTTTACATAGCACGATTGACTTCCAGCAAGTATCTGTTGAAGGCTTACAGTCAGCCCTAAGATTATTGTGGCAAGCAAGGACCATGCAGCATATGATCTAGTGGATAAGTCTTTTTAAAACAATTGTTAAGGAAGAAAAAAGCAGTGTACAGTAGAAGGATATATCCATTTTGCTTGCAAGAAAAGACTTCCTGAGGGGATGATATTTATACTTTTACATTAAGGATAAGAGGGTGTTCGGTGAGTTGATGGGGGAAACAGTGTAGCAAGTAGGAATTCTTACAGGAAAGTGTGAAACACTGGAGAACTTCAAGGAAGCTCAGTTTTCTTTGGCAGCATAAGGAATAAATGGCACTAGATGAGTGACTTGAATGAACCATGTTCTCTTTAATCTGTATGTTGTTTGAAGTGCTACTTTCTCATCCTGAAATGTTCTTTCCTTTCTTATTAACTATCAGTGTTCAACTGGTAAAATAAAATTGGAAAACCACTGACATATTAAAGAGTCAGTATGTGCTCAGGAGAAAATTAATGTAATACTAGGTAATGATGATAAGGGCTAAATAGATATGATATGTTCAGGGGAAATAAATATTTCCATGGGATATACTAGAAAGAATGAGCTTTAGGAAAGATGATACTTAAACTTGTTTACATAAAATACAGTAAAGGCTTGGGTGAGAAATAATTCTCTGAACAGGAGTTAATAATGAAGAAAATATTAAAGAAGTAAATATTTATATTTAGCTGAAAAGTAATAGACCAGCCTTTCAAAAGCAAAGATGACTTAATAATTATATATGCAATTTTTAATCCTGTGACTATTTTTCTTTTTTCTCATACTTTTTAAACAGTTGGAGACAAAATAGGACTTTGCTTTTTTACTTTTGCTGTAAAATAAAATACTAAATGTGTAACTATTGGAATAAAAGGATTGCTTGTTAATTTTAAATATATGATTTATGATATATATCAATAAAAGTCATCATAAAATATTAACAAGTAATGATAGTTCTTCAAATTGGTACTTGGCAATATACTTTTCTGAATAATTCTGTGCTTCTGTGTCTGGAGGAATTTCTTTTAAATTGTTCTGAATGATCTCAATGAAAGTGTCTCAAACACTAGATTATTCTTTTTAAAAATATTTAAATATGTTTTTGTAGGATAAGGATGTAATATATCTACAGAAAGCAAAAATACACTTCAAGTTTTGATCTTTAAAAGCCAGTAATTATCAAGCTCAGTTTTCTGTCTTACCAGACAGTCGACGATTTTTCGATGTTAAAGGTTATTTTTGTGTGACTAGTAACCAAAGCTATATTCACATTTTTTTACTCTACTAATAACTAATAGAGATCCTCTTCCTACAGATACACTTGCTTATTTCATTGAGGATTTTTTCCAGTAACACTAGAGAATTAGGACAAAAAGTATTAAAGTTACTAAAAAAGATCAAATCATTTTAGAAAAGGAAGGGAATTAATATATGTTCTAATCTAACAATCTGTGTATATGAGGGACTTTAAATCCATGCAGACGGTGACTTACTCAGCATCATATATCTTGCAAAAAAATATGATGTAGGATGGAAGGATTTGAATTAACCTTTTAGTTATATATGGGGCTTCCCTGGTGGCTCAGATGGTAAAGCATCTGTCCGTAATGTGGGAGACCCGGTTTCGATCCTTAGGTCAGGAAGATCCTCTGCAAAAGGAAATGGCAGCCCACTCCAGTACTCTTACCTGGAAAATTCCATGGATGGAGGAGCCTGGTGGGCTACATACAGTCCATGGGGTCGCAAAGAGTCAGATGCAACTGAGCGACTTCACTTTAAACTTTAGTTATATACATTCCCTGGTAGCTCAGATGGTAGTGTCTTCCTGCAATTCAGGAGAACCAGGTTTGATTCCTGGGTTGGAAAGATCTCCTGGAGAAGAGAATGGCTATGCACTCCAATATTCTTACATGCAATTCCATGGACGGAGGCGTCTGACTGGCTACAGTCCATGGGATTTCAGAGTCAGACACGATTGAGCAACTAACACTTTTTTGGTTATATTAACTGCTACCCTGATGGCTCAGTTGGTAAAGAGTCCTCCTGAAATGCGGGAGACTGCCTGCAGTGCAGGAGAACTGGGTTTGATCTCCGTAAGACTTCCTGGAGAAGGAAATGGCAGACCTCTCCAGTATTCTTGCCTGGGAAATCTCATGGACAGAAGCATCTGGCTGGCTACAGTCCATGGGATTTCAAAGAGTCAGACATGACCTGAGTGACTGACACATTTTTGTTTATAGATTATAATAACATTCATGAGTATTATAAAGTACAGTGTGTTAAAGCTCTGTTAAGTAACTCTGAGACTAGATAATGCACTTTAAGACCCTTTTATGGCATTCTTTAAAAATTTGTGGTTGATTATGTTCAGCAACTGTAGTCCAAAGTTACAGTGATTATTTTCATGAAACATGATTGAATGCCTGGTGAAAAGAAGACTGCAATTTAAATAAAAGTTTAAGCAGGGGTATTTTTTATTAACTCTATGTTCTTAAGTGTATGTACACGTGGTCTAATGTAGGTTTGAAATTCCAATGTATTTTAAATTTGATTTTAATTATATTTAGTAATGTATATTTATATGTGCTAATTTTGATGTTAGAGGTGTGATGAGATTTTTGTTATTCTAGAATAAAGCAACCTATACTCTTCATCATTAGAATGCTAGTGTTAATCATCCCACTTTTGCAATCTTATTATAGCCACCAGAAAGAGAAACTCATTTCTCTCAGAGGTATACCTGTGGTTTAGTTATATTAGCTAGATTTTTAGTACTGACAGGTCCTGCCTGACACAGTTTGCCAGTATGATGCCCATAGGTTCTAAATCAAACAAGTGTTACAGATAGATTTGCTAACCTAACTTTAATTTTTCCGTTTCTACCTTTATATTTTCAATACTCCTCAGGAGATGAATATATTTGCTAAGAATGCAAAAGCTTTATCCTGTTATGCAAATACAGAGTTGTTTTATTAAGCGGAATTTCACAGCTGAATCTGTCATTTCTCTTTTTCTCCTTCTACATTATCATATTTCTCTGACTCGTAACTCTCCAACGACAAAGAAGGAAATGCTTCTTCCATACATTTTGTGGGTAACAGAATTATATAGAAAAATATATATTTATTAAACAGTAATATATTAAGTAAATAATATGAAAATCAGAATGTCAAAATGATGTTTTAAACTCATTGATGAAGGTGAACCAAGTTTACAGTCAAAGAATGTATTCTCCTTGGAGAAATACATTAGATGTGTGTCTCATGTGTATTTACTTTAGGAGATACTTCTTGTTTACTTTGCCCATCTGTAAACACACAGATGGTCTTACCTTAGGGCTCAGAATTTATTCTCATACATTTGGTTATTTATTAGTAGCCTCTGACCCAGGTGGCTCAGTGATAAAGAATCCGCCTGTCAATTCAGGAGATGCAGATTCGATCTCTGAGTCGGGAAGATCCCCTAGAGAAGGAAATGCCAACCTACTCCAGTATTCTTGCCTGGAGAATTCCATGAATAGAGAAGCCTGGTGGGCTACAGTCACTGGGATCACAAAGAGAGGGAGCACACAGGCATGTGGCCTCTTACATAGCCTCTGAATGCCTGCCTAGAGATGCCATTCATCCTATGGTAGATACAGTTTAGCTTAGTATTTGAAAAATTAGACAGATGTTAAATATGATTTATTTTCCCCGAATACCAGATCTGTCGCAAAACTGCCTCTGTCAATGATCGTTTCAGAATTAATAACAAAAAAGTTATTTACATTTATATTTACATTTCTGTGGTTGTGGCAGAATAAAAAATAAAAACTCTTGTAAATATCTTTTAGGAACATTACATAGACATGAATTTATGTGTAATTAAAACAAATCAGATTGAACTCTGTTTATTTCTTGTCACTGTTTTATTTTGTGCCTTATAAATAAGTAGAGTTCAATTAATAGCTTTTTAAAACATGCTCATATACTGTAGTAAAGAAGGGGATGTATCCCGTTCCCGTAGGCATGCTCTATAGTTTTGTTTAGAATGGAAATAGTGACTCTGTGTGTGCACATGGGCATGCATATCTTGGGAGAGGGCAGAGGAGGGAGAAATCAGACAGTATTTAGCAATGAATGAATGAGTGCATGAATTCATTATAAAAATATGGATTTATCTTATAAAAATATTAACCATATAAAAAGATTAAGATACAATTCAATGATCTATAATAATGTTTGATTGGATGTTCCTGAGAATAATTATAGATCATGAGGGTTTTCAAATATATTATATGAAGAAGCAACCCATCTATGTGTGCTTCTCTTTAACAATATCATATTTGTTACAGAGCAAATTTCATTTATGGAGACATTTTCTAGAGTATTAACTATTTTGTCAAAAATGCTTTGGGATGAAGAAAAATGATGTACTAAATTCCTCAATCTCAGTTGCTCAATTGCTTTAGAGAAATAAAAGTCACATTGAAAATATAGTCAATAGATTAAATCAACCCTCAGAATTAAGTTGATAGCAATTTTTTTCTTTTGTAGGAAGTAAATATCTTTACTTATTAGAAATTTCCATTTGTTCCAAATAAATTATATAAATGCTTTAAAGGAGAGTACGATAATTTCCCCCACCTTAAATATGGGCTGCACATAATGATTTCTTTCCAAGGAGTGCAGTATGGTAAAGGGGGGAAAAAAAAAAAACACAGCACTGTTACAACAGAAAAGTCTATACAACTGATATGATGTGATGTGATATCATAAAAATAGTATTTTACCTCTATAATCTTCCATCTAAAACCACTAACCTCGGGCTAATCATGAGAAACATAGCAGAAAAATTTTGATTCTGTAATATTTCTGATGAGTACATCTCAATATTGGTAAGGTCATGAGAAACAAGGGAAGTGTCAAAAACTGTCACAGCTAAGAGAAGCCTAAGGAGATAGATGTATGAACCAGTTTCACTGTGTGTGTGTGGATGTGTGTGTGTGTAGATTTGTGGACCAATTTCAGTGTGTGTGTGTGTGTATGTGTGAGTAGGCTTTCCCATACCAACAAGCAGTCCTCAAATACCAGCAGAGTATCTGAAAATTCATTTCAACTCTGATGCTGTCTACGTAGAGATAGAATTAGATTCCACAGGTAAAAGGCTCAGTCCCACAAGACCACCTTCCACTGTAGAGGCCAACCACACACCCAGGTCCCCTGTGCTTCTGACCAAAAAGCCACACATGGAGGATGCCAGTTGCAAGTCCAGGTTATTATGTATATTTCTGGCCAACTGACTATAAATCACAGGTTCCCATAATCCCTTGCTTAGGTTAGAAACATTTGCTGAAACAGTTCACAGGAACCCATTTGCTCATTAGTTTACCAATATATTACAAAGGATATTAAAGGATCTATTAAACAATAGCCAGATGAAGAGGTTCATAGGGTGAAGTTCTAAACGAAGGACATTTTATCCTCCTGGATGTTTGGGGTCCAGCATGGTGGCACACAGAAGTGTCCTGGGTCTCATAGCTGGAAGCTTTCTGAACCCTGTCCTATTGGGTTTTTATAGAGGCTTCATTACATAGAAATGGTTAATTAAGTCATTGGCTTTTAGCTGTTGATTCAATTTCCAACCCCTTTTCCCAGCACAGAGGTCAGGGGATTGGGACTGAAAGTTTCTATCCTCAATCATATGGTAGGTTCTACTGGTTACCAAGCCTTATATGGTGATTTAGGGGCATTCCAGAGTTACCTCATTAACATAACAAGGGAAAACTTGATTACTCTCTTCACTTAAGAAGTCCTCCCCCACCTCAGGTTTTAGGAGCTCTGTACCAGAGATGGGGACAAAAATCAAATAGATAGTTCTAATTATAAATCATAATGTCACAAGAGATGTGAGAAATAAATATAATGTGGTATCATGGAACAGAAAAAGAATGTTAAGTAAAAACTAAGGAAATCTGAATAAACTTTATCCTTTTATTGATAATAATTTGATATCAGTTCATTATCTCTAATAGATGTACTATACTATTATAAAATAATAATCAGATAAATGGAGGGATAGAGCAACTCTTTGTACTATCTGCTTATTTGTCTGAAAATTTAAAATTGCTATAAATAAAAAACATATTGCTTTAAAAATTATTTGTTTAGTGTTCACTTTAAGAGGAATTAGACTCAAAAGTAAAATACTGATGAAAAAATGTGTCCACATTACTGTTGTAGAAGTTCTTATGTTACTGTTAAAACACGGGATAATTGGTTCATATGAAGAGCTGTTTTGATGACACAGGTCTACTGATAATACATCAGAAGATAAGCGTTTGAATTAGTAAAACACATGCATAAAATGTGAGAAGTGTTCCCATGTAATCTTATAATCCTATATAGTATGAGATTTAAGGGATTAAGGGTATATGTCTGTATATCTTGTAGGGCTTCTCTGATAGCTCAGTTGGTAAAGAATCTGCCTACTATGCAGGAGTCCTTGGTTCGATTCCTGGGTCGGGAAGATCCCCTGGAGAAGGGAAAGGCTACCCACTCTAGTATTCTAGACTGCAGAATTCCATGGACTGTGTAGTTCATGTCACAAAGAGTCGGATATGACTGAGGAACTTTACACTTCACTTCACTTCTTTATATCTCAGGAAAATATGCTACTATTATAGCCCATTTATTTTATTCCCAAGAGTTATAAAACAATATCTATGAACATGGTTTGAATTAAAACATGGGGTTTGGAAAATATTGTTGGAAAACTATGTGTAAGTTGTGTCAAAATGCTCTTGGTAGCTTGATGTTAGAGAAAGGAATTAATGTATTTTAAATGATATAAGCAGATGAAGACTTTATTTTTCCAACAGTTGAAAATAGCAGTATGTCTAACATGTTAATAGAGATTATGTAACTTGTCAAAATGTAAGTAACAAGATTACCCTTCTGTTTGGCAAATGTGTGATTTAAATGGCTTGTACTTTAGTAGTAGTGTAGTGTTAGATGCTCAGTTGTGTCCAACTCTTTGTGACCCCATGGACTATAGCCCACCAGGCTCCTCTCTCTGTGGATTTTCCAGGCAAGAGTACTGGAGTGGGTTACCATGCCCTACTCCAGGGGATCTTCTCTACCGAGGGATTGAACCTAACTCTCTTGTGTCTCCTGCATTGGTGGGTGAGTTCTTTAGCACTAGCGCCACCAGTGAAGTCCAACTTGTACTTTAGCTTTCTTTTTTTAAAAAAAAATTTTATTGTTACTTTATTTTACTTTACAATACTGTATTGGTTTTGCCATACTTTGACATGAATCTACCACGGGTGTACATGAGTTCCCAATCCTGAACCCCCCTTCCACTTCCCACCCCATATCATCTCTCTGGATCATCCCCGTGTACCAGCCCCAAGCATCCTGTATCCTGTATCGAACATAGACTGGCGATTCGTTTCTTACATGATAGTATATATGTCTCAATGCCATTCTCCCAAATCATCCCACCCTCTCCCTCTCCCACAGAGTCCAAAAGTCTGCTCTACACATCTGTGTCTCTTTTGCTGTCTCGCATACAAGGTTATCATTACCATCTTTCTAAATTCCATATATATGTGTTAGTATACTATATTTTTCTTTCTGGCTTACTTCACTCTGTATAATCGGCTCCAGTTCCATCCACCTCATTAGAACTGATTCAAATGTATTCTTTTTAATGGCTGAGTAATACTCCATTGTGTATGTGTACCACTGCTTTCTTATCCATTCATCTGCTGATGGACATCTAGGTTGTTTCCATGTCCTGGCTATTATAAATAGTGCTGCAGTGAACATTGGGGTACATGTGTCTCTTTCAATTCTGGTTTCCTTGGTGTGTATGCCCAGCATTGGGATTGCTGGGTCATAAGGCAGTTCTATTTGCAATTTTTAAAGGAATCTCCACACTGTTCTCCAAAGCGGCTGTACTAGTTTGCATTCCCACCAAAAGTGATAATTTTCGATTTTTAATTATTTAGTTGAAATGAAGGTAGTCAATGTCAGAGTAAATAAACTGCATCATTCTAGAATTATTGTTTTATTTGGCAGGTAGTATGTGTTTAGCAAAGAATTGCCCTGTCTCATGTATAATTCTGTGTACAACTGGAGAATGACTCAATCATTAATTGAAACCAAACCATGTTCTGTGAAAATATAAAGAAGAAATGATCAGTTCTAATGTCCAGGGATGGGAACTATCAAGGAAGTCTCCAATCTTTATAGACCAAGTCTTGAAAATCAAATGGGAGATCCATGAGAAAGAAGGGTATGTGCAGTGGATGCGGCACCTGCCTTCAAATAGTCCAAGACCTGGGTACATTTCAGGAAGAATTTAGATACCAATTGTAGTTGTCATTTAGTTATACTTTCAAAGAGGCCTTCAGTTGGTCTTTTCTTCTTTGTATAAATTAGTGGGATTGTAATTACTGATTTAGAGTCACTTTATACATTAATCGAATTTCTGATAAATTGTGAAAATGAACATTTACATGTCAGTTATATCTAACATTTGAATTTCTATTTCAGATGTGTTCTCACTAGGGAAAAACATGATCTCAACCATACAAAAAGATGAAAAATGTAAAAGGGAGGTAAAAAATCACTTGTGACAGTGTCAAAATTTATTTTCAAGAAGATTTCTGCCTTTGTGAGTGCAGAGTCTGTTTGTATTTTAATCTCCAGTACAAACTTTGAATGAAATTCATCAAAAATGGAATTGGTCCACATTTTCTTAGTACTCTTAAAAGCATATGTAAATTAAAATACATCGCATAGCTAATTCCAATTTTATTGACAGTTTTTACTGCCTCTCAGGGATCTGAATATTTAAATATTTTAGCAGCCACACTGGTTAGTGTTTCAGGAATGTCTCTGCTTTGATAGTATAGTTAAGTTCACCAACAGTGAAAGCCATACAGCAAGATTTTTTTCAAGATTTTTTTTCCTATGATGAAGTATGTTGCTTATGTATTTATATATTTACACTCTACCTTTTTCCCCTCAAGGGATTTAATTAACCTGAAAATAAATGTGTGTGCATGTGTTTGTATAATTACTGACAAATGAATAATAGGGTAATCTTTTGTTTTTAGAGAACTTCGTTAGGAAAAATTTTGCAGTATTGCCTGAGCTAGTGAAGGACTGGAAGATATTTTAATACTTCTGTCATAATGAAAAGAAGTTTCACCAATAGCAGAAATACAAATTAGTATTATAAAATATTAGAAGTGGAAATAGTATGTTGCATGCTTTATTACATGCATAAATCTAAATTAATGCTAAGTAAAAAAGTTTAAGGAAAAGATCTCTTGTAGAAGAAAAAGTTAAGAAAATTTGAGAACAGATTGTAATTAGAAATAATAGAACTTGTGGAATTTAACTTTCAGGAATTATGTTTATGGACTTTTTTACATTATCACTGTAATGCTGGGTGAAAGAAAAGATTCACTAAATGCTTACATTTTAATATTTAAATTTTCTAAGAGGGAGCTATGGGTGGAAGATTAATATAAAAAATGTGAAATTGAGGAAAAGAACCTTTGGAACTTATTTTTTTTCAGGTTAAACACCTAATTTTTTAAAAGAAAACTGATGGTTAGTTTTTTTATTTCACAGAAGGCTCATTTTGCAGAAAGGAATGATTTGTTTCTTCTTCAATTTTTACTTAACCCTAAGGAAGTAATGATTCTCTAGAATGTACATGCTTTATTATTTAAATTCACTCAGATATCTAACTCTACTCTGTAGCGAGATAGATGTATAAATAGAGGATAGTGTGTAAAACGATCATAAGAATCTAAGAAATGTCTAAAAGAACAGTGATAACTGGTGACGGCATGAGAGGAACGGGCGAATCACTCTGCGTCTAAAAATAGCAAAAGAGCAAGTCTCTAAACCGCAACTATCAAGTAAGTGTCCTCTGTATTGATGTTAGGGCATCACTGATGTAATTTATAAAGACAAATCAAAAACAACACAACAAAACCCTTCATTTTAGGAATCTTTCAAATTAATTTGGCTGTGCGTTCATGTAGACAAGTGTGATGACAGGACCATAAATTAAGGGTGGTGACAAAAAGCACTGTCATGATAACATAGAAACAGACATCTACTCCTAACAGCTCAATTTGGAAAGAAAAGTAAGTAAAAAAATGAAAAGATTAATTTACTTGAAATCTCAGCTGTTAGTGAAGTTGAGGTTATATTGTACTGGTTAACTCTGTAAAAGATTTAGTATAGTTAGAAAGAATGCATAAAATAAAGCCACATGATTCATCTTTGGAATACATTCTGTAAATCTCTAGAAAACTCCATCAGTGCCTGACTTTGATAGGAATAGTACATTGGAGAGTTTTAGTATGGGGAAAATCTCCTGTTACTGATAGCTCAGGAAATAACAAAGTGATGAACTTCAATGTCAGTTTCCTACTCACTGTTTCTTATAGTGTTTAACATTTTTAAATTCCATCAATCTAGTAGTAATTAGATGGAGATGGAAATTTAGAAATCCTTCTTTCTCTACTAAGAGAGAGTGCAAGACAGAAAAACGGTAGTGGTTTGGTATTCATAACCTCATTAGCATATAAAATTTCACTCTTTAGAATTTACTGTGGCTGTATTAGGAACTAGAGCAACTATTGAAACCCAGCAGAATAGAAAAGTTCAAAAAATAACATTGACTTTGGAGAAGGAAATGGCAACCCACTCCAATACTCTTGCCTTGAAAATCCCATGGACGGAGGAGCTTGGTCCAGACTACTGTGCATGGGGTCGCAAAGAGTGAGGCACGACTGAGCGACTTCACTTTAACTTTCACTTTTCTTAGTTTTAAAGGAAAAGGAGGAATTTGTCAGACTGGAAAGAAGGAAGCACCACATAAAAGACAGGAGAATGGTTTGGATAAAGGAGCAGAGAAATGAAAGAGCAGAGGATGGGGTGCAGCAAATAGTCCAGTGTGATGTGAAAGGAGAGTTGAAGATGAGCCTGTAAATTTAGTTGCACATGATTTGATGAAGCTTGTATTTCAGACTAGGATTTTTATGCTTTATGTTGTGAGTATTTGAGATATGGTTCAGATTTTTTACCTAGAGGTATACTGTGATGAAAGTGGGGTTTGCAGGAGTTTATACAATTTTAGCAACCCTAAGTTTTCTTATTCTTTGAATCCTTCTCCCAACTCCTGCCTCATTGTTTATTCTCTTAATTTTCCAGATAGACACGATGTGGTTAGTGTTGACTTCTTTGTCCTCAATAGTTTCATATCAGCATCTCCAGCTTTCTTATTCTTTCTTCTTTTCATTTTCATTATATTCTTTTAATATGAGCAAAAGCAATTTTTGACTTTTGCATCTTGTATGGAAACAGCATTACAAATCTTTAAACAAGAAAATAGTATGATAGCTTACTCAGTTTCACTAACTGTTGTTTCGTTATTGTAAGGAAGCAAGGAACATAGCAAATTAATATTTGTGAAGAATAGGAAGAGACCCAAATTTGCTAATATTATTATCAGATAATTTCCTGCTGACTTTTGTAAGCTTCTGTTCATTTAATAGTAGTAACTTAAATGAAGATTTAAAAATATATCTCAATATCTAACATTGATATTGAGCCATTTAATTGTTAATTTACTTCTTAGAAAATGAAAATATAAGATATAGTAACCAGAAGTCATATTTTTCCAAAACAAAAAGCTTTATTTCTGAAGAGATATCATCTCTTACAATTTAGATCCTGATTATTATTGTTTATTGGGGATAAAACTAACCATATTAGCACCAATATAGTACTCCTTCTGTTGACGAATTGTATGGAATTTTATCTCTTGGATAAAAGCATAATGGAAAAATAGGATTGCAGTATTCTAACTTACCATTAGGCCAGTAAAACTTAGTCCTTTGGTTTGTAAATTAAGAGTGGATCTTTGTACGGTGGTAGGAAACATTAAATGATGGCAAATTAACAGCATTTTATTTGCACTAATGTATGTATATTATTAACATGGTGATATTTTAAGTTGTTAAATGTTCTCCACATAAACTGTTTAACATATGGCTGCCTCAGATAATGATAGTTAATATTTCAATCAACATTAAATTTTACTCCTGGGCAGTGAATGATAAGAGACTCATTGTATATTTAAAATATTCCTTGTGCCTCCTGCTTTTTTGAAGAAGTATAGATCTTTATTTTCAATCTGCATCACTACGAACAAAGCTAGTGGAGGTGATGGAATTCCAGTTGAGCTGTTTCAAATCCTGAAAGATGATGCTGTGAAAGTGCTGCACTCAATATGCCAGCAAATTTGGAAAACTCAGCAGTGGCCACAGGACTGGAAAAAGTCAGTTTTCATTCCAGTCCCAAAGAAAGGCAATGCCAAAGAATGCTCAAACTACCACACAATTGCATTCATCTCACACGCTAGGAAAGTAATGCTCAAAATTCTCCAAGCCAGACTTCAGCAATACGTGAACCGTGAACTTCCAAATGTTCAAGCTGGTTTTAGAAAAGGCAGAGGAACCAGAGATCAAATTGCCAACATCTGCTGGATCATCAAAATAGCAAGAGAGTTCCAGAAAAACATCTATTTCTGCTTTCTTGACTATGCCAAAGCCTTTGACTGTGTGGATCACAATAAACTGTGGAAAATTCTGAAAGAGTTGGAAATACCAGACCACCTGACCTGACTCTTGAGAAACCTGTATGCAGGTCAGGAACCAACAGTTAGAACTGGACATGAAACAACAGACTGGTTCCAAACAGGAAAAGGAGTACGTCAAGGCTGTAGATTGTCAACCTGCTTGTTTAACTTATATGCAGAGTGCATCATGAGAAACATTGGGCTGGAAGAAGCACAATCTGGAATCAAGATTGCTGGGAGAAACATCAATAACCTCAGATATGCAGATGACACCACCCTTATGGCAGAAAGTGAAGAGGAACTAAAAAGCCTCTTGATGAAAGTGAAAGAGGAGAGTGAAAAGTTGGCTTAAAACTCAACATTCAGAGAACGAATATCATGGCATCTGGTCCCATCACTTCATGGGAAATAGATGGGGAAACAGTGGAAACAGTGTCAGACTTTATATTTTGGGGCTCCAAAATCACTGCAGATGGTGATTGCAGCCATGAAATTAAAAGACTCTTACTCCTTGGAAGAAAAGTTACGACCAATCTAGACAGCATATTCAAAAGCAGAGACATTACTTTGCCAACAAAGGTCCGTCTAGTCAAGGCTATGATTTATTCCAGTGGTCATGTATGGATGTGAGAGTTGGACTGTGAAGAAAGCTGAGTGCCAAAGAATTGATGCTTTTGAACTGTGGTGTTGGAGAAGACTCTTGAGAGTCCCATGGACTGCAAGAAGATCCAACCAGTCCATTCTAAAGGAGATCAGCAGATGTTCTTTGGAAGGAATGATGCTAACGCTGAAACTCCAGTACTTTGGCCACCTCATAAAAAGGGTTGACTCATTGGAAAAGACTCTGATGCTAGGAGGGATTGGTGGCAGGAGGAAGAGGGGACCATAGAGGATAAGGTGGCATCACTGACTCAATGGACGTGAGTCTGCATGAACTCTGGGAGTTGGTGATGGACAGGGAGGCCTGGCGTGCTGCTATTCATGGAGTTTCAAAGAGTTGGACACGACTGAGTGACTGAACTGAACACATATTAAATTATTTAGAAACTATAAAACTAGTGAAATGAGAGGGCTATTTTAATTTTCGTTAATTCAGTTTAGTGCTTTAAATTAAATAGATTATAATATTCCTAATTTAAGTCAAAATGTAAAAATTTCAATAGTTGTAATCTCATAGATTAATAGAAAATTGTTTCATAATATATAAAATATACTTTACAGAGATCAAAACTGAATTCAGATAATGCTCATAACAAGAAAATAGATAGCAGTCCTTACAGCCTCCCTGTCCCTTACCATCTCCCAAAGTTTGCCCAAGAGCATGTCCATTACGTTGCTGATGCTATCCAGCCATCTCATCCTCTGATGCCCTCTTCTCCTTCTGCCTTCAATCTTTTCCAGCATCAGGGACTTTTCGTATGAGTCAGCTGTTCACATCAAGTGACCAGAATACTGGAGCTTCGGCTTCAGCATCAGTCCTTCTGATGAGTATTCAGGGTTGATTTCCCTTGAGATCGACTGGTTTGATCTCTTTGCAGTCCAAGGGACCTTCAAGAGTCTTCTCCAGCAGCACAATTCAAAGGCATCAATTCTTTGGCACTTTACCTTCTTTACGATCCAGCTTTCACAACCGTATGTGACCACTAGAAAGACCATAGCCCTTACTATACAAACCTTTGCTCTGCTTTTCAATGCATTCTTTAGGTTTGTTACAGCTTTTCTGCAAAGAAGCAATCATCTTCTGATTTCATGGCTGCAATCACCATCCACAGTGATTTTAGAGCCCAAGAAAAGGAAATCTGTCACTACTTTCCCCTTTTCCCCTTCTATTTGCCATGCAGTAATGGGGTTGGATACCAGATATCAGTTTTTTTAATATTTAATTTTAAGCAAGTTCTTTTACTCTCCTCCTTCACCCTCATCAAGAGGCTCTTTAGTTCTTCTTTGGTTTCTGCCATTAAAGTGGTAGCGTCTGCTATTTGAGGATATTGATGTTTCTCCCACCTATCTTGATTCCAGCTTGTAACTCATCCAGCCTGGCATTTCTCATGATGTAGTCAGCATATAGGTTAAATAAACAGGGTGACAGCTGATAGCCCTGTTGTGTTCCTTTCTCAATCCTGCACCAATCAGTTGTTCCATACAGGATTCTAAGTGTTGTGTCTTGACCCACATACAGGTTTCTTAGGAGACAGGTAAGATCGTTTGGTATTCCCATCTCTTTAGGCGCTTGCCACAGTTTGTTATGATCCACTCAAAGGCTTTAGTGCAGTTGATGAAGCAGAGGTAGATGTTTTTCTGAAATTCCCTTCCTTTCTCTATGATCCAGAATATGTTGTCAATTTGATCTCTGGTTCCTCTGACTCTTCGAAACCCAGCTTGAACATCTGAAGTCTCTTGGTTTGCGTAATGCTGAAACCTAGCATGAAAGATTTTAAGCATGATCTTACTAGTATGGGAGATGAGTCCAATTGTCCCATGGTTAACAAATTCTTTATTTTATCATTTTTGGGAATTGGGATGAGGATTGATCTTTTCCAGTCCTGTGGCCATTGCTGGATCTTCCAGATTTGCTGACATATTAAGTGCAACACTTTGATTGTATTGTCCTTTAGGGTTTTGAATGGCTCTACTGGAATTCCATCACATCCACTAGCTTTATTAATAGCAGATAATAATTGCTAATATATATTAGCAATATACATACAAGCATATATATTAGCCTTATAATAAAAAATGTTAAAATATAGGATAAAAATTCTCAAAATTAGAGATCAGTTCAGTTCAGTTGCTTAGTTGTGTCTGACTCTTTGCGACCCCATGGAATGCAGCATACCAGGCCTACCTGTCCATCACCAATTTCCGGAGTTTACTCAAGCTCATGTCCATTGAGTCGATGATGCCATCCAACCATCTCATCCTATGTCATCCCTTTCTCCTGCCTTCAATCTTTCCCAGCATCAGGGTCTTTTCCAATGAGTTGGTTCTTCAGATCAGGTGGCCAAAGTATTGGAACTTTAGCTTCAGCATCAGTCCTTCCAATGAATATTCAGGACTGATTTCCTTTAGGATGAACCAGATGATTCTTCCAAGGAGCAAGTGCCTTTTAATTTCATGGCTGCAGTCACCATCTGCAGTGATTTTGGAGCCCCCAAAAATAAAGTCTGTCACTGTTTTCACTGTTTCCCCATCTATTTGCCATGAAGTAATGGGACCAGATTGCCATGATCTTAGTTTTCTGAATTTTTTTTTTTTTAAACTTGTCTTTTCTTTTCTTTTTTTGAGTTTTTTTTTTTCCTTTAAATTAAAGGAATTACAATACTGTAATGGTTTTGCCATACATTGACATGAATCCACCATGGGTGTACATGCGTTCCCAAACATGAACCCCCCACCCACCTCCCTCCCCATAACGTCTCTCTGGGTCATCCCCGTGCACCAGCCCCAAGCATGCTGTATCCTGCGTCGGACATAGACTGGCGATTTGATTCTTACATGATAGTATACATGTTACAATGCCATTCTCCCAAATCATCCCACCCTCTCCCTCTCCCTCTGAGTCCAAAAGTCCGTTATACACATCTGTGTCTTTTTTGCTGTCTTGCATACAGGGTCGTCATTGCCATCTTTCTAAATTCCATATATATGTGTTAGTATACTGTGTTGGTGTTTTTCTTTCTCTTACTTCACTCTGTATAATCGGCTCCAGTTTCATCCAACTCATCAGAACTGATTCAAGTGTATTCTTTTTAACAGCTGAGTAATACTCCATTGTGTATATGTACCACTGCTTTCTTATCCATTCATCTGCTGATGGACATCTAGGTTGTTTCCATGTCCTGGCTGTTATAAGCAGTGCTGCGATGAACACTGGGGTACATGTGTCTCTTTCAATTCTGGTTTCCTCGGTGTGTATGCCCAGCAGTGGGATTGCTGGGTCATAAGGTAGTTCTATTTGCAATTTTTAAAGGAATCTCCACACTGTTCTCCAAAGTGGCTGTACTAGTTTGCATTCCCACCAACCGTGTAGGAGGGTTCCCTTTTCTCCACACCCTCTCCAGCATTTATTGCGTGCAGATTTTTGGATCGCAGACATTCTGACTGGTGTGAAGTGGTACCTTATTGTGGTTTTGATTTGTATTTCTCTAATAATGAGTGATGCTGAGCCTCTTTTCATGTGTTTGTTAGCCATCTGTATGTCTTCTTTGGAGAAATGTCTATTTAGTTCTTTTGCCCATTTTTTGATTGGGTCGTTTATTTTTCTGGAATTGAGCTGCATAAGTTGCTTGTATATTTTTGAGATTAGTTGTTTGTCAGTTGCTTCATTTGCTATTATTTTCTCCCATTCGGAAGGCTGTCTTTTCACTTTGCTTATATTTTCCTTTGTTGTGCAGAAGCTTTTAATTTTAATTAGATCCCATTTGTTTATTTTTGCTTTTATTTCCAGTATTCTGGGAGGTGGATCATAGAGGATCCTGCTGTGATTTATGTCGGAGAGTGTTTTGCCTATATTCTCCTCTAGGAGTTTTGTAGTTTCTGGTCTTACATTTAGATCTTTAATCCATTTTGAGTTTATTTTTGTGTGTGGTATTAGAAAGTGATCTAGTTTCATTCTTTTACAAGTGGTTGACCAGTTTTCCCAGCACCACTTGTTAAAGAGATTGTCTTTACTCCATTGTATATTCTTGCCTCCTTTGTCAAAGATAAGGTGTCCATAGGTGTGTGGATTTATCTCTGGGCTTTCTATTTTGTTCCATTGGTCTATATTTCTGTCTTTGTGCCAGTACCATACTGTCTTGATGACTGTGGCTTTGTAGTAGAGCCTGAAGTCAGGCCAGTTGATTCCTCCAGTTCCATTCTTCTTTCTCAAGATTGCTTTGGCTATTCGAGGTTTTTTGTATTTCCATACAAATCTTGAAATTATTTGTTCTAGTTCTGTGAAAAATATGGCTGGTAGCTTAATAGGGATTGCGTTGAACTTGTAAATTGCTTTGGGTAGTATACTCATTTTCACTATATTGATTCTTCCAATCCATGAACATGGTATATTTCTCCATCTATTAGTGTCCTCTTTGATTTCTTTCACCAGTGTTTTATAGTTTTCTATGTATAGGTCTTTAGTTTCTTTAGGTAGGTATATTCCTAAGTATTTTATTCTTTTCGTTGCAATGGTGAATGGAATTGTTTCCTTAATTTCTTTTTCTACTTTCTCATTATTAGTGTATAGGAATGCAAGGGATTTCTGTGTGTTGATTTTATATCCTGCAACTTTAGTATATTCATTGATTAGCTCTAGTAATTTTCTGGTGGAGTCTTTAGGGTTTTCTATGTAGAGGCTCATGTCATCTGCAGACAGTGAAAGTTTTACTTCTTCTTTTCCAATTTGGATTCCTTTTATTTCTTTTTCTGCTCTGATTGCTGTGGCCAAAACTTCCAGAACTATGTTGAACAGTAGCGGTGAAAGTGGGCACCCTTGTCTTGTTCCTGACTTTAGGGGAAATGCTTTCAATTTTTCACCATTGAGGATAATGTTTGCGGTGGGTTTGTCATATATAGCTTTTATTATGTTGAGGTATGTTCCTTCTATTCCTGCTTTGTGGAGAGTTTTTATCATAAATGGATGTTGAATTTTGTCAAAGGTGTTCTCTGCATCTATTGAGATAATCATATGGCTTTTATTTTTCAGTTTGTTAATGTGGTGAATTACATTGATTGATTTGCAGATATTGAAGAATCCTTGCATCTCTGGGATAAAGCCCACTTGGTCATGGTGTATGATCTTTTTAATGTGTTGTTGGATTCTGATTGGTAGAATTTTGTTGAGGATTTTTGCATCTATGTTCATCAGTGATATTGGCCTGTAGTTTTCTTTTTTTGTAGTATCTTTGTCAGGTTTTGGTATTAGGTTGATGGTGGCCTCATAGAATGAGTTTGGAAGTTTACCTTCCTCTGCAATTTTCTGGAAGAGTTTGAGGAGGATAGGTGTTAGCTCTTCTCTAAATTTTTGGTAGAATTCAGCTGTGAAGCCGTCTGGACCTGGGCTTTTTTTTCCTGGAAGATTTCTGATTACAGTTTCAATTTCCGTGCTTGTGATGGGTCTGTTAAGATTTTCTATTTCTTCCTGGTTCAGTTTTGGAAAATTGTACTTTTCTAAGAGTTTGTCCATTTCTTCCACGTTGTCCGTTTTATTGGCATATAACTGCTGATAGTAGTCTCTTATGATCCTTTGTATTTCTGTGTTGTCTGTTGTGATCTCTCCATTTTCATTTCTAATTTTATTGATTTGATTTTTCTCTCTTTGCTTCTTGATGAGTCTGGCTAATGGTTTGTCAATTTTATTCATCCTTTCAAAGAACCAGCTTTTGGCTTTGTTGATTTTTGCTATGGTCTCTTTTGTTTCTTTTGCATTTATTTCTGCCCTAATTTTTAAGATTTCTTTCCTTCTACTAACTCTGGGGTTCTCCAATTCTTCCTTTTCTAGTTGCTTTAGGTGTGTAGAGTTAGGTTATTTATTTGACTTTTTTCTTCTTTCTTGTGATATGCCTGTATTGCTATGAACTTTCCTCTTAGCACTGCTTTTATAGTGTCCCACAGGTTTTGGGTTGTTGTGTTTTCATTTTCATTAGTTTCTATACATATTTTGATTTCTTCTCTGATTTGTTTGTTATTCAGAAGTGTGTTGTTCAACCTCCATATGTTGGAATTTTTAATAGTTTTTCTCCTGTAATTGAGATCTAATCTTAATGCATTATGGTCAGAAAAGATGCTTGGAATGATTTCTATTTTTTTGAATTTATCAAGTTTAGATTTATGGCCCAGGATGTGATCTATCCTGGAGAATGTTCCATGAGCACTTGAGAAAAAGGTGAAATTCATTGTTTTGGGGTGAAATGTCCTATAGATATCAATTAGGTCTAACTGGTCTAATGTATCAATTCAAGTTTGCGTTTCTTTGTTGATTTTCTGTTTAGTTGATCTGTCCATAGGTGTGAGTGGGGTATTAAAGTCTCCCACTATTATTGTGTTATTGTTCATTTCCCCTTTCATACTTGTTAGCATTTGTCTTACATATTGCGGTGCTCCTCTATTGGGTGCATATATATTTATAATTGTTATATCTTCTTCTTGGATTGATCCTTTGATCATTATGTAGTGGCCTTCTTTGTCTCTTTTCACAGCCTTTGTTTTAAAGTCTATTTTATTGGAAATGAATATTGCCACTCCTGCTTTCTTTTGGTCTCTATTTGCATGGTATATCTTTTTCCAGCCCTTCACTTTCAGTCAGTATGTGTCCCTTGTTTTGAGGTGGGTCTCTTGTAAGCAGCATATAGAGGAGTCTTGTTTTTGTATCCATTCAGCCAGTCTTTGCCTTTTGGTTGGGGCATTCAACCCATTTACGTTTAAGATAATTATTGATAAGTATGATCCTGTTACCATTTACTTTATTGTTTTGGGTTCGGGTTTATACACCCTTTTTGTGTTTCCTGTCTAGAGAATATCTTGTAGAATTTGCTGGAGAGCTGGTTTGGTGGTGCTGAATTCTCTCATCTTTTGCTTGTCTGTAAAGCTTTTGATTTCTCCTTCGTATTTGAATGAGATCCTTGCTGGGTACAGGAATCTGGGCTGTAGGTTATTTTCTTTCATCACTTTAAGTATGTCTTGCCATTCCCTCCTGGCCTGAAGAGTTTCTATTGAAAGATCAGCTGTTATCCTTATGGGAATCCCCTTGTGTGTTATTTGTTGTTTTTCCCTGCTGCGTTTAATATTTGTTCTTTGTGTTTGATCTTTGTTAATTTGATTAATATGTGTCTTGGGGTGTTTCGCCTTGGGTTAATCCTATTTGGAAGTCTCTGTGTTTCTTGGACTTGGGTGATTATTTCCTTCCCCATTTTAGGGAAGTTTTCAACTATTATCTCCTCAAGGATTTTCTCATGGTCTTTCTTTTTGTCTTCTTTTGGGACTGCTATAATTCGAATGTTGGAGCGTTTCATATCGTCCTGGAGGTTTCTGAGATTGTCGTCATTTCTTTTAATTCGTTTTTCTTGTTTCCTCTCTGATTCATTTATTTCTGTCATTCTATCTTCTATTTCACTAATCCTATCTTCTGCCTCCGTTATTCTGCTATTTGTTGCTTCCAGAGTGTTTCTGATCTCATTTATTGTGTAATTCATTATATATTGACTGTTTTTTATTTCTTATAGGTCCTTGTTAAATCTTTCTTGCATCTTCTCAGTCCTTGTCTGTAGGCTATTTATCTGTGATTCCATTTTGATTTCAAGATTTTGGATCATTTTCACTATCAATATTCAGAATTCTTTCTCAGGTAGATTCCCTACCTCTTCCTCTTTTGTTTGGTTTGGTGGGCAACCCTCCTGTTCCTTTACCTGCTGAGTATTCCTCTGTCTCTTCATCTTGATTATATTGCTGCGTTTGGGGTGGCCTTTTTATATTCTGGTAATTTGTGGAGTTCTCTTTATTATGGAGCTTCCTTACTGTGGGTGGGGTTGTATCAGTGGCTTGTCTAGGTTTCCTGGTTAGGGAGGCTTGTGTTGGAGTTCTGGTGGGTGGAGCTGGGTCTCTTCTCTCTGGAGTGCAGTGGAGTGATCAGTAATGGGTTATGAGACGTCAGAGGTTTTGGAGTAACTTTGAGCTGCCTGTATATTGAAGCTCAGGGGTGTGTTCCTGTGTTGCTGGAGAATTTGTGTGGTATGTCTTGTTCTGGAACTTCTTGGTCCTTGGGTGGAGCTTGGTTTCACTGTAGGTATGGAAGCATTTGATGAGCTCCTATTGCTTAATGTTCCCTGGATTCAGGAGTTCTCTGATGTTTTCAGGCTTTGGACTTAAGCCTCCTGCTTCTGGTTTTCAGTTTTATTTTTACAGTAGCCTCTAGACTTCTCCATGTATATAGCACCAATGATAAAACATCTAGGTTAAAGATGAAAAGTTTCTCCACATTGAGGGACACGCAGAGAGGTTCACTGAGTTACAAGGAGAAGAGAAGAGGGAGGGGGTAGTTAGAGGTGACTGGAATGAGATGCGGTGAGATCAAAAGAGGAGAGAGCAAGCTAGCCAGTAGTCACTTCCTTATGTGCGCTCCATAGTCTGGACCGCTCAGAGGTATTTATGGAGTTATACAGGGAAGAGGAGAGGGAGGAAGTAGACAGAGGTGGCCAGGAGAATAAGAGAGAGGAATGAGAAGGAGAGAGACAAATCCAGCCAGTAACCAGTTCCTTAGATGTTCTCCACCGTCTGGAACACACAGAGATTCACAGAGTTGGATAGAGAAGAGATGGGGGAGAAAAGAGACAGAGGCCACCTGGTGGAGAAAAAGGAGAGTCCAAAGGAGGAGAGAGTGGTCAAGCCAGTAATCTCACTCTCAGGTAAAATTGGGTAGTGAAGTTTGGGTTTTTAAATGTACAAAATTGACAACAAAAACCGAAGAGCAAAGATTAAAAATCTAGAGAAGAGGTTGGATTTTCAAAAATACAATATTAAAGAAAAGAAGCAGAAGGAAAAAGGAAAAAAGAAAAAAAAAAAGCCATAAGAATTAAAAAAAAAAAAAAAGAAAACCAATAACCACCCAGAGACTATATATGGTGTTTGCCTTAAAAAAAAAAGGTTTTTTTTGAATATTAATAATAGGTTATCGAAATAAAAATTAGAGGAGAAATAGAAGACTTAACTATTAAAAAAAAAAGTCAGAAAAAGAAAAAAAAAGAAAAAGAAAGGAATGATTTTAAAAATAGTAAAAATATTTCTGGCCCTTCTCTGATGTTGTGGGCATTGTGGGGTCACTTCCAAGGCGGTTCCCTCTGTTTAACTTCTTCTTTATGCTGGTTTTTTAGGCTCACTAGTTCAGTCGCGCTGTGGGGAGGGGGGATGCTGCAAACAAATAGCGCTGTCGTGTGCACACAGTGTCTCAGCCCTGCTGTACCTGTCCCTTCTCGAGGTGTACAAACTGCTCCGGCTCTACAATGCTCAGCCGGGGACTGTCTGAGGCCGGCCCTAGGCTGCGTGCACCTCCCTGGTCTAAGCCGCTCAGCTTCGGTGCTCAGGCCACCCTCAGAGGCACAGATTCAGTTGGGACTGCGTTTTGTGCCCTTCCCAGGTCCGAGTAGCTCAGGAGTTTGGCGAGCGCGATAGCTGCGACTTGTCACCTTTTCTGCCTCTGCTGCTCAGTTTTCTGGATGGGCCGCTGGCGCCCCTTGTGAGGCAGATGGTGACTGTCCAGCACCCCCAGAAGTCTTAGCAAAGAAGCCTGTTTGCAGTTTGGTAAGTCAAGTCTCTCTGGGTCTGCAATTGCCCCTTTCCAGCCCTTACGGCTCTGGCTGCCTGTCCCCGGCGGGGGATGGTCTGCAGCCGGCTTTTTCCGTTCCGTCCTTTGTTCTGTGCTCGGTCCTGGAGGTGTCTTATGTTCGAGCTTTTTGCATGGTAGCTATCCCACAGTCTGGTTAGCTCACCCCAGTTAGATCGTTCTGGTTGCGCGTGGGGCGTTCCTGCCGGATTCTTACAAAGCGCTGCAGCCCGCGCCTCCCGAGCGTCCCTGCCCTGCCCCCACTTCCCAGTGGCGGATGCAGGCGTCTGTGCTGCTTTTCCGCTGGGGGAGTTACTGTTGGGCTTGTAATCTCTTGGTTTTAATTATTTCTTCATTTTTCCCTTCTTGTTATGTTGCCCTCTGTGTTTCCAAGGCTCGCCACAGACTCGGCAGGGAGAGTGTTTCCTGGTGTTTGGAAACCTCTCTTCTTAAAATTCCCTTCCCGGGACGGGCTTCCCTTCCCGGGACGGAGCTCCCTCCCCACCTCCTTTGTCTCCTTTTTCGTCTTTTATATTTTTTCCTACCTGTTTTTGAAGACAATGGTCTGCTTTTCTGGTTGCCTGATGTCCTCTGCCAGCCTACAGAAGTTGTTTTGTGGAGTTTGCTCAGCGTTGAAATGTTCTTTTGAGGAATTTGTGAGGGAGAAAGTGGTCTTCACGTCCTATTCCTCCGCCATCTTAGGACCGCCCCTCTGAATGTTGTTTTAAGCCAGCTTTATCACTCTCCTCTTTCACTTTCATCATGAGGCTCGTTAGTTCTTCTTCACTTTCTGCCATATGGGTGGTGTCATCTGCATATCTGAGGTTATTGATATTTCTCCTGGCAATCTTGATTCCAGCTTGTGCTTCATCCAGACCAGCGTTTCTCATGATCTACCCTGCATATAAGTTAAATATGCAGGTTGACAGTATACAGCGTTGACGTACTCTTTTTCCTATTTGGAACTAGTCCGTTGCTCCATTTCCAGTTCTAACTGTTGCTTCCTGACCTGCATACAGATTTCTCAAAGGCAGATCAGGTGGTCTGGTATTCCCATCTCTTTAAGAATTTTCCACAGTGGTGATCCATACAGTTAAAGGCTTTGGTATAGTCAATAAAGCAGAAGTAGATGTTTTTTTGGAATTCTCTTGCTTTTTTGATGATTCAGCGGATGTTGGCAAGTTAATCTCTGGTTGCTCTACCTTTTCTCAATCCAGCTTAAACAAAATTAGAGACATAAAAAGACAGATGTGTTTTTTGTTAGATTTGGAGATGTAAATTACACTCAGTACACACGTATCTATTTGAAGATGTATATATTGATATATTATTTATATAGAAGTATATTTGGTATATATATTTGGTATATATATATAATTATATTATGTGTATACATTGTGTGTGTGTGTATATATTTGTGTATATATATATATATACACATACTTATGTGTATGTTTTTTATCCCTTGAATGATAATCATAGTTGAACTCCTGGACATAGATGGTATAATGAAATAGGAACACATAAATTAGAAACATAAATTTAGATTTTCCGTTTTAGTTACTAGCTGGCTGTGTCTGGAAAATTGATTAATATCCCTGATTTTGTTTTGTTTTCTGTAAAATGAGAATAGTGAAACCAAATTTGCTGGTTGTAGAAAAGGTTAGCGATAAAGCATATGATGGGATCACGGGAGAGTCATTTTATGTTCTGTTTTTACTGTGAGTCATGTTAGCACAGTCAGGCCACAAGACTGTTTATGTCTCAATGTTACTATACTAACAGATTTACATATGAAATGCATGATATTTCTGATTGCTTGGGGACATGATTTTCAAAAGTGGAGTTTGTTAGTACACCTGAGGTGATACTTGGAAATTTAATAGCTAGTATGATTTCATGTCCATAAATCTTTATTCTTGGCTAATGTCACATGAATTTTTATCAACAATAAATAAAAACATGGACTTTGCAATCAGAAAGACTTGGTTTAAAGCCCTGAATTAACTACTTCTTAGTTCTTTGGAGCATTTTATTTACATTTCCTCATTTCTGTAAAAGTCAGTTCAGTTCAGTTCAGTCAGTCACGCAGTTGCATCCAGCTCCTAGAGACCCCGTGGATTGAAGTATGCCAGGCCTCTCTGTCCATCACCAACTACCGGAGCTTACTCAAACTCATGTCCATAGAGTCGGTGATGCCATCCAACCATCTCATCCTCTGTCGTCCCCTTCCCCTTGCTCCTTCAATCTTTAATAGCATCAGGGTCTTTTCAAATGAGACATTTCTTTGCATCAGGTGGACAAAGTATTGGAGTTTCACTTTCAACATCAGTGCTTCCAATGAATATTCAGGCTAATTTCCTTTAGGATGGAATTGTTGGATCTCCTTGCTGTCCAGGCAACTCTCAAGGGTCTTCTCCAAAACCACAGTTCACAAGCATCAATTCTTTGGCTTTCAGCTCTCTTTATAGTCCAACTCTCACATCCATACATGACTACTAGAAAAACCATAGCCTTGATTAGATGGACATTTGTTGGCAAAATAATGTCTCTGCTTTTTAATATGCTGTCTAGGTTGGTGATAACTTTTCTTCCAATGAGTAAGTGTCTTTTAATTTCATGGCTGCAGTCACCATCTGCAGTGATTTTGGAGCCCCCCAAAATAAAGTCTGTCACTGTTTCCACTGTTTCCCCATCTATCTGCCATGAATGATGGGACCAGATGCCGTGATCTTAGTTTTCTGAATGTTGAGCTTTAAGCGAACTTTTTCACTCTCCTCTTTCACTTTTGTCATGAGGCTCGTTAGTTCTTCTTTGCTTTCTGCCATAAGGGTGGTGTCATCTGCATATTTGTGGCTATTGATATTTCTCCCAGCCATATTGATTCCAGCTTGTGTTTCTTCCAGCCCAGCGTTTCTCATGATCTACTCTGTATAGAAGTTAAATGTGCAGGGTGACAATATACAGCCTTGATGTACTCCTTTCCCTATTTGGAACCAGTCTGTTGTTCCAGGTCCAGTTCTAACTGTTGCTTCCTGACCTATATACAGATTTCTCAAGAGACAGGTCAGGTGATCTGGTATTCACATCTCTTTAAGAAAAATCCACAGTTTCTGGTGATCCACACAGTCAAAGGCTTTGGTATAGTCAATAATGCAGAAATAGATGTTTCTCTGGAACTCTCTTGCTTTTTTTGATAATCCAGTGGATGCTGGCAATTTGATCTCTGGTTCCTGTGCCTTTGCTAAAACCAGCTTGAACATCTGAAATTTCATGGTTCACATACTGTTGAAGCCTGGCGTGGAGAATTTTGAGCATTTATTTAATAGTGTGTGAGATGACCACGATTGTGCAGTAGTTTGAATATTCTTTGCTATTGCCTTTCTTTGGGATTGGAATGAAAACTGACCTTTTCCAGTCCTGTGGCCACTGCTGAGTTTTCCAAATTTCCTGGCATGTTGAGTGCAGCACTTTCACAGCACCATTTTTTAGGATTTGAAATAGCTCAACTGGTATTCCATCACCTCCACTAGCTTTGTTCTTAGTGATGCTTCCTAAGGCCCACTTGACTTCACATTCCAGGATGTCTGGCTCTATGTTGGTGATCACGCCATCATGATTATCTGGGTCGTGAAGATCTCTTTTGTACAGTTCTTCTGTGTATTCTTGCCACCTCTTCTTAATATCTTCTGCTTCTGTTAGGTCCATACCATTTCTGTCCTTTATTGAGCCCATATTTGCATGAAATGTTCCCTTGGTATCTCGAGTTTTCTTGAAGTGATCTCTAATGTTTCCCATTCTATTGTTTTCCTCTATTTCTTTACACTGATCACTGAGGAAGGCTTTCTTATCTGTTCTTGCTCTTGTTTGGAACTCTGCATTCAAATGGGTATATATTTCCTTTTCTCCCTTGCTTTTTGCTTCTCTTCTCATCACAGCTATTTGTGAGGCCTCCTCAGACACCCATTCTGCTTTTTTGTATATCTTTTTTGGGGGCATGGTCTTGATCCCTGTCTCCTTTATAATGTTATGAACCTCCATCCATAGTTCATCAGTGACTCTATCAGATCTAATCCCTGGAATGTATTTCTCACTCTACTCTATAATCATAAGGGATTTGATTTAGGTCATACCTGAATGGTCTAGTGGTTTTCCCTTCTTTCTTCAATTTAAGTCTGAATTTGTCAATAAGGAGTTCATGATCTGAGCCACAGTCAGTACCCAGTCTTTTTTTTTTTGCTGACTGGATAGAGCTTTTCCATCTTTGCCAAATTTAATCAGCCTGATTTTGGTATTGACCATCTGGTGAGGTCCATGTGTAGAATCTTCTCTTGTGTTGCTGGAAGAGAGTGTTTGCTATGACCATTGCGTTCTCTTGGCAAAACTCTGTTAGCCTTTGCCCTGCTTCATTCTGTACCTCAAGGCCAAATATTCCTGTTACTCCAGGTGCTTCTTGTCTTCCTACTTTTGCATTCCAGTCCCCTATATTGACAAGGACATCTTTTTTGGATGTTAGTTCTAAAAGGTCTTGTAGGTCTTCATAGAACCATTCAACTTCAGCTTCTTCAGCAGTGCTGTCATGCCATAGGTTTGGATTGCCATGATGTTGAATGGTTTGCCTTGGAAACGAATAGAGATCATTCTGTTGTCACTGAGATTGCACCCAAGTACGCCATTTCAGACTCTTTTTGTTGACTATGATGGGTACTCCATTTCTTCTAAGGGACTCTTGTCCACAGAAGTCAATATAATGATCATCTGAGTTAAATTCACCCATTCTAGTCCATTTTAGTTCACTGATTCCTGAAATGTCAACATTCACTCTTGCCGTCTCCTGGTTGACCACGTCCAATTTGCCTTGATTCATGGACCTAATATCCTAGGTTCCTATGCAATATTGCTCCTTAGAGCACTGGACTTTTTAAATTTGCCTCAGCTTATGAGGCACCCATTTATTGAGCTTTTTCACCTTTCCAACTTGCTTCAAATACTGATTGACAATAAAATGGTCAACGTTGACTTCTTGGGTAACTTTTTGTGTAGTTTTAAGAGGATCAGCTTCAATAGTCCTCTCAGTTTGTCGTTTTCAACTTCCGATGGCTGGCCACAGTGCTCCTCATCTTCAAAACTCTCATCTCCTGCAAACTTCTTGAACCATCACTGCACTGTACGTTCCTTAACAATTCCTGGGCCACATGTGATGTTGATGTTCCGAGTTGTCTCCACTGCTTTACAACCCATTTTGAACTAGAGTAAGAAAATCACTTGGATTTGCTTTTTGTCTAGCATCATTTCCATGGTCTAAAATAAATATAAACAATAAGTAATGCCGTTTGCAAAAAAATCAAGAAATACACATTAAAATACACTTTTATTTAAGAATGTATCCTGCTATCAAATGGCAGAGTTCAACAGTACAAAACCACAAATGCTTTTGCACCAATCTAATAATTTAGCTTTGAGAATTTTCTTTTAAACAGAGAAACAAGGATAGTAGGTCGGAAAAAAGAGAGAGAGAGAGACAACAAAAGGTAATTAAGGAGCATGGCAGTTAGGGTCAAGTTATGATATGACATTTCTGAAAGAGGTAGTTTGAAAGATACTGCCTTAGTCATGGAGTCCTTTAAGAGAGTAACTTTGGAATATGAGTTTATTTTAAAGACTTCCTCAAACCAAGAAAAATCTAGGCAATTTAATAAGTTGGATTTTCTTCCCTTTTTGGTATAAGACCCTCTTCCTTGAGCAGTTTGATTCATATTGAAAATCCCCTAAATGTGCCGATATTATCATCTTAATTAACTTGGACTACCATAACAAATGACTCCAGACTAGGTGGTTTAAATTAAAATTTTTTTTTTCTCTTAGTTATGAAGACTAGGATTCCAAAATCAAGGTACCAACACATTCAGTTTCTGGTAAGAACTTTCTTTTCTGGATTGCAGATGACTGCCTTCTCACAATTTCCTTATATGTTGTGGAGGGAGAAAGGCAGCAAACTCTCTGATGTTTGCTCTTGTGGGAGCACTAATCCCATCATGAGGGCCCCATCCTCAGGCTTATATCTAAATTTAAATATCTCCCAAAGGTCCCATCTCCAAATATCATCACATTAGGGGTTAGGGCTTCAAAATATAAATTTGGGGATGAGGGTGACACAATTCAGTCCATGGAATTATCTTTGTTGAAATAATTTCATTTAGAAAGATAGCACTTGAATTAGACAATATGAAAATGAATTTAAAAAACAAACATGTGAGAGGTTAGAAATAAATGGTCCAGGTGCTTTTGTGCCTTGTGTGTTCATGGAACATTTATGTTGTTGTGTCTAATCTCCACTGGATGAATGTTTGGATATCTGGAGCTGAACTGTCATGGACAAAGCAAAACAAGCTGGGGAAAGTTCTCATGTTTCTGTGATAGGCGCTGCAAAATCAAAGTCTTAACTTATACAGCTGTTCATTTAACAAGATATTTTATTTGTCAGTTCTTTGGGCTGGCTACAGGGTCACTCTTGTTGAACTTACGTCTATCCACTTTCCTATTCATTAACCTTTATAAACATGAAAAAGAAAAATATGAGAATGGTTAGACAGACCAGCAATATTTTTAGTAACAAGACAGATTTCTACCAAGTATGAATTTTCAAGTCTGATCAGAAAATCAAAAGATCCTAAAAGCCAAGATCAATCTCTGACACAATTTAGTACTATGGCAAGAGAGAGCATTCTTCATGCTTTAATATCTAACTGCCATTTGTTCTTTTCCAACATGACAAAGAGAGGAGAAGATAAGTGTGGGTGAAGCTAAAGTGTAGCCATTTGAAACACTGACCCTGGCCTACCCCTATAAGAATTTTACAAAGCTGGCAGTTTTTCTCATAGCTATTTTAGGTTTTTGCCAGCTTATCAAAAAAGTCACATCTTTCAAATTCCTTTAGCATTTTTATCATCCATTATTCAGTAAGGACACTAATCTTGGCTTCTGTTGGGTAATATTTGTACTTCCCATAGTAAATGAGAAAGGTGCCATTACTGTAATGTCATATTCTGTGATGGCAAATTGGACTAATATCATTAATGACATTTTTCTGATGCTAATATACCCATGTTTTATTTTATGTCATCACAAATACAGCATTGGTAATCTAAGAATAAATTAATATATATCCGATGTGAATATTTAAAACTCCTATTTTATATATATATAAAATTATTCATGGACCTATAAAAATTATTTCTTATGTCAAAAGAGGATTGGACTATTGGATTGGAGAAGGATTGGAATGGATTGGAGGATTGGAGTCATACTAAAGAACTTTTCAAAGACTGAGCTTTCTCTGGGCAGAAGTCAGTAGCCTTTCAGAAACAGTGTTCCAATAAGTGTCTAACGGAAAGACTATAATTGAAATAATAATCTAAAAAGTCTTGTGGACTAGGAATCTTCAGTTCACACTGAAATATAAATTAAATTATTCTTTGTCTTATTTCAGTTCAGTTCAGTTCAGTTCAGTCGCTCAGTTGTGTCCAACTTTTTATGACCCCATGGACTGCAGCACCGCCAGGCTTCCCTATCCATCACCAACTCCCAGGGTTTACTCAAACTCATGTCCATTGAGTCAGTGATGCCATCCAGCCATCTCATCCTCTGTCATCCCCTTGTCGTCCCAGCTTCAATCTTTCCCAGCAAAGAGATATTTGTCTTATTTAAATATACATAATTTCAGGACACTGCCAGTAATATAAAATATAGATGTGACTTTCATCCATCCAGGAAGGCAAATGAGGCTTGAGGAAAGGGAGTGTTCTAGCTAAGAAAATGATTCTTCACAATTGGGATTAGTTGGAAAAGTTAGATGCTTTCAAATAGTTAACCTTTTGGGAGACCTAGAGGAAACTGAGAGGTTTGGTATTGCTGTTGTAGTTTCTTCTTCTCCCTTTTAAATTGCATGGTGCTCTTATGGGAATATTGGGCTGTTGTAGTTATTTGTTATATTTGGTTGAATCCACAGAATGTTTGGGTATATCTTGACTTACTTGATTATGTTTCTAGAGTCTTTTCTTTTACTCATTGGATTAGTAGTATATATTATTCAAGATTAGCTCCTGTGGAAATTTAGACTTCGTTTATGAATTGAGAACATTGGTCCCACAGGATGAAATACCAAACACTTGGCTTGATATTTGTGTCCTGGCCTAACTTGACCCTAATATAATTTTGACCTATGCAGTTATACTTTCCCAGTTTCACTAGCTCAGTCATGGATTGTGACTGTGCTAATTTTCTCAAAGGCCACCCTTACTCTGGCTTCTTTATTTTTACTTCAGTTGAACTGTCTATTTTCTTTTCATCTAACCAAATTATATTCAAAATAGCTGATAATGTCATTTTCTCTTCTAACTCGAAATTTAGGTGAAGAATGAACAGATTTCTAAATATTGTGAAATTACTTCACCTGAAGCAGAATAGAAGGCAGCAAAGAGAAGATGATTTTTTCTTTGTTTGTTTTTGGCAATTCAAAGTCTGTTCTAATGGTAGTAATGGGTGAGCAGCCTAAAACCATTTGCTGCAATATATTCAAACGTTTTGTGTTATTTAAATCACCTATTGAAACAATATACCTTACACATTTCTTTGTGATTTGTAATCCATATGTAAAATTCTGAAGAGCAGAGTTTTCTAGGACATAATTGAATAATTTATATAACTTCTTAGAAGTGAAGATGAACATTATGCTGGTTATATTATACCTTGTACTTTTGCAAAGTGAAACCCATTAAATAATCGTCAGTACTACAGAACTAAAGACTAATCAATTATGTCTCATAACCTGGGAGAAAGTCTTCATATATCTAATGTAATTTCTTCAACAAAGATGAACAGTTCATTTAATACTTGTTCTTCTCTTCTGGTCAGCCAAAACGATATTGCCAAAGAGGGAGTGTAAAGGGGCGTGAGGGGAGAAGCAGGAAGAAGGGGAGAAGGGGCTAATAGGGAAGGAGGAAGAGGAGGAGACTTACTTGTCACCTGATGACCCTGACTGTGCTCCACCTGTAGTAAAAAGATACATAAAGAAAATAGAAAGATTCAACTGCTAGAAAAAGTTTTGCTTATTTAATAATAATTCATTAGTTGAAGATATTCAATCTAGTTCAAAAATTAGAGTCCGAAAGATGTGACAGAAAATTTACTGATGTCTGGAAAAGAGAAGAAAAGAAAAATTACCTAGAATGCTTTCTATTATTACAACCACCTGAGTGTCTAACCACTACCTTTCTGTTGGTGTTGAAATAATTCCCTGAAGAGCTAGGGCTTTTTTAATGTTCTTTCATTATTGTAACTTCAGAGCTTAGAATATGGCTGAGCCAAATATGGACTTAAGTATTTTTTTAATAAATTTTCTTGTTTATTCAGTTAAAGTACAATGGATAAATGTATAAAGTACTAGTTATCCGCTATTTTAATTCATATTAGATTATAAATTCTATGCCAGTTAAAAACTAAAACTTGCATTGCTGCCTTGATTCATATTTTGTGTGTAATAATCATCAGCATTAGAAAAAAATAAATAAACACCTAACTAAGTACCCAAGGTGAAACACCTTTGACTGGGCTGATAGGAGAAACAGGAAGTAATTATAAAAGTTGACGCACATGGCAGTTAGATATATTTTTGTGTTATAAATCACAGCACCTATAGGAAAATTATATTCAACACAGTTTTATTCTCATATAGTTAAGTAGAATATTTCCTTTCCATATCTTTTAAAATACTTATTTTAAAAAACTATTATTTATTAGTGGTTCTAGTCTTGCTTTACTTGCTTTATTGACAAATTCATGTAGAATATGTTTCTTAAAAATATATAATATTGGCACACTTATCTAGAGAGAATGATAATAAAATGCATTTTAGTTTAACTGTCCTTTCATTAAGGAAATAACTATGGCCTGTGTGGAATGCTTTTTAAATTCTTGATATTCTACTGTATGAAGCACCTTTTTTCCTCTCAAACTTTTTTTTCTGTGTTATAAAGCCCAAGATACTGGATTAGAGAAATTTTAAGTTAAGCATTATTTAAATGATATATGCCTTGTCATTCTCATTTTCCCAAAATTATTAACAACTATGATTTCATCTTATGCATGGAAAATTCACAAAGAATTATTTTGATTGGTAAAGCAGATACTTATTTATTTGTACTTGCTGTATCTGGTCCCATTACTTCATGGGAAATAGATGGGCAAACTGTGGAAACAGTGTCAGACTTTATTTTGTTTGGGCTCCAAAATCACTGCAGATGGTGACTGCAGCCATGAAATTAAAAGAGGCTTACTCCTTGGAAGAAAAGTTATGACCAACCTAGATAGCATATTCAAAAGCAGAGACATTACTTTGCCAACAATGTTCCATCTAGTCAAGGCTATGGTTTTTCCATTGGTCATGTATAAATGTGAGAGTTGGACTGTGAAGAAGGCTGAGCCCTGAAGAATTAATGCTTTTGAACTGTGGTGTTGGAGAAGACTCTTGAGAGTCCCATGGACTGCAAGGAGATCCAACCAGTCCATTCTAAAGGAGATGAGCCCTGGGTGTTCTTTGGAAGGAATGATGCTAAAGCTGAAACTCCAGTACTTTGGCCACCTCATGCGAAGAGTTGACTCACTGGAAAAGACTGTGATGCTGGGAGGAATTGGGGGCAGGAGGAGAAGGGGACGACTGAGTATGAGATGGCTGGATGGCATCACCAACTTGATGGACACGGGTTTGGGTGAACTCCGGGAGTTGGTGATGGACAGGGAGGCCTGGCATGCTGCAGTTCATGGGGTTGCAAAGAGTCGCACACGACTGAGCGACTGAACTGAACTGAACAGGTAGCAAAATTGCTCCAATGAGAGCTCCAAGGCTCTTGTAAAGTTTGAAATGAAATGCATAACTGGGAAATTCAGAACATTTACCAGACTTTTTAAAATCTACCGGTGAATTAAATGCATTTGTAGATATATATGGGCTTCCCAGGTAGTGCTAGTGGTAAATAATCTGCCTGCCAATGCAGGAGACATAAGAGATGCAGATGCTCTCCCTGGATTGGAAGATTCCCTGTACAAGGGAATGGCAGCCCACTCCAGTATTCTTGCCTGGAGAATTCCATGGACAGAGGAGCCTGGTGGGTCCGTAGGGTTGCAAAGAGTCAGACACAACTGAAGTGACTTGGCATGTGCATGCATGCACATGTGCACAGACACGCACACACACACACACACACACACACACACACACACACACATAGCTGCTAAGATTTTTTAATTTCCATAGTATTATATCATAGACAAGCGATGAATGAGAATTTTAGCTATCAGTCAGTCCTTTGTAATTTTCATTTAGAAGTTTTAAACACTAACATATGGACCAGTTTCTGTGGCACATAAGAATTTTTTCTATATTACTAAGGTAATACTTTCAATGAAAACATGTCCAGGGGCATCAAAATTTATATGTCATTAGTTATATGTGTTCCTTATGAATATATTACTTAACTATTGCTGTAGAAATGGCAACCCACTCCAGTACTCTTGCCTAGAAAATTCCATGGATGGAGGAGCCTGGTGGGGTACAGTCCATGGGGTCACAATGAGTCAGACATGACTGAGCGACTTCACAACTTCATGAATACTTTTAATGAAAACATGTCCAGGGGCATCAAAATTTATGTCATTAGTTATATGTGTTCCTTATGAAGATATTGCTAAACTGTTGCTGTACAACACATTTTCCTAAAACTTAATGGCTTTAAACAGCAAACATTCATACTCCATGATTTTTTGGGTCAGGAATTCAGACAGGGTGCAATAGGGAGAATTTTCCTCTGCTCTGTGATGTTCAAGGTATCAGGTAAAATAAATGCCTTTTCACTCATATTCAGTGATCAGTTATGCCTGTCAACTGTGGGCCAGTGAGAACATCCATGTGGACTTAGATTCCTTACAACATGGCAACTGAGTTCCCCCACCAGTGTTCCAAGACAGAGCCAAATGGAAGGCACAGTGCCTTCTATGACGTAGCCTTGAAATCATAGGATATCATCACATTCTTTTAATCTGAGCAGTCAGTAACGTGGCTTTTTGTTCAGTCACTCAGTCGTCTCCGACTCTTTGTAACCCCATGGACTGCAGGACACCAGGCTTCCCTGTCCTTCACTATCTCCGAGTTTGTTCATACTCCTGTCCATTGAGTCAGTGATGTCATCCAACCATCTCATCTTGTCACCCCCTTCTCCTCCTGCCCTCAGTCTTTCCAAGCATCAGGATCTTTTCCAATGAGTCAGGTCTTCTCATTAGTTGGCCGAATATTGGAGCTTCAGCATCAGTCCTTTCAGTGAATATTCAGGGTTGATTTCCTTTAGGATTGACTGGTTTGATCTCCTTGCAGTCCAAGGGACTCTCAGGGGTTTTCTCCAGCTCCACAATTTAAAAGTATCAATTCTTTGGAGTTCAGCCTTCTTTATGGTCCACCTCTCACATCCATACATGACTACTGGGAAAACCATAGCTTTGACTAGATGGACCTTTGTCGGCAAAGTAATGTCTCTATGTTAGATATGTGTATAAACGTACATATGTGTGTATAAAATGTATGTATGTACAATATGTGTATTATATAACATATATAATATATGCACATGTTTTCACACACACAAACTCTGTACAATAAATTTTTAAATAAACTAACAATCTAGATCACATTTGGAAGAAGACAACCAAAATGACAAAGTAATAAACTTCTCAAAATTATAATTATTGAAGCATGAATGAGCTGAATGTCCTGAATGGACATGTCAGAGAATTCCAAATGGGAGAGGATAGTAGCAGGAGCACCATATACTTGGTGATTAGATAAGAGTTTGGACTGAGGTTTATTTGATTTATTTATGATTTACTTAATTATTAATACTAGTATACGTGATTCGTTAGTCCTTTTCCTAAAACAACCATTATATTAGTCTAGCAGTGCTGCCATAACCAAGCACCACAGGCTGAGTGGCTTTACAGAAATTTATTTTCTCACAGTTCTGGACACTACAGTTTTGGGTTCAAAGTGTCCATAGGTTTGATTTTTTTTCTTTTTAATTTTTTTTTTCCTGAGGCCTTTATCTTTGGCTTGTAAAAGCTGTCTTGTCCCTTTGCCTATACTTGATCTTCCCTCTGTGCACGCCTGAGTCCTTATCCCTCCTTCTTTTAAGACCACAGTTGTATTGGGTTAGGGCCCACCCTGATGACCTCATTTTGACTTAATTACATCTTTAAAAACACTTCCTCTGTATACAGTTTCATTCTGAGGTACTGGGGATTAAGTTCTTCACATAGGAATTTTGGGGGTGGGACATTCTTTAGTCTGTAACATCCTTGAGATATTTTTTTCTGTTTAATAAAATAAAATTTCACTATTTTTAACTTTCTTACTCTGTAGTCAAGAGAGAAGAGGGAGTCAGGAGGAGTTTATAAATACTTGTTCCATGATCCACATTCAAGAATGTCATTGGCTATTTCAGCTTGCATTTGATGTGTCAAACATGCATTTTTGCCTGACACAAACATATTAGTGCTTGAGTTATAGTAGTAAAATAGGTAACCTTGCAAACTGAAGGGCGTCCCTGGTAGCTCACTTGGTAAAAAATCCACCTGCAATGCAGGAGACCTCGGTTCAATTCCTGGGTCAGGAAGATCTGCTGAAGAAGTGTAGGCTACTCACTCCAGTATTCTTGGGCTTCCCTCGTTGCTCGACTGGTAGAGAATCCACCTGCAATGTGGGAAACCTGGGTTCAATCCCTGGGTTGGGAAGATACCCTGGAGAAGGGAAAGGCTACCCACTCTGGTTTTCTAGCCTGGAGAATTCCATGGACTGTATAGTCCATGGGGTTGCAAAGAGTGTCTTTCACTTTACAAATTGAATTCATAATTTTGCATTGTTCTATTTTCCTCTGTCACTCTTGAGGTTTGCATTTTATTCCAGATAATATTTGCATGATGTAAAGATATGTGAAAATAACTCTTCAAATGCTGAAGCAAGAAATAAATTGAGAGTAAACTGATTAAAAAACATGAAATTTCAAGGAATGAAATTTTAAAACAAACCTGATAACTGTCCAAACATGTCACAGGATGAATGGTTGGTATTGTACACAACAGCAAATGTATCAGAATTCAGATAATGTGCGATAAGCATTATTAAATTTAAAGTCACTTTTTGCATTTTATAGTTTGGTCCAGTTTCTAGGATATAGTTATTTTCATGTCTACTTATATATATATTTTTTCCATAATCACTTTGTATTTGAGAATTTAAATAGTTTCTATGCAATTCTTTTACATTTTTAACAATATTCCAAGATGATATTGTCCTTACACAATATGATTGTACAATGTATTTTAAAATTTTAATTATCAAGTTCCCTCTAAATAAATTGGAAGTCTCTACTTGCTTTCCCCAATCCTTTTTTTTTTTTTTTTTTCATTCATCCGTACTTCACTGTATCTTTTTTGGTAATATACTGAAAATTGTGTTTAGTTTGAATAAAGGATCAAGTAAATATAAACTGTAATTATGTGTTTAAAATAGAATTGTTAAAATTTCTGGATACTCAGCACCCTTAATTTTCCCCCTCCTTTCCACTGCAGTACTGCTTCCAGTGACTGGAAGTCGTCACCATTTCTCACTTCACTTATTTCAATAGCATCATCAGTGGTCTTACCTTATCTTTTTCTTGTACTTAGATGTTGCCTAGGCTGTTTGTGGAAAATGTAAAGCTGATTATGTTGCTTCTTTGTTAAATAATTGGTAGCACATCTTCATTAACTTCAGCATCAAATACTAATTATATTTTAGAGGTGCTTAGAAGATCCTTGAGGTATTGGCAGTAACATATGTCTCTGTTCCTTAATTTCTTATATCTCATCTGGATATTATTTTCTCATGGCTTGATTCTTTTTAGCACTCTGCCCCTGGCTAGTATTTTTTTCTTTTCTTAATGCTCACTTCATTTTTCTTTAATCTTTCATTCACTAGACAAATATTTGTTGAGGGCTTCCTGTATTATATATGCATAATGTATTAGTTATATAGTGAGAACTAAGTAACAGGAAGTGAACAAGATAGCAGCAGTACTACTCTTAAAATCTTTGCAGATATAAGAATATTGCTGAATATAAACATAATGGAAAAATATCAACCATTAAATTTACTCTATTACTTTAGAACACTTGATGCATCTTATTTAAATGAGAATCAACATGAAGTATTGTCAGTATCATGGGGACTGAGGCAAATTAATTGAATTCTGGTGTGGCTCCTTCTGGGATCTTCCCTGGTGGCTCAGACTGTAAAGCATCTGCCTACAATGCGGGAGACATGCGTTCGAGCCCTGGGATGGGAAGATCCCCTGGAGAAGGAAATGGCAAACCACTCCAGAGCTCTTGCCTGGAAAACCCCTTGGACAGAGAAGCCTGGTGGCTCCTTCCAAGTCATGTGACCTTGACCAGTGTACAAATGGGGGCAATAATAGTACTTACTGCATAGACTTTTTCTGAGAGATAAAGACAGTACTCTGGTTTTTCCAGTAGTCGTATACAGATGTGCAAGTTAAACCGTAAATAAGGCTGAATGCTGAAGAATTGATGCTTTTGAATTGTGGTGCTGGAAAAGACTCTTGAGAGTCTGGCCTCCCTGGAACTGCAGGGAGATCCAACTGGTCAATCCTAAAGGAAATCAACCCTGAATATTCACTGAAAGGACTGATGCTGATGTTGAAGCTCCAGTATTTTGGCAGCCTGATGCGAAGAGCCAACTCATTGGAAAAGACCCTGATGCTGGGAAATATTGAAGGCAAAAGGAGAAGGAGGTGGTAGAGGATGATATGGTTAGATAGCATCACTGACTCAATGGATATGAATTTGAGCAAACTCTGGGAGATAGTGGCTACAGAGGAGCCTGACATGCTGCAATCCAAGAAGTCGCGAAGAGTTGGTGAACAACAGCAAAAGAAAATACTATAAGCATAAATGCAAAAACTAGGCCTACCATATAATGTTCTTTAAGCATTTGTTAAATAAATACTAGCCTTTCAGTGAGTTAAACTTTACTGGTGGGTTGTTTTGTGGTAAATACATGGATCCTGAACTTTTTTTTTTTTTTTTATGTTTTAAAGTACTCTTGAGGAAACTTTATTCTGAAGACATTAAAGCTCTCTAGAACATGGAAGAATCAGCATGAAAATGAGGAGAGTAAACATGGTTTCTTTTTGCAATTAGAGATAAAGAAAAGTAAAAACAACAACAAAAAAGAGAGAAAAATAGAAAAGTGAACACTTCCAGGACAAAAAGCAAATTCTTTTCTTTTAAGCTTACAATTTGATCATTGATAGTAAACTATTTTGATGAATTGGCATGGTGACTTCAAATGTACTTATAAGTGATAGTTATAAGTTAACCAGGCTTCCCTGGTGTCTCAGATGGTAAAGCGTCTGCCTGCAATGCGGGAGACCCAGGTTTGATCCCTGAGTTGGGAAGATCCCCTGGAGAAGGAAATGGCAACCCACTCTATTACTCTTGACTGGAAAATTCCATGGACAGAGGAGCCTGGGAGGCTACAGTCCAAGGGGTCACAAAGAGTTGGACATGACTGAGCAACTTCATTTTCTTTTCTTTTTATGAGTTAACCATACTCTAGGTATCCTTAGTAATTTGAATGTCTTAATCCTTCATGGAAAAGAAAGATGCCTCTCCTAATAAATCTTTGGCCTTTTTTGTGAACATTTTAGAATTTATTGCTTTTTTAGTGCTTTAAATTGATTTTATAAATTAAAAGTCCAAACAAAGAAGTTTAATAATTAAATCAAACAGTGTTGATATATAAAACTGGAGAGAAAAGTCAACTTAAAATATCAATGTATAGGTTTTGCATCTCAGTTTATTATGAGTGTGAAAGAAACATTTTGTAATAATGGAGAATCGTTTCATATGATAACACATTCTTTGAGGTGTAATAAAAGGTTACATGGTGAAATCAGACTATTCAATCTTAAACCTAGAAATGATTTCTATTCTGTCCCAAGTTATACTGATTTTGAACTTTGAAGTCCAGTAGGTTTAATCATTTTTGGTGTTCATATATTTTAACTACCTAGAAATAAATGAGATTAGTGCTTACAACAAAAACTTAGAGTAAGTAACTCTTATGATGCTTACGCATTTTCATTCATCTTTAAAACCTATTTTTATAATCTCATAATCAATGATCAGTTTCTCATGTCTGAATCATTCTTTTCATAGTAACTGATGTTTGCTGATAACTTACCTCCTCTGGATGTAGTTCTAGCAGTTATACGTGTGACCTTCTCAGAATGCCCAGGTGGGTGATCCCAATCTTGGGGAAAAGGCTTTATCTATCCAGAAAGAAATAGGGCCTTTAATTTTTCAGTCAGCCTTCCTCTGACATTCCTAGTAACAGAAGCCTATGATGGAATTGTCTGCAATACATTTACAACAACAATTCTTCTCAAAGAAGATCAAATTTAGCACATAAATTTGTAAGTTAGTGCCTCAAATAATTATTTGCATCTTTGGTTGGAAGCAATAGTGAAAAATGTATTGATTTTTTTTTCAATTAATAGCAGCTGGAAACCTACTTGAATATGCAGAACCTTGACACTAACTCATGCCTTTAAAATTACTATTAAATAATTACCTGCTTTTCCATAAAATTGCATTTTTAAAATTTAGAAGTTAACAAAATTTCATAGATTTGAGAGCTAGCTTTATAAGGACAATTAAATATTGTGAGTAATTAAAATTTGAGAATTCCTGTTTGTTTTCATTCTCTGCTCTCTCTAAGCCGTTTTTCCCATCATAGAGTTAAATCTGAATGATGAACCATTTATACTTGATGAGATTTGAAAAGTGTAGAAATCATCCTTGCCTCAAGCTCAGGTTCGTACAACTTTGACAGTCGCTAAACGTGCCACTGTACCTCAGTCACTTAGATTAAAATCAAAAGCCCCTGGAAGTATGGAAATAGATGAATTTGAGGGAAATTTATGAAATTAGTATTATCCCTTTATCTATTTTAGAATAATCAACTAGTCTAGTCACAATGCCTTTTGAAAATGTGATTTTTGTAGGCAAGAGAAAGGAAGAAGGAGGAAGCCTTCAGAAAATGAGATTGAATTTAGAATCATTAAATTAGAAAAATGAGTTTTCCTGAAGGAATTTCAAGAAGCTGTACTGACATGAGGCCAATATCAGTATTTCACACATGTTCATCCACTCTGTTCTCAGGACTATATTTTAACATATGTTTTATTTTTACTGTCTATAAAAGTAAGAAAAGATCACCATAGGAAATTTGGAAAGCACTAAACACTATATAGAGGAAAATGAAGTTGCCTGCTCTCGAAGACCCCAGATTTTAACTCCTATAGTAATTTTAAATGGTGTAGTGTAAAAGCAATTTTTCTCATTATAAGAAAAGTGTGCCTTCTTGTTTTGTAAAGTACAAAATAATTCAGTTCAGTTCAGTTCAGTTGCTCAGTCCTGTCTGACTCTTTGCGACCCCATGAATTGCAGCATGCCAGACCTCCCTGTCCATCACCAGCTCCTGGAGTTCACTCAAACTCACGTCCATCGAGTGGGTGATGCCATACAGCCATCTCATCCTCTGTCGTCTCCTTCTCCTCCTGCCCCCAATCACTCCCAGCATCAGAGTCTTTTCCAATGAGTCAACTCTTTGCATGAGGTGGCCAAAGTACTGGAGTTTCAGCTTTAGCATCATTCCTTCCAAAGAACACCCTGGCTTATCTCCTTTAGAATGGACTGGTTGGATCTCCTTGCAGTCCAAGGGACGCTCAGGAGTCTTCTCCAACACCACAGTTCAAAAGCATCAATTCTTTGGCGCTCAGCTTTCTTCACAGTCCAACTCTCACATCCATACATGACCACTGGAAAAACCATAGCCTTGACTACACAGACCTTTGTTGGCAAAGTAATGTCTCTGCTTTTGAATATGCTATCTAGGTTGGTCATAACTTTTCTTCCAAGAAGTAAGCGTCTTTTAATTTCATAGCTGCAGTCACCATCTGAAGTAATTTTGGAGCCCCCCAAAATAAAGTCTGACACTGTTTCCACAGTTTGCCCATCTATTTCCCATGAAGTGATGAGACCAGATGCCATGATCTTGGTTTTCTGAATGTTGAGCTTTAAGCCAACTTTTCACTCTCCTCTTTCACATTCATCAAGAGGTTTTTTAGTTCCTCTTCACTTTCTTCCATAAGGGTGGTGTCATCTGCATATCTGATGATATTGATATTTCTCCCGGCAATCTTGATTCCAGCTTGTGCTTCTTCCAGACCAACGTTTCTCATGATTCACTTTGCATATAAGTTAAATAAGCAGGGTGACAATATACAGCCTTGACGTACTCCTTTTCCTATCTGGAACCAGTCTGCTGTTCCATGTCCAGTTCTAACTGTTGCTTCCTGACCTGCATATAGGTTTCTCAAGAGGCAGGTCAGCTGGTCTGGTATTCCCATCTCTTTCAGAATTTTCCACAGTTTATTGTGAACCACACAGTCAAAGGCTTTGGCATAGTCAATAAAGCAGAAATAGATGTTTTTTCTGGAACTCTCTTGCTTTTTCCATGATCCAGCAGATGTTGGCAATTTGATCTCTGGTTCCTCTGCCTTTTCTAAAACCAGCTTGAACATCTGGAAGTTCATGGTTCATGTATTGCTGAAGCCTGGCTTGGAGAATTTTGAGCATTACTTTACTAGCGTGTGAGATGAGTGCAATTGTGCGGTAGGTTGAGCATTCTTTGGCATTGCCTTTCTTTGGGTTTGGAATGAAAACTGACCTTTTCCAGTCCTGTTGCCGCTGTTGAGTTTTGCAAGTTTGCTGGCATATTGAGTGTAGTATTTTCACAGCATCATCTTTCAGGATTTGAAACAGCTCAACTGGAATTCCATCACTTCCACTAACTTTGTTTGTAGTGATGCTTTCTAAGGCCCACTTGACTTCACATTCCAGGATGTCTGGCTGTAAGTGAGTGATCACACCATTGTGATTATCTTGGTCGTGAATATCTTTTTTGTACAGTTCTTCTGTGTATTCTTGTCAGCTCTTCTTAATATGTTCTGCTTCTGTTAGGTCCATACCATGTCACTCCTTTATTGAGCCCATCTTTGCATGAAATGTTCCCTTGGTGTCTCTAATTTTCTTGAAGAGATCTCTAGTCTTTCCCATTCTGTTGTTTTCCTCTGTTTCTTTGCATTGATCGCTGAGGAAGGCTTTCTTATCTCTTCTTGCTATTCTTTGGAAGTCTGCATTCAGATGCTTATATCTTTCCTTTTCTCCTTTGCTTTTCACTTCTCTTCTTTTCACAGATATTTGTAAGGCCTCCTCAGACAGCCATTTTGCTTTTCTGCATTTCTTTTCCATGGGCATGGTCTTGATCCCTGTCTCCTATACAGTGTCACGAACCTCTTTCCATAGTTCATCAGGCACTATCTTTCAGATCTTGTGTCTTAAATCTATTTCTCACTTCCATTGTATAATCATAAGGGGTTTGATTTAGGTCATACCTGAATGGTCTAGTGGTATTCCCTACTTTCTTCAATTTAAGTCTGAATTTGGTAATAAGGAGTTCATGATCTGAGCCACATTCAACTCCTGGTCTCATTTTTGTGGACTGTATAGAGCTTCTCCATCTTTGGCTGCAAAGAATATAATCAATCTGATTTCATTGTTGACCATCTGGTGATGTCCATGTGTAGAGTCTTCTCTTGTGTTGCTGGAAGAGGGTGTTTGCTATGACCAGTGCATTTTCTTGGCAAAACTATATTAGTCTTTGCCCTACTTCATTCTGTATTCCAAGGCCAAATTTGCCTGTTATTCCAGGTGTTTCTTGACTTCCTACTTTTGCATTCCAGTCTGCTATAATGAAAAGGACATCTTTTGGGGGTGTTAGTTCCAAAAGGTCTTGTAGGTCTTCATAGGACCGTTCATCTTCAGCTTCTTCAGCATTACTGGTTGGGGCATAGACTTGGATTACCGTGATACTGAATGGTTTGCCTTGGAAACGAACAGAGATCATTCTGTCGTTTTTGAGATTGCATCCAAGTACTGCATTTTGGACTCCTTTGTTGACTATGATGGCTACTCCATTTCTTCTGAGGGATTCCTGCCCACAATAGTAGATATAATGGTCATCTGAGTTAAAGTCACCCATTCCAGTCCATTTTAGTTCGCTGATTCCTAGAATGTCGACATTCACTTTTGCCATCTCCTGTTTGACCACTTCCAATTTGCCTTGATTCATGGACTGACATTCCAGGTTCCTATGCAATATTGCTGTTTACAGCATTGGACGTTGCTTCTATCACCAGTCACATCCACAACTGGGTACTGTTTTTGCTTTGGCTCCATCCCTTCATTCTTTCTGGAGTTATTTCTCCACTGATCTCCAGTAGCATATTGGGCACCTACTGACCTGGGGAGTTCCTCTTTCAGTATCCTATCATTTTGCCTTTTCATACCGTTCATGGGGTTCTCAAGGCAAGAATACTGAAGTGGTTTGCCATTCCCTTCTCCAGTGGACCGCATTGTGTCAGACCTCTCCACCATGCCCTCCCGTCTTGGGTGGCCCCACATGGCATGGCTTAGTTTCATTGAGTTAGACAAGGCTGTGGTCCTAGTGTGATTACATTAGGGCCATTGTGCGCAGCTGCGATGACGTGCAGAGCGTGGGCGTCCGCGAAGATGTGCAGAGCCTGGCCAGGAGGAGCTACCCCACGTCCGAGGTCAGGGGCGGCAGCCTAAAGCAGTTATCTCACTTCTGAGGACAGGGGTGGTGTCCGAGAGTGCCAGGCTGCGACAGTGCAGGAGCAGCCAAGAGGAGCTACCCCTGCCCGAGGCCAGGGGTGGCGGCCGCCAGGAGCTGCCCCACATCCAAGGAGCGGTCGCTGCAGGGGTGCCAGAGGGCCTAGAGGAGCTATTCCATGTTCAAGGTCGAGAGGGGCGCAGATAAGGAGATACCCCTAGTCCAAGGTAGGGAGCAGCGGCTGTGCTTTGCTGGAGCAGCTGTGAAGAGATACCCCACGTCCAAGGTAAGAGAAACCCAAGTAAGATGGTAGGTGTTGCAAGAGGGCAGACACACTGAAACCTAAATCACAGAAAATTAGTCAATCTACTCACACTAGGACCACAGCCTTGTCTAACTCCAAGGAGTAAGCGTCTTTTAATTTCATGGCTGCAGTCACCATCTGCAGTGATTTTGGAGCCCAAAATTTAAAGTCTGACACTGTTTCCACAGTTTCCCCATCTATTTCCCATGAAGTGATGGGACCAGATGCCATGATCTTAGTTTTCTGATGTTGAGTTTGAAGCCAACCTTATCACTCTCCTCTTTCGCTTTCATCAAGGGGCTCTTTAGTTCCTCTTTGCTTTCTGCAATAAGGGTACTTTCATCTGCATATCTGAGGTTATTGATATTTCTCCCAGCAATCTTGATTCCATATTGTCTTTCATCCAGTCCAGCATTTCTCATGATATACTTTGCATGTAAGTTAAATAAGCAGGGTGACAATATACAGCCTTGACATACTCCTTTCCCGATTTGGAACTGGTCTGTTATTTCATATCCAGTTCTAACTGTTGCTTCTTGACCTGCATACAGATTTCTCAAAGGCAGGTCAGGTGGTCTGGTATTCCCATTTCTTGGTATTCCCTCCTAGAGATCTAGGTAAATGTTTTCATCTGGTCAGAAGTTTATTGCTCTAATTCTTGAGAGATATCTCTAGAAGAAATTAAGACTTTTTTAAAACTTGGGAGAAGAGAGAACATTTCTTTCTTGCCCACAGGAAAATACTACCATTAAGCATATTTCTTGGAATATACAAGTTATTTTACTAAGTATTTGTTGAATAAGTGAATGTTATCTCAGAGGAATGAATCAGTAATTTTCATCCTTAGTCTGTTTCATCACTAGCAGTGTTTAAGGCAACAGTGAAAATTTAAAACATAATATAGTTTTATTCTCCCAGCTGTGATAAATTTATTTGTTTTGGACTCAAAGCTCATGCCAAGAATAAGTAGAGAAAATTAAGTTAAAGAATTAATTTGATGGTATTGGAGAGATGATGAGGAAACCTGAGCTCCTCATCTTTGACACGTGCTGGGCAGAAATCTTTGACTCTTGAGTGCCACAAGAGTGCTTCGGATTCAGCTTTGCTTTTAGTGGTCATCTGTGTTATATCTTAGACTCCAGTGCTAAGCAGATTAATAATTCACCAGATACTTTTAGGGTAAAATTGAAGAACACTGGGATCATTTCTTACATCTCTTTTCTTTGAGATCACAGCTCTACACTATTTGGCTGACTTGCATGCTCCAGTTGTATTTTTGTCCTCTCTTTCACTAATGTGTGCTGTCATCTTTAGTATTTGCTTCTTTCTACATCATTGTCCCAGTCATGGTTCTTGAAATGAGTACTGAGATCAGTGATTATTGGTCATTCATTTATAATCAACTCAAATATCATTTCCACTGCTATCAGTTTTTATTTCTTTGCTGCACTTTGATTTCTATTGACAAATGACTTCCTTTGATTATCCATTTTTTATAAAATGTCACCTGGGTTTATTACTGGGAGAGAAGGAAGCAATGCACCTATACACTTAGACCTCTGTGCTTAAACTGAGTATCAGCCTGCATCTCCATGACAGGCTTTGAAAGAAGCAGTATGTGTGTCACTGGTCATGATTAGCATCTCTTATTTGTGTAGTGATTTGTGGAGATTGGGCTTCCCTTGTGGCTCAGCTGGCAGAGAATCCACCTGCAATGCAGGAGACCTGGGTTGGGAAGATCCCCTGGAGAAGGAAAAGGCTATCCACTCCCGTATTCTGTCCTGGGGAATTCCATAGACTGTATAGTCTTTGGGGTCACTAAGAGTCAGACACAACTGACAGACTTTCACTCACTCACTCACTCACTTGTGAAGATGAACTGTGTTTAATTTGTGTACTTCTTATTTTTCAATGAAAAGCTTTTATAAATGGAAGAATTATAAAGTGTAGGCAACACATTTTCCACTGTGTAGCTTAAAGAAAGAAAAGAAAAAGTACTAAGGTCAGTGGAAAGACAGACTAGGAAGTGATAATTAAAGATAATTTAATGATAATATTTTAGTTGAATTATCTCATTTGACTGAAATTTAAAAGAATAGTTAAATAATTATGACATTTATGATTATTATTTCTAATAAAACAGTTTGCCGGGAGGATTCATACCATTCTGTGGTTTCATGTGCTGCTGTAGTTCTCACTCCTGTGGAACCCCCCATAGAGATGAAGAAAAGAGAAGAACTCAAATTGCGTGAACCTTCAAAACAGTAAGTTGTTCATTTGGTTTTTCAAGTTTTGTAAACTTTATTAGATAATTAGATAACTGATCAAAGTTAGATCCCTCAGAAATTGTGATTTATAATGAATATATTGATATTAGTATATTGAGAGAACAGAAATAAATTATGCATATTAAAAAAATGATTTATCCTGTAATGCCTCAATGAATAACTTCTGTCTTCTGAGGTTCTGTGTTTGAACTATATACCATTCAGGTTTCACTTTGATACCTTTTCTCGGTGATGTGAGTAAGTAGACTGAAGGCTTTATTTTCTTAATACTACGATTATGTATGTACTGTTCTTGGAACCCTTATTTTATAGTTGTAAGCTTCAATGGTGCAAAATATGAACATTTTCATATATACATTTCTTGGGCTTAAACAGGTTTGTACTTTATAAGTAATTTATTTTTAACTTTACACTGGTTAAAGTTTGCATATTTTTCCATTTAAACATATCAAGTGTCACTTAAATTTAAATTTGATCTTTTATTGAATAAATAATACTTTTTCTTATAATGGACGAAAGAATTAAATTCATAGTAGTAAATATAAGATACATGAAGTTGAAGTATCTAATAAACTACATTTATTTCTAGTTATGTATTAAGTAAATTAAAAGGGACAACCAACTTGTGAAAGTGTTGCCATGCTTGCTTTAAAGTCTTAGCTTGGAGACTAGGGGATGTATGGTGTTGCCAAGGCTTCCTGGCAACAGAAGGAGTTACCCTGAAGTACCTAGTGTTTTCTTCTATTCAGTTCAGTTCAGTCACTCAGTTGTGTCCAATTCTTTGCGACCCCATGAACTGCAGCATGCCAGGCCTCCCTATCCATCACAAACTGCTGGAGTCTACCCAAACCCATGTCCATTGAGTTGGTAATGCCTTCCAATCATCTCATCCTCTGCTGTCCCCTTCTCCTCCTACCCTCAATGTTTCCCAGCATCAGGGTCTTCTCAGATGAGTCAGCTTTTTGCATCAGGTGGCCAAAGTATTGGAGTTTCAGCTTCAACATTAGTCCTTCCAATGAAGACTCAGGACCTTTAGGTTGGACTGGTTGGATCTCCTTGCAGTCCAAGGGACTCTCAAGAGTCTTCTCCAACACCACAGTTCAAAAGCATCAGTTCTTCAGTGCTCAGCTTGTTTTATACTCCAACTCTCACATCCATACACGACTACTGGAAAAACAATAACCTTGACTGGATGGACCTTTGTTGGCAAAGTAATGTCTCTGCTTTTTAATATGCTATTTAGGTTAGTCAAAACTTTCCTTCCAAGGAGTAACCGTCTTTTAATTTCATGGCTACAGTCACTATCTCCAGTGATTTTGGAGCCCAAAAAACTAAACTCAGCCACTGTTTCCACTGTTTCCCCATCTATTTGCCATGTAGTGATGGGACCGGATGCCATGATCTTAGTTTTCTGAATATTGAGCTTTAAGCCAACTTTTTAACTCTCCTTTTTCACTTTCATCTATTAGATTAACTTTATCATACTTGTTTGTTTCTTGATGTCTTTCTCCTGGATATGTTCCTGAAGACCAAGTTTCCTGGAATATGATAGTGTCTGATACTCTGTGAAATCAATTAGAAAATCTCTTAATGTTATATACAGTAATGTTGAATTCAAGTGGAGCAATGTTTATATTTGATGGCATGAAAATAGTGTTAATATTCTCATTGTAGAGGAAAGAAATACTAACCAATTCAGAAATAATGATTGTAATTCATTTTTAATACAATCTAAAAGTGAACTACTGTTAATATAGTGTAATTTTTAGGTTTGAAAAGCCTTTTTTTGTCTAATAGGAAGAAAGTTACATCTCACATATGCCAGTTGAATTATATTAGAAAACTCAAATGCATTTTTTGCAAGGTATGTGAGTTTATATATTTGTAAGTTGAATTTTAAATTCCTTAATTATCTTTTAGTGACTCTATTTGAAACTGGTGAATCGTATTATTTGCTTACATAAAATATATTTTCCATTCTTAGTGACTTCATAAATATTCATTCGTCTTTATTTAGGTCTATATTGAAGTAGACAGTACTTGTTAACTGGTTATTTCTGTTACCCTACATTCACTCTGATACTCCTCTGTGTTCTCTGAATCTACTTTCTTTTTTAAACACTCTCCCTTAATAGGATTAGTCTTTTTTTTTTCAAGTTTTGTTTTTGTTTTTCTGAATCAGAGAGATATTAGTTAAAAACTTCTCTACATATTAGGAGAACATTTGAGACATTTTACTTTACACTCTTTGTCTTTTTTTGTCTGTTATGAGCATGATATCACCGTCTTTACAGGGTCATTTTGAGTGTTATGTGAAGTGATATTGTTAAAGGATCTGAAATCTAAAAATCCACGGAAGTTTTAGTTATGTTTCCCCTTTCATAGCTTCCAACTATCAACATTATTGATCTGATGATTTACAGATACATACTCTTCTCCTGAAGACTCTTCCTAATGCAATCTAATGTATCAAGTTCTTCATTTGGCTTGTCTAACTAGGTGTCCTACCAGAATCTTACACTAGGTTTGTTTGAACCAAATTAATGACTCCTCTATCCCCCTCAAACGCTTCCCAGGTGGTGCTAGTGGTAAAGAACCCACCTGCCAGGGCAGGAGATATAAGAGAGGAAGGTTCAATCCCTGGATTGGGAAGATACCCTGGAGATTGAAATGGCAACCCACTCCAATATTCTTGTTTGGAAAAATCCCATGGACAGAGGAGCCTAACAGGCGGCAGTCCATAGGGTTGCAAAGAGCTGGATATGACTGAAGCGACTTAGCACTAGCCCCCTCAAGCTTTTTCCTTCTGATGTCTATATTTATGTAAAGCAATCATTATTCTTATTTTCTTAAAAATTTCAATATGTTTTTCCCTCACACTCACATTCAATTAGTTATTGATTACTTCATTAATGTTTGTATTATATTTTTGTTACCATTTGAGCTGACCAGAAAGGCATATACTTCTCATATTTCAGATCTCTTCTAACATGTGTGTTCAGTGTGAGCTTAATGAAGCCATTCAAATAGTGGTTATCTATCAAATGGAGATTACGTGTGACCTCCATACCTCACACTGCTGTTTTAAGAATTAAGTGATGAGTATGGCTGTGTGGCTGGAAGATCCCATGGAGAAAGCAATGGCTACCCACTCCAGTATTCTTGCCTGGAGAATTCCATGGACAGAGCAGCCTGGTGGGCTACAATCCATGAGGTCTTAAAGAGTCAAACACAACTGAGCAACTAATACTTTACTTTCTCATGACTGTATGACAGGAACACAGTATAATTCAGATGTAGTGATTAATTTAAAACTCTTAGTTACCAATGAGAGAAGCCTCAATGTAAATTGATTTCTGAAAAATCAAGGGTGGTGGTTGTAATTGGCTCATGTAATTGAAAGTATGGAGGTAGAAAAATTCCTGAAGTATGGTTAAATCTGGTACTCAGACAATATCATGGAGAGTTATTTTCTCGATCTGCATCTCTTTTCTCTGCTTTCTGATCTGTAGTTTCTACTTTCAGGGAGGTTCCTCTAGTGATATTAGTGCCTTCAGGAGGTTCTGCAATGAAGTTTTATTTTTTAATCAAATCCAGAGGTAATAAATGGTTTCTCATTCCCTTTAATCCAAACAATGAGTGTCCTATATATGAGTGTCATTGGCTTTGACCAGCTTAGCTTATTTGACATGACTCTGTTGAAGCGATCACTATACCCAAGAATATTTGATGATTTGATTGACTAGAACCAGGTGACTTGACAAACCCTGGAGGAGAGTGTGGAGATAAGAGGAAAAAGCAGGTCTACTCTCAGAATATGGGTCATCTTGGTAGAAGAAGGCAGGTATGGATGCTGGGAAGTCAAAACAATGGATGCTCAAATAGGTAGTAATATTAGTAACATTAATTTTAAAACTCAGAATTATTTATTATTTTTAAACTATAGACTTCTAAATACATTAAAATACAACTCAATTCAGTTTAGTTGCATCCAATTCTTTGTGACCCCATGAATTGCAGCACACCAAGGCTCCCTGGCCATCACCAACTCCCGGAGTTCACTCAAACTCAGGTCCATTAAGTCACTGATGCCATCCAGCCATCTCATCCTCTGTCGTACCCTTCCCTCCTGCCCCTAATCCTTCCCAGCATCAGAGTCTTTTCCAATGAGTCAACTCTTCACATCAGGTGGCCAAAGTACTGGAGTTTCAGCTTTAGCATCATTCCTCCCGAAGAGCACCCAGGACAAATCTCCTTCAAAATGGACTGGTTGGATCTCCTTGCAGTCCAAGGGATGCTCAGGAGTCTTCTCCAACACCACAGTTCAAAAGCATCAATTCTTTGGCACTCAGCTTTCTTCACAGTCCAACTCTCACATCCATACATGACCACTGGAGAAACCATAGCCTTGACTAGACGGACCTTTGTTGGCAAAGTAATGTCTCTGCTTTTGAATATGCTATCTAGGATAGTCATAACTTTTCTTCCAAGGAGTAAGCATCTTAATTTCATGGCTGCAGTCACCATCTGCAGTGATTTTGGAGCCCAACAAAATAAAGTCTTCCACTGTTTCCCCATCTATTTCCCATGAAGTGATGGGACCAGATGCCATGATCTTCGTTTTCTGAATGTTGAGCTTTAAGTCAACTTTTTCACTCTCAAGAGGCTTTTGAGTTCCTGTTCACTTTCTGCCATAAGGGTGGTGTCATCTGCATATCTGAAGTTAGTGACATTTATCCCAGCAGTCTTGATTCCAGCTTGTGCTTCTTCCAGCCCAGCATTTCTCATGATGTACTCTGCATAGAAGTTAAATAAGCAGGGTGACAATATACAGCTTGACGTACTCCTTTTCCTATTTGGAACCAGTCTGTTGTTCCATGTCCAGTTCTAACTGCTGCTTCCTGACCTGCATATAGGTTTCTCAAGAGGCAGGTCAGGTGGTCTGGTATTCCCAACTCTTTCAGAATTTTCCACAGTTTATTGTGATCCACACTGTCAAAGGCTTTGGCATAGTCAATAGAAAAGAAATACATGTTTTTCTGGAACTCTCTTGCTTTTTTGATGATCCAGCAGATGTTGGCAATTTGATCTCTGGTTCCTCTGCCTTTTCTAAAACCAGCTTGAACATCTGGAAGTTCATGGTTCACATATTGCTGAAGCCTGGCTTGGAGAATTTTTAGCATTACTTTACAAGTCTGTCAGATGAGTGCAATTGTGCGGTAGTTTGAACATTCTTTGGCGTTGTCTTTCTTTGAGATTGGAATGAAAACTGACCTCTTCCAGTCCTGTGGCCACTACTGAGTTTTTCAAATTTGCTGGCATATTGAGTGCAAAATTTTCACACATCATCTTCCAGGATTTGAAATAGCTCAACTGGAATGCCATTACTTCCACTAACTTTGTTCATAGTGATGGTTCTAAGGCCCACTTGACTTCACATTCCAGGATGTCTGGCTCTAGGTGAGTGATCATATCATCGTGATTATCTTGGTTGTTAAAATTTTTGGTATAGTTCTTCTTTGTACTCTTGCCACCTCTTCTTAATATCTTCTGCTTCTGTTAGGTCCATACCATTTCTGTCCTTCATCAAGCCCATCTTTGCATGAAATGTTTCCTTGGTATCTCTAATTTTCTTGAAGAGATCTCTAGTCTTCCCCATTCTCTTGTTTTCATCTGTTTCTTTGTGTTGATCATTGAGGAAGGCTTTCTTATCTCTCCTTGCTATTCTTTGGAACTCTGCATTCAGATGCTCATATCTTTGCTTTTCTCCTTTGCTTTTGCTTCTCTTCTTCTCACAGCTATTTGTAAGGCCTCCCCAGAAAGCCGTTTTGGTTTTTTGCATTTCTTTTCCATGGGGATGGTCTTGATCCCTGTTTCCTGTACAGTGTCATGAACCTCAGTCCATAGTTCATCAGGCACTCTATCTATCAGATCTAGGCCCTTAAATCTGTTTCTCACTTCCACTGTATAATCATAAGGGATTTGAATTAGGTCATACCTGAATGGTCTAGTGGTATTCCCTACTTTCTTCAATTTAAGTCTGAATTTGGCAATAAGGAGCTCTTTGTCTTGGCAGTCAGCTCCCGATCTTGTTTTTGTTGACTGTATAGAGCTTCTCCATCTTTGGCTGCAAAGAATATAGTCAATCTGATTTCGGTGTTTGACCATCTGGTGATATCCATGTGTAGAGTCTTCCCTTGTGTTGTTGGAAGAGGGTATTTGCTATGACCAGTACGCGCTCTTGGCAAAACTCTATTAGCCTTTGCCCTGCTTCATTCCATATTCCAAGGCCAAATTTGCCTGTTACTCCTGGTGTTTCTTGACTTCCTACTTTTGCATTCCAGTCCCCTGTAATGAAAAGGGCATCTTTTTTAGGTGTTAGTTCTAAAAGGTCTTGTAGGTCTTCATAGAACCGTTCAACTTCAGCTTCTTCAATGTTACTGGTTGGGGCATAGACTTAGATGACTGTGATATTGAATGGTTTGCCTTGGAAACGAACAGAGATCATTCTGTCGTTTTTGAGATTGTATGCAAGTACTGCATTTCGGACTCTTTTGTTGACTATGATGGCTACTCCATTTCTTCTGAGGAATTCCTGCCCACAGTAGTAGATATAATAGTCATCTGAGTTAAATTCACCCATTCCAGTCCATTTTAGTTCACTGATTCCTAGAATGTTGATGTTCCCTCTTGCCTTCTCCTGTTTGACCACTTCCAATTTGCCTTGATTCATGGACCTAACATTCCAGGTTCCTATGCAATATTGCTCTTTACAGCATCCTACCTTGTTTCTATCACCAGTCACATCCACAGCTGGGTATTGTTTTTCTTTGGCTCCATCCCTTCATTCTTTCTGGAGTTATTTCTCCACTGATCTCCAGTGGCATATTGGGCACCTACTGACCTAGGGAGTTCCTCTTTCAGTATCCTATCATTTTGCCTTTTCATACTGTTCATGGGGTTTTCAAGGCAAGAATACTGAAGTGGTTTGCCATTCCCTTCTCCAGTGGAACACATTGTGTCAGACCTCTCCACCATGACCTGCCCATTTTGGGTGGCCCCACAGGACATGGCTTAGTTTCATTGGCTTAGTAACATTTAGCATGTTACTCAAATCTAAATATTTATCAAACCACAGATTGAGGAAAGAGCACCTCATGAAATGCACATTAAATTCGGAATCTGTGGAAAATGAAAGAATACAGCTTCCATGATTGGTAATGGATTACTTTTTTGTGCTTCTTTTTAGAAATTTTTGTTGAGATACACAGAATCTATTTATACATACCATGGCTCAATATCTGCAACTAAGGGATTTTATGGAAAATTGTACAGATAGAAATATGGAGGTGAAAACAGGAGTGAGAATTTACTCGGTTATTTCTTTGTGCACTTCTGATTTTATTTTATTTTACACGGAGAGTTCTAAACTTCTTAAGAGATGTAATCTAGTGTTTCATTTTTTAGCAATAAAGCAATCCTTAGACAATTTGTCATTCAGCCTAAGTTTCAAGGCCTCCATGTAGCAGTTCATGTTGTTTACCTCAGGATGGTTTGTTGAAATGATTCTGAGAGATCACGGATGCTATTACTTAGTATATTTTTAAATAACAGGTAAAACTAACCTGTTTTATTCTTAGAGAATCCTTAACCATATAAATTTAAATTTTTATCAGCTCTTTTTATCTGGTTTTATAAGTTCATACTGTATATATGTTAAATTTGGAAAAGTTTAAGTACTCCCTAATGTCGCCTGGAGAATCCCATGGATGGAGGAGCCTCGTGGGCTGCAGTCCGTGGGGTCGCAAAGAGTTGGACACGACTGAGTGACTTCACTTTAACAACGTCTTCTAAAGTTGTTGAACAAACTCTAGTTGTACTGGAAACACACAAATGATTCTATTATCACCTGATTTCCAACCTTCCTATTCAAATTTCAGGGGAACATGTTCACTCATCCTTTCAAGTAGACATGTATTTATTAATTTAATCCATAAAAATAGGTAGTTCTTGAGTATCTGTTTTGTTCTTGGTATTGTGCTCAGGGCTGGAGATTTTTGATTTGAAAACTTCTCATTAAACTTAGATATAGTCAAGAAGACACACATTAGTTGATTAATTGAAACAGTGGGAGACTGTGGAAGTGACAATGGTTGTAATATAGAGATATATCATGTTACAAGACTTTATACTAAGAGGCTTTAACATGGTCAAAAGGTCAGGGAAAAATTCACTGAGGAAGTGACACCTGAGCTACGATATGGAGGATATTAGTTAAGTAAGTGAAAAAGCAAAGGTGGAACTTACCAGCAGGATAAGGGCTTGTTCAAATATCCTGTGATGGCTAGGATCAGGGAGAAATTTAATAAAGCTGGTGGGAGTAAAGGGGAGGAAAATAAAAAACAAACCCATGCTTCTAAGTAAGGCCGAAGTGACACAACTAGATTTATCTTTTGAAAACTTTGTTCTGGTTTCTTATTAGGAACAAATTGGATGTGGTGGGGCATTGTTGGTCCTCCAAGGTAGCTTTAGTGGTAAAGAACTCACCTGGGGGGATATAGTCCATAAGGTTCCGAAGAGTCGGACACAACTGAAGTGAGAGCATGGATGAGTGGGGGCATTGGTTTGATGGAGCTGGCTTGGGAGAGCTCAACTGTCACCATAGCTTCCCAACTCCAGGTTCAGTGATCTCATGCTGGAAGTTTTCTCTCAGCCTCGATGGGTATATTTACCACAATAATTGGCAAATTCTATAAATCAAGGCTTTTCCCCCTCCCAGAGAACTCATAGTTAATATTTATCAGCTTACCTCTAATGGGGGACAGGTTGAATGTCTACAGTGAGACCATTTAAGTGATTGCTGACAGTAGCTTGGACTAGGGTGCTGCCACTGGAGATGGTGAAATGTAAAAACTGAACTACGTCAATATATTTTTCAGAACCAAGGCAAGTTATATGTAGTTATTAACTAGAAGTTAGTACCAAGCCCTTACCAAGGATAAAGGAGAAACTACTCATTGTAATCATGATAAGATAATGTATTATTATGATAATCCTAACATGTTATTTTGAATTAGTAGTAGTTTATTCAAGGGGGAGTTTTTATATTCTTTTAATTTATATCAGATGTTATCAATGGAATTAATGTGGGAAACACATATAAATGTATTCTTGAATTGTTACCACTGATTCTCACTGAAAAGGCACATAAATGTATTACTGTGATAATCCTAACATGTTATTTTGAAATAGTAGTAGTTTATTCAAAGGAGAGTTGTGATAGTCTTTTAATTTATATTGGATATTATCAACAGAATTAAATGTGGGAAACACATATAAATGTATTCTTGAATTGTCACCACTGATTCTCACTGAAAAGGCACATAAATGTAAATAAATTTTGTAAGATGGTTAGACAGCATCACCAACTCAATGGACATGAATTTGAGCAAACTGAGAGATAGTGGAGGACAGAGAAGCCTGGCATGCTGCAGTCCTTGGGGGTCACGAAGAGTCAGACAAGAATTAGCTACTGAACAACAACAATAAAATTTTATGTAGGTTCTTATGTAAAGTCTTATGATTCTTTGCTAATAATTTCCCTCCTATACTGATCTGAAGCCTTTATATACTATCTACCAACAGGTGCCTTAAAACTCTCCCATTAAAAAAAAATAATCAGAAACTGAGGCATGTCATAATGGAATCACGTACTTTGTGTCTCTTTTGCAAAGCTTCTTTCACTCAGCAAGTTTTTGAGATTTATTCATATTGTCGCATGTGCCAAGGTCCAGACCATTTTACTAGTGAGCAGTTTCATCACATACATGTGTCAGAGTTTGGTTAGTAACTATCTTTTTTGACCTCACCTTACAGTCCTGTCCTCTTTGACCTCACCTTACAAACTCACTGAATCTTAGCACCACAGGGCCTCTGGGTGAAGGTCATCTGTATCCAGCTCTTTTCACGTGTTAGTAAAATAATGGTCAAAATTATCCAAAATCGGCTTCAACAGTATGCAAACCAAAAGCTTCCAGATGTTCAAGTTGGATTTAGAATAGGAAGAGAGACCAGAAATCAAATTTCCAGTATCCATTGGATCATAAAAAAAAGCAAGAGAGTTCCAGAAGAAACAAGAAACATTTACTTCTGCTTCAATGACAACAGTAAAGCCTTTGACTATGTGGATTACAGCAAACTGTGGAAAATTTTTAAAGAGATGGGAATACCAGATCACCTAACCTGCCTCCTTAGAAACCTGTATACAGGTCAAGAAGCAACAGTTAGAACTGGACATGGAACAACGGACTGGTTCCAAACTGGGAAAGGGGTATTTTCACCCTGCTTATTTAACTTAAATGCAGAGTATATCATACAAAATGCCAGGCCGCATAAAACTCAAGCTGAAATCAATATTGGTGGGAGAAATATCAATAACCTCAGATATTCAGATGACACCACACTAATGCCAGAAAGCACAGAGGAACTAAAGAGCCTCTTGATGAAGGTGAAAGAGGAGAGTGAAAAATCTGGCTTAAAACTCAACATTCATAAAACTAAGATCATAACATCTGGTCCCATCACTTCATGGCAGATAGATGAGAAAATGATGGAAACAGTGATAGAATTTATTTTCTTGGGCTCCAAAATCAGTATAAATGGTGACTGCAGCCATGAAATTAAAAGGTACCTGTTTCTTGGAAGAAAAGCCATGACAAACCTAGCCAGCATATTAAAAAGCAGACACATTACTTTGCCAACAAAGGTCTATCTAGTCGAAGCTGTGGTTTTTCCAGTAGTCATGTATGGATGTGACAGTTGGACCATAAAGAATGTTGAGCACCAAAGAATTGATGCTTTTTGAATTGTCGTGTTAGAGAAGGCTCTTGAGGGTACCTTGGATTGCAAGGAGATCCAACCAGTCAATTCTAAAGGAAATCAGTCCTGAATATTCATTGGAAAGACTGATGTTGAAGCTGAAACTCCAATACTTTGGCCACCTGATGTGAAGGACTGACTCATTGGAAAAGACCCTGATGCTGGAAAAATTGAAGGCAGGATGAGAAGGAGACAACAGAGAATGAGATGGTTGGATGACATCACTGACTCAACAGATATGAGCTCCCAGAGATGGTGGTGGACAGGGAAACCTGGTGTGCTGCAGTCCATGAGGTCACAAATTGTCACACATGACTGAGAGACTGAACAACAACAACAATATCCGAATCTGCCCTTACAGGACTGATATGCAATGCTTGATATACTGCCCATGAATATGTTACCCAACCCTTGTTCACATACCTCTAGTGACAGACAGCTCATCCTTTGGAGGACAGCTTATTGTGTCCTTGGCCATCCTTGCTGTTTAGGAATTCTTCTTCATTTATCGCCTAAGTCTACCTCCCAAGATCATCCCCACAGAGGTCCTAGTTCTTGTCCTGGGACCAGTCAAGGAGAGTTAGCTCCTTCTGATGGCCCATGAGCTATAGGGATAAAGGAGGCACAACTACCACACAGTAGCGTGCTGATAAATGCTTATCTTATAGTTCCCATTTAGTTATTTTTTGCTGTATAATATTCTATTATATAAATGTATCAAAACTTATTTATCCAATTTACTGTGAATGAATATGTACATGGCTTGCAATGTTTGCTTCACAAACCTCCCTGCTATGAACATTCATGGGCTTCTGGTGTAAGGTTTGTCTGGAAAGGATGACAGAGTTGTAAGAGACATACATTTTCCCCTTCAACAGACAGTACTAAACCATTTTCCAGTGGTCCTCATTGTCTACACCTTTGTCCACTTTTAGCCTTGTAAAGTTTTCTACTTTTGCCGATCTTATAGGTGTAAACTTGCATCTCATTGTGGTTTTGATTTACATTGACTTCTTTCTAGTGATACTGAATGTCTTTGTAAGTGTTTATTGGATATTTATGTTTCCTGTTCCATAAATTGCCTATCCGTATCTTTTGTCCATTTCTTTACTAAGAAATTTGTGTTTCTTTTGTATTCACTTGGAGAAGTTCTGTATATATTTAGGTTTCCAAACTTGAGTAGCTGTGAGCATTGCAATCTTTCTTCCAGTTGGTGGGATGTCTTTTAATAAATTGTGACTTTTAATGAACATAATTTCATTTAAAAAAACTGAGTCATAAGTATGGTAAGTATGAGGATACTCTTACGAATATTAAACAACCCTCTTCCCATGCAGATTTTCAAAAGAAACAATACCTATTTTGTGAGTTTGGTTAATTCAAGGGTAGAGAGGGCTGTCAGAGGAGATGAGTGGAAAGACTTCTGTGGAGAGAACTGTGGCCTAAATTTGAGTCTCCACCACAGCTTTTGGAGGAGGATTGGAGTTGGGAGAAGTAACTTTCTAGTTACTTCACTTTCTCAAGGCTAGTGAAAAATCTTCAAGAGAATCACTCAGACAGAGTTTCAAGCTGTTTCCTGCAGTTAGAAACACTAAGGTCAAATGCTGGATTTATGCCTCAGAAAACTGAAGCAGAGGAAAACTTGCCGAGGAAACCTAGAGAGTGAAGTTGGTCTGGCCAGCTGCAAAAGCAGGAGCATCTTGAACTCTCAGAGCTGATCAGGGAGAGGGTAGTTCTTGTAAACTATCTGGAGGGACAAGAAGACCCAGGAGATAGAAGCAGAAGATACTTATCCACTGTCAGTAAGGAAACTGCAAGAGAGTGAGCCAGAAAGAGTGCCCAGAAGAGACCACTCCTCTGCCTATTTCTAGGCCTGAGAGCCAAGTGCATTCTGCCTAAAACTCTTCCACCAATTGTTCTGGCTCACCCGTCCACCTCTCAACCTGGTGACAGGAGTATGTTTACTGCTGGGTGCTTATAAGAGGATCTTTCTCTGTTTCACATTCTTGGAAAATGTGGTCTTTCATCTATTCACATTCTTGGAAGATGTGGTCTCATCAGTTACTGGTTTATTAAATTAAAAAAAAAGATTCAAGAAAGTTGATTGTTTTCAAACTTCATGTTTTACTTAAGAACCAGTGGATTTTAATATATAATAGATAAAAATCCCTGGAGAAACTGCTTACCTATATTGATTGTCGTTATTTTTACTTTCTGCTCCTTAGTGAATCATAATATCCAGTCTCTTGTGCAGACTAGTCAAAAAATCCTATTGTAACATTTTGCATCTAATCTGACAATCATTCTTTGTACAATGAACATGCAGATGCTGTTTTTCAGATGAGTTGGGACAGCCTGGTAAAATGACTGAAGTGTTTCAGTTCATCAGTGCAGTGTAGTACCTACCATTGTAGTCTTTATAGTGTGATATAAATACAATTTATCAGATCACTAAGAGACTACAGTTGCATCACAATTGTAGTGAAAGTAGCTCTCATGCACAGATAAAAAGGATGGTGCTAACTTTTAACTGCCCCTGCTAACATCATTCCATGGAAAAATTCTGTTTCCCAATAAATGAGATTTCAATTAAATTTATTATGTAGATAATAACATAATTATTTAATAATACCATAAATAAAGATTATATTAAGTGATATTAATTTCCTAATTTTTGCCTCTCAAGGGAGATAGATTAGTAGAAAAAAATCAAAAGCTTTGAAATACAACATCTCTACTTAATAGCAGAACCACTTAGGAAACATTATTAACTTTATTGGAATCATGTATCTCATTAACAAAATAAGGACAATAGCATTTGCTTTGTAAGATTTTAAGTATCCTTTTAAGCATTCAATATTTAAGTGTAAAACAGATTAATTCTGGATACAAACAAGTAAAACATTTGATTTGATATTTCTTGTGGGAAGAAATTGGTCATGAAGATAAGAGAGGAGATGTATAACAAAAAGTAGTATTTTATGGAATTTATGACTTTATATATTTCCTCAACATTACCTGTTCATAATATGTTATTGTCTGCTTTATTCCTAAAGGAGAATTATCTTTCTGTCTACTAAATTTGAGTTTCTTTTATAACAAAATCTTTTTTAATCTTCTGTAATACTTAGGATGATAATAAATAGTAGGTACTCAGAGATACTGGAGAATTGATTAATTTTATTTATTTTTGAAGTAAAGTGAATTATTTTTAATTTAGAAAGTAGGATCCACTATTATAGTTGTCTGACACTGTCAAATTGAAAATAGTTAGATTTGATTAATGCATAGCCACTGTTAATCTCTCAGTATTAGCATAGTAAATATTTGAATAATTAATATTTGAAGATGCCATATGGAATTCGAACAGTAATTTTATCAATGATTGAAAAGAAAGAACTCTGAAGTAGGAGTTTAAAAACCTAACTCACAGGTCTGGGATAAGGCAAGACTGTATTTCTAAGCCATAGTTCTCTGTAAAGCAAACATTGGTAGCACAAACTTCAAGGAGACATTTTAAGGAGTGAAAGTCTAGGGTAGTATCTTATAAAATGGGAAGCAGCCTACTTTGCTATTTACAGGAATCTAGAATAAATATTCACAAATATTTTCAAATCTTTGAATTAAAGGATCCCCACAGTTGTTGGTAAAATCAAGGTTCTTGGAGACTAATTCACTCCCATGCACTCCTATAATAGATAAACACCTCTATTTTGGTGCTTACTAGACAGATATTCTGTGCTCTCACCAGACACTGAAGACAGGTGTTTTTTGAGGACAGGTAATTTTTATCAATATTTTTGTTTGTTTTTTAATCCCCTGGGCTTAGCACAAAATTTTATACATTATAGGCACTGGAATATTATTTGTTGAATTTATAAATACATTTAAAAAATAATATGGTTGTGTATTCAATAGCAGAGAGAATGTTAAACTACCATACAGTTCTGCTCATTTCACATGCCAGCAATGTAATGCTCAAAATCCTTCAAGCTAGTCTTCAGCAGTATGTGACTGAGAACTTCCATATGTACAAGCAGAGTTTAGAAAAGGCAGAAGAACAGAGGTCAAATTGCTAACATTCATTGGATCATACAGAAATGAAGGAAATTCCAGGAAAACATCTACTTCTGCTTCATTTACAATGCTAAAACCTTTGACGGTGTGGATCACAACGAACTGTGGAAAATTCTTAAAGAGATGGAATTACCAGACCACCTTACCTGTTTCCTGAGAAACCTCTGTGCAGGTCAAGAAGCAACAGAACTCTACTAGAAACAATAGACTGGTTCAAAATTGGGGAAGGAGTATGTCAAGTCTATATATTCTCACTCTGCTTATGTAACTTCTATGCAGAGTACATTATGCAAAATATTGGGCTGGATGAATCACAAGCCAGAATCAAGATTGCTGGGCAAAATATCAACAGCCTCAGATATTGAGATGATACAACTCTAAAAACACTCTAATGGTAGAAAATGAAGAGAAACTTGAAAGAAGAGAGTGAAAAAGCTCGCTTAAAATTCAACATTAAAAACATTAAAAAACTAAGATCATGGCATCTGGTCCCATCACTTCGTGGCAAATAGATGGGGAAGCAGTGACAGATTTTCTTTTCTTGGGCTCCAAAATCACTGTGGAAGGTGATTGCATCCATGAAATTAAAACACAATTTCTCCTTGGAAGAAAGCTGTGACATTGCTTTGCCAATAAAGGTCCATATATAGTCAAAGCTATGGTTTTTCTGGTAGTCATGTTTGGATGTGAGAATTGAACCATAAAGAAGGCCAAGCACCGAAGAATTGATGCATTCAAATTATGGTTCTGGAGAATACTTTTGAGAGTTTCTTGGATTGCAAGGAGATCCAGCCAGTCAATTCCAAAGGAAATTAACCTTGAATCTTCATTGGGAGGACTGATGCTGAAGCTGAAGCTCCAGTAGTTTGGCCATCTGATGTGAAGAGCCGACTCACTGGAAAAGACCTTGATGGTGGGAAAGATTGAAGGCCAAAGGAGAAGGGGATGACAGAGGAAGGAATGGTTGGATAGCATCATCGACTCAGTGGACATGAGTTTGGGCAAACTCTGGGAGAGAGTGAAGGACAGGAAAGCCTCGTGCACAGCAATCCATGACGTTGCAAAGAGTCAGACATGACTTAGCAACTGAACAACAACAAACATATAGTTCGTAATAAGTGTCAGGTACTATTTGAAACTTTACAGATATTAATTCATTGAATCCTCTCAGCAATGTTTTGTGTTATTACCCCCAGGTTTCATCTGAGGAAATCAAGTCACACATAGATTAAGTAATTTGTTTAAGATAACCCTTTCAAAAAAGAATATACTTTCTTTTCAGTTATTTTAATTACTAAATGTAGAACAAGACATTAGACAATCATCCTTTTTCATATTTAGTTATTTTTATAGATTTTTACAACATAAAAATATGGATGCCATTATAAACCAATAATGCAAAAGATGATTAGCATTTGCAAATCAATAGAATAAATAGAAGATCTTAAGTAACAAAATTCTTCACTGTTGATTATCAGAATCAATCAATGCCTCTTCATTTGTGCATGTATTTCTCCTCAAATGAGCCAGGAAGAAAGCTATTTTTTGTAATGCTTCTGTCCTCTTATTGTCATTTATTTTATTAGCTATTTGTTAACACTATTTTGTTATTTTCTCTTTTTTATTTTTCTTTGCAATATAACTTTTATTAAGTTCGTATCAATCAGGTTAAAGTTATATATTTTGTCAAGGAATTAAAGGGTATATATGAATTTAGAGAAATAGTAAAAGATGGGGGAAAAGGGTTATTTCCAACTAACATATTCATTTAAAGTGTCACATGCTTTCACAGATATAATACAGAGCCTCAAAATATTTCAAAGTATTGATGAAAGTACATAGACACTGCTTGGGGCTGGTGTGCGGGGATGACCCAGAGAGATGTTATGGGGAGGGATGTGGGAGGGGGGTTCATGTTTGGGAACGCATGTACACCCGTGGTGGATTCATGTCAATGCATGGCAAAACCAATACAGTATTGTAAAGTAAAATAAAGTAAAAATAAAAGTTTAACAAAAAATAAATAAAATAAAAGAATTTAGTTATTGAATGAGTTTTACAGAATTAAGCTTCGTATTTTCTCTATAATTTGAGAGCAAGCATTATGTCATAGTCATGATTCTATATGGATCTAAAAGGCATAATGAAAATCTAGAAGGACGATATGTACAAAAATAGATTATGGTATAAGAATGAATTTTAGGGCCTTCTCCGGCAATCTAGTGGTTAAGACACTGCGCTTACAATGCAAGAGGTTCAGGTTCAGTCCCTGATCTGGGAACTAAAATTCTACATGCCTTCCAGCAAAAAAAAAAAAAAAAGGATTTTATGACAGTCAGTAGTTACAGCAGACTTCTTGTTTTGAAATTTTCATATGAACTTTTACATGAATGATGTAGGTAGATTTATGCCATAGAGGTAACAGAACCCAACAATCTTTAAACTCTCTTCCATTCTAGGGAATCTGTTCCAAACAAGATTATCTGCAGTTGTTAAGATTATTATTAAGTCAAAGTATTATATATTTCTTTGATTTTAAAATGTTATATTTAGATTAAAATGATTAGGATATAACATCGCCTCATCAGTTACAAGATTCTGATTTTTATTTTTGTGAACAAAACTAAGGTATAAGGAAAGATTTTTAAAGGGTACTATGTTTTATATTAATTTTCTTTTTTGCATTTTCTATGTGTTTATTTCATGCCAGTTAAAATTTCATTCTAAGGCTGTTTTTTACCCACCTCCCCATTTTTATCGCCTCTTTAAAATTTAGGATTTGAAGTAAGTATTTTGTAACAGTACATAATCTCTTACTCTAATATTCTCAGTTGCTATTTTAATGTTTCTGTGTGCTATGTAATTTCAAAAAATTTGACACAAGAAGCAGTAAGTATCGGTGAAATTACAATCATTTTCTGTTTTTAAACATTTTTGACATTTAAAGCCTATTTTGCTATCTTTACACCAAGCTATAAACATCAGTATCTTTTGAACTGAAACGTCACGTTCCAGGTGAAAATTTATTTTTCCCCTCTTGGTAATATATTCTTTCAGGATATTCTTACTTTCTTGTCCCATCCTATCATAAGGCTGATTGACTAAATAATATCAAAGCCTAAATTAAATGTATAAATTCCAAAAGTCAATATTAGACTAAGGAGATTTACAGAATTGTATGTTTATACTTTTTTTCTACTAAGAGTATTACTTCTATTACATTATAAATAACTATGAAAATAATGTCATATTGACCATCCACTCAGAACTGGATTATACAATAAAGCTAAAGATGTAATCTCTCATTTTTCTATTTTCTATTTTGAAATTCATGCATTTCAAGAGCAAATGCTGTTTTGCTTAAACAAAACTGAAAATTATTGCACTATATCAAACTTATGTACATGCTTTATCATTTAATTGGAATAAGAGACAAATTAGAAAGCATTTTTAAAATGAATGAAAGTTTACTTTCAGAAAATTGATAATGTCAAAATGTAATGGGAAGCAGGTAGCTCATATCAATTTTATGATTTAAATTGGATGTAATTTCTATATATTTCACATCATTAATTACCTGGCAGTTTAAAGTTTTTGCTTGGTAAATGGCTACCATTTAAATTTAAAACTGATTATTTGAGTAAGTTTTATGGTTACAAGATTAATGTGCCATAAAGAAATATCATTTACTTATCTTAGAAAGAAAAAAAGTAACAAGGGATGGCTTGTTAAATCTACTGTACTATTATCCCAATTATTGGTCAAATTTTCTCTCATACCTATAGTTGACCTGGAGGGAAAAATAAATTATTAGAAGCTTAAATTATTAGAGCTGGAAATGATTTATTTCACCCACCACTATGATGAGATTGGGAATATTATAATAGAATATTGCAACATTTTTTGTAGCATTTATCTTCTTAACAACTCTGACAGAGCTTTAGATGTTCTTTGATAACCCAGAGGCCCTGGAAAGTAATCTGGAACTGCTTCAATGCCCCTTACAGAGTGAACTGAGAGCAAAACAGAGGTTAAAAAGCAAACTAAGTACATTGCTCAATGTTTAGAACACACTGCTCTCTAGCCAGTCATCTTCAGAAATGTGGTTGAGTTGAAGGATTAATTAATAAAAGCTGCTCTGTGCTGTGCCAGTAAATATAAAGTTTGGTTCAGACTGATTCTCGATTCCATTAGTAAAACTGTGGATAATCTCCAATGCCAGCATAAATTACTGAAGTTTCAGTAGGGCAGATACTTATGTGTATTTCCTATTAATCGATACTCTTTTAGATTATAAATGACAGACCCTCAACTGGAAAAAGATCTTAAGGGCAAAAACAAGACATTGCAGACTCACAGAAATTAAAACATAAATTTCTTCATGGAACTTATTTTATATTTTTCTGCTGTACTTACTTTATGTATCTATGTTCATTTTGTGCCGTAGGAAGATTGCAGTTTTCAAAATAGCTATTGTATATACTATGTAAGCTTGATACTCGATTGGCACAAAAGAAACTCATTGTTTCAGTTTCAAGGTTCAGAGATATTACTGGCTTGTTAGATTCATAGATATTAAACATCAATCATTCCTCTTGCCCCAGAATAAAAATATCACCAAAAATCTCAAAAGTTTTTTTTCATATTAATATGATCCTGTGATTATATATATATATGTGTGTGTATGTATGTATGTATATATAATGATGATATTTAAAGATCTATAAATACATGTTACAGATTAGTGTTTATACTTGTCATGTATGGCTCTGTTACCTTATTCAAAAAAATTTCAAAACCAACCAATGAGCTATGTTATGTTAAACTGAAAGCAGGAATTTTAAAAGCATGGGATTACTTCTAAGCCATGTAAATTGAAAGAATGATAAAAGTGAAAACTAATTATTCATGTGAAACCAGATAATCATGTTTATCTTAACTAGATCAAAAAATATAAATAAGTTTGATATCATTTCACTGTCCTTTAAAGCTCATGGAAATCATGAGTAAAATTTAACTATATATATGCTGTTTACTATGCTACTTATGTACTCATCTATTATTTTCTTAAACAGAACAACTAACATTTTTGTCTTCAACTGTCCCACTTTGATTGTGCCCAGAAGGTCTCCTCAGTTAAAAAGAAAAAAGCCACCTTAAGTAGGTCATAGATGTTCTTTTCTCAGAATTACAATGTATAACAATCATTTTCTCTTTTTGTAAATAATATTTCCTCCCATTACATACTTGGTTTTTTTTTTTAATTCGATGAATGTAGAGAGCCTTTCTCTTATTCACCATTGAATTTGAAAGCCTTAGCATAGCACCAGATTCATAGTAAGGGGTATAAACATATTTAGAATAATTGTTGAAACAATGAATATTAATTTAGTGTTATAAGGATTGTTGTAGAGCGATCAATATGGGTTAGTAGAAAGGTTTCTTGTAATGAGTCATATCTTAGCAGTCTTATGTGTTCATAAGAATTTTCCACATAGAAAAAAATTGGAGAAAATCAGGGCTTCAGAGAGAACATGTTCGTTATCCTTGGTTAGATTACATAATCATTGTCCGACATTGATAAGTAAAGATAGTCATATATATCTAAAGGTATGATCTAAAAGTATGAATAGAAAAAGATACCTAAATGTGACTCTAGTAAATATGGAAACCAAAATTTTATGAGAAGGAGTGAAAAAAGATGCTAACTAGCTAAAAACTGAGACAAAGTGAAAACAATTTGTAATACATTATACTTTACAACATTTAGGAAAGGCTTCCCTGGTGGCTCAGCTAGTAAAGAATCTGCCTGCAATGCGGAAGACCTGGCTTTGATCCCTGGGTTGGGAAGATCCCCTGGGGAAGCGAACAGCTATTACCCACTCCAGTATTCTGCAGTCCATTGGGTTGCAAAGAGCTGGACATAACTGAGGTATAATACTTTTGGGAAGGTATAATATTTTTATCAAAATAGAATAATAGCTCTTAAGATATGACATCCTTCACTTTAACTGTGTATAACTATATTAAGAGGGTCATTTTCACATGAACATAACAAGATTTCATTGGTTTTCCTAAAAACCTTTTAAAGTCATCAATTAATGTAAAAATCACCTTTTAATCTCCTTGTTTTATTGTTGATAGAGATAGGAATGGGGAGAGAGTGGTAGAGGGAGGATTAATTTTATAAACAGTTCACTTGTGAATATTTTATTGTATGGCAAATTGTACTTCTCTGTACAGGATCATAAATATGGGGATTGGGTAATAAATACTAGGATAATGAGAATGCTTTGTACTTTATTGAGTTCTGGGATTAATAATTAATGATGTGGGTAGATAATTTTCTGAATCCATGATTAAGCTTTTGCTGATAACTAAGGCCATTCTTCAACTTTTATTTCTCTCAAAGAGGATACTCTCTTGATTCATATTTCAGAGTATTAGTCTGGGTCATTAACACCAGTGTATTGAGAGGAGATGAAGAGAAAATATTTCCATGTAGAGAAATGAAATATGATTTCAAGAGTTAAAAATTAATCTTATAAGTAAAATTTTAAATTTTAACTTCAAGTTAGAACTAGTACATTATTTTCAGATTTACACATTTTAAGACAGATTTAGGAAATACAAAAGATATTTTGTATTTTGTGGTGTAAAGTTCATTCTTGGGAGTAAACATTCTTAAAATACTGATTGAAATTTTACTAATCTTGAGCAAAGTGAGATTAGCAGTTTAGACTTTACTTTTAAATTCTTGTCCTGTCTTTTCAAAGTTTGGTGACCTTGAGCAAGCTAAATAATCTCTGTGAATCTCAGCAATTTATATATTTGGAAATTTATACTCAATTTCTAGAGTCAGTAGAAGACATTTTTAAAAGGCTGCAAAGTAGAGAGTACATAATTATGGTCAGTGAACAGTAGCTAGAATTTTTATTGAAGCTTATCATCTAATAGTTAGAATTCTGTTAATTCTAAAATTTCATTAAATTCCTGTTCCTTAAAACTCATGGTCACAACTCTAGCATACTTTCAGAGCAGTTCTTGCTGTAGACAAGAAATGGGTCTCCTGGGTTATATAGTCATTGGTCAAAACAAAATTCTTTTCCAGCTCTTTGTATGGCTTTGTTGCTGCCTGTATCCCTTGCCTTGGTTTCCCACCCTGATTCTCCTCTTTGGACACCTGATTTCTATAATTTCTCTTCATTCCTATTTAGCATTCTTTTTAGATGTTCTCATAATTTCAAGTTCCTGGTCTTAATCTGGTTTCAATATTAATCTGTCTGTAAATTTATTTGTTAATAAAATATTTTGATTCTTCTCTATTACCACAATTCTGATGCAGTAGTTCCCTGAAAGAGCTGTATGTCTAAACATAAAAGTGGTGTACCACCCCTCCTCCAATTTTAGATATTGGAGTCTTTATTAGGAAAGTCACTTAAATTTTTGAGGCCTTGTCATCTCTTATTCAAATGATTACTATCCAGTAACCTAGCCAAGGTTGTTTTGATTAGGTAATAGTGCTTTAAAAATTGTAAGAAGCAATTTAAATGCTTACTATTGCTATAAATTTGACTTGGACTAGCATGACTACTGTTATTGGTTAGCTTGGTGCTGATCTCCCAAACTGGTTAGCTTATTAAGACTTGCTACATGTTCCTACTTATTTCAGAAATGGACTTTTATTCACCTACTAGTTAGTTACAGTTTAGCTGCATTGTAACCTACTTTACTTCATCCTTATGGGCAATTGAATGTCTAAAATAACAGATAGCAATGTGTTTCATGCCAGCAAATATATAAATCACTTCCCCAAATAAATAATCGAGTTCATTCATTTTGAGCTAAAGGGTTCCCACTAATTTTTATATGGGCGTTTAAAAAAGTAAACAGAAATAACACATAGTTATGATGCCTTAGTGGTGAAGTCTCCACAAATCAATGCAGAAGATGTGGGTTTGATTCCTGCGTTAGGAAGATCCTCTGGCGAAGGACATGGCAACCTACTCTAGTATTCTTGCCTGGGAAATCCCATGAACAGGGGAGCCTGGCAGGCTACAGTTCATGGGTTCTCGAAAAGATTATGACATGGCTTAGCAAATAGTTCTTCCTTGCTTTCTGAAATCAGCTAAAGGGGTTTATCCTTGCTTTGCCTAAGGGTTGGATTCGTTCTTCTGGTTTGCTGCTGCTACTGCTAAGTCGCTTCAGTCGTGTCTGATTCTGTGCAAGCCCATAACGGCAGCCCACCAGGCGAGAATACTGGAGTGGGATTCTCCAGGCGAGAATACTGGAGTGGGTATTTCCTTCTCCAGCGCAGCAAAGTGAAAAGTGAAAGTGAATTCGCTCAGTTGTGTCCGACTCTTCGCTGTCCCATGGACTAGCCTACCAGAGTTTTCAATGTCCATGGGATTTCCCAGGCAAGAGTACTGGAGTGGGTTGCCATTGTTTACATGTCTTCTAATTCTGGAATCAACAGCTACTCAGCTCATGTTCTTGTCATGGTGGAATACTGGAGTACAGGAGGGTGATTGGAAACATGCAATGTCTCTTAAAGAATACATCAAAAGCTAGCATTCTGACATGTCTGCCCACATTCCTCTGGTTACAGCTTGTCTCTTGGATAAGTTCAAACTCAGCTGAATAAGAAAATGTACTCTTATTAATAGGGAGGTTATAGTAAGGAAGGAAAGGGAAGGAAAAGGCATAGTATTTGTTTTTCACAAATGGAACAGATACTATCTAACACATATACCTTCTATGACTTTTCATATACATGCTGTTATTGAGCATTAACGTATATTTGATTGTATTAGTAGTTTACAAAAGCCAGAATACAAATATTTATAATAATCTACTTATATTCATGATATTAACAATTTTGATAAAGTTGAAGTTGTAAACATACACATAAGCCCTGATATATAACATAGATTTGAACTAAAAGTTATAAAGACTAGACTACTGCTTTCATTTTGAATAAATGACTTTGTATGATTATTCTATCAGCAGTAGTATTATATTAGTGTAGGCAAGTACAATAAATTTTTGATGATAAAAATTCCAACTCATGTCTATTCTATGACAAAAGATTATTTTTCCCATAAAACAATGACATTATGCCTCATATTCTTAATATCTCCATAGTTACTTCACAAAAAATTAAAGATGATTAAAAAGTCTTATATGTTTTAAATATTTAGAAGTTTTACAATTCGCATGTATAGCAATATCACTTAAGTTGTTTAAACGGAGGCAGAGATCAAGACAAAGATTAGAATTAGGCATCATTATAATTTTTTCCCCTAAAATGTTATTTAAACATTTTTTTTTACATTTTATATTTTCACATTTATTTAACTCTAATGACAACTATTTAAATATCTATCTGCAAGTGTTGAGTCACTGATTATGTAATACCTATTTAAGCCCTTATTCAGTCAGTCAGTCAGTTCAGTTGCTCAGTCGTGTCCGACTCCCTGCGACTGCATGGAGTGTAGCACGCCATGCCTCCCTGTCCATCACCAACTCCCAGAGTTTACTCAGACTCATGTCCATTGAGTTGGAGATGCCATCCAGCCATTTCATCCTCTGTTGTCCCCTTCTCCTATGCTGCCAATCCCTCCCAGCATCAGAGTCTTTTCCAGTGAGTCAACTCTTCGCATGAGGTGGCCAAAGAATTGGAGTTTCAGCTTTATCATCAGTCCTTCCAATGAGCACCCAAGACTGATCTCCTTTAGAATGGACTCGTTGGATCTCCTTGCAGTCCGAGAGACTCTTAAGAGTCTTTTCCAATGCCACAGTTCAAAAGCATCCGTTCTTCTGTGCTCAGCTTTCTTCACAGTCCAACTCTCACATCCATACATGACCACTGGAAAAACCATAGCCTTGAATACGCAGATCATTGTTGGCAAAGTAATGTCTCTGCTTTTCAATATGCTCTCTAGGTTGCTCATAACTTTCCTTCCAAGGAGCAAGCGTCTTTTAATTTCATGGTTGCAGTCACCATCTGCAGTGATTTTGGAGCCAAAAAAAAAAAAAAGTCTGATACTGTTTCCACTGTTTGCCCATCTATTTCCCATGAAGTGATGGGACCAGATGCCATGATCTTCGTTTTCTGAATGTTGAGCTTTAAGCCAACTTTTTCACTCTCCAATTTCACTTTCATCAAGAGGCTTTTTAATTCCTCTTCACTTTCTGCCATAAGGCTGGTGTCATCTGCATATCCGAGGTTATTGATATTTCTCCCGGCATTCTTGATTCCAGCTTGTGTTTCTTCCAGCCCAGCATTTCTCATGATGTACTCTGCATAGAAGTTAAATAAGCAGGATGACAATATACAGCCTTGACGTACTCCTTTTCCTATTTGGAACCAGTCTGTTGTTCCATGTCCAGTTCTAACTGTTGCTTCTTGACCTGCATATAGGTTTCTCAAGAGGCAGGTCAGGTGGTCTGGTATTCCCATCTCTTTCAGAAATTCCCACAGTTGATTGTGATCCACACAGTCAAAGGCTTCGGCATAGTCAATAAAGCAGAAATAGATGTTTTTTCTGGAACTCTCTTGCTTTTTCCATAATCCAGCAGATGTTGGCAATTTGATCTCTGGTTCCTCTGCCTTTTCTAAAACCAGCTTGAACATCTGGAAGTTCATGGTTCATGTATTGCTGAAGCCTGGCTTGGAGAATTTTGAGCATTACTTTACTAGCATGTTAGATGAGTGCAATTGTAATGGTTTTGAACTGTGGTGTTGGAGAAGACTCTTGAGAGTCCCTTGGACTGCAAGGAGATCCAGCCTGTCCATTCTGAAGGAGATCAGCCCTGGGATTTCTTTGGAGGGAATGATGCTGAAGCTGAAACTCCAGTACTTTGGCCACCTCATGTGAAGAGTTGACTCATTGGAAAAGTCTGTGATGCTGGTAGGGATTGGGGGCAGAAGGAGAAGGGGACGACAGAGGATGAGATGGCTGGATGGCATCACTGACTCAATGGACGTGAGTCTGAGTGAACTCTGGGAGTTGGTGATGGGCAGGGAGGTCTTGTGTGCTGCGATTCATGGGGTCGCAAAGAGTCGGACACGTCTGAGTGACTTGAACTGAACTGAACTGCATTCATGTTCATATGCAAATTATTCGATAGTTTGCCGTTTGTTTTGTTCATCCATCTATTTACCTAAGCTTGTGTGATCTTGATAACCAGTGCTAACCATGCTAAGGTTGTTCTAGTTCTCTTTCTAACAAATTAATCAAAATGGTATCAGAATCCCAGCAGCAGAACAATTACTGTCAGAACTTAATGGCAAGAAACCCATTACTAAAACGGTGATTTGTCATATTCCATTATACCTTGATGTTTAATGTTACCTTTATGTTTAATGATGTTAATAACTTCAAGTCGGAATAAAGATTGCAGGGAGAAATATCAATAACCTCAGGTACACAGATGGCACCACCCTTACGGCAGAAAGTGAAGAGGAACTTAAGAACCTCTTGATGAAAGTGAAAGAGGAGAGTAGAAAAGCTGGCTTAAAAGTCAGTATTCAGAAAACTAAGATCATGTCATCTGGTCCCATCCCTTCATGGCAAATAGATGGGGAAACAGTGGAAACAGTGACAGACTTTATTTTCTTGGGCTCCAAAATCACTGCAGATGGTGATTGCAGCCATGAAATTAAAAGACGCTTGCTCCTTGGAAGAAAAGCTGTGACCAACCCAGACAGCATATTAAAAAGCGGAGAAATTACTTTGCTGACAGATGTCCATCTAGTCAAAGCTATGGTTTTTCCATTAGTCATGTATGGATGTGAGAGTTGAAGTATAAAGAAAGCTGAGCGCTGAAAAATTGATGCTCTTGAACTGTGGTGTTGGAGAATACTCTTGAGAATCCCTTGGACAGCAAGGAGATCCAACCAGTGAATCCTAAAGGAAATCAGTTTTGAGTATTCATTGGACGGACTGATGCCAAAGCTGAAACTACAATACTTTGGTCACCTCGTGCTAAGAACTAACTTCTTGGAAAAGACCTTGCTCTTGGAACAGATTGAAGGCAAGAGGAGAAGGGGATGACAGAGGATGAGATGGTTGGATGGCATCACAGACTTGATGGAAATGAGTTTGAGCAAGCTCTGGGAGTTGGTGCTGGACAGGTGATGGGGTCCAGCCCCGGTGGATCCAGGGTAATTTGAAGGTGGGGATGGAATCTGCATCCTAGGAAAAAACTTATTTAATTACAGATAGAGAGAGATTAGAAAATTAGTGGAGAAAAACAGGCTGAATAACTTGGTTTACGTGGAATACCAATCACCACCTACGTAGGCCACAGGCGTCTTTCCGTTCTCCCGAAGGAGCAGAGGCACTGAGGCCTCCCCGGTCTGATCTTAGAAGCCCAGGTAAAATTAGCAGTCTTGGTGAGTACCCACGTACCAGATGGGAATTCAGCCAGAAAATAGTAGGAGAGAAAAAGAGGCTGAATAACTTGGTTTACATGGGATACCAATAAAACTCCAAGACAAGGAATTTGCACCGTCTACATTGGGCCACCGGCGCCACTTGAATATCGGAAGGTGCCCCTCTTTGGGCTCCTTCTCGTGTGGAACTTAAAAGCCGGGGCAAGTAAGTAGACATGGTGGGCACCCACGCTCCAGATGGGAATTCAGCCAGAAGAACGGGGAGCAAGAAAGAAAAGACACGGGGGAATCAGTCTTTCCAGAAACTGATCCGATTTCTTTAGTTTTTAGGTTTGCTTATATACCTTTTGTTATACATAGGGATGAATACAGAGTCATGCGGGGGTCAGCAGTCCTGACCTTTATCAAAATCAGGTGCTTCACATAAATGTATAAAAAAAGGTCTTAGGGGTTTTACATCAGCTTCTGGCCATGAGGCCTGCTGACATTTTATGACCCTTTCTTTCTGATAACCAAAAAACTTATTTTTTCCAAGGGTGTTTTTTCTTAAACCAGGCACCACCCTCCAAATAAAGTTACATTCCTATAGGGTAAGGGTGTAGTGGGTTACAACCAAGAAAGGAATTTATTTAATCTAAGGTTAACATGATTAATCTTAAAGGTTAATACTTATTTCTCCTATATGCTAGTTATATTCATTATAAGGGCAGGGAATATGGAGATTTAGCAGCAAACATCAGCCCAACAAATGAAAACCCTTCACCAATGTTCCCCTTAAGATCTATTTGGTCTTAAGATAGTGATAAAGTTACCTTTTTACATAGCAAGGACACAGTGATTTATAACAAAGTACAGTGATCTATAACAAAAGAGAAAACTCAAAAGTCTAGTATTGCTAACATCAAAAATTACTCTATTTCCTTTTCTGTATTCCAAATACATTAATATATTCCCAGGTGCCTAAGGATATGGAGGCCTGGCGGCAATCATTGACTCAACAATGAGAAAAGCCCTATGCTAATTAAGATTTTCAAAATACTCCAAACTCTCTGTGCTGTTTATGGTTGAGAGGTAGTAAACAATCATGTGCGTAGTGGCAGGAGTATGGATAATCCTGTCACACAAACTAGTCTGCCAGCGGAGAGGTTTGACCTGAGACACCCTTGTCATACCCAGGGCAGGGAATTAGCAGCCATTATTGGCACAACAAATGAAAAACCCTTCACCAATATAATTCCTAACCAATCCACTATACCAATAATTTCTAACTTCCCAAAAGAATCTGCCTTTAGTAAGTCTAAAACATCTCGTGCCTCTCAGGATTGGGAGGCTGTAAACAATCACATGTGGCCAGACGAACCTGTACAGGCAGGCTAGATAACCTTCAGAGGAGTTCGTAAGTTGAAACACTCTTGTCACGCCCAGGAATTTTTATTGACTTGGAGCTGTAAGTTAACTCCTTCTCCGAGAGAGGTAATGGGGGTCAGCCCCCCGTAAAGTCTGAGGTATAAGTGAGAGCATGAAACAGTAAAGTAGGCAGACTCTGGTTTTGGGGGTAGATGCTCGGGAACAGGGGGTTTCCTGAGGCTCGATCCACCTTTGTGTATGCCAAAGCCTCTTTCCTCATGACCTTTGCCATGGGCGGGGTTCCTCACGCTGGCTCCCGGCAGACAGGGAAGCCTGGCATGCTCCAGTCCATGGGGTTTCAAAGAGTCAGACATGACTGAGCTCAACTGAACTGATACCTTGATATTTAGAAATGCACTCTCTGAAAAGAATTTTTAGACTGTTTTGCTGTGATGGAGCCATCAATTGTACTTCCTTTGGGATTAATTCTAAAAGCCGCTAAGGACAGGTTTATTTCACGGAAAACCAGAAACATGGATTGGGTAAAATTGTCATTTGTAAGAAACATTAGATTTAAAGCGACAGTGTCACAAAGTCAAGAAGAAAAGAATAAAACAACAACTGAAAGAAGAGGAATTTAAAAGTGGTGTATGTAACATTTCTTTCCTATTAATTTTTGTTTCTGTTCCCCTCAACATTTTGGCCATTTTCCAGCTTGTAAGAAAAAAATAAGTTCCTGGTATTTAAAGGCCACATTAATTCTCCCTCTCTTTTTTTCATACTTGAAAACGTTTCTATGAACTCATCATGCAGTGGAGATTAATTCAGAATTTCTGATTTCTGCTATTATTTTGAAGCCCCAGTAGCTGGTGTGTGTTTAATTGATCCTCATGTTCTGTAATGTGAATGTATGTGTGATTTGTATAATGAGAGAGAAAATAAAAGGTAAAGGAGTTCCTATATTTTCCATATCATTTGCTTTCAATAATGTTGCTGTCACTTTACCTGGATATGGTGTTAGAGCATGGAGAAACGTAGGTTTGAAATGAGAGGAATTAACCCACCGAAAAAGAAAGCAAACAAATAAATTAGTACATAAACCTTTTTTTATAAATTGTGAGGAAATATATTGGAGAGTATATATTATATGATTTGAAAAATCAGAGTAGTCATAGGAAATCAATTGTAGCCCTATGATGTTTCAGGGTTTTATGACTTTGTAAATAAAATATGTATAGTGACAATAATTGGGAAACAAAGGAAAATAATATTAAATTCTTCCTAAAGGCTAACAAAAATTAAAATCATGTCAGCAGTAGAATTTGGCAAATATGAAGAAAATATATTTCTAGCTTTATGATGATGATTTCACTACATGTACAAATATCAAATCATTATGTTATATACCTGAAACTAATATAGTGTTATATGTCAGTTATATCACAATTAAAAAATAGAGCCCATGAATGTATTATATAACTTTTTGGTTTCCACTTATTTTTTCTCTTTTAATAGTGAAAGTAATTTTTCTTCGTAGTTTTGTTAGTCACACAGCCATGTCCAACTCTGCATCCTCACAGACTGTAGCTCACCAGGCTCCTCTGTCCATAGAATTTTCCAGACAAGAATATTGGAGTGGGTAGCCATCCTCTTCTCCAGGAGATCTTCCCAACCCAGGGTTCAAACCTGGGTCTCCTGTATTGCAGGGAAATTCTTTACCATCTGAACCACCAGAGAAAGCCTTATACAAAAAGAAATCAAAGGTTAAATATTGAGGAGGAGTTTACTCCTTTGTATCTTTTCTGACCTTCTTAAAGGTTCATTTTTAAATCATTTTATTCTTAATGATGATGATAAGTGCATTTGATATTCATAGGAATTCCACTTCGAAAAGATTTCATGATTATATAATGTTGGCTGAGCAGCTGATTATTGCATACTTAAATTTCTGTTCTTTAACATAAAAATCCTGCTGCTACTGCTACTGCTGCTAAGTTGCTTCAGTCGTGTCCGTCTCTGTGCGACCCCTTAGACGGCAGCCAACCAGGCTCCCCTGTCCCTGGGATTCTCCAGTCTAGAATACTGGAGTGGGTTGCCATTTCCTTCTCCAGTGCATGAAAGTGAAAAGTGAAAGTGAAGTAGCTCAGTCGTGTCCAGCTCTTCGCAACCCCATGGACTGCAGCCCACCAGGCTCCTCCGTCCATGGGATTTTCTAGGCAAGAGTACTGGAGTGGGGTGCCATTCTTTTCTCTGATCAAAGTCCTAGATCCTGTTAATTAATAATTAATGATATTAATATCTGTTGATATAAAGTGAGACCAGGCTAATCCAGGCATCATAAATACTGTCAAATTTAGAGGGTTATCGTTTATCAGGTAAATTGTGTCCGTTGACTTAAGAATAATTGCTTTTCATGTCTTCTCTCTTTTGTTTTTCTTTGGGCTGTTGATAACAACCAGTTGCCCTTTCGATATAGTTTAATACTTTCTGTGACAGTTGAGCAACTAATCTCTCTGCTCACAATGGGAAAACGTCAATGGGAAATACTGCTCTAAATATGAATTTAGAAGATACAGATGTTTCAGAAATATAAGATATATACCTACTTCACATATATTTTTGAGCTTTGGTGTGGGGAAGAAATACAATTAAGACTATCTTTTTCTAAATTTATCTTTGGCCCTTTTAAGCGGTATATGTGTAGTCTACAGTAGTATTTTTAAGCTATATATTCATGCAAAGTAATACCTCTCTAATTTACCCAAGCTTAATTTAAAAAAAATTCTCAAGTTAAATAGCTGTATAGAAATAAACTTCATTAAAATTATCTGAATTATTTGATTCTCAGATGTATGTAATTGTAGTCCTCATCATTTTTTATCCTTAATCCCTGCACTGCTGCTGCTACTGCTAAGTCACTTCAGTCGTGTCTGACTCTGTGTGACCCCATAGACGGCAGCCCACCAGGCTCCTCCATCCATGGGATTTTCCAGGCAAGGGTGCTGGAGTGGGTTGCCATTTCCTTCTCTGTTAAACTACACAGCAGCCATCTAATATTGACTAAAATGGTAATTTAAAATGCTATGATGGCAACTGTTGTTTTCTGATTTCTTTTTTTAAAACTAGGCATAGTAATAGACATTTTAAAATCCATCCTATAATTCCACAAGGGTAGATGCTGTTGTCATGTCAGAGCATGATGAAGTGAAATGTAATTCCCACAAATTATTAAACTTCTTTGAGTCTCAGTTCTTTAAGATGGTGACAAAGAGGTTCGTGCAAATGCTAAACTCTCAAAAATTACTTGTTGAGAGACTCCAATTAGTGTACCTTAGCCTTTCTTAACCTTTTGGGTGGGATAGCTTTCCATCTCTGCCTCCACAGCATTTTGATCTTATCTCTATAATAGCTCTTAAACTTGTCATATAGTTTCACTTCCATGTCTCTTTTAGTAACAGAGGGCTGTTTATCCAACTTTTACCCTCTGTTCCTTGCTCAGACCTATCACAAGCAGTTGCTTAGTAAATGTTTGATGAATTAGTGCCTGACTACATAAAGCAAAATCCTAAACTTTCTAGTCTGCTCTATGAGTCTATAGATATCTGTACTTAGAAAGAGATTATTCCTAAAAAGATAGTATCAGCTAAAGCAATCCAGTGATCTTCAGAACATGTCATTTATCAGACTATTCTTTTCATTAGTTGTTTTATGATTATAAGAAAGAAAGTTTAGAAAATATTTTTTCATGTCATAAATGAAATTGCAGTGAAAGAATGTAAGTAAAGTTAAAATTACTTTGTGTTTTTTGAGCTTTATTAAGTTCCCTTGTACTTGGCTTACATTTCATCCCACATGTTTGTTCATGTAAATTAAATATTTCTCTGTATTTAAATATGAACTTTGAAAAATAACAGTCATTGTAAAATTCCCTATATATTTATATTCTGTATTTCACTCAAGTTGCCTCTTGTTTTGGACATTGGATATTTTTTTGTAGCTTGTTACCGATAACTTGATTCTAATCTTAACAGGTAGATGGATTGGTTTGTTGATACTTTCTTTTTCCAATTCTTGTCTCTTGAATGAAATCTTTAAGTAATTATTTTGTGATTTTACTGCCTATATTTTATGCACAATTTTGACATTTAACGAGGAAAATTGAAGAATTAAATGAAGCATGAAGGAATGTGAACTTGTACATAGAAATAAAATCGAAGCATGAAAGAACACTTTGGTTTTGTTCTTTACACTGATTGCTGTTTGCTAAAATGGTGGTGATTATCTCTTGCATGTATCCCAAAGCAATAAAAGATAATGGCTCAGAAGAAAACTGGGAAAAAAAAATATTGTAAGTTGTACCATTATTCTTTACCTCATTTTGTCCCTTAAAAATGAAAATAAATAAATAAATAAAACATATAAATGGAAGAAAAGAGCAAATAGTCAAGAATGATAAAGAACTTTATATTGTCCAAACATTATTTGAAGAAAAATCTTCATCTATCAAATTTAAAACTGTGATTGTTAATCTCTGAAATTTTTAGTTTACTGAAATTGATACATATTTCTATTTCCCAAATATAGAAAAGGACAAAGATAAAAGACATATTTCTATGTATATCTATTACTATCTTTTGCTAGTGGAAGTAGGACTGTTCCCCCATCTGGACACTTCTGTTCGGAGCCTCTCACTGTGAAAGCCAGAAACTAATGTAAATTAATTTATTAGTAATGTAATTTTTGATGATTAGTTGCGATTACCTTTGTCTCCACAGAAAATCTACTTTTATAATAAAATTTCCAGTTTCTGAAACAAACATTTGGCAACTCATGGAGAAAAAAGGTAGCAAATTTTACTTGACATAGATATAAGGTAACATTCTTCAGTGTGTGCTGTCCTGTGCTAAATTCGCTTCAGACATGTCCAACTCTGCGTGACTCTGTGAACTCTAGCCTTCCAGGCTCCTCTGTCCATAGGATTCTCTAGACAAGAATACTGGGGATACAATACAAGAATTCTCCAGACAAGAATCTTCCCTAGACAGGGATCAAATCCATGTCTCTTATGTCTCCAGCATTGGCATGTGGGTTCTTTACCACTAGTGCCACCTGGGAAGCCCAATATTCTTAGAATAAACATAAGAAGAACCCTGAAAATAGTGACATAAATGTAATAGACAATATAATGTATGTAGATAGAAACAAATTAGGGATTATATAGTAATTAACATGTGAATTTGATTTAATTTTATATTGATGTCTAATAAAATTAATTGATTATTAAATTTTGGACTTGGTGGCTAGGAGAAGAATTTTTAGGATTTATGGAAAATTTGTTATAGTGGAAAACACTGAAATTGCTTCTCAAGAAAAAGCAGTTGTACTAGAAAATGGAAAGGACAAGCCATGAGTAGAATAATGTATCCGGGAATTAACTGAGAGCATCTCATAAAGGAGGAATACGATTTGATCTATCTGTCGAATCTATGTAGTATCTCTGCCTTATAGACCTGTACCTTATAAATGTTATTCAGTAATCTTGTTTATTAAATCAAAGCCATCTGAATTTTTTTTAAATTAGACCTCATACACTGTTTTATTTTTTTGATTCTGAATGAATCTCACTGTGGCATCTTGTTCATATTAGCTTCCTTCCCCTTAAATTTGGAATCATTTATATTGTTTTCTCTGCATAGAAAAGCTCTACACTTTCTCTGCAATCATTCCTTGGACCTGCCCTCATTCAAGAAAGGAGCATATGATAAACCTTTCCTTACATTCTTCTATTGAAAATTATCTATTTTAAAGCTTCAATATATTGGTGAAACATCTAGGGGATGTTGACTGGATATTATTGTCAATTAGTTTCACTAAAGTAATCGTGAAGTAATAGATTCACTAAAGTAATAGTTTCACTAAAGCTGACAGGGAAGCCCCAAGAATATTGGAATGGGTTGCCATTTCCTTCTCCAGGGGAACTTCTGGACCCAGGCTTCCTTGATAGATCAGTTGGTAAAGAATCACCTGCAATACCAGAGACCCCAGTTCCATTCCTGGGTCAGGAAGATCCCCTGGAGAATGGATAGGCTAACAATTCCAGTATTCTTGGGCTTCCCTTCTGGCTCAGCTGGTAAAGAATCCCCCTGCAATGTGGGAGACCTGGGCTCAATCCCTAGGTTGGGAAGATCCCCTGAAGAAGGGAAAGGCTACCCACGCCAGTAATCTGCCCTGGAGAATTTCATGAACTGTATAGTCCATGGGGTTGCAAAGAGTCAGACACTACTGAGCGACTTTCACTTTCAAAGTAATAGATGTAAAGGAGAAAATTTTGTACTTTTGTTTGATAGCTAGCTGATTATAGTTATAAGTAATATTCTTAAATGTTTAAAATGGGCCTCCCCAGTGGCTAAGCAGTAAAACAATCTGCCTGCAATGCAGGAGCTGCAGAATATGCAGGTTCAATCCCTGGACTGGAACGATCCCCTAGAGAAGGGCATGGCAACCCACTCCAGTATTCTTGCCTGGAGAAGCCATGGAGAGAGGAGCCTGGTAGACTGTAGTCCATAGGGTTGCAAAGAGTTGGGCAGGACTGAAGCGGCTTAACACACACAAGTTTAAAATAAAACACAGACCTAATTTTAACATAATTATCATTTATGCTCAATGACTATAGAAATAGCTTTATCTTTGCAATTGATTATCTTCTGTCAGATACTGTAAGTAATTTCTAAGTATATGTTTTCTTAAAATTTACTAAACAATTTTATTAAAATAATATAGCATATATTGAGTTGATGTGTTGCTTTTTAAGAAAGTTTGCATTTTAAAGTATCTTGTTATATATGTGTTGTATATGCATATGTGTATGGTGTATGTATATATACATATATGAGTATGTACGTGTGTGTGTGTGTGAGTGTGTGTATTCAGTAAATTGAAAGGATTAAGCCTCTGCTAGGAATCCCAGTGGTGGTAGTCTGAGAGTCAGACAGACTTCTGTGATGGCTCAGACAGTAAAGAATCTGCCTGCAATGTGGGTGACCTGGGTTCAATCCCTGGGTGGGGAAGATCCCCAGGAGAATGAAATGGCAACCCACTCCAGTATTCTTGCCTGGAAAAAGCTCATGGACAGAGGAGCTTGGTGGGCTACCATCCATGGGGTCACAAAGAGTCAGATATGACTGAGCAACTAATGCTTTCTAACACTTTGAGAGTTATACATTTTTTCAGTTGCATGTTTGCATATATGTATGTACGTGGCTGTATCAGTACATATATGTGTTTGAAAGACATGTAATAATGATTCATTTTTGTCACAGCATGAAACAACTGATTATTTCCTCTAGTATCTAAACAAAGGCTAGTCTACTGCATAGTGTCCTGAGAGATTTAGATATATTAAAGTCAGAGATTGTTCTCTTAATTAATAATATTCCAGGAGAACGTAAGGCTTTACAACACCTAGGTGGAGGAATAGATATCAAATATAACTAGAATAATGCATTATTATATATCCTTACAAAGAACTGTCTGATGTTTGCCAAGTCATTTACTAGTTATAAGTGAGACATGAGTGCTCTGATAGTAGAACCAAGGATTTAATTATCATTTTCCCTAACTGCAACTGTAATATCTTTTAAAAATTAGTATAACTGTGTGTACCTTGATTAGCCTCAAGTCAAGCACCATCTTTAACCTGGAAAGGTAAACCTTTGATTAAGAACAATTTTAGAGATTAACCTTTTCATCTGTCTCTTCCTGGCTATTGATTTCTTTATGATTGTACAACATTATCACCATGATTACATCCTGATTGTTTTTCTCAATAATTAGTTCCAGTTCTGTCCTAATTTATATCAAAATACTGGCTAGAGATTTGATGGAGTCAGTTATGGACCATTATTATGGGCACCAGGGTGGGCTAGCCTAACACTGATTATCACACTCAAATATTTAAAACATTTGCTTTGTAGAATTAAGTGTTAATGTTATGACTATGAATGTGTATACTGAGTAGGGAAACAGTTTTGTCTTAGCAATTTTATTGCCATCTCAAAAATGATAACTAAATTTTTATGGAGATTAAATCTGTATCTCAGTATACTAGAGATTAAATCTGTATCTAAAGGCAATTAATGCTGCATCTGCAGTAATGTCAGATTTTCATGGCTTATTAATCTCACAGTATGCTAGAATTTAAACATTCCTCCTTTAGATATGCTCATTCACATTGGAGCATAATATGTGATGTTGAAGGAGTTTTTAAAGGGCATATGCAGGGAAAAATAAACAAAAGGGAATAGATATACCCTAGAATACACAGTAATTTATTTCATTACCAATAATGTCATACATTTTACAACTTTGTACTTGTTCTGTTCTCGTAGGTATTTATTGCTATTTAGCCTTCACTGAAATGAGACTGAGATCAATGAAAGCATTAACTGATTTCTAAATGGTTAAAATATATCAAAGTATTTTGTACTATATTACATTTTAGAATCAATTTATTTATAGTTTAAAAAAAAGCCAGTTCTTCCATTTCTCCCACTCCACATTCTACCTCTGACAACTACCAATCAATTTTCTGTATCTTCTTTTTTTCAGATTGCACATATAAGAGGGAGTGGTATTTGTCTCTTACTGTCTGACTTTGCTTCACTAACATAATGCCTTGGTGGTCCATGCATGTTTTCCCAAATGATGAGATTTCATTCTCTATATTGCTTAATGACATTTCATGGTATGTATGTGTATGTATACATGTACCATATTTTATATATGTGTGTATATATCGCATTTTGTTACTGATTCATCCCCTGATGGACAATTAGGTTATTTCTATATCTTGGCTATTTTGAATAATTCTGCAGTGAATATGGGAGTGCATATATCTTTTTAAATTAGTGTTTTTATTTTCTTTGGATAAATATTCCAAAGTAGAATTGCTGGATTATATGGTAGCTCCATTTTAATTTTTGAGGAATCTACATATTGTTTTCCATAGTGCCTGCACCAATTTACTTTTTACCAACAGTGCATGCGGGTTCCCGTTTTCTGCATCCTCACCAACATTTGTCAGTTCTTATCTTTTTGATAATAGACATTCTCACAGGTGTGAGGTGATACATCATTGTAGTTTTGCATTTCCCTGATGACTAATGATGTTAAGCTTCTTTTCATGTATTTCTTTGCCATCTGCAGGTCTTCTTTGACAGAAAAGTCTATTCAGATTTTCTGTCCATTCTTTAATCAATCGTTTGTTTGTTTCTTTTTGTTACTGAGTTGTATAGTATAATATATTTGGGATATTAACCTCTTATCAGATATAAAATTTGCAAATACTTTCTTCCATTCAGTAGATTGCGTTTTCATTTTATTACTGGTTTCACTTGTTTTTCAGAAGGTTTTTAGTCTGATGTAATCTATTTATGTTTGCTTTTATTCCTTTGGTTGTCCTCAAAGAAATGAAGAAGGAACAACAAAGAGACTGGGGAGGAGTAGCCAATGAGAGAGAAGTAAAACCAGGACAGTGATATTCTAGAAGTGAAGCAGGAAAGTGTTTCTGGCACGACAGAGTATAGGCACCTCAGATATTGTAGATTCAGTTCCAGACCACAGTAATAAAGCAAATATTGCAATAGAGTGAACTACACGCAATTTTATTTTGATTTCCCAGTACATATAAATGTTATCTTTACACTATACTGCAGTCTATTGTATACAGTTGTGTTATGCCTAAAAAAAAAAATCAAGACACATACCTTAATTAAAGATGCTTTATTACCGATAAATGCTAGCCATCGTTTACCAATGTAGGTAGCATTGCCACAAACATTTAATTTATAAAAATGCAATATCTGAGGAGCACTATAAAGTAAAACACAATAAAATGAGGTCTGTCTGCAGTGAACTGTGTCAAATGTTGCTGAAAGGTGGAATAAGATAAAGATGGAAGTCATTAGTAACTTTAACAAGAGCAATTTCAGTGATGTGGTGAAGATTGATGTGCTATTAGAATGAGCTCAGAGAGAATGGACCAAGAGGAATTGGAATTTGTGAGTGTAAGAAACTCTTTCAACCTGTTTCCTTATAAAGCAGAATAGAAAAATAGAATGGTAGATTTAGGGAGAATTGGGGTAAATGGATTTTTTTAAGCATGGGAGATTATAGCAGCCTTTTTGGATGCTGCTGCAGGTAATAAAATGAAAAGAGAAAAAGTGATGATATGGGAGAGAGAAAGAAAATAATTAGAGAATTCTTTGAATAGGATAATGGGAAAGGAATCTGTTCACTGATGGAGAGATGATCTAACATGAAAAAGCCCTCGGTTTATCCTTTGGACAAAGAGGAAAGCAAATAAATGGGAACATATGTTTATAGTGTAAATTTTTGTGGAATATTTTTTGTTGTTTGCTTGTTTTATTTTCTCAGTGAAATGGGAAGCAAGATTATCATCTGAGAGTGAGGATGACCTAGAAAGTATTGAAGGTTTGCAAAGAAAGAAGAAATTAATGTAGTGATCTAGGTTAGGGTCTGCAAATTGAGAATATACAAATTTTCCATTGGGTATGTGGTCACAGATCATTTTTCAAAATTAACTTTAAGTATCCTTTAAAAGTCACCTGCCTGACAGAGAAGCTGCTATATAGGCACTCCCTTATCTCTTCTTTCATTGCCTACACTGCTTAACTCCCATACCTTCTGGATTCACTGTGGTGCATTGGCCCTGGGTGACTAAAAACAAAATTTTTAATATTCTCATTTGAGTGTTAAAAATGAATATCTCCGACATCTAAATAGCAATCCCTTTTGCAAATCAAATGGTTTCCAAGTTATTTATGTTTTTAATAAAAATTGAAGAAAGACCTAATCAGTTTAACAACTGTTAGGTAATTAGTCCAAGTGGCACAGTGGCAAAGAATCCACCTAACTATTTAGGGGACTCAAGAGACACAGGTTTGATCCCTGGGTCAGGAAGATCCCTGGAGTAGGAAATGGCAACTTGCACCAGTATTCTTGCTTGGAAAATTCCATGGGTAGAGGAACCTGGCAGGCTACTGTCCATTGGATTGCAGAGTCGAACATGACTGAGCACTGAGATAATTAGTAATTGCATTTGTGATATATCATTATGTATTTTTTGGCATTCTTATTAGTTCAATAAGGGGATTCCCTGGTGGCTCAGCTGGTAAAGAATCTACTGCAATGCAGGAGACCCCAGTTTGATTCCTGGGTTAGGAATATCCCCTGGAGAAGGGATAGGCTACCCACTCTAGTATTCTTGGGCTTTCCTAATGACTCAGATGGTAAAGAATCTGCCTGCAATGTGGGAGACCTGGGTTCAGTCCCTGGGTTGGAGAGTTCCCTGGAGGAGGGCATGGCAACCCACTCCAGTTATTCTTGCCTAGAGAATCCCCATGGACAGAGGAGCCTGGCGGGCTACAGTAGTCCATGGGGTCACAAAGAATCAGACACAACTGAGCAACTAAGCACAGCACAACACACATCAATAAACTAATAGACATTCCTATAACAAATCTCTTTCCATTCCCATCTACTTATTTATTCTTATATGTATACCAGAGATAGTGAGGAATAAAAATCATATTGAACTCAGCCTAATTTTAGTAATAATATCAATCCATTGATACACATACAAATCAGAAAAAAGGCAAAACTTTAAAATGCCTGTGATATAGTCTAACAAAATGACACATTTATACTTGATAATTACTAATCGGGCTTCCCTGGTGGCTCAGCTGTAAGGAATCTAACTCCCAAGGCAGGAGAAGAGAGTTCAGTCTCTGGATTGGGAAGATTCCCTGGAGAAGGAATTGGCAACCCACTCCAGTGTTCTTGCCTGAGAAGAGCCTGGGGGACTCCAGTTCATGGAGTCACAGAGAGTCAGGCATGACATAGTTACTAAAGAACAGCAACAACAGTTACTAATCAAGATTTGTGCTGTATTTATCTATTTTGATTAAGTGTAAATTAATAATTGTAAAAAGTCAATGTAGCAGAAAAAGTTAACAAATATTAGTAGTCACAAAAATACTTTATATATATAAAGCATGTTTTGTTTCAGACAAATGACATATTGTATTATGTATCAGAAATTATAACTATGTTATAATAGAAGTATAAAATTTATCTTAGAAAATGATAGGGATGTAGGATTTTTCAAAACTCTTTCAAAAGTGACATAAGCAAAGCAGTTTGTGGGTATCTGGTGGAGAGTGTATGCACTAGAGAAATAAACTTGCCAGGCAAAACAAAAAACTCATTTGTGATTAGAGAGGAGGAATGTGAAGGAAGGTCACTCAGCATGGTGTTATGTGTTTCTTCCATTTTGTTCAGCTGAATAGATGCCAACGCTGAGTAGAAATAGCACTGTATTTTACCAGTGTTGTTTGGAGAAAGGAATTAAGGATGTGTGCAAAAAAATGATTTGGTGATGAACTATGGTATTTATACAGGGTAAAAAAGACAGGTGAAGAATACTGATAAAGCTGTTTTTATCAATGGATGGTCACTCTCTGAAGAGAAGGAAAATTATTGAAATCTGGGTGTTGACAGATAATGAGTGAAGTTTGGAAAGTCTAAAATTACATTATTGGGTAAATTGAATTTATTATTAAAAACAAGGTTCAGGTTTAACTGATTTTATTATTTTGTCTTTTTCTCTCCACTAGAACTCAAGATTCATTAGATTAGGACCTTTTTTAAATCACCTCTCCTCAACCTGCTGTACTTCTAGTGTCTAAAATATTACCTAATAGGTATAGGAAAGCTAAGCACTAAATCTTTGTTGAATAGATGAATGAAAAGTGCATAATGATGCCAAAGAATGACTGCGATCTGATGAATGGAAAGATCATCTGATTTTAGTTAATATAAAATTTCTTGAAAGTCCTAAATATTTTGATTACATAGAAAATCACACCAGTGATATAGTGAACTCAATGTCTCTGCTGCAGTTATATATAAAATTACTAGAAAGACATCAGTGTGTGGACTGTTTGACTGTGATATCAAATTAGTAAAAATGAAATAATTCCTGTCTTCTCTTTTTTCCTGTTTTAGTTTTTTTTTTTATTTTTAATTATTTGTTTTGAAGGGTAATTGCTTTACAGAATTTGCTATTTTCTGCCAAACCTCAACATGAATCAGCCATAGGTATACATATCCCTTTTGAAACTCTCTCCCATCTCCCTCCCCACCCCACCCCTGTAGGTTGATACAGAGCCCCTGTTTGAGTTTTCTTAGCCATATAGCAAATTCCTGTTGGCTAGCTATTGTACACATGGTAATATAAGGTTCCATGTTACTCTTTCCATACAGCTCACAAACTCCTTCCCTCTTCCTATGTCCATAAGTCTATTCCCTATGTCTATTTCTCCACTGTTGCTCTGTAAATAAATTCTTCAGTACCATTTTTCTAGATTCTGTATATATGCATTAGAATACGGTATTTATCTTTCTCTTTTTGACTCACTTCACTCCATATAATAGGTTCTAGGTTCATCATCCTCATCAGAACTGACTCAAATGTGTTCCTTTTAATGGCTGAGTAATATTCCATTGTGTATATATACTACAAACTTCTTTATCCACTCATCTGTTGATGGACATCTAGGTTGCTTCCATATTCTAGCTATTGTAAACAGTGCTGCGATGAACAATGGGGTACATGTGTCTCTTTCAATTTTGGGTTCCTCAGGGTATATGCCTAGGAGTGGGTTGCTGGGTCATACGGTGATTTTATTTCTAGTTTTTAAAGAAATCTCCATACCATTTTCCATAGTGGTTGTATCAATTTACATTCCCACCAACAGTGTAAGAGTGTTCCCTTTTCTTCATACCCTTTCCAGCATTTATTGTTTATAGACTTTTTGATGAAGCCCATTCTGACTGGTGTGAGGGGATATCTCATTGTAGTTTTGATTTACGTTTCTCTAATAATGAACAACGTTGAGCATCCTTTTATGTGTTTGTTAGCTGTCTGTATGTTTTCTTTGGAGAAATGTCTGTTTAGGCCTTTTCCCCACTTTTTGATTGGGTTGTTTGTTTTTCTAGCATTGAGTTGTATGAGCTGCTTGTATATTTTGGAAATTAACCCTTTGTCAGTCATTTCACTTGCTATTATTTTCTTCTATTCTGAGTGTTTTCTTTTGACCTTGCTTGTAGTTTCCTGTGCTGTGCAAAAGCTTTTAAGTTTAATCAGGTCCCACTTGTTTACTTTTGTTTTTATTTCTGTTACTCTAGGAGGTGGGTCATAGAGGATCTTGCTTTGATTATGTCATCAAGTGTTCTGCCTATGTTTTCCTCTAAGAGTTTTATAATTTCTTGTCTTACATTCAGGTCTTTAGTTCATTTTGAGTTTATCTTTGTTTATGGTGTTAGGAAGTATTCTAATTTCATTCTTTTACATGTAGCTGTCCAGTTTTCCCAGCACTATTTACTGCAGAGGTTGTCTTTGCCCCATTGTATATTCTTGCCTCCTTTGTCAAAAATAAGGTATCCATAGGTACATGGGTTTATTTCTGGGCTTTCTGTCTTGTTCCGTTGGTCTGTATTTCTGTTTTTGTGCCAGTGCCATACTGTCTTGATGACTGTAGCTTTGAAGTATGACCTGAAGTCAGGAGGCTTGATTCCTCCAGCTCCATTCTTCTTTCTTAAGATTACTTTGGTTATTCCAGGTCTTTTGTATTTCCATATGAACTGTGAAATATTTGTTCTAGTTCTGTGAAAAATTCCATTGGTAATTTGATAGGGATTGCATTGAATCTGTAGATTCCATTTGGTAGTATATTAATTTTCACAATATTGATTCTTCCTACCCAGGAACATGGACTATCTCTCATTCTTTTTATGTCATCTTTGATTTCTTTCATTAGTGTCTAATAATTTTCTCTGCACAGTTCTTTCATCTCCTTAAGTAAGATTATTCCTAAATATTTAATTCTTTTTGTTGCAATGGTGAATGAGATTGATTCCTTAATTGCTCATTCTGATTTTTCATTGTCAGTATATAGAAATGCAAGTGATTTCTGTGTATTGACTTTGTATCCTGTCACTTTGCTAAATTCAATGATTAGCTCTAGTAATTTTCTGATACTGTCTTTAGGGTTTTCTATGTACAGTATCATGTCATCAGCAAACAGTGAGAGTTTTACTTCTTCTTTTCCAATCTGGATTCCTTTTATTTTTTTCTTCTCTGATTGCTGTAGCTAGGACTTCTACAACTATGTTGAATAATAGTCGCAAAAGTAATATGTTCATCTTGTTCCTGATCTTAGGAGGAATGTTTTCAATTTTTCACCATTGAGAATAATGTTTGTTATAGGCTTATCATATATGGCCTTCACTTCATTGAGGTAGGTTCCTTTTATGCCAATTTTTTGAAGAGCTTTAATCATAAGTGTGTGCTGAAATTTGTTAAAGAATTTTTCTGCATGTATTGAAATGATCATATGGTTTTTATCTTTCAGTTTAATAATATGATGTATCACATTGACTGATTTACATATATTGAAGAATCCTTGCATCCCTAGAATAAACCCAACTTGATCATGGTGTTTGAGCTTTTTGATGTAGTAATGAATTATGTTTGCTAAAATTTTGGTGAGGATTTTTTCATCTATGTTCATCAGGGATGTTGGCTTGTAGTTTTCTTTTTTGTCTGTTGTCTTTGTCTGGTTTTGGTATCAGGGTGATGGTGGCCTCGTAGAATGAGTTTGGAAGTGTTCCTTTCTCTGCAATTTTTTGAAAGAGTTTTAGAAGGATAGGCATTAGCTCCTCTCTAAATGCTTGATAGAATTCTCCTGTGAAGCCATCTGGTCCTGGGCTTTTGTTTTTTGGGAGATTTTTGATCACAGCTTCACTTTCAGTGCTTGTAATTGGGTTGATCATAGTTTCTATTTGTTCCTGTTTCAGTCTTGGAAGACTGAACTTTTCTAAGACTCTGTCCATTTCTTCCGGGTTATCCATTGTATTGCCATATAGTTGTTCATAGTAGTCTGTAATAATCCTTTGTATTTCTGTATTGTCTGTTCTAACCTCTCCTTTTTCATTTCTAATTTTGTTGATTTGATTCTTTTTTTTTTCTTGATGAGTCTGGCAAAGGGTTTGTCAGCTTTATTTCTCTTTTCAAAGAACCAGCTTTTTGTTTTATTAATCTTTACTATTGTTTCTTTCATTGTTTTCATTTATTTCTGTTCAGATCTTTCTGGTTTCTTTCCTCCTACAAATTTTGGTGGTGTTTTGTTCTCCTTTTTCCAGTTCTTTCAGGTATAACATTAGGCTGTCTGTTAGATGTTTTTCTTGTTTCTTGAGGTAGTATTGTATTGCTATAAACTTCCCTCTTAGGACTGCTTTTGCTGCATCCCATGAGTTTTGAGTTGTCGTTTTTTCATTGTTATTTGTTTCTAGAAATTGTTTGATTTCCCTTTTGATTTCTTCGGTAACCTGTTGGTTATTTAGAAACGTGTTGTTCAATCTCCAAGTGTTTGTATTTCTTACAGTTTTTTTCTTGTAATTTATATCAAGTCTCATAGTGTAGTGGTCAAAGAAGATGATTGATACAGTTTCCATTTTCTTAAATTTACTGAGGTTTGATGTGTGACCGCTATTTAAATCCTGAAAGATGATGCTGTGAAAGTGCTGCACCCAATATGCCAGCAAATTTGGAAAACTCAGCAGTGGCCACAGGACTGGAAAAGGTCAGTTTTCATTCCAATTCCAAAGAAAGGCAATGTCAAAGAATGCTCAAACTACCGCACAGTTGCACTCATCTCACATGCTAGTAAAGTAATGCTCAAAATTTTCCAAGCCAGGGTTCAGCAATACGTGAACCGTGAACTCCCTGATGTTCAAGCTGGTTTTAGAAAAGGCAGAGGAGCCAAAGATCAAATGGCCAGCATCCGCTGGATCATGGGAAAAGCAAGAGAGTTCCAGAAAAACATCTATTTCTGCTTTCTTGACTATGCCAAAGCCTTTGACTGTGTGGATCAAAATAAACTGTGGAAAATTCTGAAAGAGATGGGAATACCAGACCACCTGACTTGCCTCTTGAGAAACCTATGTGCAGGTCAGGAAGCAACAGTTAGAACTGGACATGGAACAACAGACTGCTTCCAAATAGAAAAAAGAGGGCATCAAGGCTGTATATTGTCACCTTGCTTGTTTAACTTATATGCAGAGTACATCATGAGAAACGCTGGGCTGGAAGAAACACAGCTGGAATCAAGATTGCTGGGAGAAATATCAAGAACCTCAGATATGCAGATGACGCCACTCTTATGGCAGAAAGTGAAGAGGAACTAAAAAGCCTCTTGATGAAACTGAAAGAGGAGAGTAAAAAAGTTGGCTTAAAGCTCAACATTCAGAAAACAAAGATCATGGCATCTGGTCCCATCACTTCATGGGAAATAGATGGGCAAACAGTGGAAACAGTGTCAGAATTTATTTTGGGGGGCTCCAAAATCACTGTAGATGGTGACTGCAGCCATGCAATTAAAAGACTCTTACTCCTTGGAAGAGAAGTTGTGACCAACCTAGACAGCATATTCAAAAGCAGAGACATTACTTTGCAGACTGAGGTCCATCTAGTCAAGGCTATGGTTTTTCTTGTAGTCGTGTATGGATGTGAGAGTTGGACAGTGAAGAAGGCTGAATGCCAAAGAATTGATGCTTTTGAACTGTGGTGTTGGAGAAGACTCTTCAGAGTCCCTTGGACTGCAAGGAGATCCAACACGTCCATTCTGAAGGAGATAAGCCCTGGGATTTCTTTGGAAGGAATGATGCTAAAGCTGAAACTCCAGTACTTTGGCCACCTCATGCGTAGAGTTGACTCATTGGAAAAGACTGTGATGCTGGGAGGGATTGGGGGCAGGAAGAGAAGGGGACGACAGAGGATGAGATGGCTGGATGACATCACTGACTCGATGGACGTGAGTCAGAGTGAACTCCGGGAGTTGGTGATGGACAGGAAAGCCTGGCGTGCTGCGATTCACGGGGTCGCAAAGAGTTGGACACGACTGAGTGACTCAACTGAACTGATGTGTGACCCAAGATGTGGTCTGTCCTGGAGACTGTTCCATATGCACTTGAGAAGAAGGTGTATTCTTCTGCATTTGGATGGAATGTCCTGAAGATATTAATGAGATCCATCTTATCTAATGTATCATTTAAGACTTGTGTGTCCTTATTAATTTTCTGTTGTGATGATCTGTCCATTGGTGTGAGTGGGGTGTTAAAGTCTCCCACTATTATTGTGTTGCTATCAATTTCTTCTTTTACCTCTGTCAGTGTTTGTCTTATGTATTGAGGTGCTCCTATGTTGGGTGCATAGACATTTACAATTGCTATGTCTTCCTCTTGGATTGATCCCTAGATCATTATACAGTGTACTTCCTTATCTCTTGTAATCTTCTTTATTTTTAGGTCTACTTTTCTGATATGGGGATTGCAACTTCAGCTTTCTTTTGCTTCCCATTTTCATGGAATATATTTTTTCATTCTCTCACTTTCAATCTATTAGTGTCTTGAGGTCTGAAGTGGGATTTTTGTAGACAGCATGTATATGGGTCTTATTTTTGTATCCATTCAGCCATCTGTGTCTTTTGGTTGGGGCATTTAATCCATTTACATTTAAAATAACTATCAATATGTATAGGTTCCTGTTGTCATTTTCTAATTGTTCACGGTTGATTTTGACAGTATTTTTTCTTCTATTGTAATTCTTGATGATATAAGTCCATTTAACATTTCTTGTAAAGCTGGTTTGGTGATACTGAATTCTCTTACCTTTTGCTTGTCTGAAAAGTTTTTTATTTCTCCATCAATTTTGAATGAGATCCTTGCTGGGTACAGTAATCTTGGTTTATATTTTTCCCTTGCAGTACTTTATATATATCCAGCTTTTCTCTTCTGGCCTGCAGAGTTTCTGCTGAAAGATTGCTGTTAAGAGTATGGGGTTTCACGTGTATGTTACTTGTTGCTTTTCCCTTGCTACTTTTAATATTCTTTCTTTGTGTTTAGTCTTTGTTAGTTTGATCGGTGTGTGTCTTGGCATGTTTCTCCTTGGGTTTATCCTCTATGGAACTCTTTGTGCCTCTTGGACTTGATTGACTGTTTCCTTTTCCATGTTGGGGACATTTTCAAGTATAATCTCTTCAAAAATTTTCCCATATCCTTTCTTTTTCTCTTCTTCTTCTGGGACCCCTCTAATTCGAAATTTGATGCATTTGATATGGTCGCAGATTTCTCTGTCTTCAGCTCTTTTCATTCCTTTTACTTTACCCTGCTCTTCAGAAGTTATTTCCACCATTTTATCTTCCAGCTCACTGATTTGTTCTTTTGCTTCAGATATTCTGCTATTGATTTCTTCTATAATATTTTTAATTTCAGTAATTGTGTTGTTTTTCTCTGTATGCTTATTCTTTAATTCTTCTAGGTCGTTGTTAATTGATTCTTGCATTTTCTCCATTTTGTTTTCAATGTTTTTGATCATCTTTACTATCATTATTTTGAATTATTTTTCAGGTAGCTTTCCTACTTCCTCTTCATTTATTTGGACTTCTGTGTTTCTAGTTTGTTCTTTCATTTGTGCAGTATTTCTTTGCCTTTTCATTTTTTTTAAAGTTATTGTTTTTGAGGTCTCCTTTTCCCAGGCTTCAAGGAAAGTTGAATTCTTTCCTTGAAGAAGGTTGAATTCTTTCTTCTTTTGGTTTCTTCCCTCCTAAGGTTGGTTCAGTGGTTTGTGTGAGCTTCATATAGGGTGAGATTTGTGTTGAGTTTTTGTTTGTTTGTTTTTCCTGTGTTGGGAAAGGCTGAGTGCAGTGGTATGCCTGTCTGCTGATGATTGGGTTTGTATTTTTGCTTTGTTTTTTGTTTCGATGAGGTGTCCTGCATGGGGTGCTACTGGTGGTTGGGTGATGCAGGGTCTTGTATTCAAGTGGTTTCCTTAGTGAGTTCTCACTATTTGATACTCCCTAGGGTTAGTTCTCTGGTAGTCTAGGGTCTTGGAGTCCATGCTCCCACTCCAAAGACTCAGGGTTTAATCTCTTGTCAGGATGATGATTCCACAAGTGGTTTGTTATGGCATTAAGGGACAATAAAACAAATATCCAAAAACCAGAAACTAAAGATGAACCCCAGACCAATGGTAGTTACAAAATCAGACAAATAATAATGAAAATAATAGAATATACACTTATGCATATATACCCATGAGCAAAGTGAAAACAGGCCAACAAAAATAAAGTACACTAAATTGATCTGGCAAACAAAGGAAACAAAAAAAAAAAATTATATTTACCAGTTAAGAACAAAATTAACTTAAGCACAAACTGGAAAACAGAACTAAAGCAAGTTGCCAAGTGGGGAATAAAACAATGAAAACAAAACTAGCAAATATGTTGAGAGGAAAGGAAAGAAGGGAAAGAAAGAAAGAAAGAATAGATATGCAAAGTTAAATAGAGGTAGATGAAGAAGATTTATATACATTAAAGATTAACTGCAAGGAGAAAAGAACTGCAAAGGAAGGAATAAAGTAGGAAAAATATAATAGGTTTAAAAAATTTAAAAAGGAGAAAAGAGAAAAAAAAAAGAGGAAAACTCCATAGAACTGCAAAAGCCCAACACAGAGGCAGAGGTTTATGAGAACAATAAAAAATGTGACTGAGGAAAAAGAAAAAAAAAAAGCTCAAAAGCTTAATTGAATTTCTTAGTGCGAATAAAATTGACAACTACAACAGAGGGGTAAAAAAGGAAAAAAGAAAAAAGAAAAAAGTCCTAAAGAATACAGAACAAGTCAAAAAATAAGAATAATGCATGTTTTTCTTGACTCACTGTTGTCAGAGTCTTTTCCAATGCTGGGAATCACGGTCCACCTTACCTCCGTGGGATGCCCTCCAACACTATGCTGATCTCCGGACCTGCTGTGGAGTAGCTCAGATTTCAATCTGGTCCTACTCCTGTGTGTTCTTGCCTCCAGGGTCCACAACTATCAGAGCTAGTGTGTTTTCTTTTGTGGGAGCTCTCAGTGTCCTTTTATATATTTCATAGACACAGAGTCTGCCTGGTTGATCGTGTGGATTTAATCTGCAGCTTGTACAGCTGGTCGAAAGGTTTTGCGTCTTCTTCCTTAGCCACACTGCCGCTGGGTTTCAGTTGTGGTTTTATTTCCACCTCTACATGTGGGTCATCCACTGAGATTTAACTCCTGAAGCTGCCCTGAAAAGCTTGGGTTTGCCCCTGTGAGGGCCAGGTGTGGAGGCGGTGCAGCTACCTGGGTCGCAGGGGTTCTGGCAGCCCCAGGTACTCAGGGGAGTTGACAGCTAGGGTAGTAGGAAATATAGTGCTCTAGAAGGGTATGGCAACCAGTATTGGCCCATACACACCAGCGTTCTTGCCTGGAGAACCCTCTCTCTGACAGAGAGGCCTGGCAGGCCAGAGTCTACAGGGTCGCAAAGAGTTGGACACTAGTGAAGCGACCCTGCGCACATAAACACATTTCCCCCCCGTGTGGCAGCTCTGCCCCAGTGAGAGTTAAGCATGAAGGTGGTGCAGCTGCTTGGCTTGTGAGGACCCTGGCGGTGCTAAGTGTGCAGGGAGACATACTGCCACCACGGCAGGAGTTATGGCCCTTTCAGAGTCTTTTTTCAAGCTTCTTGTAGCTAGTGATCAGAAGGCCTCCTTGGCCAGTCTTTCTCCGTAGCTTCACCCATGCAGGCACTTAGAGGGATCCCTTGCCTGGGGTCCTTCTCTGTTGTTCCACATGTCAGACACATACAGGGGCCCCCCTGATGGGGGTCCTACCTTGTAGATCGGTGCATCAGACACTTAAGGGGATACCCTGGCTTGGGTCCTACTCTGTAGTTTGACCCAAGAGTCACACAGGAGCACCCTGGGTGGGGTCCTTACTCTGTGGTTCAGTGCGTCAGGCATTTGATGGGCCAGCCTTTCTATTGCTGAGCTGCCAATGCTGGCGATGCTGGCTTGTGGGGAAAGAGGCTATGATGATGGCTCCACCCCCTACGCGTGACTCATTATTATCGCCTTGCTTCCATGGCTGCCTGGCTTTCCTCTGCAGGCATTTCCCACCTTGATCTCCTTCTTCACATCCCCTCAATCAGTCTCTCCACAGTCAGTAGCAGCCCTCACCCTGGGATTGCTCCACAATCCCTAAACTCACCTCCCAGTTGCTGCCCCTTCCAGGAGACCTGCATTCCTGCCCAGAGTATGTATGGCTGTGGCAAGGACTGTCTGATTTTCATTCCATTTAGGCTGCCACAGATCAGCTATTTCACTCTCAGCCTTAAATATTTCTCCTCTGACTTAGACAGTTGCCCTGCTGTGGGGATCGGACCCCTGCTTCGGTTCCCCCACCAGCCGAGGGTAGGTCCAGTCATACTAACACTCCTTTTTTCCCCCCTAGTTCCTTTGTCCTACTGAGTTTTGCATGGTTTTATATATATTTTTTCTACTGGTCAAGTAGTCCTGTCCGCTCTCAACTGGTGTTCTGCATGCACTTCTGTGACTGAAGGTGTATTCCTGATGTATCTGTGGAGCGAGATATACTCCACGTCCACCTATGCCTCTGCCATCTTGTTTTCCAATTCCTAAATCTTTTTATTCAAAGAAAAATAGAAAAAGATTGTTGTGACAAAGATTAGTACAGGGATCAGTCAGTTATATTCAGTTCAGTTCAGTCGCTCAGTCGTGTCTGACTCTTTGCGATCTCATGAATTGCAGCATGCCAGGCCTCCCTGTCCATCACCAACTCCCAGAGTTCACTCAGACTCATGTCACATTGAGTCAGTGATGCCATCCAGCCATCTCATCCTCTGTCGTCCCCTTCTCCTCCTTCCCCCAATCCCTCCCAGCATCAGAGTCTTTTCCAATGAGTCAGCTCTTCGCATGAGGTGGCCAAAGTACTGGAGTTTCAGCTTCAGCATCATTCCCTCCAAAGAAATCCCAGGGCTGATCTCCTTTAGGATGGACTGGTTGGATCTCCTTGCAGTCCAAGGGATAGGAATATACATATTTGAAAAATTGGTTAATGTTAGGGTTTGAGTGAATATATCATATTGAAAATTCTATAATTGATCATGCAATGAGAAGTGCTACAGATATAAGTAATATTGAGAAACAATCTGATTTAAAACCAAGTGATAGTTTCAGGGTTTGGGTAAGTATTTTGTCAGTTTGAAGTAATTATTTCTTAACCCAAGTAGATAAATATTGTTTGTGAGAATTAGGCTGGTGATGAAGCCATATGCAATGATAACTTAATTTGTGTTTACATGTAGATATTAGAGGTGGTTACTATGACTGGTAAAAGTAGCACAAATAGTGATGTTAGTAGAAGATAGGTGAATAGACTTAGTCTTCTTCAGTTCAGTTCAGTTCAGTCGCTCAGTTGTGTCCGACTGTTTGCGACCTCATAAATTGCAGCACGCCAGGCCTCCCTGTCCATCACCAACTTCCAGAGTTCACTCAGACTCACGTCCATCGAGTCTGTGATGCCATCCAGCCATCTCATCCTCTGTCATCCTCTTCTACTCCTGCCCCCAATCCCTCCCAGCATCACAGTCTTTTCCAATGAGTCAACTCTTTGCATGAGGTGGCCAGAGTACTGGAGTTTCAGCTTTAGCATCATTCCTTCCAAAGAAATCCCAGGGCTGATTTCCTTCAGAATGGATTGGTTGGATCTTTTTGCAGTCCAAGGGACTCTCAAGAGTCTTCTCCAACACTGCAGTTCAAAAGCATCAATTCTTCGGTGCTCAGCCTTCTTCACAGTCCAACTCTCACATCCATACATGACCACTGGAAAAACCATAGCCTTGACTAGACGGACTTTTGTTGGCCAAGTAATGTCTCTGCTTTTGAATATGATATCTAGGTTGGTCATAACTTTTCTTCCAAGGAGTAAGAGTCTTTTAATTTCATGGCTGCAGTCACCATCTACAGTGATTTTGGAGCCCCCAAAAATAAAGTCTGACACTGTTTCCACTGTTTCCGCATCTATTTCCCATGAAGTGATGGGACCGTATGACATGATCTTAGTTTTCTGAATACTGACTTTTACGCCAGCTTTTCTACTCTCCTCTTTCACTTTCATCAAGAGGTTCTTAAGTTCCTCTTCACTTTCTGCCATAAGGGTGGTGCCATCTGTGTATCTGAGGTTATTGATATTTCTTCTGGCATTCTTGATTCCAGCTTGTGTTTCTTCCAGTGCAGCGTTTCTCATGTTGTACTCTGCATAGAAGTTAAATAAGCAGGGTAACAATATATAGCCTTGATGTACTCCTTTTCCTATTTGGAACCAGTCTGTTGTTCCATGTCCAATTCTAACTGTTGCTTCCTGACCTGCATACAGATTTCTCAAGAGGCAGGTCGGGTGGTCTGGTATTCCCATCTCTCTCAGAATTTTCCACAGTATCTTATTTGAAGTTAAATTGATGTTTTGTTTCCTAAGACCAATGGTTTATTTTTTAAAAAAGTTTGAAAAAATATGTATTCAAGAACCAAAGAAGTATAGTAGAGATTCGAATAAATCAGGAAACACAGTCTTCAACAAATGAGGTGTGAAAAGCGTGGTAGATGATTGCGAAGATATGGAGCAGGTGTTGTGTATTTGATGACATGAGATTTAAAACTGGGAATGGATATAAGAGATAGGGTAGAGAATGAACCCCAAAATAGAAATGTGTAGAAGGGTACCTATGATGCCTACATGCCCAGAGAAAATAGAGGTATGGGAGAGAAAACAATCATCATTTGAGAAAGTTGTGAAAGAAGCTTTGATTTCGAGAACCAGATTTCAGTTAGAGCTAACAGAGAAGAAAATGTACCAAAGAAGTAAATTTGCTGATAACAGATTGGAATTTCAGGGGAGAGCATAAAAGAATTCTATGAGTTAGATAGCAACTTGGAAGTTCTTAAGTAATGGATTCTTCCTAGATATGTGCATGGTAAGTCACTTCAGTCGTGTCCCACTCTTGGTGACCACATGGTCTGTAGCCTGTCGGGATCCTCTGTCTGTGGGATTCTCCAGGCATGAGTACTGGAGTAGGTTGCTGTGACCTCCTTCAAGGGATCTTCGCAACCCAGGGACCTGACGTGCATCTCTCCTGTCTTCTGCATTGACAGACATGTTCTTTACCACTGGCACCACCTGGGAAGCCCCGTTTCTAGTTATAAATTTGATGAGACTAATCTGCTACAGGGGCTTCCCTGGTAGCTCAGCTGGTAAAGAATCCACCTTCAGTGCAGGAAACCCCAGGTTGTTTCCTAGGTCAGGAAGATCCCCTGGAGAAGGGATAGGCTACCCACTCCAGTACTCTTGGGCTTCCCTGATGGCTCAGACAGTAAAGAATCTGCCTGCATTGCAGGAGACCTGGGTTCAATCCCTGGGTTTGGAAGATCTCCTGGAGAAGGGAAAAGCTACCCACTCCCGTATTCTGACCTGGGTAGTTACATGGACAGAGGAGCCTGGTGGGCTACAGTCCATGGGGTCACAAAGTCAGACAGGACTGAGCAACTTTCACTCTTCAATCTGCTACAAGACTGATGGACTAATATGATACTTCCTAGTGAAAAGTTTATATTTTCAGTGATTAAAGATCAATTTGTTAAAGACATGGTTTTAATTTTTGTTTTATTTTAAATGGAATCAATCATATGTCTTATTCAGTAGTCAACAGAGGGAGCTAGGAAATAAATTCCTGATACTTCACCTCCTGTCCTCCAATCTCCTAACCGGGCTGCTCATTATTTCCTGCACACTGTCAAAGGAAAGGACATAGGATCCCATTGGTTAGTCCTTTCATTTCAGCCTCCAAGGTGGAGAGTATAGTGGAAAAGGTGGAGAGAGTGTTTGAATATTCATTAGACTTTTTGGAAGCTGCATGATCATACCATGCGTTTAGATCATGTTATAGAATTTTCATTTTATTTTAGACAAAATGGCCTTTGAATTAGGAAGTTTTTGCTTTGAAATGGGAAGCAGATTACTGTTAAAGCTTCTGGGACCATTTTCTGATGTTGCAGTGTGGCAGATTTTTACGTACCAACTGGCAAGTCTTTAACACTGCCTGAGTATCCTGGGATTCAACTCAGTTCTGACACTGTGTACCCAGAGAGAGCATCAGATCCCACAGGTTAAGGGCTGGGTTATTCAAAACTCTCACCTCATGCATTTCAGATGCTTGTCCCAAGTCTAGGTTGTTACCTGTGCTTCTGACCAACATGCCATAGATCAGAGGTTCCAATGACCCCTTCCTTGGGTTCAAATAATTTGTTACAGTGGCTCACAGAACTCAGAGAAACATTTTACTTACTAAACTACTTGTTTATTATAAATGAATACAACTAAAGATCAACCAGATGCTGGTCTGATTTATGTTATGGGGAGAAAGCATGGATCTTCCGTATACTCTGAATGTACCACTCTCTTCAAATCTCCACAGGCTCACCAACTCAGGAAATTATCCAAACAATCCTTTGGGTTTTTGTGAAGGCTTTATTACATAGGTAGGCATCCTTATTAAATCATATGCAATGTTGATGGACTCAGTCTCAGTCTTTCCCTGCCCAGATGGGTGAAGGGACAGACAGTTCCAACAGGCTTGCTTCCATGGGGAACTAGCTCCCATCATTAGGTTACCTAGGGACTTTCCAAAGTCACCTCATTAGCATAACAAAAACACCTTTGTTGTTCTCACCACTTAGGAAGTTCCAAGGGTTTTAGGAGCTCCATGACAGTAAAAGAGAGGAAGACTAGATGTATATTTCTTATTATAAATCAGAGTATCACAGTTACGATCAAATTTGCATTTGAAAAAAAATACCTTTGAGCTGCTAAAGGGGCCTTTTAGAGGATTGCAGATGGGAGAATGTAGGGAGGCAGAGATGGGAGATTTGAACAGCAAGAGCAGAATGGGGATAAGTGAAACAAAGTTATTTGGTAATCCATATTTGGTGGCTCTAATTAGCGTGGTTGCAATCTTTTTTTGAAAGTATAATCAACAGGACTTGGTAATAGTATGGACGGATAGTTTGAACTAAAGTGTCACAGTGTCTCTCCTCTATTGTGTATTGAACTGGTGTAACTGGGTAGCTGCTACATATAAACTTAAAGCTATGATTTAAGAAATGAGTGTATTAAGTGACCAAAGCACTGGAAAGAGAACTAAGTCCTGTAAAAGTTAGATGTTTAGAGGAGGCATGTGAGATGTTAGAGAGGGAGCCAGCAAAGTAATCCATATTTTAGCAGTAAGCTAACACTTTTATGGAAGTTATATAATAATTTTATAAAACAGGTATATTATGAATGAGAATCTGAGAATCAGATTAATTGACTTGAGTATAAGACAGCTTTAGTTTTTGCCTTACTCCCAAATTAATGCATTTTCCATAGCACCAAAGAGTCTATCATAAATGAAAAAAGCTTGTTAAAGTGAAGTCAACATTTTCCTTACAACAGGGGTAAACTTAAGGAAAAATATGAATGTGAGAAGTAGTTTTAAGCACCTTTTAATTGATATATCATCTTGTAACATATAAACTAAATTAATTGATTGACTTATTTTCCCTCATGATATGGTTTTCCATCTTTGAAATAGGATTAAGTCATGCAACTAAAACACATTTTAAGATAGATTTTTCCAGAGAATTGCTGCAACCTTGGTTTTACTATCTAATGGGTAGAAAACTAATTTATTCCCCAAGCTATATTTATGAAGACTTTTTATTTCCAACAACTCATTTCTAATAACTGAGCATGTAATTTATTAATAGGAACTAGACAATAGATGTTTGAAATGTACAGTTGGAAACAAGCCTTGACATTTAAATCTCATCACATAAAAATACGAAGCCTATTATTTCCTATTAGGATATTAACAATAGAGCTTTAAACACCTTTAGTTATGACTGCAGTTTCATAATCAGTCCATTAACCACAAGATGACTGTCATGAACTCAAATAAGTGACCATAATGATCATTGAGACATCCATATATACTTGGGAGGAGGAAGTATCTTTCAATTTGTAACAACAGTGACTGCAATAAGTTCTGAGTAGAAAATATTCATGAACACATGGCTTTGTCTTGATTTGAGTTGTTAGGATAGAAACTTATCTGTTTAAAATTTATTTTGTTGAATTACAGTTAATTTACAGTGGTATCTTAATTTCTACTGTACAGCAAAGTGATTTAGTAATGCATATATATACATTCTTTTTCATATTCTTTTCCATTGAGGTATATCACAGAATATGTAACGTAGTTCCCTATGGGATATAGTAGGAGCTTATTGTTTATCCATTCTGTATATCAGTTTGCCTTTGCGAATCACCGTCTGCCACTCCATTGCTCCCTCCAGTCTCCTCCCTCTTTAAACCACAGTCTGTTCTCTGTCTGTTCATTTGTGTCATATTTTAGGTTCCACATGTAAGTGATATCATATGGTATTTGTCTCTTTCTGACATATTTCATTTAGTAGGACAACCTCTAAGTCCATCCATGTTGCTGAAGATGGCATTATTTCTTCTTTTTATGGCAGAGTAGTATTCTATTGGATATGTGTACCACATCTTTATCAATTCATTTATTGATGGATATTTAGGTTGTTCTGTGTCTTGGCTATAGTTAATAGTGATACAGTGAACATTGGGGTGCATGTATCTTTTCAAATAATGATTTTCTCTGGGTATATGCCCAAGAGTGGGATTGTAGTATCATTCAGCAATACGTGAACTGTGAACTTCCTGATGTTCAAGCTGGTTTTAGAAAAGGCAGAGGAACCAGAGATCAAATTGCCAACATCCGCTGGATCATGGAAAAGCAAGAGAGTTCCAGAAAAACATGTATTTCTGCTTTCTGGACTATGCCAAAGCCTTTGACTGTGTGGATCACAATAAACTGTGGAAAAATCTGAAAGAGAAGGGAATACCAGACCACCTGACCTGCCTCTTGAGAAACCTATATGCAGGTCAGGAAGCAACAGTTAGAACTGGACATGGAACAACAGACTGGTTCCAAATAGGAAAAGGAGTACATCAAGGCTGTATATTGTCACCCTGCTTATTTAACTTCTATGCAGAGTACATCATGAGAAATGCTGGACTGGAAGAAACACAAGCTGGAATCAAGATTGCCGGGAGAAATACCAATAACCTCAGGTATGCAGATGACACCACCCTTATGGCAGAAAGTGAAGAGGAACTAAAAAGCCTCTTGATGAAAGTGAAAGAGGAGAGTGAAAAAGTTGGCTTAAATCTCAACATTCAAAAAACGAAGATCATGGCATCTGGTCCCATCACTTCATGGGAAATAGATGGGAAACAGTAGAAACAGTGTCAGACTTTATTTTTTTTGGCTCCAAAATCACTGCAGATGATGACTGCAGCCATGAAATTAAAAGATGCTTACTCCTTGAAGGAAAAGTTATGACCAACCTAGATAGCATATTGAAAAGCAGAGATATTACTTTGCCAACAAAAGTCTGTCTAGTCAAGGCTATGGTTTTTCTAGTGGTCATGTATGGATGTGAGAGTTGGACTGTGAAGAAAGGGAGCACTGAAGAATTGATGCTTTTGAACTGTGGCATTGGAAAAGACTCTTGAGAATCCCTTGGACTGCAAGGAGATCCAAAAAGTCCATTCTAAAGGAGATCAGTCCTGGGTGTTCATTGGAAGGACTGATGTTAAGCTGAAACTCTAATACTTTGGCCATCTCATGAGAAGAGTTGACTCACTGGGAAAGACTCTGATGCTGGGAGGGATTGGGGGCAGAAGGAGAAGGGGACGACAGAGGATGAGATGACTGGATGGCATCACTGACTTGATGGACATGAGTTGAGTGAACTCTTGGATTTGGTGATGGATAGGGAGGCCTGGTATGCTGCGATTCATGGTTTTGCAAAGAGTCGGACATGACTGAGCAACTGAACTGAACTGAGCATGGTATCCTCTGTCACCTAAAAGTGCTTATGAAATTTAATGTCATCAGAGTCTTAGTCAGTTGCTTCTCAGTTGGTTTTCCTGATATTTTGATTAAACATGTAAGTTCAAGCTCCTTGTTCACTTCTTTCCTGAACTCCAGGGTCCTTCAAGACCATGTCTCATTTATGGTGGAAGTGCCAAAATTAAGTATATTCCTCTTACATATGAATGAATTAATAAGAAATTTACCAGATTTACAACATACTATTATAAAAAGATTTTTCTCTGTATGATGGGTCAAACATATCATCATCTTAAATGGAGGGTACTGTTATACTACATCTTAAAAGAACACTTGGGCGTAAAGAAAATAAGAAATAAATGGTCTAAAGGTCTATTTATTAAAATAGGTGAGTAAAAATATATAGTTAAGCTTTTAGCTATTGGTGGGAGGATAAATATGAAACTTTAAAGCTGTTTAGCATAATTACATATAATCATTGACATCATTTAATACATCTGAAAGCACTCTAGAAATAAATTATTTTCAGTTAATAGATTTTACCCAGATTAAACTGTTCAGTTTACTCTCTGATTGTCTTTGCTTTTAGCAGAAGAGAATTGTTTTATTCCCTTATAGTTCACAATCTACTACTGTCAATATGTAATATACTGATACTGATTATACAAACAGACTTCAAAATCTTCTGTAATAAAAAAAAAAGCAAAGAGTGACAAAAAGACTGACTGAGGAATATAGTTATGATAATACTTGTATTTTCTAGTAAAAGCATTGTAAATCATTAAGCATTAAGAGTTTACAAGAAGAAGCGTGATGAAGCATAAGAAGCGTAGTGAAAAAGGGTATTTGGCAAAATTCACGATATGGAAGAGTACTTATTTACCTTAATTTTCACCCTTGTTTTTGACCACCTACAAGCTTTTTGCTGTGAAGAAAAGGATAAGCCCTCTGAAACATAACTGTCTGCTAGCAAGCACAATGTATGAATGGCTTATTGCAGCAAGGGAAATGAAATGGTGACTATAAAACTAAATTGTGGGCATGAAAAGCAAGTAGATGGAAACTCTTTCCTCTCTGCAGGTTAGAGATAGAAGCACTGCGGGATCCTTTTTTTTTTTTTTTTTTTTTGACTGAGCAATCTTTTCTTTCTTTGAATATAGTGAAAACGAGAAACCCATTGACTTATTTTCTTTATGTTCTCTTTTGCAAGCACTATTTTTCTTTGCACAGATGAGTCTTGGGCCTTTCTGTAACAGGACGCATTAATTTAAACCTAAGAGAATCTTGGCCAAGATACCATTTGAAATGGAAATTACTTCCTATTTCTTAAACATATCTCCTATTCAGAATGTCAGGCCATGCTGATTGGTTACTCCTTTTCAGTCTTTTTCATTGACCCATTTCCCCATTTTATACTTTAAATGTTGTCTATTTTTTTGTCTTTTCTCTAAACATATCTTTGTCTGCTCTCTAAACACGCGTCTGAATTATCTAATAAATTATTTTGGTTTAAGTGCTCTCTAGAGAAAACTCCAGAGAAGGCAATGGCAACCCACTCCAGTACTCTTGCCTGGAAAATCCCAAAGACGGAGGAGCCTGGTAGGCTGCAGTCCATGGGGTCGCGAAGAGTTGGACACTACTGAGCGACTTCACATTCACTTTTCACTTTCACACATTGGAGAAGGAAATGGCAATCCACTGTAGTGTTCCTTCCTGGAGAATCCCAGGGACGGGGGAGCCTGGTGGGCTGCCATCTGTGGGGTCTCACAGAGTCAGACATGACTGAAGAGACTTAGCAGCAGCAACAGCAGCAGCAGCAGAGAAAACTCAAAATCTGATTCCATTTTCTGTCATTGAGCTTCAGTCTTATTTCCAATTTCGTACATGTTCCACCCTGAATTGGTTTCTGCTCACTTCCATACTGTTCCACTTGCTCCTGTTTTCCCAGCTGTATTAATGCCATCATCATATCAGTCCCCCAAGCTAAAAAGCCTCAGCATAATACAGATATCTATCTTAACTCTGGCACCTTAGCCTATAAATTACCAAGTTGTGTAGGTTCTAGTATATAATTTCACTTTTACTTCGAGCTTTCATATGCCACAGCTTTTGGTCATATATTCACTTCCCTAACATATTATAGCACAATCCCATAATCAGATTCCCTGATGCTTTCACCTACCAGTACAGATGATGAGTTTTATATCAGTTATCTTCTGAAATGCTATTCTTCTGATAAACTGTCTCTATATGGCTCTGCCAACCAGTCTTAAATCTAAACATAAATCCCACTGCACTTCTCATCCTAAACCTGAACTTTCTCAATGGCCTCATTGGTGACCATTCCTTACCAGCGACACCATTTCCAATGTTCCTTTATAGCAGTTTTTCTGTTTTCTTTGCCTGCGCTCTTAGTGTCTTTGCCCATGCTTTTCTTTATGTATGAAATGCTCTTGGAGACTTCCCTGGTGGTCCAGTGATTAATACTCCGTATTCCCAATGCAGGGGGAACAGTTTCATTCCCTGGTGGGAAAAATATGTCAATCTGGGCATGGCGAAAAAAAGAAAAAGAAATGCTTTTACTTCTTTAAATACCTGCTAAGCCACTATACATTCTCCAAGAGCCAACATAAATTTCACATCTTCTGTGAAGACTTTCCTCACATTGCTCTTGTCTTTTATGCTCTGTTACAGAACGTAACACATATAATTTGTGTTTATAAATTTTCTCTGATAAGAAAATAGTGATTAAGAGAGCTGGATAAAAACAGTGCTTCTGATGATAGGAATAATATTTTTATATTCCCTATACATTTAATATTGCCTAGAGTAACAGGCAAATTTGGCCTTGGAGTACAGAATGAAGCAGGGCAAAGGCTAATAGAGTTTTGCAAGAGAACACAGTGTCATAGCAAACACCCTCTTCTGACCACACAAGAGAAGACTCTACACTTGGACATCCCCAGCTGCTCAGCACCAAAATCAGATTGATTATATTCTTTGCAGGCAAAAATGGAAAAGCTCTATATAGTCAGCAAAAACAAGACCAGGAGCTGAATATGGCTCAGATCATGAACTCTTTATTGCCAAATTCAGACTTAAATTGAAGAAAGTAGGGAAAACCACTAGACCATGCAGGTATGACCTAAATCAAATCCCTTAATGGTTATGTAGTGGAAGTGAGAAATGGATTTAAGGGACTAGATCTGACAGACAGAGTGTCTGATGTACTATGGACAGAGGTTTGTGACATTGTATAGGAGACAGGGATCAAGACCATCCCTAAAATGTGAAAAAGCAAAATGGCTATCTGAGGAGGCCTTACAAATAGCTGTGAAAAGAAGAGAAGTGAAAAGCAAAGGAGAAAAGGAAAGATATACTCATTTGAATGCAGAGTTCCAAAGAATAGTAAGCAGAGATAAGAAAGGCTTCCTCAGTGATCAGTGCAAAGAAAAAGAGGAAGAAAAAAGAATGGGAAGGACTAGAGATATCTTCAAAAAATTGGAAATATCAAGGGAACATTTCATACAAAGATGGGCTCAATAAAGGACAGAAATGGTATGGACCTAACAGAAGCAGAAGATATTAAGAAGAGGTAGCAAGAATGCACAGAAGAACTGTACAAAAAAGATCTTCATGACCAAGATAATCACGATGGTGTGATCACTCACCTACAGCCAGACATCTTGGAATGTGAAGTCAAGTGGGCCTTAGGAAGCATCACTATGGTCAAAGCTAGTGGAGGTGATGGAATTCCAGTTAAGCTATTTCAAATCCTGAAAAATGATGCTGTGAAAGTGCTGCACTCAATATGCCAGCATTTTTGGAAAACTCAGCAGTGGCCACAGGACTGGAAAAGGTCAGTTTTTATTCCTATCCCGAAGAAAGGCAATGCCAAAGAATGCTCAAACGACCGCACAATTGCACTCATCTCACACGCTAGTAAAATGATGCTTAAAATTCTCTAAGCCAGGCATCAGCAATGCGTGAACCGTGAACTTCCAGCTGTTCAGACTGGTTTTAGAAAAGGGAGAGGAACCAGAGATCAAATTGCCAACATCCGCTGGATCATGGAAAAAGCAAGAGAGTTCCAGAAAAACATCTATTTCTGCTTTCTTGACTATGCCAAAGCCTTTGACTGTGTGGATCACAATAAACTGTGGAAAATTCTGAAAGAGATGGGAATACCAGTCCACCTGACCTGCCTCTTGAGAAACCTGTATGCAGGTCAGGAAGCAATAGTTAGAACGGACATGGAACAACAGACTGGTTCCAAATAGGAAAAGGAGTATGTCAAGATTATAGATTGTCACCCTGCTTATTTAACTTATATGAAAAGTGAATCATGAGAAATGCTGGGCTGGAGGAAGCACAGGCTGGGAATCAAGATTACCGGGAGAAATATCAATAACCTCAGATACGCAGATGACACGACCCTTATGGCAGAAAGTGAAGAGGAACTCAAAAGCCTCTTGATGAAAGTGAAAGAGGAGAGTGAAAAAGTTGGCTTAAAGCTCAACGTTCAGAAAACTAAGATCATGGCATCTGGTCCCATCACTTCATGGCATATAGATGGGGAAACAGTGGAAACAGTGTCTGACTTTATTTTTCTGGGCTCCAAAATCATTGCAGATGATGATTGCAGCCATGAAATTAAAAAACGCTTACTCCTTGGAAGGAAAGTTATGACCAACCTAGACAGCATATTAAAAAGCAAAGACATTACTTTGTCAACAAAGGTCCGTTTAGTCAAGGCTGTGGTTTTTCCAGTGGTCATGTATGGATGTGAGAGTTGTACTGTAAAGAAAGCGGAGTGCTGAAGAATTGATGGTTTTGAACTGTGGTGTTGGAGAAGACTCTTGAGGGTCCCTTGGACTGCAAGGAGATACAACCAGTTCATCCTAAAGGAGATCAGTCCTGAGTGTTCATTGGAAAGACTGTTGTTGAAGCTAAAACTCCAATACTTTGACCACCTGATGCAAAGAGCTGACTCATTTGAAAAGACCCTGATGCTGGGAAAGATTGAGGGCAGGAGGAGATGGGGATGACAGAGGATAAGATGGTTGGATGGCATCACTGATTCAATGGACATGGGTTTTGGTAAACTCTGGGAGTTAGTGATGGATTGGGAGGCCTGGCATGCTGCGGTTCATGGGGTCACAAAGATTCAGACACGACTGAGCGACTAAACTGAACTGAACTTTTTGGAAGGAAAGTTATGACCAATTTAGGCAGTATATTGAAAAGCAGAGACATTACTTTGCTAACAAAGGTCCAGCTAGTCAAGACTATAGTTTTTCCAGTAGTTATGTTTGGATGTGAGATTTGGACTATGAAGAAAGCTGAGTGCTGAAGAATTGAAGCTTTTGAACTGTGGTGTTGGAGAAGACTCTTGAGAGTCCCTTGGACTGCCAGGAGATCCTAAAGGAAATCAGTCCTCAATATTCATTGGAAGAACTGATCTTGCAGCTGAAACTCCAGTATTTTTGGCCACCTGATGTGAAGAGTTGACTCATTTGAAAAGACCCTGATGCTGGGAAGATTGAAAGCAGGAGGAGAAGGGGATGACAGAGGATGAGATGGTTCAGTGGCATCACTGACTCAATGTACATGCGTTTGAGCAAGCCCTGGGAGTTGGTGATGGACAGGGAAGTCTGGCATTCTGTGTCCTTGAGGTTGCTAAGAGTCAGAAATAAGTGAGATGAACTGAACTGATTCATAATATAATGGAAGTTTCAAGGTAGGCATCACTTGAATACAAATTGAAGGATTGTGTTCTCCTTAGTGCCTTAAAATATGTGTCTCAGTTGCAGTGGTTTACCACCTCTGTGAGATTGGCTGCCTATTTTAGCATTTCTAGTTTTAAATCCTATAATCATTTAGCCCTCACCTTTAGCTTTATTCCTGCTCCAAGCTCTAAAGCCAACCTGTCATTAGATTAGGAACATTATACAAAGAACTCTAGGTTAACAATATATTGGTTTGGGGTTGAGAGTGGCAGAATCTATTCTTTATTGTTATTATAAGCTAAGTACTTTATTAAATAAAAATAAGTGTTTACCCAATTATTCTTACAGTAGTGCTATGAAATAATCAATATGCTCATTTTGCTACTTAGGAAAATAAGGAAAATAAGCTATTGAGTAAATGGCTCAAGTTTATTTATTAACAGAGCTGGAACTCACACTCATATCAATCTGATAACAAAGGAGCCAATATTATAGTCATTTCAGCACCAATTTAAAATTGTTTCTGGTCCTATTGTGACTTAGTAGTTGTTCAGTTGCTAAGTTGTATCCGACTCTTTGTGACCCTGTGGACTGCAGCATGCCAGGCTTCCCTGTCCTTCGCTGTCTCCCAGAGGTTGTTCAAATACATGTCCATTGAGTCAATGATGCCATCCAAACATCTCATCCTCTGTCACCCGCTTCTCCTCCTGCCTTCAGTCTTTCTCTGCATCAGGATCCTTCCCAATGAGTCAGCTCTTTGCATCAGAGGGCCAAAGTATTGGAGCATCAGCATCAGTCCTTCCAATGAATATGCAGAGTTCATTTCCTTTAAGATTGGCTAGTTTGATCTCCTTCTTATCCAGGGGACTTTCAAGAGTTTTCTCTACCACCACTATTCGAAAGCATCAATTATTTGGCATTCAGTGTCCTTTATGGTTCAGTTCTCACATCTGTACATGACTACTGGAAAAACCATAGCTTTGACTATATGGACCATGCATAATTGAATTAACATGACTCTTGCTTTCTTTCTGATAACCAGCTTTTCTCTGTTTTTGGTCATTATCTTATAGTTAAAATTTATTTTTTGTTAAATAAAGTATGGTATTTTTACATGTTCTCTTACATGTAATAAATATAACTACATATGTTCAGTGATTATTTGCACAAGTGTCTTAATTTAACAAAAATTGCATAGAATTTGAGAATGCATTTATTGATTTTAGTATTCTTAGTAATATTTAGAGGTAAAATAGAAAGACTATTCAGATTCTCGGATTTAGAAACTTTAAATTCCAGATGTGACTTTACTACTACTTGCAGTTTAACTTTGGCTCAGTCAGTTTCATCATCTGATGATTATTTTTGGGATACTCCAAACCCTAAATTACAGTAGATCTGGAAAGTCTGAAGCCTTTCCAAAAGTTTGTAGAAGAATCATGAAGAAAGGAAAATGTAAAAAAAGCACAATAGAATGCCAACAATATTCACTATAGCCATCTTGATGAAATTGGTACTATATACAGGATTAAGTTAAAGACTCTGATATCTAAGTAGCCTGGCATGTGTTCAAGAAGTTGAAAACAAAGGTTGGACAGGTAAAACTAATTTTTAAGATACACATAATAATATGTAATATTATATGTCATAATCTGAGGTAAGAGCCCAGTAAGACCAGGTGAAAAAAGAAGCACCTATTTATAACAGTAAGGGAAAAATGTTTTAGGCTGGGCTGAAAAGGAAAGAAATTCTGGAAATAAGGAAACCAGTTTTTATCTGTTTGCCTGAATTATTTGATGATGAGGTTTTTTTTTTTATATAAAAATACCTTAGGAACTTGATTAGAATTAAGCTTCATGGAGGGAAACAACACATCCTTATACTGATAAGGAACATTTCAGGCTTATTTTCCGGGGAGACAGGGCTTAAGTATCACCACAGCAAGCTGCCACGTTAGTGTTCTGTGCTTAGCCAAGGGGAAAACAGCTGGAGCAGAGCCAGCAGACAGACAGTGGGATGTATCTTCCCACACACAAGCACCTCTTTAATTCTCTGGTGTGAAGTTTAACATTTTCACAGCTACAAAAATCAGACACATGAAATTCAGCTTTCTTTTTTGTCCTCACATACTCTTGTTCCAGTAGCTCTTTTATTTCTCTAATTTTGTCACACTTTTCAATTAAACAACTACAACTAAAAAGTTTGGAGTATGTAATTGTAGTGACAGAAAAGAGAGTTGAAAACAAGAAACTATATATGAAATTTAGTCTCACTCTATAAAATAGTGCGATTGAGTGCTTCTACAGTAAGAACATTTCTATTTGAAATGTAGACATTTAATACTATTTCTAAGATTACAATTTCTTTCTTATTCTTGAATACTATGTTTATGTATTTAATTTGCACATATTTTATACCCAGATAAGAAGATCAAAATATTTAACATTAACTATCAAGGTGAAAATTAATCTTCCAGAAACAAAGATTACTATTAAACATGCTAGATCTATTCATTTAAATTTTCTTCAGGAAGACGAAAAGCCAAATAATTGTCCATATGTGTTTTATTTCAAAGACCAAAGGTAAAAGAAAGAACGTTCCTTTAACAAAATATATGTAAGCTTGTCTTCTATAAAGCTCATACAACATAGGAGTAAATTATTTTTATTAAAAAATTAACAAATTGTATCATGGGCAAAAAGGAAATGAAACTACTTTTAGAGTTAAATTAAAAATATAGTTAAAAATCAGTAAATGATATAGTCTTTGCTGTTTTCAATGGTTCAAGTATGGATTTTATACTCTTTCCTAATGAAATAGTGATTACATTCTGAAAATGTTTTTATTGAAAATAAAAGATAGTAACATGCCTGGGGAATATTTTCATGAATAAATCCTGTCTTTTTAATAAGTTGCTGTGTAAATTTAGATTTTTTTAAAGAACCCCAAAGCTCTTAGAATAAAACAGTTGATTTTAGGAATTATATGTACTATTATCAGTATTACCTTATGTTCATCATAACTTAAATGAAAAGGAAAAAAGGAAAGCATATAAAATATATTTTTATGGTGCTTCTGACTTCAACTAGAGTGTTACTATACTTTTTTCTTTGAATAACCTAAAATTTATGTCATTTCAAATTTTACATGCATAATGTTTTTTATTTTTGGTGCCCTCTCTTGTTAGTAAAATCATTACCTAACAGAATGTTTGCTTTTCATGTTTATGACACCTGTATTACATAGCAAGATATAATTAGATACGCAGTTAAGCTCTGGATGCAGGGGTTAGGGGCTCTAGCCACCTTGCAGTAGATATCTTTACAGTGGGACCTCAGTATTTAAGAATCCACATCAGTAGATTCATCTAACAGTGGATCATGCAGTGCTATAGTATTTATTGAAAAAGAAAAAGTCTGCATGTAAGTGGACCCATGCAATTCAAACCTGTGTTAAGAATCAGCTGTAATTTAAAAAATTTTTCAGTGTTTTAGTTGAGGCCTACTTAGTATTTTTTTAAACATTCTTTGGAGAGCCTTCAGATACTAGCTATAGTTTTCTCATTTCTTTAAAGTTATCTGATCACTACCTTTAATAAGGTAGTGATAAAAAACATAATCTTCCATTATAAATTGAGAATGCAATGTAATACAGTTTCCATTAACACAAGGAGGAGAAAAATGCTGATTTTAACCTTGTCAGTTTCTCCATTTCTTTCTAACTTACACTCTGATCCTGTTGTACTGAATTTGGTTTTCTAAGGAAATAGCTACCTTAACCCATCTTGGTGTATTTTTTAAGGAATAAAAAGAAAAATAAAAAAGCAAACAGATTTTGAAGTCAAATGGGTTTAAATCACAGCTCTTTCACTTCATAGCTCAAAGACCTAATAAAATTTTTTAACTGTCATGCTGCTGCTGCTGCTAAGTCGGTTCAGTCGTGTCCGACTCTGTGTGAGCCCAGAGACGGCAGCCCACCAGGATCCCCCGTACCTGGGATTCTCCAGGCAAGAACACTGGAGTGGGTTGCCATTTCCTTCTCCAATGCATGAAAGTGAAAAGTGAAAGTGAAGCCGCTCAGTCATGTCCGACTCTTAGCCACCCCATGGACTGCAGCCTACCAGGCTCCTCTGTCCAGGGGATTTTTCAGGCAAGAGTGCTGGAGTGGGGTGCCATTGCCTTCTCCATAACTGTCATGAGTCTCAGTGTTTTCAACTCTAGTATGTAGGTAATGTCATGAGGTTTTTATCTGAATTAAATTGAACAATTAATAAAGAAATATCACACCAGTATACTTTGTATATAATAATTCTTATTAAATATTAGATGATGTTATTTATTAGAGTTAATATTTATCAATTTCATCATAAATTTGAAAAAATCTTTTACTGGGAAAATTTCACCACCACAGAAATTGGTACTCATAGGTATAATGGATATTATATAAGATACAATTACAGCTAGACTGATGAATACAAACAATTCCTTAAAAGTATATAACTTAAATCACTAAAATAAAAGGCATAATTAATTGAATGGTTCTTATATATACTTTGTATATGATATATTCTGAAATCTACATACTTCACATAAATTGCTGAATATTAAGTGCTTTTTGGCTGTTGTATTCCAGTAAACTTATGGTGTTGTTTAAGTAGAAATAAATATATATGTGTATTTAACAGTTTTTAAAACTGTACATAAATTATACAAGTCTTGGAGAGAACACATACTATTTTCCATTTGTTTGTTTATCAGTATATTAACTCTCTTTCCTGACAGCGTAGGGGAAATTATAATGATTTAAAGAGTGAATCTTTATCAGTATTTGACAGAGAAGGAAAATGATGATAACATTCAAACAGTTATTTATAACAGAATTTAACTTGAAAGTGACAGTTGCTCAGTATTTGATTTATACCTTTATTTTAGTCAGTAGAATAGACTTCCACAGTCCAGTGGGTCCCTGTTTAAGTTGGCTGTTAAAGTATGAAAATATACCTTTTGGATGTATAGTTACTGTAGAGATGCAAATGAGAAAATATTCATGTGGTATTTTTTTTCCTCTGCCATCACTTCCCTTAAAGGTAGTCCAGGAATTTTGGTATTGACTTATTAAATTGTCATTTGACTTTTTTATATTTAGTAATTCATACCGACAAGTTTCTCTGTGTTGCTTTACATCCTACACCCACAAAAGGTCTATACTACCAAAATCTAAATAAAACACAAATAAATATAATCCAGATACCCAGCTAGTGTAGGGAGTTCTTGATTTCTTATTACCATGCCTTGGTGGAGTCAGTTTGTTTTAATAGTGTAGAGGAAGAACATGTAACAATATGTAATAACTATAAATCAAAAGTCTGCTTATATATCTAAGTGTCCACTCAACTTCTTCAGTTATTCTCTGATCTTCCTAAAATTCTTCAAAGCAAAACTCATTGAGAGCGTTCACACTTCCCGTTTTCTCACACCGTTTATTTTACACCAATTTGATTCTCATATCTCTACATCCAACAGGTACGTTTCAGTCTTGCTTTTACATAGATTTGGCGTATTTTGAAGTATTTATTCATATATGCCACCCTGAATGTCTTCTCTTTGGATTCTGTAATTCCATATTTTCCTCTTTCTTCCATTTCTCTCTCTAGCCACATTTCCTCAATATACTTTTTTATTCAGTTTCTACAGCTAACCTCTTCTATTTAGTAATTAACTAAAAGCTTGTTCTTTAAAAAGATAAGTCAAATCAGTAACTTTAGCCACACTCATCAAGGTAAAAGGAAGAGGCCCCAACTCAATAAAATCAGAAATAAAAAAGAAGTTACAATAAACATCACAGAAATACAAGGGCTAATGAGAGACTACTATGAACAACTATATACCAATAAAATCAAGATTGTGGGAAGAAATATCAATTACCTCAGATATGCAGAAGACACCACCCTTATGTCAGAAAGTGAAGAGGAACTAAGACCTCATGATGAACGTGAAAGAGGAGAGAGGAAAAAGCTAGCTTAAAACTCAACATTCAAAAAATGAAGATCATGGCATCTGGTCCCATTACTTCATGGCAAATAGATGGGGGAAACAGTGGAAACAGTGAGAAACTTTATTTTCTTGGGCTCCAGAATCACTGCAGATGATGACTGCAGCCATGAAATTAAAAGACGCATGCTTCTTGGAAGCAAAGCTATGACAAACTTAGACAGCATATTAAAAAGAAGAGGGATTACTTTGCTAACAAAGGTCCATCTAGTCAAAGCTGTGGTTTTTCCAGTATTCATGTATGGATGTGAGAGTTGGACCATAAAGAAAGTTGAGTGTCTTAGAATTGATGCTTTTGAATTGTGGTGTTGGAAAAGACTCTTGAGAGTCCCTTGGACTGCAAGGAGATCCAGGCAGTCAATGCTAAAGGAAATCAGTCCTGAATATTCATTGGAAGGACTGATGCTGAAGCTAAACTCCAATACTTTGACCACCTGATGCAAAGAACTGACTCCTTAGAAGAGACCCTGAAACTGAGAAAGATTGAAGGCAGGAGGAGAACGGGACAACAGAGGATGAGAGGGTTGGATGGCATCACCAACTCAATGGCCATGAGTTTGAGCAAGCCCTGGGAGATAGTGATGGACAGGGAAGTCTGACATCCTGCAGTCCATGAGGTTGCAAAGAGTCGGACATGACTGAGTAACTGAACTGAACTGAACTGGCTGATGAGAAATTGACAAATTCTTAGAAAGGTACGATTTCTCCAGACTGAACAAGAAAAGATAGAAAATATGAACAGACCAATTAACAGTATTGAAATTAAATCTTTACTTTAAAAACTCCCAACAACAACAACAAAAATCCAGGACCAGATTGATTCACAAGTGAATTATACAAAACTTTTAAAGAGGAGTTAACATCTGTATTCTCAAACTATTCGAGAAAATTGCAGAGAAAGGGACACTTCTGAATTCATTCTATGAGCCTGGCATCACCCTGACAGCAAAACCAAAGATGTACAATCTAGATTTAGAAAACACACAGGAACCAGAGATCAAATTGCCAGTATCTGTTGCATCATACAAAAAGCAAAGGAATTTCAGAAAAAAAAAATCTTTTTTTTTTTTTTTTTTTGTTGTTTCACTGATAGTGCTAAAGCCTTTGAATATGTGGATCCCAACAAACTGGAAAATTCTTAAAGAGGTGGGAATACCAGACCACCTAACCTGCCTCCTGAGAAAGCTGTATGCAGGTCAAGAAGCAACAGTTAGAACCAAACATGGAACAGTGGACTGGTTCAGAATTGGGAAAGGAGTATGTCAAGGCTGTATATTGTCACCCTGCTTATTAAACTTATATGCAGAGTACATCATGCAAAATGCAGGGCTAGATTAATCATAAGCTGGTATCAAGATTGCTGGGAGAATATCTACAACCTCAGATATGCAGATGCTACCACTCTAATGGCAGAAAGTGAAGGGGAACTAAATAGCCTCTTGATGAGGGTGAAAAAGGAGAATGAAAAAGCTGGCTTGAAATTCAACATTTGAAAAACGAAGATCATGGCATTCATTTCCATCATTCATGGCAAATGAATGAGGAAAAAATAGAAGCAGTGACAGATTTTATTTTTTGAGGCCCCACAATAACTCTGATGGTGACTGCAGCCATGAAATTAAAAGACGCTTGCTCCTTGGAAGAAAAGCCATGGCAAACCTTTGTTTTTGTTTAGTCGCTCAGTCGTGTTGGACTCTTTTCAACACCATAGACTGCAGCATTCCAGGCTTCCTTGTCCTTCACTGCCTCCCAGAGCTTACTCAAACTCATGTCCATTGAGTCGGTGATGCTATCTGACCATCTCATCCTCTGTCATCCCCTTCTCCCAGTGCCCTCAATCTTTCCCAGCATCAGGGTCTTTTCCAGTGAGTCAGCTCTTTGCTCAGGTGGCCAAAGTATGGGAGCTTCAGTTGGAGCATCAATATTCATTCCTTGCAATGAATATTCAGGGTTGATTTCTTTTAGGGTTGACTGGTTTGAGCTCCTTGCTGTCCAAGGGACCCTCAAGTCTTCTCCCGCACAACAGTTAGAAAGCATTAATTTTTAGGTGCTCACCCTTCTTCATGGTCCAGCTTTCACATCTGTAAAGACTATGGAAAAACGATAGCTTTGACTAGATGGACCTTTGTTGGCAAAGTGATGTCTCTGCTTTTAATACACTGTCATTTATCATAGATATTCTCCAAGGAGCAAACGTCTTTTAATTTTGTGGCTGCAGTCACCATCCGCATTGATTTTGGAGCCCAAGAAAATGAAATGTGACACTGATTGAGGGAGCATACCTCAACATAATAAAGGCCATATATGACAAACCCACATCTAACAACATATTTAGTAGTGAAAAGATGAAAGCTTTTCTTCTAAGATCAGGGAAATTACAAGGATGGCTACTCACACCGCTTTTATTCAACACAGTTTTGGAAGTCATAACCACAACAATCACATAAAAAAATAAAAAGAATCCTATTTGGAAAGGAAGAAGTAAAACTGACTCTGTTTTCAGATGATAAGATACTATTCATAGAAAATCTTAAAGACACTACTGGAAAGCTATTAGAACTCACTAATGAATTTGATAAACTTGTAGAACACAGAGTCCTAATTCAAGTTAAATGTTCTGACATCTGGCAGAGTGGCAATCATCAAAAAGAAAACAAATAAAAAACCTTGACAAGGATATGGAGAAAAAGGAACTCAATACACTGTTAGTGTGAATGTAGGTTGCTGCAGTCACTCTGGTAAACTGTATGGAGGGCACTCAAAATACTAAAAATAGGACTACTATATGATCCTGCAATTCCACTTGTGGGTACATACCTGGAAAAAAACAGTAATTCAAAAAGATTAATGCAACCCAGTGTTCATAGCAGCATTATTTACAATAGCCAAGATATTAAATCTACAGAAGTGTCCATTAACAGATGAATGGATAAAGATGTGGTATATATACTCAATAGGGTACTACTCAGCCGTAAAAAGGAATGGAATTTTTGCCATTTGCAGCTTATAGGTGGAATTTGAGAGCATTATGCTAAATGAAATGTCAGACAGAGAAAGATAAATACTATACAATATTACTTATATTTGGAATCTAAACAAATACATGTAGTAACTATAACATTATACAACACAGCAAATATAGTCAATATTTTATAGTAACTGTAAATGAAGTACCTTTAAAAATGTGAATCACTACATTTTACACCTACAATATATCATGTTGTACACCAACTATACTACTTGAATTAAAAAAAAAAAAGTTGAAACTTCGTAAGGCTCTCTTCTAGTCCAGAGAAGGCAAAACTTTTCTTGTAAAGGGTCACATAGTAATTATTTTAGGCTTTACAGAATGCATGGTTTCTCTGTACTTTGAGGGATATTCTCTTCGTAACTACTCAGCTATGCCCTAATAGCAGGAAAGCAACCACATACAATACATGAATGAACGAGACTGTTTCTAGCTCTGTTGTTCTGCTTCTTATTTTTTTTTTCTTAAAATATTGTATATGAGATTTTACCTAAATTTTCTCCTACTTCTCCTACTTAAAGGAAAACAGTTTTGTAGAGGGAAGATTTGGCTAAGATGACTTTTAACTTCATAAATCTATACCTCACAATTCTGTTATTTTTCACAAAATGATCCAAAAATTTGATCTGTACTTTTGATCCTCTGCTTCCGCTATACTCTCGCATGTTACCTTTTCCTATATTTCTCCAGGGCTTCCCTGGTGGCTCAGATGATAAAGAATCCACCCACAATGCAGGAGACATGGGTTTGATCCTGGGTTGGGAAGATCCCCTGGAGGAGAGCATGGCAACCCACTCCAGTATTCTTGCCTGGAAAATCCCCATAAACAGAGGAGACTGGTGGACTACAGTCCATGTGGTCACAAAAAGTCACACACTACTTGAGCAACTAAGCGCACAGCACATCTTTGTCCATGTTATTCCTGTTCAGATTAACTTAGATTAATCCTCCCAGGAGTTCCTTTTCAGTGAGGGACTCTGTCCTGGAAAGAAGCTTAATAGTATTAATTTTGAGGTTTAATATAATCCAGACTACACTTTCCTTGTGGCTCAGCTGGTAAAGAATCTGCCTGGAATGTGGGAGACTTGGGTTCGATCCCTGGGTTGGGAAGATCTCCTGGAGAAGGGAAAGGCTACCCACTCCAATATTCTGGCCTGGAGAATTTGGGGTTGCAAAGAGTTGGACACGACTGAGCAGTTTTCACTTCACATGATCCAGACTATTCCACTGGCTTTCTGACTTTACCATGGTCTCCTTGTTTGTGTGTGGATGCTATGTTGCTTCAATCTTGTCCAACTTTCTGTGACCCTATTGACTGGAGCCCGCCAGGCTTCTCTGTCCATGAGATTCTCCAGGCAAGAATACTGGAGTGGGCTGCCATTTCCTCCTTCAGGGGATTTCCTGACCTGGAGTTTGAACCAAGTCTCCTATGTCTTTTGCACTGCAGGCAGATTCTTTACCACTAGTGGCACCCAGGAAGCCCATGGTGTCCTTGTATTCACCCACAAATAAGCCTGCAGTATTTTCTCCTTGATAGTTGCTCTTCTCGTGGTGACTCTCTCTGCTTACCAGATTTCTCTAGTAAGGAGGTGAGTTCTCAGGGTCATGGAGAGACTGAATGCCTAACACCTGCTTCCTCTTCACAGTTTCTGATGCCATGCAGATTTTGTAGCTGTCCTTGACTTTATTAATTGGCATTTCAAGTTCATGGTATATAGTTGAATTTGTTGCAGATGTCCAGGATTTTTGGTGTTATTATTCTGTTTTTAATGAGAGAATTTGGAAAGATTCAAAAGCTGTTGTATTTCTGTGTTTATCCTCCATAGGAGTAATTTGGTGTGCTTATTTTTCAAATCAGAAAAGGTAAATGTCTTAGGATTCTTGATTCCAGTATTTGAGGTATCTTTATTTTTAAATGTATTCACTGATTGATTTACATTCACTTATTGAGTACTATAATCCAGAAATTTGATTAAATGTTTGTGATTCAGGAAACAGAATGCTCCGGGCATCATGTCAGGCACTTTAAGCAAAGAATATCCCACTTACCCTTTAGAACAACATGGTTTTCATTTTCTGTATCAAAGGGTGAGAGCAGTTATGTTGCTAAAGATCACAGGCAACTTCAGTACGGGGTCTTTGAGTATATTGTACAGTTGAATGAAATACATAGTTTAAGCATTTGTTTACTGCTTACAGTTGCCACTTTGTTGAGCATTGGGGATAGGATAATGTGCCAGCCCTTTTCATCATATTTGCTTATTCTTTATATTGAAAACTTTACTTATAATGGCCCTCGAATTTAATTTTATTAGGAACAGAAGGAGACATTAAAAAGCTAAAAGGAATGAAAATGAATAATTCTTTCATACACTCACTCAGGCAGCATATTTTTTAAAAAATGGATGAGATTTTAAACATTAAACTTTTAACATTAGTTCTTACTTTTAAGACATTCAGGATAGGAATATAAATCAGGTTTCACCACAAGGAAGAAATGTTAACTGTTCTGTAAACAGTTCTATAATAGAAATCGTTATTGTGTTACTTTATGCTTAGCTGCTCATCTGAGGTACATAATTTTCTTTTGTGTCTAGGTCAGATTAACTCCACAGCAATATTATTAGACCTTTCTTTAAGCCTTTCTGTGAGTTGTTTCCTCTAAAAAAATACTTATTTTAAAAATATAGCATTTATAAAAGCGTCTATCATTCTTTCTTTGATATTTTAAAATTATATTTAATGTTATTTAAATATCATTTATTTCACAGATGCCCAGATTTTTCTTATTGACAGTGTCTGTACTAAGTGTTGTATAATGCTTTGCTACTCAAAATGTCATCGAAGCACCTGAAGGATCTGCATTACTTGGGAGCTAGAAATGGAGAACCTGGGTTTTACAGATTCAGAGTCTGCATTTTAATAAGATACCCAAGTTATTCTTATACTTCTTAAATTTTGGGAAGTTCTCTCATATTATTAGACTCAACTATGGGAAGAAAATAAATAATGTTAACTACCAAATTTTAAATAATTTATTAAGGCATTTTTTGAATATATGATCTAAAATAATATTTGAACAGACTAAATATTATATGAATTTTTATTTAGCAATTTTAAAATCTTGTGTAATATTTGTCATATAGTTCAGTTTTTTGGTGCAGTTTTAATAACAGATACGGGTGTTAGAGATCATTTTATATAGCATCAATGGTAGCAAACCTCATTTGTTTTCACGGGAGTTAAAAACAACAACTATTGATTATGAATTAACAAAGAGACCTACTAAATAAGGCTGCACAGTCCTCAACCAAGGGGGTAGATACAGTCCTGCCACATTTACATCCACACTGGCTCACAACTGGAATGTAAGTAGCATAAAGGCTACTTTTCCTTTTATCTTTTCTTTATACAGTAATGTATGGAACAGCACCAGGGCTTCCCAGGTGGTGCTAGTGTTAAAGAACCTGACTGCCGATGCAGGTGATGCAAGAGACAGGGCCTTGATCCCTGGGTTGGGAAGATCCCCTGGAGAAGGGCATGGCAGCCCTCTCCAGTATTCATGCCTGGAGAATCTCATGGACAGAGGAACCTGGCAGGCTACAGTCCATGGGGTGACAAAGAGTTGGATGCAATGGAGCACTCACAGAATGAAAAGCATTTTATTAGGTGACCTTAATCACATTTTCATGGATGAAGAGATGAAGACTCCAGTTAAATGTCTTGACTATAAATTGCCTTGATTATAATATAAAAGAATATAATAAACTATGGAAACTGTTATATGTCAATACTGATATTGTGTTTTAAGAAATGTTTTAAATTTCCAACCTTACAGTAGTGAATGTTTGATAATGAGGAGTATTTGTGCCTATTTGTACCATAGCTGGCAGGAGTAGGTGTTTAGTATATGTCCTATAAATGAAAGAAACATACTCATGGCTCATGCCAACTTCATGAGTTGGCTTTCAACATCATCATCTTTCCTCTGATTACTATACTCTGGAGGCAATTTGAATGTTTGGCAGTTGACTTTATTGTGTGTCTATGGTTTCTCGATTGACCTTGATTAATCTAGAATGAGGAGAATGCTCTGACTTAATTGAAAGTATACTGACCTGATAATTGAAGATATGAGTTTAATTAACCTGATAATTGAAGATCTGGTCTAATTCCCAGCTCTGTTACTGATGCTACTTTGAGTTTAGTCTTCTCATTTAATTCTCCCTCCATTGTTTTCTTTTTTTATAGAATAAGGGAAATCCTAGCTGTCTTATATGGTATTCAGTTCAGTTCAGTCGCTCAGTCGTGTCCGACTCTTTGCGACCCCATGAATCGCAGCACGCCAGGCCTCCCTGTCCATCACCAACTCCCAGAGTTCACTCAGACTCGCGTCCGTCGAGTCAATGATGCCATCCAGCCATCTCATCCTCTGTCGTCCCCTTCTCCTCCTGCCCCCAATCCCTCCCAGCATCAAAGTCTTTTCCAATGAGTCAACTCTTCGCATGAGGTGGCCAAAGTACTGGAGTTTCAGCTTTAGCATCATTCCTTCCAGTGAACACCCAGGGCTGATCTCCTTAAGGATGGACTGGTTGGATCTCCTTGCAGTCCAAGGGACTCTCAAGAGTCTTCTCCAACACCACAGTTCAAAAGCATCAATTCTTCGGTGCTCAGCCTTCTTCACAGTCCAACTCTCACATTCATACATGACTACTGCTGTCATTAAATTTGTGTCAACATTATGGGTAGTATATTATTTAAGTAGAGCTAATGGGAGCAGACTTCCCCAAGCTCTTGTATGTTAAAAAATATTTTTCCCTATCCTCAGTATTTGTTGAGTTTTCTTGTTTGTTTGTTGCTTTGTTTTGTATAATAGTCTGGAAAGTCTGGTGTTAATGTAATTATTTTGCCTTTTGTGAATTATTTGTCACTTTTCCTTGGCTGCTCCTGCTGCTGCTAAGTCGCTTCAGTCGTGTCCGACTTTTCCTTGGAGGCCTTGACAATTTTATCTTTGTTCTTGAATTATCCTAGGTCAGTTTTCCCAGGTGAGCCCTTTTAATGTACACATTCAGGTCTTTTCCTTTTTCTGAACGTTTTCTTGGTCATAGTTTTTTTGTGCTATTTCCATTCCCTTATTTGGTTATTCTTCTTTTAAATTAGAAATTTATTAATGTGTATTAATTAAATGAATCAGTATGTATTAATTTACATACCAGTTATCCTTTGCCCGTCTTTCATTACCCACGCTCTATCTCTTTTACTGTTTTGTCACTGTCATTCTTTTGGTTATTTTCCTACCTTTCCTCAGTGGACTGTAGTAAATTTTCCTTTGGTTTTTTTCTGCCATGGGCGCTTGTAATGTATTCTCCATTTCAGAGATAATTTTGTCTTTTTATTCTGTTTCTTTCCTGAGCTCAGTCAACTTTTTTTTTTCCCATTCATCTATTAATATTTCTTTTCCCACTTGGTGTTTAGACTTTGAATGTTTTATTAAAAGTGTTTTTTTTAAAACATCAGATTCTTGTTTGACTGTATTTAATTCTACATTGTACAGTAACAGTTTTCTTTTGCTTTGTAGTTGCTTTGTGTAAGGGAATTATCTTCAGCTGATATATGTGAAATTTTATTGCTTAAATTTCTTTAGTAGCTTTGTGAGGACTTCACTTACTTTTTCTTTACATTTATGCTATAAGGCTTTTATATAACCTTCCTAATTTAGTAATTCTCTATTCTCTTAGTGTAGCAAATCCAGGTACTTTGTAGGACCGTTTTGGTGGGGAGGAGTTGTGAATTTTCCCATTTCACCGTTCACTTTTTGTTTTGTTGGACCCATATTTTCTCTGTTTTTCTTTCCTTCATTATTGAATTGCCAAAAGGTGCTTTTTGTGTTTTTTACTTTCTGTAAATTGTGCTTATCAAAGAGTTTCCCTCTAAATAACATGTATGTTAGTCCCTCAGTCATGTCTGACTCTTTGCAACCCCATGACTGTAGCTGCCAGGCTTCTCTGTCCATGGAATTCTCTAAGCAAGAATATTGCAGTGGATAGCCATTCCTTTCTCCAGGGGATCTTTCCAACCCAGGTATCACAACCATGTTCCTGCATTACGGGCAGATTCTTTACCATCTGCCCCATTGGAGAGACACATTTAAATTTCATGTATCTCTTTAAATCAAGTATTTTAAGTTATGCCTGTCACTTTTAAAGATATCTGACCTTATAAATTGGGCTCATTCTGATATCCTTTCCCTGTAGTCTCTGCTCTGATCTGCATATTTTTCAGCCATGTTCAGATATAGGGTGGATTTTATCTTTCAATTTATCTCTCAAATCAGTTTCTTTTTTTCTTCCCCAGATTTTCTCAGTCTACATTTGCTTATGAACAGGAATGGGGCCACAGCATGAGAGATGATTTTGCAGTTTTTGCCATTCTCTTTCTTCAAGTTATGATTAAAGAATTTACATAGAATTTAATTTCTTTTATGCTTTTTTTAAATGTAGAATTTAGGTTTTCCTCATTTTCCCTTATTTTCAGGGGATTTTGGGGAGATAAGTGCCTGCATTGTCACCATAGCCTTCAGCTTCCCTGGAAATTTTTAAAAATATTTCTAAAATTTTGTAAAACTACAGTTATATTATTTTAATCATTGACAGCTTTGACTTGCCTTTGCTCATGCTCATGCAAGATTTGTTTCTTAAATAAAATTTAGCTTGAGAACATTATGTGTTGTTTTGCAACATGATATACTTTTTTAGTAACAGCCAACCATTGGCTCATTTTAAATCATGTCTTCAGCTTCTCATTAAATAAGATTCTTTCATTGATGAATTATTCACTTGTTCTCTAATTGAAATATTTGAAATATTTATCTTACAAAGTCTCCAGAGTGTCTTGGTAGAGTAGTTCATTTTTCTTCAGAAATAATAAAATAATATAATAATTATGTGAGGACCTTGTGGAATGAGTCATTCAGGTATAAAATATTTTTAACTTTTCCATTTTTGCATTATGTCAATTACTTTGACTTCTGATACTTTTATAAGTTTAATCAAATGGAACAAAAATTTCTTTGGACAGAGATGCTAAGTATTTTTTATTTGTATGGATATTTCTGGTAATGATAAAAATCCATGAAAAATACAAAGTGTGGAGTAATTTTAGCAATAAATTAAAAAAAATTTTACATAGCTAAGTCATTTCAGGAAAGCATACCCTTTGACTACTTTATTTGTGTATTGGTACTTGACAAGTTTTTAGAAATTCTTTAAAATTATATAATTAGTAAGCCAAATTTGCTAGAGAGTGCAAATTTTGATTTAATATATATGCTAACTACATAGTTTAAATAAATGGAATTTGAATTCTCAGAAAATTTATTAATCCTTGGTGAATACAAAAGTGAAATATTGTAAAAGGAGAAGTTGAAGAATAAGTTAAAGGATGATCATGCTTCAAATTTATAGAAATGTGAGACTAAGTAATTGGAAGAAAAATATTGGGATTTCTTTCAGAGAATAATGAATGATTAAAAGAATCGAAAGATGATTAACTGGCATTTGAGATTTTATTTCAATCAAAGCCTCAGAAATAATAAATGATAATTAGATTCTGGTTTTAACTATCCAATGCCATTATTTAATTTTGGTTTAGTGTGAATCATCTTTGGAATATATGATCTCAATAAAACATGCACTATGTTGGATACAAACATGGGTTTAAAATGCCAATTTCTTTCTTCCATCCTAGACTTTTCTTTCTCCTGTTGTCATTTTCACCATCCTAGTCTGTTACCACTCGTCTTTGAGTCTCCCTTCTTGGATAGCAGTATCCACTCCTGCTTAGTAATCCACTCTACCGCCAGGATGATCTTGTTGAAATGACATGCAATGTGTACTGTAGACATACCTTTTTGTCCTCATCTCCACTCCACCACCTGTCACTCTACAGAGATGGTATCCTTAGTCTGTCTTTTCAGGCTTTCCATGGTCTTTCCTCCACCTTCTACTCTAGCCAGATTTTGTAGTGTTCTCACTCTTGTAAAATGCACTGCAGTCACATTGCTTTTCTTTTATATCCTCTAATGTGCCATGCTCCTTCACCACAAGGCCCTTTCACACAGGTTTTTGTTGTCTAAAGGAATCAAGCCTCTCTCTTGCATGTGCCTGCAGTGGGGTTCTTAACTGCTCTTCACCCAAATATATAACATGTTTATTGACTACTGTCTGCCTCCTCAGTATGCCAGAAGTTCTGTACTAGTGAACTTACAGATCAAATCAGACCCTCTATGAGCTCAGTTTGGTAAAAAAGAAAATTCATCCACATATTCATTAATTTCTAACTGAAACTTATCCTTTCCTTCAAGTATAAATTTAGGAAACAAACTATAGCAGTATATTCATAGTGCCTCTGTCTTTGTTACAAATATGCATGACATTTATTTTTATCACATTAGACTCATGGGAGATATTTCAAAGTATCATTTAAGCTCAGTATATTAAATCACAGAACATAATAGATCTGCTACTAGATCTTAATTTGTTAATAAAGAAGTATATGTTACTGTATCACAAATTTGTTTTTAACATTTTAGATGCAATTTATGATGATTTATTTTATAATTCTATATATTTAAAAACATAATTTGATATATATATTTAAATGTGTGTGCATGCCAAGTCGCTTCAGTCATGTCTGACTCTTTGTGACCTCATGGACTATATAGCCCACCAGGCTCCTCTGTCGAATGGATTCTTTAGGCAAGAGTACTGGAGTGGGTTGCCATGCCCACTCCAGGGAATCTTCCCAATGCATGGATGAACCCACGTCTCTTATGTCTCCCGCGTTGACTGGCAAGTTCTTTATCATTAATGCTACCTGGGAAGCCCATATATTTAAATATATGATGCTAGAAAGGGATCCATAGTCTGTTTAAAACTATCAAAATGGTACAGGGACATAGTAGGCCCTGGGACATAGTAGGCTTTTAATACATATGTACTAAATAAGGGAATGACGGTTCAACTCAGACTTTCACAGTAACAATTTCTTTAACTTATTTACATGGGAATATACCCTATCATAAACTCATGACTGATCAGGTCAGTCAGTTCAGTTTAGTTCAGTCACTCAGTCTTGTCCGATTCTTTGCAACCCCATGGACTATAGCATGCCAGGCATCCCTGTCCATCACCATCTTCTGGAGCTTGCTCAAACTCATGTTCATCGAGTTGGTGATGCCATTCAACCATCTCATCCTCTGTTTTCCACTTCTCCTCCTGCCTTCAATCTTTCCTAGCATCAGGGTGTTTTCCAGTGAGTTAGTTCTTCTCATCAGATGGTCAAAGTATTGGAGTTTCAGCTTCAGCATCAGTCCTCCCAATGATTATTCAGGATAATGAGATTAATGCTCAACATAACTCCAAAGAAAAGTCAACATGCCTGTTCAATAGCATTATTTCAAAGGCTGTAATACACAGCAGCAGAGCCTGTGCTTGCAAATTATTTCATTCTTATCCAGTTAAAATTTTGATGACATGGAAATAGATTCCCATGGTGAAAAGACCAAAGAAAGTCATTTCTACAGTCTTTAATTAACCTCTTTTATTTTTCATTCACTTTCCTTATGGGAGTGCACTGACCATATTGCAGACTCTCAAAATTAAGACAATTAAGAACATTCAAGTATTTCTTAAAATCCTTTGAAAGGTGATAACTAAATAAGAATATGATGTGACAATATCAGTATTAGTATTAGTATATTAGTATCAGTATTTCTCACCCCAAATATTACTCTTTGGTTATGATCCCCTTTATTTCCCACCAAAAATATTTTTAAATGGTACATTTGTATTAATTACTATATCAAGCTGTATGTAGAGAATAGATTACACAACAGATAGCATTTTGCAGAGTTTGGAGTTTATCGACTTTCAGACATACCTGGGTCCTAACATCTCCTCTGCTGCTTCCCAACTCTTGCGCTTCAGGCAAGTTGCATAACTGTCAGAAGCCTTGGTTTGCATAATATAAAACAGAAACAACAATAATTGGGATTGCTGTAAGCATTACATTGCATAACACAATGGTTGATATTTCAGTTAGCAATAGATAAACATTTGTTGTTTCGTGATTAAAATATAATCATCCATGATAGAGATCAGAAGTATGAAATACTCTCTCCTCAGTTTTTAAAATTCTGCACTTCAATTTTTCACTGGGCTCACTACTTGAAATTCCACTATTTATTGATTCATTGGGTTAGAAAACATCTCTCTGCCACTGTAACCATGAGAGAGTCCTAGATACTAGCCATTCATTCACTTATTTCATTGTGGTATGAAATTCTGGTCAGGGAAGTGAAAGGGAAATAGAAAAGGTGAAAAAAAGTTGATTTGAAGAACAGGACTTTAAAATTGTTGAGTGTGAAAGCAGGACACCAGAGAACAATGTGCTTAAAATAAAGAAACTCAGCAAAATCTTAGAATGAAAGTTACAGTGAAGAGAGCCTTTTCTCCACTATTTATTGAAATCATTGTCAGTTTTTTTCTTAGAGTCAGTTTCTTTCTGCCTATCTCATAGGATACTGAAGGATTATGGAGAGTACAAGCTGAAGATTCAGATTTCTTAGTTCTAAATTCTGTGGCAAACCCTATAAATTATCTCATGTGGAGCAAATTACTTAACACTGTGAACATAAATTTATCAATCTGTAAAATGAGTTAATATTACCTAATTCAAAAGGATTATATATACTTGGTTTAAAATGCTATGATGTTACATAAATACAAATAATTTTTTTCAAAATTAGCCCTACCCTTTACTGTAAGTACAAATAGATGTTTTTATGTTACCTTAGTACCACAGATCCTTTTCCTGAAAATGGCCTATTATATTTGCAAAAACAATGTTATTTGTCTAATATGCATATTCTGAAACTTGCTATTTAATTTTTTCATCTGATATCATTTATTTAAAAGAAATTTGAAAAGCAAATATTTTCAATTTACTTGTCTTATATAATTTTGTGAGTGTAAAGGCTGCAAATAATATTAAGGAAACAGTGTTTATTTAGTGATATTCTCCTATAACTTGGTAACTCATTAACTATATTTTGCAACCAACTGCTTGACGCATTGATTTATGATGAAATAGCTATCCAGAGAGAAACCCAGTCTCAAATGTACAAAATTTCAGAAAGTCTTTTGATTGGGAGTTAGAGTTATCTGTTCAAATTGAAGGAAAAAGAAACAGTCATCAAAATGACCAAAGGTTATGTAACTTCAGATTTCTCTTTGTTACCTAATGACACTATTTAAGATGGACTGTCAGATCTCATTATATTCACTGATACATTCTGTAGTTTAGATGAAAATGGAATTTTCACTCAGCAGGGGGAAAGTAAGAAGTGTACTTATTCTAGTCAGGCTCAGGGATATTATTCTTTTTCATTTGTTGCTATGTGATAACAATTGCATCCATAATAAGAAAGCTATCAAGCTAAGCTGCATGTACCATAATAAAGTTGTTTTAATTCAAATAAGTGTCAATCACTTAGGGTTCTCAGTTGTGACAAACTATGGTAACAAACTCAAAATCTAATCAGAACTGAATTGCAAGTGTGTATGCTAGATAAAGAGGGGGGAAAGTGTTCATATTTTAGTATGTTCAGTGATTGTTTGCATAACTGTAAAGACTGTTAAAAAATTTACTGAAAAAAGGACAAATGTTGTTGCTAGTATTTTTGAAAAATCTGTTTTCAATGTCTCAGAAACTTTAGTGGGGTTCTTTTTTTTTTTTATAAGTGTTACGAGGCAGGTGAGCTTATGTTATACTTGAGATAGTATATTTTTCTAGCATGTGTAAACAAACCCCTGAAAATAGCTTTAAAAAAAAAATCTGCATTTGGCATGGGGGTTGATCTGAAGAGAAAATAATTACTAAAATCAAATGTTTACTCTTTTTTTAAAATTATGCTTTTATAATACACATATTCACATTTACTTCAAAATTCTTATTTTTAAAAATTTGATTCATGGAAACATTGGCCTTTGGGGCCTTAATGTTTACCTGTCTGACATTTGCTAGTAATAGCTGTCAATCAGCCTAAAGAATTACAGACTGAATAGATTTCATACTAGGAATTCAAATGCAATTGCTCATGTTTCATATTATTGTGTTATTTGTTCACATTTCCTTCAGTGCTTGTTGAAATTATAGCATCTATAAATAGAGCTTCCATGGAGCTGAAAGAATAGAAACCAACCTAAAACACACTGACTTACTATAAAAATCTTAGTAAATGCATATCTGAGTTTTCATTTGTTACTACTAGGTGCAATCTGAGAATAAGTCTTTGCTGTATAGGAAGAGATTGCCAAGTACATGGACACTAACATCTGAATTTGTAAAGCAGTCACACTGTGTTTGATCATATTCATAAGTATTTCTATATGAAAATTTGATTTCGAAAATTTAGCAACTGATGCAAATAAGCATTTGAAAATCTTATGATCGATTGTTTTTTGTTTTTTAATTAAGTCTGAAGAGAGTGCATAAGAATACAACACAGTAAATATGTGTTGTCGCTTTAAATTACCAGTCACCCTGTAAGTGGGAACAGTGCTGTAGACCTTTACACCACAAAATGAGTTTGCTTATCAGGCATGGAGTGAAATATTTCTGTGTCTCACAAGAATGTCTGATCCACACTTCTTTAATTCCACCTGTAGGACTCTTCACTGCATTTTAAAGATACTATCTCATGTAATGGAAACTATTTCCAACCCAGCCACTAGCTCACTCTTAGAATGGATTTTTTAGTTCATAAATCTTTCCAAAGATGAGGGATGAATAATTGGTTAGACATGGTTAGGACTAATGTTAAACCATCAAGTTTGAATGGTTATGAAAGGTTCTGAGATCTCACCCTAAACTCTAATGAGTTGCCTGTCACAATTTCATGGACATTGGCAAAGAGATATGAGGCATATAGGCCAGAGACAAAAGAATATGCTACTTATAGTAAAGCAGCATCCAGAGTAATGTTGCAGTTTTGTTCCCTGAGCCCCAGTTCCCACAGGTCGATGTGATGACAGCCAAGTGATGCCTGCGTATGTGGTTAGGGAATATTTCAGAAGCATAAACCTGAGATTAGTAGTTTTTTTTTTTTTTTTTTCTTTTAAAGAAACTTTTAGTATACCTGTGCATACTCCATCCTGGAGAAAACATCAACTTTGCTAAACTGTGCAAGTTAGGGAGTAATCCACAACACCATCCTCACTTCTGACATCAAATATGAGTCTAAACATCACCAAACCCAGCTTCATTTCTGATGATTCACTGTACAGGTTCACAGAGCCCATGGGAAACTATCCTGTTTGAGGTTATGGTATATTACAGTGAATATGGTTTGTCCTCTCCCAGTGGAGTTATGAATAGAGCTGTTTCCCCAGAAACCCTGTATGACAGTATGGACAGAGGGTTGCTGAAACAGGGAGGTACACCCATGCTTTGGTATCCACGGTTTTTATTGAGGCTCTTTTACTTAAGCATAATTGACTGCAACATGGAGTGTCTTGCAAGTTTATACTCTGATCCAATATTCCTGTCCCAAATCACATCTGGTGTGGCCAGCTCCCACCTAAATTCCTGTTATACTATCCAGTGTGACCAGAGGACTTGAGACATACAAAGATACTTCTATCAAGTATGATATTCAGGAGTTTAGAAATTACCTTGCAGAAGCCAAGGGCAAAACTAAATTCAGGCAAGCTTAAATTCTTTACTTCATACCCTGGAAAGTAAGCAGATCTCACTTGGTAGGGGGAAGGAAGCTATCTTTATCTCCATCTCTGCAGAGCTGTCTGCCTTTATAAGTATTTCTGACAAACTAGTCTTGGAGCAAAATAGCTATTAATGCCTAGATAAGTAGATTCATATAGAATAGTCTGCCAACAACTAGGTTTTGCTTTGCATTTGATAAAACTTATCTCTTCAGATTCTCATACCCTAATTCCTAGCCTTTCAGGTGGACTAGAGTCCTTCTTTCACTGCAGAAAGATCTGCAGTTAGATCTGCAGAAAATGATCAGCCTACCTCTTTAACATCTATGTTGGTCATCGTAAAAGTCTTTCCACATTAGTTAGGCTTCTTATTCCATAAACATAGACATGAAACTTGAGCGATCTTTGGGAACTTTTCAATATGAATAGAAATCAGAGATTACCTGGAGGTGATAACAATGGTTTTCTCCATGAGATGGTCTTATCAAAATTTGTTTCTATTTTCTGTAAAACAATGTGATTCCACAATGGTTATAAAATTAACAAAACCTACCCATGATTTATAATTCAAGGAGCTAACTTCATGTGATCCTGAAAATGCTATCCCTTTTTTTGGCGGTAACAGCCTCCTCTCTGCCCCCACAATCCTCAGGAGAGGACAGGTACTCCTCTTTGCCTTCAAACACCATCATCTATCAACCACTACCCCCATTCCTATTAGTACACTTCCACATTTTAGCAGTGGCTTTTATTCCACAAATTAATTTTCTCTCAAGTACTTCCATTGATGTAAAAGGGGAAATTATCCAGTGCTCCTTTCTATGTATTTGGCTCAAGCATGAATTCTTTTCCTTGATATCCCATAGCGAAGACTGGAGACTTTTAAAATATTTTTCTAAATTCTATGTCCGCTTTTCCAACCTATTTTCACTAAAGTATGACTCCCTAAAAAAAAAAAAGAATGTCACTGTCGGACAGTATTTTCCTTTAGGGAAATTCAAAATACACATTATGCATAAAAGGCTGTAACAAAATCCTGCAGCAAAACCTGGACAGGAGAATAACAACATCTAAATAAAAACAGAATACAGCATGCAAATAACATATTTTCTCATATGATTTGCCCCCTACGGCATCAGATTCAAATTTCGAGGGCTGCTTTCCATGAGAAAAAAGGTCTATCTCACAGCCTTAATGCCCAGAAGCATTGGCTGAACTAGTTGACTCCTTAAGATCTAGACCTAAGAAAGTGAAGCTCAGTGAAAGAGGTTATTTCCTTTCCGGCTAACCTAATACTTCTAAATGATTGTTCTTCTTGATAGATTTCCATATAATTATAGCTGTTAAGGAAGAGTAGGTTCATATTCAGGCAGCGACTTTGATCTCTGAATCCAACAGGGATGCCAGATTCAAAGTAAAATAATGCCTCCAAGATTCTTACATAAAATGCAGTAACTAGAGGAGGGATGAAGTGGTAGAGACATCAGTGTTCCAATTCATTGATATCTCTTAGCTATAGCCTCTTTATAATCCCTATCAGTGATAAGAGAATTTTTTTGCTCTGAATAATGGCTGGATCAATTTTTTTCTTTTCTAGATATTCCTCAGTATTCTAATGCTATTTGTAGAAAATAACTAATGTGGAAACAAGATAATTTAGTGGAAAATAATTTTAATACCTTATATATGGTTTTAGTTGGAAAGTGAATGAGTTTAAAATATATATGTATATATAATGGAAGTATATATATATTTCCTGTAAAATATTTATATATAAAAGGATATGTGATCCAATAACTTCCAGACATTCAAGCTGGATTTAGAAAAGGCAGAGGAACCAGAGATCAAATTGCCAATGTCCACTGGATCATAGAAAAACCAAGAGAATTCCACAAAAACATTTACTTTTGCTTCATTGACTACGCTAAAGCCTTTGACTGTATTGTGTGGATCATGACAATCTGTGGAAAATTCTTAAAGAGATGGGAATACCAGACCACTTGACCTGCCTCCTGAGAAATCTGTATGCAGGTCAAGAAGCAACAATTAGAACTGGACATAGATCAACAGAGTGGTTCCAAACTGGGAAAAGAATAAATCAAGGCTGTGTATAGTCACCCTGCTTATTTAACTTATATGCAGAGTACTTCAGGCAAAATGCCCGATTGGACGAAGCACAAGCTGGAGTAAGACTGCCAAGAGAAATATCAATAACTTCAGATATGCAGATGACACCACCCTTATGGCTGAAAGTGAAGAGGAACTAAAGAGCCTCTTGATGAAGGTGAAAGAGGAGAGTGAAAAAGCTGGCTTAAAACTGAACATTCAAAAATCGAGGATCATGGCATCCAGTTCCATCACTTCATGGCAAATAGATATGGAAACAGTGAAAACACTGAGAGACTATTTTCTTGGGATCCAAAATCACTGCAGATGGTGACTGCAGCCATGAAATTAAAAGATGCTTCTTGGAAGAAAAGCTATGACCAACTTACACAGCGTATTAAGAAGCAGAGACGTTACTTTGCTGACAAAGGTTCATGTGGTCAAAGCTATGGTTTTTCCACTAGTCATGTATGGATGTGAGAGTTGGACAGTGAAGGAAGCTGAGCATTGAAGAATTGGTTCTTTTGAGCTGTGGTGTTGGAGATGACTCTTGAGGATCAGTTGGACTGCAAGGAGATCAAACCAGTGAATCCTAAAGGAAATGAATCCTGAATGTTCATTAGAAGTACTGAAGTTGAAGCTGAAGCTCTAATATTTTGGCCACCTGATGCGAAGAGCTGACACAACAGAAAAGACCCTGATGCTGGGAAAGATCGAAGGCAGGAGGAGAAGGGGAAGACAGAGGATGATATGGTTGAATAGCATCACCAACTTGTTGCATATGAGTTTGAGCAAGCTCTGGGAGTTGCTGATGGACAGGGATGCCTGGCATGCAGCAGTCCACAGGGTCACAAAGAGTCGGACATGATTAAGCAACTGAACAACAGCAATATATATTTGCTGTAAAAGATTATATTAGTGAAAAGAATACCTTTCAATACTTTGTTCTTTTTGAAAGCCTGGCATCCCCCCAACTACAAAAATCATCTACTTGAGGAAACTGAAATTCCTGAAAAGTTGTAGATGTTACAATTATAACCATTAATATAGTATGCTAAATCAGCTTACAGTCATTCTCATTCAGGTTTGCCGTATTTGTTATTTATTTATTTATTAAGCTAATTTTTGCTCTTTATCTCTGGAGTACATTGGGTTTAATTTTCAAAAGTCTCTCTAAAGCCTAATTTGTAAACCCAGTGTTTCATATGTGCATATTGCTATGTAAGGCTGTCAAAATTTAATTGAGCATGAGTTTTAATGGATTTGCAGGAAGAATTATTAAAACATTTGATCTACATTTCATACTTGAAAGGGTAGAAAGATAAAACATTCATTTGCAGATAAATTTATATGAGATAAATTTTAGAAATTAATTTCATGGTATTTATGGTTTATTGGGGTGACATTTTATCTATTCCTAGTGCTAAGCAATGCCAGTAGACAATGTGACATTGTTTTAGTAGAAGAGATGAAGGGGAGATGTATATTTTATAAATTTTATTTACTTGTTTATTTTGAAAATTACCCTACTAGTAATTTTTAATTCTTATTTTAGAATAAAATGCCCATTTTGTCACAATTCATATCAAAGAAAATAGTACTGTTTTTCACCACTACCAAAGAAAAAGGTGTTGCATGAGCACTTTGCTTTCACCTTTTTATTGACACTTTATTTTTGGTCTCATAGTCTAATTTCTTCTACCTGAGCTATATTCTAGAGTAACTAAACTCAGACACATAGTCTTCATCAAAAATAGGACTTATACTTTCAAAAACTTTAAAACGTGGAATTCTGGATTAGAGAAAGCATTTGGAAAAAAAGGACATTGCAAGGAAATCATTCCAGTTTTCTCTAAGATACAGATCTGCTAAACATTATCAGATATACTTTCACTGATCTTAATTTAGAGAAAGATTTCAAATTAAAGATGACTTGCTAGACAGAAGACAATTTGCTTCTAAATTTTATGTGGCTTTACAAATTTACTTCATTTCAGAGGAAAATGATTTGTGAAATGTCTACTCTATACCAATTAATTTATATACCAATGCTAAAATATGCCTCATTGGTGTTTTATTAGAAAGCTGTTTGTTAAGTTTTTCTTATATATATGAGTCCATTTCCTAGAAAAGTCATAATTTAGATTTTAGCTAAAATTGAGTTTAGATGAGCTAAAGGATGAGGCTCAAGTTGACGTATAATGGACATTCATTCCTACATCTCTGGAAACAAAGGAAAAGTAAAGGGCAATCACTCTGTGGGGCAGTTTGCATTGACAGCTAGAAAGCATCTCATAATGGTCATAAAGAGAACTTTAAGAAGCCTAAGTCTGCACCTCTCAAGTGACAAACCCTGGTAGTGCACGTCGCTCTCATGCAGCTAGAGAAAAAGTAAGTTAGGTTGTACAATTAGCAGTCACATAGTCCACTTTAAGCTCAGGCTCCGCAGTCTACCCCAGTCAACCCTTTCCAATGCCCCTTACCAGTACACCACTCATCCTCCAGCCCCAGATTGAGCCTTTCAGTTCCTACTATAGCAGGTGAAACTGTAAGACAATAGTGTAGACATGCAAGTCTTCCACCTGGTTACAAATAGAAAAAGCTGTTGTTTTCACTGACAGTTTCAAAGGACAGAAGAAATGGGGAGCTTGACATATGTAGGAGGCCCTGGAATTGATGACTCTTAGAATGGCTAGAAAGCAGGAATGCCAAACATTTTGAAGAGTTTTCAGAGGTTCTGAGATTTTAGGTCCTTGGATTTTAGGATAACAACCTAATGTGACTTGTCTCATGAATAGTGGGAACTGGGAAACTCCTATTATTTATGTCATGATAAACTGAATAGATAGAGAAAAAGGTTGTAGTTGTAGTAACATTTTGTAAACAATTTTAGCATCATTTCAAGGTAAGCAGAATATTTCCTTCCAGAATAAGTGCTCACCCTGTGATGTTTTCAAACTTCACTATGCCAAAGAATCACTGAGAGAGGAGAGTGAGCAAGAATTTTTAATTTGCAGATTTCTGAGCCTTGTTCTTGGATTTTGAATCAAGATCAAATTAGTCTGATCTATGAACCAAGAATTTGCTTGTGAAATAAAGAGCAAATCTGGATCCAATTCCAGCAGCCTTTGTAGCATACTTTATGAAGCATTGCTCCTGTCAGCATCTGTTGTATAATGTATAATATGTGTTGCACACCCACAAAAATTTGGGCATCATTTACAGATCACACACTGGTGTCTTCACTGGGTTCTTTTCTGTGAAGCTTCATTCAGTAAATATTAGTTGGCCAGTTCCTTAGCAAGACATGGTGTCTATCCACCAATTACATTTAGCTTAATATACTATTTCATTCTTTCATGTTTCCTAGATGTCTGTACTACAGAAAGGTATACAATGAAACTTTTCACTCCACAAACTTTGTCAATAAGGAGAAATATCACATGATTAAGTGATCATAATAAAACATAGAAATAACTTCCAGAAAAGAAGTTAAGATGCAAGATTTTTTTCCAGGAGACTGTTTTCAGGTTTGGGCAGATATAACAGTGGGATATTTTGGGAAATAATCTGTGGCACTGTTGAAATGAAACCAGTTAGACTCTGACACCCCCAGGCTAGGGGAGAAAGCTTTGGCAGATGATGTGAAGGTAAAGTGTGTGCACAGAGAACCCTGGATTGGATATGTATAGAGAACAACTTTAGATACTGCATAGGGCGACTAAATAACAATATGATTGAAAAGATAAGTAATAGATGAAGTAAAATAGACTCTAGCTAAAAGACCCCTTGAATTCTAAATGGAGAGTATAATCCTTGTATAGTTAACAAAATGGCACTAAGGTTTAGGGTTGGGAGCAATATTTCAGGATGCTGTTCTAGTTAAGTATATAATGGATTAAAAATGAGGAGGTTGGTGTTTAGGAGACCATTGAGACTAGATGAGATTCAAAAGTACCTGAGTTTAAATAAAGAATAAAGGAAAAATGATGTTAGGAAGATTTATACAGGCAGATTGAATAAGTCTTGGTAGCTTCTGTACATGGGGAGAGGGAGGATTCAAAGCCATTTCCAGAATTTCATAGCTAGGTGACTGAGAGTAGTGATAACACTAACACGAATAAACTAGCTGCATCATTGTTGTCTGACTGAACGTGAGTGCACTTCCCTGCACACAGTAAAGCCAGTCAGCTGACTTACCAGTGGAGTGAAGCATTAGTTGCAGGCACCAAGCAAGGAGTACAGGCAGCTAATACTCAAAAGACCCACATTCCCCACTGAGTTTCAAGAAAGGGGTTTTAAAGGCAAAGTGAGGGAGAGAGTGGCAGGATACGTGATCAGCTCGTACACACCTCTCTGCTTGGTTGACTGTGAAGTGACAGGGGTTAACATCATTGATCCTCAGGCTCCAGCTAATCTGAAGACTACATGCTTGTAGTTATTTAGTCAATTTCTTCCATCTGGTGGGGGTTTTAGATTCTGCACAACAGCTCAGGAATGTACATTAGACACTATCAACTTTGTCCTTTGGGGGGAACTGAAGATTCTGTGACCTCTATATGACTTCTTTATTGTTTAAATTGTTGCCAGGTCTCCTGACCCAACTACTTAATTTTTTTTTTTTAACTATATATTCACATTCCTTCAATCACTGATTCTTAAGCCAGCCTTTTATGACTCAGGGGAGACCTGGGAGATTAAAGCTTTTCTACAGACAAGAGTGAGGTTGCAGACATGGTGAGCAGCAAAGAGTCTGTTCTGGGAAGGCCCCATAGGGTCTTAGTTGGTTACATCATTACTCAAACCATCTATTAGATTTCTTTATAAGTATTAGATTTCACTTCTGTTTTCAGTGTTTCATCATTCTTCCATTATGGAATTTGGAAAAATAGGGGTTGAATACCAGGGGAAGAATAGCAAATAAAGAGTTGAGGAGAGAGAACAGTGTGGAGATTCCTTAAAAAACTGGAAATAGAAGTGCCGTATGACCCAGCAATCCCACTGCTAGGCATACACACCAAGGAAACCAGAATTGAAAGAGACACGTGTACCCCAATGTTCATCACAGCACTGTTTATAATAGCCAGGACATGGAAGCAACCTAGATGTCCATCAGCAGATGAATGGATAAGAAAGCTGTGGTACATATACACAATGGAGTATTACTCAGCCATTAAAAAGAATACATTTGAATCAGTTCTAATGAGGTGGATGAAACTGGAGCCGATTATACAAAGTGAAGTAAGCCAGAAAGAAAAACACCAATACAGTATACTAACACATATATATGGAATTTAGAAAGATGGTAACAATAACCTTGTATGCGAGACAGCAAAAGAGACTCAGATGTATAGAACAGTCTTTTGGACTCAGAGGGAGAGGGAGAGGGTAGGATGATTTGGGAGAATGGCATTGAAACATGTATAATATCATATAAGGAACAAATCACCAGTCCAGGTTTGATGCAGGATACAGGATGCTTGGGGCTGGTGCACTGGGATGACCCAGAGGGATGGTATGAGGAGGAAGGAGGTAGGGGGGTTCAGGATGGGGAACAGGTGTACACTCGTGGTAGATTCATGTTGATGTATGGCAAAACCAATACAATATTGTAAAGTAATTAGCCTCCAATTAAAATAAATAAATTTATTTAAAAAAAGGAATGGATATTTATAAGGAAGAGTTACTTAATTTGTTTTCCTGTAGCCTAGCATGTGCTAAAAGTATATAGCATATGAAAAACTATATACCACATTCAAAGTTAAGTAATTGTTATCCTTCAGTTCAGTACAGTTCAGTCACTCAGTCATGTCAAACTCTTTGTGACCACATGGACTGCAGCATGCCAGGCCTCTGTGTCCACCACCGATTCCCTGAGTTTACTCAAACTCATGTCCATTTAGTTGGTGATGCAATCCAACCATCTCATCCTCTGTCGTCCCTTTCTGTTCCTGCCTTCAATCTTTCCCAGCATCAGGGTCTTTTCAAATGAGTCAGTTCTTCACATCAGGTGACCAAAGTATTAGAGTTTCAGCTTCAGCATCAGTCATTCCAATGAATATTCAGGACTAACTTCCTTTAGGATGGATTGCTTGGATCTCCTTGCAGTCCAAGGGACTCTCAAGAGTCTTCTCCAACACCACAGTTCAAAAGCATCAATTCTACAACACTCAGATTTCTTTAGAGTCCAACTCTCGCATCCATGCATGACTACTGGAAAAAACATAGCCTTGACTAGACGGACCTTTGTTGGCAAAGTAATGTCTCTCTATTTTAATATGCGGTCTACATTTGTCATAATTTCTCTTCCAAGGAGCAAGCGTCTTTTAATTTCATGGCTGAAGTCACCATGTGCAGTGATTTTGAAGCCCCCAAAAATAAAGTCTCACTGTTTCCACGGTCTCCCCACCTATTTGTCTTGAAGTGATGGGACCAGATGCCGTGATCTTAGTTTTCTGAATGTTGAGCTTTAAGCTAACTTTTTCATGCCTCTTTCACTTTCATCATGAGGCTCTTTAGTTCTTCTTTGCTCTCTGCCATAAGGGTGGTGTCATCTGCATATCTGAGGTTATTGATATTTCTCCTGGCAATCTTGATTCCAGCTTGTGCTTCCTCCAGCCCAGCGTTTCTCATGATGTACTCTGCATATAAGTTAAATAAGCAGGGTGACAATATACAGCCTTGACATACTCCTTTCCCTATTTGGAACCAATCTGTTGTTCCATGTCTAGTTCTAACTGTTGCTTCCTATCTGGCATATAGTTTTCTCAAGAGGTAGGTCACGTGGTCTGGTGTTCCCATCTCTTTAAGAATTTTCCACAATTTGTTCTGATCCACATACTCAAAGGCTTTGGCATAGTCAATAAATCAGAAATAGATGTTTTTCTGGAACTCTTGCTTTTTCAATAATTCAATGGATGTTGGTAATTTGGTCCCTGGTTCCTCTGCCTTTTCTAAACCCAACTTGAACATCTGGATATTCATGATTCACAAACTGTTGAAGCCTGGCTTGGAGAATTTTGAGCATTACTTTGCTAGCATGTAATATGAGTGGAATTGTGCAGCAGTGGATTTCTTTGGCATTGCCTTTCTTTTGGACTGGAATGAAAACTGACCTTTTCCAGTCCTGTGGCCACTGCAGAGTTTTCCAAATATGCTGGCATATTGAGTGCAGCACTTTAACAGCATTATCTTTAAGGATTTGAAATTGCTCATCTGGAATTTTTATCCTTAAAGTAAGTCATTTACTAAAGATGGGAATTGTCTAAGAGGAGAATAATAACTTGGAATAATGTTTGATCATGAAATTTAATTTTTATATAATTATTAATCCTGTTATTTCCTATTTTATTTAAGGTCCTATGATATTCTGATTCATACTTCCAAGTGAACTTTTGCAAATGAACTTTTCATTCATTCACATTTTTTATTACATCTTACAGTTCCCTTAAACTATCAAAACTTATCTAGTAAACTAATTATTCAAACAAAAAAGGTTGTGTGAAACAAATTGAAATGAAAGAGATGATGAATGTCAACTGACATTAAGGAGCAATCATTCTTCGATGTGCTTATATTAGCATGGAAAGCAAAGAGGGGAGAGGGAGAGACACTAATATTCAAACACTTTAAATGAAGTAGCCTAATTTGGTACCTCAGTATAAGAGTTTGAGGAATGGAGTGGTCGTTTCTGTCATAGTTGTTGAAAGCCACTTCATAGTGATTGTTAACATCTTTCTGGTTGCAAGTGGTATCTTCATATTGTTATATGAATTACATATGATAAATTAGTTTGTCAGTAGATTTTAAAAGCATATTCCTTATATTTTGTACCTTTGGGGAAAAGGATTAGTTAACTAGGGGACTACATAAGCATTCATAGAGTACATTTTCCCTTGAGAATATAAAAAGAGGCAAACGAGAGTAAGCTGACATTTTGATATTGTAGCTGCTGCTGCTGCTGCTAAGTCACTTCAGTCGTGTCCGACTCTGTGTGACCCCATAGACGGTAGCCCACCAGCCTCCCCTGTCCCTGGGATTCTCCAGGCAAGAGGTTACTTTTTTTCTTGATTCTTCCCTTTTTTTCCTTCTTTTTAAAAGACACTTGTAAATTAGTCAGTGTCATAGTTTCCTAGAACTGCTGTACCAAAATAATAGAAGTGAGTGATCTGAAACAACAGAAATGTATTATTGAACAGTTGTGGAGACTAGAAGTCCAAAAGCAAGATGCCAGCAGAGTGGGTTTCTTCTGAAGGCTGTGCAGGAGAATCTACTCCATCTCTCTCTTAGCTTCTGATGATGCTGCCAATCCTTGGCATTACTTGCCTTATGAATGCATCACTCTTATCTCAGCCACTATCTTCACATGACATTTTTCTTATGTCTTTGTGCCCTAACCTGGCCATATTCTTATAAAGACACCTGTGGACTGCCAGGCTCCTCTGTACATGGGATTCTCCAGGCAAGAATACTGGAATGGGTTGCCATTTCCTTCTCCAGGGGAACTTCCTGACCCAGCACCTTCATGTCTTACATCTCCTGCATTGGTAGGCAGATTCTTTACCACTAACACCACCTGGGAAGCACCACACAATATTGGGGGCTGCAAATCCAAAATTCATAGTGTAGGCTGACAGGCTGAAAACTTAAGCAAGATTTCTCCCATAATCTTGAAGCAGAATTTTTTCTTCACTGGCAAACCTCAGTTTTTGTTCTCTAGGTTGAGACCCACTTCAACTACCAAGAGGAATTTCCTTTACTTAAAGTCAATTGACTTTAAATATGAATCACATCTGCAGAATACCTTCACAGTATCATCTAGACTTCTATTTGACCAAACAACTAGGCACCAATTGATGAATATCCTTGCCAAGTTGACATAAAAAATGAACTATCACACTCAACCAAGAGGAGATAATGAAAATAACAGACTAAGAAGAAGGGAGAACCTGTGTACTTAAAAATCTCTTTGAACAGAGGATTTGCTGGTTTTACATCTAGATATTTTAATGCTATTTAAATTATTCCCTAATATTTAGGTGATGTTATCTAAGTATGAATATATGCTATTATCATCACTCTGGATATTTTTACTCTTGAGTGTGTTTTATCAACACATGAACTGTTGCTTTCCTGATCATCATCATAAGTTAGACCATCTCTCTTTTCTATATTCTACCTAGAATTGTACTTAAAAAAAATGTATATGATGTTTCAATATATTTTACATTATTTTAATTGCTAATAGAGTAAAATTTTTTACCAGAATTAGAATGCAATTTATAATGGATATTTAATACATAAATGTATGTTTGATAAATATTTATAACTATATACTCTTTAATAGCCTAGGATTTTAATCCCCTACTATATTTTTTATTCTGGAAATGAAGTTTTTGATAAAGACTTGTGATGATAAAATGCACACTTATCTCTCCATTGCTCTTAGCGATGAGTCCAAATCTTTTCACATGTCTTTTAAGAGCCAGGAAGATCTGACTTCTGCTTTCTATTCAAGCATCATTTTTCACCTTCTATTCCTGTTTTCTACTCCAGCTTTGTTGAGCTTCCATTTGTTCCCTGGAAATGACATTTGTTCTTACATCCAGGGGTAAGAACTCACTTTTGTTTTAGCCAAACTACTTTCTTCGTTATTCAGCCTCTCTCCCCACACCTTTTACATGGTAACTAATCATTTTTTATCTCTTGAGTCTCCTATGCATTCTTTAGGTTTTACTTCTTGTGGAGAGTCTTATAAAAATAGCCAAAAAATATTAGCTAGCCCTGACCTCTGTACTCAAAATATCTTCTGCATTTTTTGTTGTTTACCACTTTCTAATAAATAAATTTAATAAATAAATTGCCTTTCTAATAAATTCCTTGTATCTCATCTTCACTGAACTCTAAGCATTGTAAGACTAGGGATTATGTCTATCTTATTTACTCATATTACTCAGCATCTCAAGATGTAGTACAGTATAATATTAGTGGCAGAATATTAAATAAATTAATTGCTATATTACCTTATTATTGTTAACTAATACAGCACATAGTAGGCTTATGCTCTAACACAAATGTTCTATAAAGATTAAAATATAGAAATATTAAATGTAAATACAACAACACATTAAAAAAATCATACACCATGACCAAGTGGGCTTTATTCCAGGGATGCAAGGATTCTTCAATATCCACAAATCAATCAATGTAATTCACCACATTAACAAATTGAAAAATAAAAGCCATATGATTATCTCAATAGATGCAGAGAAGGCCTTTGACAAAATTCAACATCCATTTATGATAAAAACTCTCCAGAAAGCAGGAATAGAAGGAACATACCTCAACATAATGAAACCTATATATGACAAACCCACAGCAAACATTATCCTCAATGGTGAAAAATTGAAAGCATTTCCCCTAAAGTCAGGAACAAGACAAGGGTGTCAACTTTCACCGCTGCTGTTCAACATAGTTTTGGAAGTTTTGGCCACAACAGTCAGAGCAGAAAAAGAAATAAAAGGAATCCAAATTAGAAAAGAAGAAGTAAAACTCTCACTGTTTGCAGATGACATGATCCTCTACATGGAAAACCCTAAAGACTCCACCAGAAAATTACTAGAGCTCATCAATGAATATAGTAAAGTTGCAGGATGTAAAATCAACACACAGAAATCCCTTGGATTCCTATACACTAACAATGAGAAAGTAGAAAAAGATATTAAAGAAACAATTCCATTCACCATTGCAACGAAAAGGGTAAAATACTTAGGAATATATCTACCCAAAGAAACTAAAGACCTATATATAGAAAACTATAAAACGCTGATGAAAGAAATCAAAGAGGACACTAAGAGATGGAGAACTATACCATGTTCATGGATCGGAAGAATCAATATAGTGAAAATGAGTATACTACCCAAAGCAATCTACAAATTCCATGCAATCCCTATCAATCTACCAGTGATATTTTTCACAGAACTAGAACAAATAATTTCAAGATTTGTATGGAAATACAAAAAACCTCGAATAGCCAAAGCAATCTTGAGAAAGAAGAATGGAACTGGAGGAATCAACTTGCCTGACTTCAGGCTCTAGTACAAAGCCACAGTCATCAAAACAGTATGGTACTGGCACAAAGACAGAAATATGGACCAATGGAACAAAATAGAAAGCCCAGAGATAAATCCACACACCTATGGACACCTTATCTTTGACAAAGGAGGCAAGAATATACAATGGAGTAAAGACAATCTCTTTAACAAGTGGTGCTGGGAAAACTGGTCAACCACTTGTAAAAGAATGAAACTAGATCACTTTGTAACACCACACACAAAAATAAACTCAAAATGGATTAAAGATCTAAATGTAAGACCAGAAACTATAAAACTCCTAGAGGAGAACATAGGCAAAACACTCTCTGACATAAATCACAGCAGGATCCTCTATGATCCACCTCCCAGAATTCTGGAAATAAAAGCAAAAATAAACAAATGGGATCTAATTAAAATTAAAAGCTTCTGCACAACAAAGGAAAATATAAGCAAAGTGAAAAGACAGCCTTCTGAATGGGAGAAAACAATAGCAACTGAAGCAACTGACAAACAACTAATCTCAAAAATACACAAGCAACTCCTGCAGCTCAATTCCAGAAAAATAAACGACCCAATCAAAAAATGGGCCAAAGAACTAAATAGACATTTCTCCAAAGAAGACATACGGATGGCTGACAAACACATGAAAAGATGCTCAACATCACTCATTATCAGAGAAATGCAAATCAAAACCACAATGAGGTACCACTTCACACCAGTTAAAATGTCTGTGATCCAAAAGTCAGCAAGCAATAAATGCTGGAGAGGGTGTGGAGAAAAGGGAACCCTCTTACACTGTTGGTGGGAATGCAAACTAGTACAGCCACTATGGAGAACAGTGTGGAGATTCCTTTAAAAATTGCAAATAGAAGTACCTTATGACCCAGCAATCCCACTGCTGGGCATACACACCGAGGAAACCAGAATTGAACGAGACACATGTACCCCAATGTTCATCGCAGCACTGTTTATAATAGCCAGGACATGGAAACAACCTAGATGTCCATCAGCAGATGAATGGATAAGAAAGCAGTGGTACATATACACAATGGAGTATTACTCAGCCATTAAAAGGAATACATTTGAATCAGTTCTAATGAGATGGATGAAGCTGGAGCCAGTTATACAAAGTGAAGTAAGCCAGAAAGAAAAACACCAATACAGTATAGTAACACATATATATGGAATTTAGAAAGATGGCAATGATGACTCTGTATGCAAGACAGCAAAAGAGACACAGATGTGTAGAGCAGACTTTTGGACTCAGAGGGAGAGGGAGAGGGTGGGATGATTTGGGAGAATGGCATTGAAACATGTATACTATCATGTAAGAAATGAATCGCCAGTCTATGTCCGATGCAGGATATAGCATGCTTGGGGCTCGTGCACAGGGATTACCCAGAGAGATATTATGAGGAGGGAGGTGGAAGGGGGGTTCATATTTGGGAACGCGTGTACACCCGTGGTGGATTCATGTCAATGTATGGCAAAACCAATACAGTATTGTAAAGTAAAATAAAGTAAAAATAAAAATTAAAAAAAAATAAATATAAAGATAGGATATTATAACAAGTTAAGACAGTTTTTCATCAAGGAATTGTGCTTTATACTGTGCTATATGATTAGCCTTTCAATAGTTTTTTGAATGCTAGCCATGCAGAAGTTATTTAACATCTCTGATTTATTGATAATGTCAAAGTACACTATAAGCTTATTCCATTATTCTTAAGATTGAGATAAATAACCTGAATTATTTTTGCATTTAATGTGTAAACTTTAAATCATAGTGTTAACTCTCAACAATGCATGAGTGGTTCCTACATTAACACTTTTTAATAATGTAACTTTAATCAAATATTGTTTGTGTGTTGAAATTCTCTTCCTAAAATGTTAATTGAATTATTCTTCTAATCACAAAGCAATTATAAATTTCAAACATTTATAAAAGAAGAAACTAATAAATATTAGCTTTAAAAGGAAAAAAGTAAGTGTGAACAAAGGTGATAGAATTACTTATCATTTCCTATTATATTTGTTTTCTGATTCTCATTTTTAATAATTAAACATGTATGGCTGTTATACATTAGAACTATTAACAAAGTACTGCAAGGTGATGGGGCCTGAGTCTTTCTCACCATCCAGAGCCTATAATTGCTCGGTAACATTTACTAAGATAGGATGGTGTGCTCAGTTGCTCGGTCATGTGTGACTCTGCAATCCCATGGATTGTAGTGTGGCAGGTTCCTCTATCCATGGGATTTCCCAAACAAGAATACTGGAGTGGGTTTCCATTTCCTTCTCCAGAGATTAAGAAAGGAAGACCTAGATAATTGCAAATTTGGGAAATAGTTAACTCATTAGTCTAAACAGATTAAAAATAATCCTATTTCACTGTTATTTAGATATCTTTATTTGATGCTTACTTTGCATAACTGTTAGTAGAGTATCTGAACAAGAGAAAGTTACTGCATTTGTCTATGCAAATAGCTGGATTCGCAGATAGAAATGTAACTACCACTGAATGCATTTAAGCTCTCTAAAGATCATTTTCTCATCTGTAAAATGATAAAAATAAAAGAAAGAAATTGCTGCCTTTAAGAGGTGTTCACACAACTCATCATATAAAATATACTTTAAAGCCATTTAAAACCACAGTGCTCTATGTGCACTATGTATTTTTATCAAGTTTTGTTTTTCTTCTCTTCTACATGTCATAATATTTAACATAGCATTATTTTATAGGTAAAAACAAAAAATTGGAGACAATGTTCATAATAAATGTTAAAACAAGTTATGCAATGGCAACCCACTCCAGTACTCTTGCCTGGAAAATCCCATGGGCGGAGGAGCCTGGTAGGCTGCAGTCCATGGGGTTGAGACCAGTTGGACACAACTGAGCAACTTCACTTTCACGAATTGGAGAAGATAATGGCAACCCACTCCCTGTGTTCTTGCCTGGATAATCTCAGGGATGGGGAAACCTGGTGGACTGCCGTCTATGGGGTCGCACAGAGTCGAACACGACTGAAGTAACTTAGCAGCAGTAGGAGTAGCAGCATGCTACCTCCAAAATATGTGATGATATGCTTCTGTTAAATAAGGAAGATTTATATTTACTACCATAGAAGATGACATGTTATTACATCCATGGCATATTGTAAAATTAAAAGTAAAAATTTAATACTGAAGATATCAAGCTGTTAACATTTATCCCTTCCCTGAGAATGTAGGTGTTGGGTTCCAGGGAGTTTGTTTTTTTCATGTGTGCTCTGTTTGATTTTCTTAAACAACAGTATTGGATCACTTTTGCAGTAAAGATTCAGTTCATCCTTAAAGAGCAAATATATTTAATGAATTTTGAATTACTATCATATTTTGGGGATTATCAATTATATATGGGAATATTTGGAGACCTATACTGTTCCTTTGGTTTTGTTTATAGAGGACAATTCAAGTATGAGATTATATTACCAGTTTACTGCAGTATACTAATAGATAAAAGTGCTCCCCGAAGTACAGGAGCCTAAGTATAATGGAAATGTCCAAATGGAAGTTCTTGAAAATATGCCACTATTTGGGAGAACTTACATTTTCCTAAGTGAATGCAGATTTTACTTTTCCTATCCTAAATCTGAAGAATTTGACTTATATCTAGTTACTACTGAAGGTATTTAAATATGATACTGTTTATGCTATTGATCTCTTTAGCACTGGGGAGTATAGAAAGGACAGCACCTTTGAGTTGGTGAATATGAGAAGAGAGCCAATTCCTAATTAAATATTCCCGAAAAAGTTGGCTTAAAGCTCAACATTCAGAAAACGAAGATCATGGCATCTGGTGCCATCACTTCATGGGAAATAGATGGGGAAACAGTGGACTGCAGCCATGAAATGAAAAGACGCTTACTCCTTGGAAGAAAAGTTATGACCAACCTAGATAGCATATTCAAAAGCAGAGACATTACTTTGCCAACAAAGGGCCATCTAGTCAAGGCTATGGTTTTTCCAGTGGTCATGTATGGATGTGAGTTGGACTGTGAAGAAAGCTGAGCGCCGAAGAATTGATGCTTTTGAACTGTGGTGTTGGAGAAGACTCTTGAGAATCCCATGGACTACAAGAAGATCCAACCAGTCCATTCTAAAGGAGATCAGCGGGTGTTCTTTGGAAGGAATGATGCTGAAGCTGAAACTCCAGTACTTTGGCCACCTCATGCGAAGAGTTGACTCATTGGAAAAGACTCTGATGCTGGGAGGAACTGGGGGCAGGAGGAGAAGGGGACGACAGAATGAGATGGCTGGATGGCATCATGGACTTGATGGACGTGAATCTGAGTGAACTCCGGGTGTTGGTGATGGACAGGGAGGCCTGGCGTGCTGCGATTCATGCGGTCGCAAAGAGTCGGACACGACTGAGCAACTGAACTGAACTGAACTGAACTGACTGTCTCTGTCAATGACAGGAGTGTTCTAAAAGCTGATAAACATTTTGGTTAAATCTGGAACTTTTATATTCCCTTCTTTATTATGCCAGATGTGTGCTGTAAACTTAAATAATTACTGCTTTCATAGTAGGATGTTTGCTGAATTGTATTTTTTGCTTGAAAATATGTTACTACCCAAAAGAACAAACAACCCCCCCAAAAAACTTTTGAGTTCTTCATTTTCACATTAGTGCAATAATATATTTTAAAATGTCACCTAGTGGCATTTATATAGGGAAGCTTTTGATATGGTACAGATACAGAACCCAGAAACTTGCCAAGAGAAGACCTATTCTGACAATTTTTATCTTATATAATAAGAAGCATCAAAATATATAGATGTGTTATATATTCATATAAAACTATTCAGACATTTTTGCAGTTACTGCCCTCTGTTTTGGAGAAGGCAATGGCTCCCCACTCCAGTACTCTTGCCTGGAAAATCCCATGGATGGAGGAGCCTGGAAGGCTGCCTGACTGAGCGACTTCACTTTCACTTTTCACTTTCATGCATTGGAGAAGGAAATGGCGACCCACTGCAGTGTTCTTGCCTGGAGACTCCCAGGGACGGGGGAGCCTGGTGGACTGCCGTCTCTTTGCTCACACAGAGTTGGACGCGACTGAAGCAACTTAGCAGCAGCAGCAGCAGACAGCACATTAAAATGCAGAGACATTACTTTGCCAACAAAGGTCCATCTAGTTAAAGCTGTGGTTTTTCCTGTAGTCATGTATGGATGTGAGAGTTGGGCTATAAAGAAATCTGAGTGCTGAAGAATTGATGCTTTTTAACTGTGGTGTTGGAGAAGGCTCTTGAGAGTCCCTTGGACTGCTAGGAGATCCAAGCAATCTATCCTAAAGGAAATCAGTCCTGCATATTCATGGAAGGACTGATGCTGAAGCTGACACTCCAATTCTTTGGCCACCTGATGTGAAGAACTGACTCATATGAAAAGACCTTGATGCTGGGAAAGATTGAAGGTGGGAGGAGAGGGTGACAACAGAGGATGAGATGGTTGGATGGCATCACCAACTCAAAGGACATGAGTTTGAGTAAACTCAGGGAATCAGTGATGGCCAGGGAGGCCTGGCGTGTTGCAGTCCATGGGGTCACAAAGAGTCTGACACGACTGAACGACTGACCTGAACTGACGAAGTATTTTACTAGAAGAGCTAATTGGTTCCATTTACCTTCACTTTCATTAATTGTTTAAAAACTGACTGATGGGTACATTTTGTCCTGACTAGTACTTATTAGCCAAAAATAAAAAGAAAAATGTTTTTAAGCACTTTAAGGCAACTACTTTGTAGTAAATAGTGCTGTTGATTTTGTGGGTATTTTTTCAAGACATTGTACCTTAATTTCAACAGAAGAATTTTATTAATATGAATGTTTGTATTGAAATGCCCCATTAAATAAGTAATTCATACAAAATTGAGTTCAACACAGACATACCACTGTATTTTTATGTAGTGTCTTTATTGACATTTTCTCCCAATACTTTCCCAGTTCCAAAGTAACTCAAAATATTTAAATCAGTTCAGCCCTTTTCTCATAGGTAGAATTATTTTAAAAATGGACAAATGGCAGGTTTACACCATGACATTTATTTTTGCTACTCATTTCCTGTAATATCCTTGATGATTTGTTTTCTGCTTTTTCAGCTGTAATTGCAGTGTCCATTACTATGTCAATCAGTTGCTACAGGAGAAAAAAAGGGCACACAAAATTGGTAAATCAGGAAGCATTGAATGGAGACTATTTACAAAGGTGTGGTTGAAATGTAGGGAAACTTTGAGGTTTATGGTCATGTTAGAGCTATTATCTTTATTAAGTCTAAAAAGGCAAGTAGAGGGAGAAATGACCTTAGTAAGAAGAAAATCTTGTACAGAAAGTAAACTTGAGGCAAAGTTTGATCTTGGCGAGCTAAATGTGTTCATTTAGAGACCATGCAGCGGAAGAAGCTAGGCAATATAAACCTTGCTATCTTCCTTCATTTTGATCACCATTGGACATCCCCATTCACTAAACCCAACAGAAAGTCAGCGGGCAAAGAGTCCTGCTAATGTGGGCTTACATGTGAGTCTACCAAGGCAGAGAACAGGTTATGGAACACAGAGCTAAATCTGAGGAAGCAGATGGAAAGTAGCTGGCACTGTTGCCATGGCCACTGCTCTGCTTCTTCAACATTCCATATGCTTTTTCATGTCTCCTGATAAGCATTCCTTGTCTTTGGTGCCTTTGCAAAGAAAATTTCAGTTCATACTACCAAAGCTTTTTGATGGGGCAGCCTCTGGGAGAGAAACATAAGGTTATTTTGATTCTTTCAAAAACTCACTTAAAATAAAGAGTCCATCCTGTTCCTCAAGAAAAGGCTGCTAATGAGGCCCAGATTCTGGGAAATATCCTGGAAACTGTCTACAACTGATGATCATCAACGATTTCTCACAAGAGAAAAATTATTCAGACTTGCTACTAACTCTTAATGGAGATGCTAGTTATCAGGTAATAATCACAATAAAACAAAAATGTGAGAAGAAATACAGTCTACTATGTATTGATAATTTGGTGACTTTTTCCACTTTCTTTGTTGTGGGCATTTTCCAATAATATGTAACTACATGCCAACATTACATTATGATACATAAGATCATGTTGTTAGTGTCCAACAATCTTGGGTTTCAGTTCTGCCTTTGCCACTGACTAATTCTGTGATCATAGGCTAGTCATTTTTTTTTTTTCTTACTGAGCTTCAGTGTTCTCATGTAAAGCAAAGGTAATATTTATATCTACTGTTTGAACTATTGAGATTGCATGGCATAAATGCAGATAAACCACACAGCATGCTGTCTAATATATAATAAGCTCTTTAAGATTTATTATTTTAAAATAAAAATGGAGCAATTTGGTTTTATTAAGTAGCAGATTTGCATCAGCAACAAATATCATATCCAAAATTAAAACAAGAGGATGAAGAAAGGCAAAAGGACTGTACTGAGTGCATTTACCCTCTTTATCAGGATTGTTTACAAGAAACCCCCTAAGCAAGTGTATACTGTTTCATTGCCAAGAATAAGGTCATTTGATCATCCTAGCTATAGCCAAGGCTAGAAAATCAGAGCGTAGGATCCTCATAACTGGATTAGAGTGTTCATGATTTTTTATGCAACGTATAGACACTAAGTATAAATTCAGACAAGAGAGAAATTCTGTTAGCAGTGAAGAAGGATGGAATATATGGGAGCTAACATTGTTTAGCACATCGGCGTTTTACTGTATAATTACTCCTTTTTTTGCAAGGATAGCTTCAGGGTTTGCTTTCTCGAAAACTCTGAAGGTGTTTCTCAGCAAGGACTTCCACAAGGTGACAATGTTAACATGATGCTTCTTGGCAGTGTTGCTCATACTCTCAAGGGTGGACACTTTAAAAGTATTTAGTACCATATTTTTAATATGTGATTATTGTATTATAAGATGTGAAAAAATATGAAAAATTGGATCTTAATTTAGAAACATTTAATTGCTAAAACTTTGATTTTGAGTAATTTTCAGGCATAATTCCAATTATATTATCTAAAGCAACAGAAATATGCAGTTAATTTGCAATATGAGTATACAGTTCATTATTAGGTAGCAGATTTTATCTAAGCAGGTTGTAAATTCTTTTTTTCCCCTGTCACTGAGAGAAGCTTGAATTGACAAGTTTACCTTCTAGAAACTAATGATTATGTGAGGGAAAAAATTGGCCAGCAATTTGGAGTAATTGCTACTGAATGTTAACAGTGTGTTGCTTTCTCTAGCCTGGTTGAGTTACAGTTAAATGAATCAGATATTCTGAAATGCTCTCTATAAAAACATTAATTATTATTACTTAAACTTGAAGTTGTAATGGACACATTTAGTGTAAATTAAATAAAATTAATGTATAATTTACAGAAATCATTGAAAAAATGCTTTTTCAGATATGAGCTTCATTTGTTTAGTCCCTCATAAATTCTGTGGCATCACCTTGCTTTTGGACTCATCCATTTCTTACCTAACCTATCTAACATATGTAACCTAAGCTCTCTGGCGTCTCTTCTTGTAAGGGTGATACCCCCTTACAAGATTGTTCTCAGTCATGTCCAACTCTTTCCAATCCTATAGATTGTAGTCCGCTAGGCTCCTCTGTCCATGGAATTTTCCAGGCAAGAATACTGGAGTGGGTTGTCATTTCCTTCTCCAAGGGATCTTCCCCACCCAGGGATCAAACCCATGTCTCTTGCATCTCCTGCATTGTCAGGCAAGTTCTTTACCACTGTGCCACCTGGGAGGCCAACACTCCATCTCCAAATGGGGGTTAGGACTTTAAGTTAAATTTTGAGAGGAAATAATTCAGTACATAACAAGTATCTACTACCTAGAATTATGCTGAAAGTTTTGTTTTTCTCAATCCCTTTGTCTAAAAGGTAGATAACCTTTATATAACTCAAATTGCAAAATAATTGGTCAGGTAAAATAAAATAAGTGTGAAACAACAAGAAATACCATCATGTGTGTGTCAGGGAATTCTCTTTAGTGAAGAGGGGCCAGCTGCCATTTAGCTACAATGATTGTTATTATATAGTCATGAGAGTTAAAGTATTACCTAGTTTTTCATTTTGAAAAGAATCTGAATATGTGGATTTTATGTGAAATATTCATATATTTATTGTTGGCAATTGAATCATGCTTTCAACTGTGTTGTGGATAAAACAAAACCAAACATTTTATCAGCTACTTTGTGCCACCTAGTTGCAAAGTTACAAAGCAGAGTTTCTGCCCAAGTCTGCCCGGATCCACCACCACGGTACTTTTCTCTAGTTCACACAGTCTTCTGAGCTCCAGGCCTCATTGTCTGGTTTCTGCATTGCTGTTGCTAGATAAAGACATGGAATAAAACTGAATGCTTTCCAATGTTAGCTGCCTCCATTTTCTTAATGACTTCTTATTATAACAATATTTTATAGGTTCTAATTCTCAAGACAATAAGAATCACACAAAGTATTTATTAGAGAGAGGTTTGGGGGTCACTGTCAGTGGAACTATAGGGGAAAAGGCAGCCATAAGCAGAGGGAGAAGTTGAGTGTAATGAAGTTTCAACAAGGGCCGCAGCTGCCTCCTGGCTACTCTGAAGCTAAAAGGACGTCAACTGGCTGAGGGTCTCTGGTCTTGAGGTCTTGCACTGACTAGTGATTGGATCTGGTTGCCCTCAGGGGTCTTTGTTCAGTGGATTTTGGGAAGACTGACAACTGAGGGTTTCCCGCCATCAGCCCTCTGTTTCACTGTTACAGTAAAAGCCTGTAATAATAAATGCTAGCATGACAAGGTTTGGATGTAATATAATTGGTATATATATACATTTATATACCAATATACAAATATAATATAATTTGGATGTATATAATTGGACATAAAATAAATGGATGTAATATAATTTGCTTGACCTGCATTCTCAAATAGAGACTGACTGTAAGTTTTAACTTCTGTGGGAAAATTGGGTGGGAAGCACAAAGGGGAAGTAATAGGTGATCCTCAAGAAGCCTGGAGGCCAAGGGCATATCCCTGAATCCAAATATCCTCTAGTTCCAAAGCTCTAAACAGCCTAGATTAGAATGAGAAATGGATAATAAAAAAGTCAAAGATTTCTGGAGTTGAAGACACTGTATTGGAGGTTCCATCCAGACAGATAGCTCAGAATTGCCCTATTAATACTCAGTCTAGACTGTATACCTTTACCAAATTGTCTGGCTCCAAATTGCTGGGGCCAGACAAGGACCATTTATTAGCATTTTACTTTTGTGTTGCAGGGGTTGTTATCCATATTATACTGCCCATTTTAAATATGATGCACTTGATCTGCATCAGTGTCATCTTCATGGGCCCCTGATGGCACTTTGTAGGGATTTTAAATTCTTAATTAAATGTATGATTTACTGGAAATAATTCATCTATTATTCATTCTCATCTGAAATGCCTTTCTCATATAACTTTAAGTTATGTAACACTTTTAAACAATAGTATACTAGTCTAAATTACTAGCTACTTTATTAAAATATTGGTATTGTTTTTATAGTATGATTCTTTATTACTAGCTTATTTAATGACTGAAACTGTTATTAATTTGGTGTGCCTCTGCTGTTTAAAATTATTTCTAGTCATTTAAAAAGCCTCAAGAATACAGGATACAGGATGCTTGGGGCTGGTGCACGGGGATGATCCAGAGAGATGATATGGGGTGGGAGGTGGGAGGAGGGTTCAGGATTGGGAACTCATGTACACACGTGGCTGATTCACGTCAATGTATGGCAAAACCAATACAGTATTGTAAAGCAAAATAAAGTAAAAATAAAAATTAAAAAAATAATAATAAAATAAAAAGCCTCAAGATAAATGAAGTGAGGCTTGCCTCAAATCTTCTGGCAAATGACTTTATGTATAGCCAGGAATTGATCAGTTTTTCCTTTAATCATAATATGTTAATTAAGTTAATGTTAATCTGTTTTCACTGTATATTTATTTTTATTTACTGTTTTAGCAGGTATTTGTTCATGTTTACAATTTTATTGATGAAATAAAATTTAGGAAGTCTATTTTAAAAACCCACAGCAATGTACTTCCTAACATAATATGCAGTAAATACACTATGACTCATCTTTCATAGGTCTGTCTAGAAACAGAGAACAGTTCTCATTATCTTTTGATCTATTCTATCTCCTACCTCACCTCTGGTATGTAATTTCTGTTCCACACAACTCGTAGTGGCCTTTTGAAATTATTAATTTAAAAGATACTCACCATGACTCAGTCTGGGTAGGAAATAGCTCATTTATGCCTTCTTTCATTGGTTTATGAATTGATGATGCCCTGGAGAGAAACACAGATCTTCATGATGTCTCAAGTGTTTACTTTAATGTTTGTATCTTTCATTTAGCTGAAAAATGTATAAAATCTCATGTAGTCAAATAGCTCCTTCTTGGCTAAATATATAAAGTTGGGATTAAAACATGGCATTCCAATAGATATCAGTCATTATGTATGTCCAATAATTTATCTTTGAATCTATATTTCCAGATTGTAGAGTGTGAAAGAGCAGTTGATTTTTTTCCACTAGGGTTTATTGCAGTCAAGTTCTGTTCTTACAAAGATTGCCTTAGATATTTAGACTTGATCTGTTACCCTGCTAACTGCAGTAGTGTAGGAGATAGTGTTGTAAAGTAGGTTCTTTAAGTCACCTTCTATGACCACGAATAGCAGGAGGGCAATTAAAAGTAAATGACTGTCTTTATTATTTTTCTATCTTTCCAAACTGTTATTGGACTCTCAGATCAGTTCAGTTCAGTCGCTCAGTCATGTCTGACTCTTGTGACCACGTAAATCACAGCACGCCAGGCCTCCCTGTCCATTACCAACTCTTGGAGTTCACTCAAACTCATGTCCATTGAGTCGGTAATATCATCGAGCCATCTCATCCTCTGTCGTCTCCTTCTCCTCCTGCCTCCAATCCCTCCCAGCATCAGAGTCTTTTCCAATGAGTCAACTCTACGCATAAGGTGGCCAAAGTATTAGAGTTTCAGCTTCAGCATCATTCCTTCCAAAGAATACCCAGGACTAGTCTCCTTTAGGATGGACTGGTTGGATCTCCTTGCAGTCCAAGGGACTCTCAAGAGTCTTCTCCAACACCACTGCTCAAAAGCATCAATTCTTCAGCACTCAGCTTTCTTCACAGTCCAACTCTCAGGTCCATACATGACTACTGGAAAAACCATAGCCTTGACTAGATGGACCTTTTTTGGCAAAGTAACGTCTCTGCTTTTTAATATGCTATCTAAGTTGGTCATAACTTCCCTTCCAAGGAGTAAGCATCTTTTAATTTCATGGCTGCAATCACCGTCTGCAGTGATTTTGGAGCCCCCCAAAATAAAGTCTGACACTGTTTCCACTGTTTCCCCATCTATTTCCCATGAAGTGATGGGACCAGATGCCATGATCTTCTTTTTCTGAATGTTGAGCTGTAAGCCAACTCTTTCACTCTCCTCTTTCACTTTCATCAAGAGGCTTTTGAGTTCCTCTTCACTTTCTGCCATAAGGGTGGTGTCATCTGCATATCTGAGGTTATTGATGTTTCTCCCAGCAATCCTGATTCCAGCTTGTGCTTCCTCCAGCCCAGCTTTTCTCGTGATGTACTCTACATATAAGTTCAATAAGCAGGGTGACAATATACAGCCTTGACATACTACTTACCTGATTTGGAACCAGCCTGTTGTTCCATGTCCAATTCTAAGTTTTGCTTCCTGACCTGCATATAGTTTTTTCAAGAGGCAGGTCAGGTGGTCTGATATTCCCATCTCTTTCAGAATTTCCACAGTTTATGTGATCCACACAGTTAAAGGCTTTGGCATAGTCAATAAAGCAGAAATAGATGCTTTTCTGGAACTCTCTTGCTTTTTCCATGATCCAGCAGATGTTGGCAATTTGATCTCTGGTCCTCTGCCTTTTCTGAAACCAGCTTGAACATCTGGAATTTCATGATTCACATATTGCTGAGCCTGGCTTGGAGAATTTTGAGCATTACTTATTAGCGTGTGAGATCAGTGCAATTGTGTGGTAGTTTGAGCGTTCTTTGACATTGCCTTTCTTTGGGATTGGAATGAAAACTGACCTTTTCCTGTCCTGTGGCCCCTGCTGAGTTTTCCAAATTTGCTGGCATATTGAGTGCAGCACTTTCACAGCACATCTTTCAGGATTTGAACTAGCTTCACTGGAATTCCATCATCTCCACTAGCTTTGTTCTTTTTACTTTATTATTCCAAGATTGGAAAACAATATTAATGAAAAAGTTCACCATACATTGGGTGATAGTAAATTTAATTTATAATTACACTGTGTTTCACATGTGGTAACTCTCAACCAGTTTTTGCCATAGCTGCTGTTGAGTATTACTAATGCCTATGAAATATTCCATATTTAGTTGTCACTCAGATTAGATTAATATCCATTCCATCCAAAAAAAAAAGTCATCCTAAATATTGTACATATTACACATAATTAGAAATCAAAAACAAAACACATGGTAAAGCATATTTTAATATTTTAAGTTCCCTTTAAGGTTCTCATTGTATGCTTCCACTAGTTGCTAAAGAAAATGAAGTAAGTTAAAATAAGATACCAATATATGTGTGTGTGTGTGTGTGTGTGTGTGTGTGTGTGTATTCTTGAAGGAAACCAAACAAATACAGTTTTTTAATGTGGAAGATTTTTTGGTAAATTAACTCCAAATATAAGGCTGTTCTGTTATATTTAAACTAAAATTTTATTCAATGCCTTAAGAACAAGTATTGTTGAATTTCATGTCGTTTTAACTGTCTCTGAAAATGTACCCATTGTAAAAATTGTTAATTACAGTTTGCATTTTGTGAGGTTAAAATTCATTTCATAAATAGCTATGTTACTATTATATTGGGGGAAAATTATTAATTTACCCACAGTAAACAAGTGACAAATAAATCACCTGCTTTTATATCATTTGGACATCAAAATACATTTTCAGCTTTATCAATTTGTAATTCATAAACAAATTCTATTTCACATTTGCTTCGTGTATCTCTGGTGAATTACCTCATTATAAAGGTTCTTTACGAGTGTCATCTTTTTCCTGGCACCGTATAAGACTATGGAGTAAATGAAGAATATATATATATTTTTTTTTTTTAACAAAGAAAAGTGAAATATTACCTGAGCAAATGTCTGTAGCGTGGTTAGAGAGTGGTAGAATGGTTGAATGATAAAGAAAGGTAGAATTCGTAGAATAGTAGAGAAAGGTTCATAACAGTTCTCTACTTGCGTCAGTGCTAATAAATTCTAAAGCAAATTGTTTAGTTGTTCTGATAAATTAATGTTTCTTATGATGGCTTCTTGATATAGTTAGTGTTAGAAACTTAAAAGTTTAGGAAATAATATCTATAAATTTAAATATTATTTAATAAATATCCAAAATTATAATCCAGAAAATGGATGGAATTTACTTTTAAGTCAGGGACAATATAAAGCCATATACATTGGAGAGAGGCATTAAAGTTTTTCCTAAATTTCTAAGAGCATTTTAAGAACTGGAATAATACCTGTTTTGTTTCCTGGTGGTTTAGTCACTAAGCCCTTTCCGACTCTTGCAACCCAAAGGACTGTAGCCCACCAGACTCCTCTGTCCATAGGATTTTCCAGTCTAGTTTTCCTACTAGAGTAGGTTGTCATTTCTTTCTCCAGGGGATATTCCTGACCCAGGGATCAAACCTGGGTTTACTGCTCTGCAGGTAGATTCCTTACCAACTGAGCTACCAGGGAAGCCCTTATTTTCTTTCCTACTCTGTACTAAAACTTAGCACAATGCCTGATACATAAAAGATCCTTAATAAATGTTTTTTAATTATGAACACCTACATATAATTATTAAGTTACACAATGGCAAGACATCTTTTGTTGTTGTTCATTCACTCAGTCATGTCTCTCTGCAACCCCACAGACTGCAACATACCAGGCTTCCCTGTCCTTCACTATCTCCTTCAGCTTGCTGAAGCTCATGTCCATTGAGTTGGTGATGCCATCCAACCATCCGTCCTCTGTCATCAGTTTCTCCCCCTGCCTTCAACCTTTCTCAGCATCAAGGTCTTTTCCAATGAGTTGCCTCTTCCCATCAGATGGCCAAAGTATTGGAGCTTCATCTTCAGCATCAGTCCTTCCAATGAATATTCAAGGTTGATTTCCTTTAGGATTGACTGGTTGGATCTCCTAGCAGTCCAAGGGACTCTCAAGAGTCTTCTCCAACACCCAGTTCAAAAGCATCAGTTCTTCGGTTCTCAGCCTTCTTTATGGTTCATCTTTTAGTAAAATAGAATACCATAACAACAGTTGGAGTGTTTTCTAGGATATCATATTAGCTAAATTATTTTGTACAAACTACAGCTACATAGAAGTATGATATTGTAATTGCTTGTCCTAATATAATAAACTTGTAATATTTAATGAATGTTTTTCTCTCTTCTCATGCAGAAATACATGGAGAGGAGATTAAAGTATTCAATATTGTCACATCTAGAATTTCAGATCTTTCATTGCACCATTTTCTTCCAAAGTGTTGTTTGTCTTCTGTATTTAACTTTGTCTCTGTCCACAGCTCTGTGATTCATTAGTTTCTACTTACTCCTTTCACTTCTGACCTGTTCCTTTACTAAATTCCACCTGTGATTCAATGTAGCCATCAGTTTCTGTGAATTCTGAGCCATTTTGTTAGCTTGTGAAATTATCGTAGTCCTAAAAACCTGATCTGAACTTCAAATGTACCCTCAGTGCCACACAAGCCTTTTTTTCATCTAACTGTTTTCTTCTTTTCCCTCAGAGGACAATATAAATATTCTCTCTGCTCAGATTCTATACTGATTATTTCCCTTCTCATTCTTAATCCTTATGTGTTTAGAATTTTTGGTTGTACCCTTTCCTATAGGACCATAGGTTTAAAACTCCCTCTAGTGTGCTGTCAATTCCCATTCCTGCTTTATTTTTCCTTATCTATTCTTCATTTTCCATTGTTCCCTTGCTTTCTTTTTATCCTTGTAGACTAACATCTTTTTGATTATTCTATACAGTTGTTTTAATGAGATTTTGGGAGAGACAAGTGATAAAAGCATTCATGTTTAATAGTTTTTAAAATTATACTTTATTATCTAATGCTACCCAAATATTATAGGATGAATTTAAAAAAGTTTTTTAGACAATGGTACCCTATATTTGCTGCTGCTGCTGCTGCTGCTAAGTTGCTTTAGTCGTGTCCGACTCGGTGCAACCGCATAGATGGCAGCCCCCCAGGCTCCCCTGTCCCTGGGATTCTCCAGGCAAGAACACTGGAGTGGGTTGCCATTTCCTTCTCCAATGCATCAAAGTGAAAAGTGAAAATGAAGTTGCTCAGTCGTGTCTGACTCTTAGCGACCCTATGTTTATTGACACTCTAACCTGTGTCTCTTACTTTGATAGAACTCTTTATACATCATTTCACCTGATTCTCCTGATGAAACCTGAAATGACATTATTTTAATTTAGAAGATATGAGTTAGACTTGTTACTTTTTACAAATAACTTTATATATGAAATTAAATACTCTTATAAATTGTGAATAAAATAAAAAATATTATGAAGACTTAGAATTAAGAGTTAATATATGCAGATTATTGTGTTAGTTTTCCATTTTTTTCATACTAAACTACTGCTGGGGTCCAGCCCCCGCAGGATCCAGGGGAACCTGAAGGAAAAACGGTGTCGGCGGATGATTTAGAGAGAGATAAGGCAAGATTATTATACATAAGAAAACAGAGGAGAGAAAGAGGCTGATATTCCTTGGTTTACATAGAAAGCCAATAAAACTTCGAGACAAGAAGTTTGCCCTGTTCACGGAGGCCACAGGTGCCTTCCTGGTCTCCTGAGGGAGTGAAGACGCAGAATGTCTTCCCGTTTAGGTCTTAGAAACCCGGGCAGATAAGTGAACGCAGGGAGCCTCTATGCTCCAGGGGAATCAGCCTGAAAAAGAAAGTAAGAGAGAAAAAAAGAGAAAAAAGAAAAACATGGGGTGACCCAGCTTCTTCAAGCGAGGCCCAATAGCTTTATTTTTAAAAGGTACTTTTATACCTTGTCTTATACATAGAGGGAAATAAAAGATGCAAAGTCATACAGAGTCAGCCCAAACATTACATCTGTTTTGTCTTTATCAAAAACAGGATTTTTCTGCAAACCTTTCCCATAAACAATATTGTGTACATTATCTTCTGGCCTTGGAGGCCTGTGAACATTTTATGACCCTCTTTTGATAAAGGATTCTCAACCAGAAAACTTATTTTCTCTTGAAATTTTTTTTTTAATATTTCTAATCCATGTCAGCCTCAAAAAGTATTAAACAGAGTTACATTCCCACGAAGCAAAGGTGCAGTGAGTTACAAGAAAGAACCAGTTAGCTCAAAAGTCTGATGTGGTTAATTTCAAGGCTACACTTGTTTTTCTTACTTTCCAACTATGTTAACTAATGCACTCCCAGGTGCACAGTGGATAAGAGATATGGGAACTTAGCAACAAGTATTGGCCCAGTAATGAAATCCTATGCCTAGCACTACTCTAATAACTTTTAACTCTTTAAAAGGCTCTATGTTTTAGGCTTTCCATGCCTCTCAGAGTTGGGAGGATGTAAATAATCATATGCATAGCTGCAAGAGTCTGGATATACCTGCCAAGCAAGCTATAATGCTAACAGAGGGGTTTTGATTGGAAATATTCCTCTCATGTCCAGGGACTTATTAGCTATAGCCCTAAGTTAATTTTCTCCAGAGAAAGGTGGTCAGGGTTAGCCCCCTGTTAATTTCAGAGGAGTTGGTGAAAGTCATGAAATAGTAACACAGACAGATTCTGGTTTTGGGGTAGATGCTCGAGAAAGCCTAGGGATCCTGTTGAGTCCTGAAGCCTTGCTTAACAGTTCTCTTCCACATGACCTGTCATGGGTGGGATCTCCCATAGTGGCTCCTGGCAAACTACTACAAACTTAGTGGTTTAAAGCAATACAAATTTATTATAGATCAGAATTCCAATATAGGTCTCATTTAGCTAAGCTCAGCATGTCATCAGGATTTCCAGGTGGCTCAGTGGTAAAGAATCCACTAGCCAGTGCAAGAGATACAGGACACGTGGGTTCAATCCCTGGGTTAGGAAGATCTCCTGGAGGGGGAAATGACAACACACTCCAGTATTCTTGCCTGGAAAGTCCCATGGTCAGAGGAACCTGGTGGGCTACAGTTTCCGAGGTTGAAAAGAGTCAGACATGACTGAGCATGTGTGCACACGGGCACACACACACAGTCACACAAGTTATCATCAGCAGGGCTGCTTTCTTTCCCAAGAACTCTGGGAAAAAAGCCATTCCTTGCCTGTTCTGGCATCTAAAGACCACCTACTTTCTTTGGCTCATGATCCCTCTTCCTCCATCTTCAAAACCAGAAATGGCAGATTGAGTCCTTGTTATTTAACCTCACTCTGGCCCTATCTTTTGCCTCATCTCCCACATTTAAGAACTCGTGATTATATTGGATCTACCTAGAAAATTTAGGATAGACTGTCATCTTGAGGTCAGCTCTAATTGCATCTGCAACTCTATTTCCCTTTAGCCATGCAACATATTTACAAGGTTTGGGTATTAGGATATGCGCACCTTTGTGAGACCATTGATCTTCCTACCACAAATAACTAAGAAAATTCTTGACATAGACTATCAATAATTAACTCTGTTAATATTTTTGAACAAAATATTTCTTAAATTATCATCCCACATATATTATTTAGATTTCCATTAATTGTACTAATTCACAGGAACCCTGGAGACTGGTGAAACAGGCATTACTCAAGCTTTACAGTGTTTCATCTGATTTAAAGTATTGGTGTTAGTGATATGGCAATGGAAGCCGTGCTCTCAATCCATATACTTTGAGTGCTTATAAAAGATATAAATATATTGCTATCTATGATTGTTCATTTGGTAAACAGATAACTAATTGTTTAAATTTTTTTAATCAAGAAAATAAATAACACCTTTACTAATTAAAATTGTTTATAGTTTTAAAATATAAAACTAAAGAAAACATGATAATGCTTGTTTTCAAAGTCAGGTCATAGAGAAGACTAAATTTTATACAAGTGAAGTTACAATTTTACCGTTGTTAAAAATATCTTGTTTTAATAATAAAGTCATGATACTAAAAAATATTTTTAAGGGCTTTGTTTGCTTGTGTTTAATACAGTCCTATCAGTTCTGCTAATATTCTTGCAATGAACACGGTCATTTAGAGCAATTCAGAGGAAACTACTAAGTGTTTCCTGATGTAATTTTTTTTTTTCCTTTGGGAGCAATTATTCTACAAAATGACAAAGTCGCAAGGGCAAAAACCTAGTTACCAACAGCATAAAATTACTTCTTTATTTTAGTGTAGAGATTCTTGATCTCATTAATGGCCTGAAATTGCATGACAAGCTTTTCCATTTAGACAATTAACATATTAATCTACTTTGTGTGGTATCCATCTGCTCATATATAACTTTCCAGAAAAACTATCCATAACTCTCTGGAACTCTTGTCCCATAGCTACTTTCAAAAGCAATATATGATTACTAAATTATATAAAATACCAATATACAATATCTGGGGGGCAGATATTGGCTTTCAGAAAAGGAGAATTATAGGCAAATCTTTTTGTAAATCTTTAAAACTCAGATATCTAGGGATAGTATTAGAGTAATTCATTTTCCTACTCAATTCATCTTATAATTGAACTTTTTGTATAATTTGGCAAATTAAGACTTTTGGTGGGAAAAATGGAGGGTAATTTCATTCATAGGGAACAAGGAACCTAAAAATAAATGAGCAAAGTCTAATATAGTCTTGTAAATGGAATTATTACACAAGTCATCTCTCTTCTTCCCTTTGTTAGTATACAGCAAAAAAAATGCTTGCTTAATAATAAGGGAAAATTAAAGGGAAGGATAAGATGATAGCAATTTTAAAAAAATAATCATTTGTATGTAGTAAATAAAAACAGGTTAATTTGTGCTTCAAAATTCCCATTTATTGAAATGCAGAGGAGGCTGTTAAATTATTTTTCAAAACATATAAAATATTTAAAAAATAAAATTATACATATATACACACAATTGTACCACTGAATATCAGAAATTATATCACCTATGTCATTGTCAATAATGGATTATTTCTGAAGCTGAACTGCCTCAAGTCAATTCCAGGTTCTTCTGCTTTCTATGTAACCTCAGGAAAGTGTTTAATCTTTCTGTACCTTGGTTTCCTCATGTGTAACATGTGAAGTGTTGTCAACCAGAGAAACTCACCTAAGCCTTGGTTTGCAGTTTTACTTGCAGATAAAACAAATATTTAAGTATTCAGCAGCTGTATGCCTGACCTCAGCTACTCAGATTCTAGCTCCTCTGAGCAAAAAAAAAAAAAGAAAATTTTACTGTAAATTGTATCCTTAGTTTAAATATCTGATCAGACTGGTACTGTAGCCCAAGGCCTCAAACATACAAAACACTCTTATCTGACAGATATTCTAAGGACTCAGAACTCATCTCCCATGAGCTGGCCAAGGGCCAGTCCTGCAGATATGCCTTTTTTGGGAATGTACAAGGTGTGAACAATGAAAACTTGCTGAGTAAATACTTTATTTTACAAGGCCTCTAAATAAACACTCTAAACTCTTTATATTGCAAATTACATCAAAAATAGTTAACAACAAAAGCTCAGATATTTGCTACAAACTATTCATATTTTTGTTACTACATATAGCACATTTTGGGAGAAGGCAATGGCACCCCACTCCAGTACTCTTGCCTGGAAAATCCCATGGACGGAGGAGCCTGGTAGGCTGCAGTCCATGGGGTCACTAAGAGTCGGGCATGACTAAGCCACTTCACTTTCACTTTCACTTTCATGCATTGGAGAAGGAAATGGCAACCTACTCCAGTGTTCTTGCCTGGAAAATCCCAGGGATGGGGGAGACTGGTGGGCTGCCCTCTATGGGGTCGCACAGAGTCGGACACGACTGCAGCGACTAAGCAGCAGCAGCAGCATAGCACATTTTTAATCCCCATTAGTCAAAACTAATGTATAACCAAGTGTATTTTTTTCACTTCTGTATGCATTTGATTTTTAAAAAGCAACAAGATTTAAAACAAAAATATCTTGTTAAACAAAATCCTTGGGGGAGAATGAGTTCTGATTAATTATGTCCTTTATCTACAAAGAATTTACTAGAAAGGCCTATTTATATATACTTCTTTACTGGAAAAAATTCTCAAATATTTTAGAATTATTTTATAACCCATTTGAATTATTTTATAACCCATAGAACTCTTTAATATCTTATAAAATAAATTGCATAATATTTTCATCCAAAAATGTTAATTCAAACAGCTATAAAGTATGAAACAAAAGTGGGTTAATAAATACATAGTAGCATGAAAAATTTAATCTGTAATGCTGTATTTCATGTTTATAGTAGCTTATAATTACTCCTGTCAACTGTCATTAGACTATATGGATCAGTCAGCACTAATCTACAAAGAAGGTGGTTAAAAAAAAAACACTTTAAACACTTTAGTCATTAGCACAAGTAAAAAGTAAATTGTAACTTCTTTGAAGGAGGAAAAAAAAACTTATAAAAGGCCAATTCAGCTCTTCATTTTTGTTAAGAGCAAAAATAGGGAAATGGAATGATGAGATAATCACTGTGAGGCAAGTAAGGAGAGAAGACCTGGTCCAGATCTGCTTGGTTTGGTTCTACTTGATGCAAGGTTCATATCTTATTAAGGAAAAATATATTCTGTGTGTATGTGTGTGTGTGAGAGAAAAAAAATACACATATTGTGTGGTTATATATAGTTAGTGTCTAATATTTTGTCCAGAATTATTTTGGGGGAAATTCCTTTAGTGGAAATAACTTGGACTTTGATAACAGAAAATATGGTTCTTAATTCAGCACCCTGCTCTCTGTGTGACCTTGATCAAAATATTTACCTCTGTTTTCATCAAAGTATTTTATACCTCATTTTCCTTATTTGTAATCCGAGTTGAGTTTAGGTAAAGAAGTTCAGTTTAGGTAGAGGAAGGCATACCCTGGCTTCGATCTAAATTGTGTTTTGTACCAGATTTTATTGCTTTTTTATTCAGTACCAGATTTTAGAAATGCCTTCTCATGTTTGCCTTGCCTGTCAAATGGGCAGCACAGGCCTGCTGAAAGTACCTTAGCATGGGAACTAATTGACCCTCTGCAAGTGATCTCCTTGTATTATGTCTAGACAAAGTTAAGCAAAAAAACCTCCTTACTACTGCAAAATCTGGGTGTTTGGGTGGAAATTAATGATACTTTGTGAAGTTTTGGTAGAAGTGGCAGAGATTGATGTTTATTGTGGTACTTTGGGGTGGGTATTATCCAATGGGGAATGGTTGATCAATTTCATAAGTTGAGTAGAGTAAATCTCCTTTTCTTTTTTTCTTTATGTATATGGGAATCCCAGCGATTCCTTTAAAACATTGAAGAAGGAAGAATTCACTGAATCTGGAATTCTTTATTAGTTGATTACACAATAGTTGGTAAAATATGTATTTCATGGGAATAAAACTACTACTTTACATAGTTAGTATAAAAATCAAATTAGAAGTCACTATAAAAACACTTTATGAAACATCAAATGCTAAGTAATGTTGAAATTATTAATCAATTGGCTAATACCAATGTACAGCAAACCCAGATTCTAAAGAACTTTTCTGTCAACTGAGTCTGATGAACTTGTTCACTGACAGGAATTTCTTTCTTTCTGTTCTCTTAGCTGTGGACCACCTGATCCAAACTATAATTCAAATTTGGCAATAGTGTGTGGGATACATGCGTATTTAAAGAAGCTCTTTGATGTATTGTTATGTTGATGATAATGTTCAGACATCAAATGTGAAGTGGTAAATTGGTTCAATTATCTGGTTAATTCAGACTTGATAAATATTATAATTCTTTGCATATTCTATGAAAAACTAACTATTTTGACTATTACAAACACTACTTTTAACTATTGAGAAATTACTTTGCTTGATATGCTAATCAGTAGTCTTCTCAAGAATCAATATTGGTAGCGTTTTCAATTTTCCAGTACATTGTTTGTTTTCTGTGAGCTAAATTTATTTTTCATTGTAGTTAGTAGATTTTATTGCCCCTTATTAAATCTCAGAATAATCCTACCTATTGTACATTCTTCCACTCAGTGTTATTTTTTTATTCAGTTCATTTATTGCATTTTTCCAAATTTATTAGATTTACAAATATGCTCTTTGGACTGATGTATACTTCTATGAATTCTGATATATTAAAAAATTTTTTATAGATATTAAGAAAAGGCAAATAAAATATCAAGTGTGTCAAAAATGTTAACTCTTATCTTACAGATGACTATATTTTTAAATAACTTTTTGCAGAGAAATATCCTGAGCATTGATTTCTAGTCAAGCTTATCTCTGTCTCAAAGATCACAATTCTTAAAGGAGAATACCTTTTTTTAAATTGTGATATGGTAGTACATCTGCTTCTTGAATTTCAGCAAAATACAGTAGGCTAAAAAAAATCAACCATGGATGAAACTATTCAGTGAAAAAATCAGATTACTTTTTTTATTATCAAAAGAGAATCATAAATGTTAAATAAAAATGTTTCAGGAATAAAATGTAATTCATGTTCTCTTAAGAATATACAGCAACTTACTTTTGATTGGAACATATTTTTTCATCTTTCAGTGCAGTTCAGTCACACAGTCATGACTATTTGTGACCCTATGGAATGCAGCACGACAGACTTCCCTGTCCATCACCAATTCCCAGAGCTTGCTCAAACCCATGTCCATCAAGTCAGATCTGCCATCCAACCATCTCATCCTCAGTTGTCCCCTTCTTCTCCCACCTTCAAACTATGCCAGTGTCATGGACTGTTCTAAAGAGTCATTTCTTTGCATCCAGTGGCCAGAGTATCAGAGCTGCGGCTTCAGCATCAGTCCTTTCAATGAATATTCAGGACCGATTTCCTTTAGGATTGACTGGTTTGATCTCCTTGCAGTTCAAGGGATTCTCAAGAGTCTTCTCCAACACCACAGTTCAAAAGCATCTGTTCTTCGGTGCTCAGCCCTCTTTATGATACAGTCCTCACATCCATAATGACTACTGAAAAAACCATAGCTTTGACTATACAGACCTTTGTTGGCAAAGTAATGTCTCTGCTTTTTAATATGCTAAATAGGTTTGTCAGAGCTTTTCTTCCAAGGAGCAATTGTCTTTTAATTTCATGGCCGCAGTTACCATCTCCAGTGATTTTGGAGCCCAAGAAAATAAAGTTTGTCACTGTTTCCATTGTTTCCCCATCTATTTGCCATGAAGTGATGGCACTGGATGCCATGATCTTAGTTTTTTAAATGTTGAGTTTTAAGCCAAATTTTTCACTCTCCTGTTTGAATTTCATTGAGAGGCTCTTTAGTTCCTTTCTGCTTTTTATCATCTTCATATCTGGAGTTATTGATATTTCTCCTGGTATTCTTCATTCCAGTTTGTGCTTCATCCAGCCCAGCATTTTGCATCATGTACTCTTCATATAAGTTAAATAAATAGGGTGACAACATATAGCCTTGTCGTACTCTTTTCCCAGTTTGGAACCAGTCCTTTGTTCCATGTTCATTTCTGTTGCTTCTTGACCTGTATGCAGATTTCTCAGGAGCAGGTAAGGTAGTCAGGTATTCCCATCTCTTTAAGAATTTTCTACAGTTTGTTATGATCCACATAGTCAAAGGCTTTGGCATAGTGAATAAAGCAGAAGTAGATGTTTTTCTGGAATTCTCTTTCTTTTTCTCTGATCCAGTGGAACTTGGCATTTGACCTCTGGTTTCTCTGCTTTTTCTAAATCCATCTTGAACATCTGGAAGTTCTCAGTTCATGAACTGTTGAAGCTTAGCTTGGATAATTTTGAGCATTACTTTGCTGCTGTGTGCAATGTGTGCAATTGTGTGGTTGTTTGAACATTCTCTTGCATTGCCTTTCTTTGTGGTTGGAATGAAAACTGATATTTTCTATTCCTGTGGCCTTTGCTGAGTTTTCCAAATTTGCTGGCATACTGAGTGTAGCACTTTCAGAGCATCATCTTTTAGGACTTGAAATAGCTCAACTGGAATTTCATCACCTTCACTAGCTTTGTACGTAGGGATGCTTCCTAAGGTCCACTTGAGTTCACATTCCAGGATGTCTGGCTCTAGGTAAGTGATCACATCATCTTGGTTATCTGGGTCAATAAGATCTTTGTTGTATGATTCTTCTGTATATTCTTGCCACCTCTTCTTCATATCTTCTGCTTCTGATACATAAATAGTGTTTCTGTCCTTTATTGTACCCACCTTTGCATGAAATTTTCCCTTGGTATCTCTAATTTTCTTGAAGAGATCTCTAGTCTTTCCCACTCTTATTGTTTTCCTCTATTTGTCTGCACTGATCACTGAGGAAGGCTTTCTTATCTCTCCTTGCTATTCTTTAGAAGTCTACACTCAGGCAGATAGATCTTTCCTTTTCTCATTTGCTTTCGCTTCTCTTCTTTCCTCAGCTATTTATAAGGCCTCATCAGGCAACCATTTTGCCTTTTTGCATTTCTTTTTCTTGGGGATTGTTTTGATCACCACCTCCTATACAATGTCACAAGCTTCCATCCATAGTTCTTCAGGCACTCTGTCTAGCAGATCTAGTCCCTTGAATCTATTTGCCATTTCCACTCTGTAATTATTAAGGGATTTGATTTGGTTCATGCCTGAATGGCCTAGTGGTTTTCTCTACTTTCTTCAATTTAAGTTTGAATTTTGAAATAAGGAGTTCATGATATGAGAGCCACAGTCAGTTCCTGGTCTTGTTTTTGCTGTCTGTATAGAGCTTCTTCATCTTCAGCTGCAAAAAATATAATCAATCTGATTTTGGTATTGACCATTTGATGATGTCCAAGTGTAGAGTCATTTCTTGTTTTGTTGGAAGCAGGTGTTTGCTATGACCAGTGTGTTCTCTTGGAAAAGCTCTGTTAGCCTCTGGCCTGCTTCATTTTATACTCCAAGGCCAAACTTACCATTTAATCCAGGTATCTCTTGACTTTCTACTTTTGCATTCCAGTCCCCTATGATGAAAAGGGCATCTTTTTCTGGTGTTAGTTCTAAAAGGTCTTTTAGGTCATCATAGAACTGTTCAACTTCAACTTCTTCAACATTAGTGGTTGGGGCATCAACTTGGATTACTGTGATATTGAATGGTTTGCCTTGGAAAGGAATAGTGATCATTCTATGATTTTGAGGTTGCACCCAAGTACTGCATTTCAGATTATTTTGTTGACGATGAGAGTTACTGCATTTTCTACGGGATTCTTGCCCACAGTAATATACGTAATGATCATCAGAATTAAATTTGCCCATCCCCGTCTGTTTCAGTTCACCGATACCTAAAATTTTTATTTTTACTCTTGCCACCTCCTGTTTGATCACTTCCAATTTGCCTTGATTCATGGACCTAACATTCCAGGTTCCTATGCAGTATTGCTCTTTACAGCATTGGACATTACTTCCATCACCAGACACATCCACAGCTGGGCATTGTTTTTGCTTTGGCTCCATCTCTTCATTCATTCTGGAGCTATTTCTCCACTCTTCTCCAGAAGCATACTGGGTGCCTACCAACTTGGAAATTTCATCTTTCATTGTCATTTCTTTTTGCCTTTTCATACTGTTCATAGGGTTCTCAAATCAAGAATACTGAAGTGGTCTCCCATTCCCTTATCCAGTGGACCATGTTTTGTTAGAACACTTCATCATGTCCCATTGGTCTTGACTGGCCCTACATGGCATGGGTCATAGTTTCATTGAGTCAGACAAGGCTGTAGTCCCTGTGATCAGTTTAGTTAACTTTCTATTGTTGTGCTTTTCATTTTGTCTTCCCTCTGATGGATAAATATAAGAGGCTTGTGGAAGCTCCCTGATGGGAGGGACTGGCTGTAGGGAAATCTGGGTCTTGTTCTGTTGGGCAGGGCCATGCTCAGTAAATCTTTAATCCAGTTTTCTATTGGATTGTGGCTATGTTCCCTTCCTGTTGTTTGGCCTGAGGCCTAACTATGGTACGGGTGATGGCAGTAATTACCTTCAAAAGGACTTCTACAGGCCACTTTTGACCCATGCCTCTGCTGGAGACTCCTGGACAGTCACAGGCAAGTCTGACTCAATCTCTTGTGGGGTCACTGCTCCTTTCTCCTGGGTCCTGGTGCACACAAGGATTTGTTTATCCCCTTCAAGAGTCTGTTTCCCCAGTCCTATGGAAGTTCTGTAGTCAAATCCCACTGGCTTCCAAAGTCAAATTCCCTGGGTATTTCTCAGTCCATTAGGCAGATCCCTAGGTTGGGAATTCTGTTATGTGTCCTAGAACTTTTGTAAGAGTATGAGAACTTCTTTGGTATAATTGGTCTCCAGTTTGTGGGTCATCTGCTCAATTGCTCTATAGTGGAGCTAATGGCAACCTCCTCCAAGAGGACTTACATCACACACTGCACCTCCCAGGTCTGCTACACCCAGAGCCCCTGTCTCTGTGGCAGGTCACTGCTGACCCATGCCTCTTCAGGACACTAAAAGGCAAGTCTGGCTCAGTCTCTGTGGCGTCTAGGTCCTGGTGTGCACAAGGTTTTGTTTGAGCCCGCCGAGTGTCTCTGGCAGGTATGGGGTTTGATTCTAAACATGATTTCTCCCCTCCTACCATCTTGTTGGGACTTCTCCTTTGCCCTTGAATGTGGGTTATCTTTTTTTGGTGGGATCCAACATTCTCCTGTTGATGGTTGTTCAACAGTGAGTTGCAGTTTTGAAGTTCTTTCAGGAGAAGATGAGCCCACGTCCTTCTACTCTGTCATCTTGGTACACTAGTAGGTGAGGCCAGAATACTGGAACAGGTAGCCATTCCCTTCTCCAGGGAATCTTCCAAACCCAAGGTGTGAACCCAAGTCTGCCATGATGCAGGTGGATTCTTTTCCAGCTGAGCCACCAGGAAGCCCAAGAATACTGGAGTGGGTAGCCTGTCCCTTCTCCAGCAGATCTTCCTGATCCAGGAATCAACCCAGGGTCTCCTGCATTACAGGAAGATTCTTTACCAGCTGAGCTACCAGGGAAAAGCTTTTTCACCATTAGTGCCCAGTAATATAAAATATATAACTTAATAGAAAAAGACTACAAAATATAATTATGCCAGTTAAGGCAAATGTCATGTGATATGCAGAATTCTAAGATGGTCTCCAAGTTTCCCACCTACTGAGGTATATATCCTGCATAATCTCCTAAGACAGTGAGTATGATGACTTTCACTCCCATGATTAGCTTAAGTACCTAGGCAAAAGACTTTTGCATATGTAATTAACATCCGAAATCATTGACCATAAAATAGAGCAATTATCCAGGTTTGCTTGACATAATCTTGAGAGATTTTTAAGTCTGGGTCTAGAGGTCAGTGAAAGATGAATTAAAATTCCAAGAATAAGAAAAATTTGACCTGCCTTTGGTTGATTGAAGTAAAGGTGCCTCATGGCAGAGAATGTGGGTTACTTTTAATTGCCAGTTTCCAGTTTGCCCAAACCCATGTCCATTGAGTTGGTGACGCCATCCAACCATCTCATCCTCTGTCATCCCTTTCTGCTCCTGCCTTCAGTCCTTCCCAGCATCAAGGTCTTTTCAAGTGAGTCAGCTCTTCGCATCAGGTGGCCAAAGTATTGGAGTTTCAGCTTCAACATCAGTCCTTCCAATGAACACTTAGGGATTATCTCCTTTAGGATAGACTGGTTGGATCTCTTTGCAGTCCAAGGAACTCTCAAGAGTCTTCTCCAACACCACAGTTCAAAAGCATCAATTCTTCAGCACTCAGCTTTCTTTATAGTCCAACTCTCACGTCCATACATGATTACTGGAAAAACCATAGCTTTGACTAGATGGACCTTTTTTGGCAAAGTAATGTCTCTGCTTTTTAATGTGCTGTCTTAGTTGGTCATAGCTTTCCTTCCAAGAAGTAAGTATCTTTTAATTTCCTGGCTGCAGTCACCATCTGCAGTGATTTTGGAGCCAAAAAATAAAGTCAGACACTGTTTCCACTGTTTCCCCATCTATCTGCCATGAAGTGAAGGGAATGGATGCCATGATCTTAGTTTTCTGAATGTTGAGCTTCAAGCCAACTTTTTCACTCTCAGAAGATTCCAAAGCAGAGAACTTGAGTGACTTAGTTGTTTAAGACCTATTCTCCCAATAATTTTCTATTAAAAAAATATATGTGCATATATATATATATATATATATATATATATATATATATATATATATTTTTTTTTTTTTTTCAAATTAACACCTTTCAATTTAGGACAACATAGCAAAGATTTTAAAACTGTGAAACTTATACATTTTGGGGGCTTCCCTTGTAGCTCAGTCAGTAAAGAATATGCCTACAGTAGGGAAACCTAAGTTTGATTCCTGAGTCAGAAAGATCCCCTGGAGAAGGAAATGGCAACCCACTCCAGTATTCTTGCCTGGAGAATCCCATGGACAGAGGAGCCTGGCAGGCTACAATCCATGGGGGTCTCAAGAGTTGGACATGACTTAGTGACTAAAGAGAACGAGATACATTTTTTTCACTGTTACCTTACAATAAAACCATGCTCTAGAATTTTATACCCAAACCTAGTAGAGATTGGGGGCAGGAGGAGAAGGGGACAACAGAGGATGAGATGGGTGAATGGCATCACCAACTCAATAGATGTGAGTTTGAGTGAACTCTGGGAGTTGGTGATGGACAGGGAGGCCTGGTGTGCTGCATTTCATGGGGTCGCAAAGAGTCAGACATGACTGAACGACTGAACTGAACTGAACTGAACTGAGTAGAGAATTTAAATATATTTTTAAACTAATGAAAGGGTTGATTTAGACAGATTGATGAAGAGTCCAAGCCTAAGGCCCCATTAAGGAGTAGGTGAACATTCTTTCTTTTCCATGTTCTTTTGCCTTAGATACATAGGTCTCGTATGTAGCAATATTTCTTGTTCAAGAACATGCTTTTTTGAAGCTCAGGATGTATGATATGGAAGTAGGTCTGGGTAAAACTTCCATCACCTTGAACTCTTAGTTAACCCTCTCCTTCTGGCTAATCTCTCATGCTGATGTCATCTCAGAATGTATGTTATGGGTAAGGGTCTGGGAAAAATTTTTGCAGCCTTGAGGAATTTTTCTATTTTCAACAACTAGCAGAGAAATATATAATGCCCTGCTGAAAACTAGCAAGGCGGGTAATCTTTCTATCTGCTTTTTGATGTCTATATCAGAAGCTTTTTCTATCACTATCACTTTAATAAAATTTCTACTACAAAAGTTCTGAGTGACTGAGACTGTCTTTTTTCCTGGAATTAAACCTTCTCCTTCAGAGACCATGAATCCAGTGGAACACTGTAAGCTTTCATCTATTACTAATGAGTTGTTAAAAAAAAATACTGTCTCTTTTCACCACATAATACTTTTAAGATTTAAACTATGTTGGAGATTATTTGTTAATACTAATGAACTAAAAAGCAAACAGCAACAACATAGAATGATTGACAAAGTGTGATTAGAAATTTTTATAAAAAGAAAAATTATAAATATTTGGATTTTTAATTTCTCTACTGCTTAACATCTGTGAACACCAATTCTAGAAATCTCAAGGCAAGAAATCAAAAAACTTACTGAAGGTCATAACTTTGCCAGACTGAACTGGATTGTTAAAAGCTAATTTATACCACTGAAATACATTGTTTTCTTTTCTTTCTATTACCCTGAGGTTTAAGTTCTTTAAAAGAGAGAAATATAGTTTATTTCTAGTTCTCTGGCTGATATGTAGTCAAATGTTAAATAAATATTTGTGAAATGGTTGGATTTTTTATATGAATTGGGGACTCTCATTCTGTTGTTTGTAGTAATTTTTTTAGTCATCATTCTGAATAAATTAACTGGATAGTTAGACACTCACTTTTGCATTTAGTCTGTCTCATAAAAGATAAAGATCAAGAAAGGAGAAGTATATGTGACAAGATTCCCACAATTTATTCTTAATTATCCCATGTAATTTTAAAGAATCAGACAGGCCTCAGTGACTAAACAACAAACCACAAGACCATAGATATATTTAGATATAAAGAAATAAGACAATGTAGTATTGCTGCTGTTGTTGTTTAGTTGCCAACTTGTATCTGACTTTTCTGCAACCCCATGGATTGGAGCCCACCGGGTCCTTTGTCCATTGGATTTCCCAGGCAAGAAAACTGCAGTGGGTTGCAATTTTCTTCACCAGGGGACCTTCCTGATCCAGAGATCGGACCCGAATTTCCTGCACTGGGAGGCAGATTCTTTACCAGTGAGCCATTAGGACTCCCCAAATAAGAAATGAATGGTCTGCACATAAGCATAATTTATGTCATGGTTTTCTAATACTGTGGAAATGAACCATGGTCTGTACCCATGAAATAGATTATAATCAATAAGGATTGGTGCAACAAAGCAAATATACCAGTAACTAAAATACAAGGAAAGTGTGCTAAAGAATAATGAACATATAGATACGTGAGAGTAAAAGGGAGAAATTGATAAGTTGGGTAGAGTAGAGAAACATTTATTAAAGTTAGAATGGGAGAGCGGGAGTTAAGTCTGAAGGATTTGTTGAGTAAGGATGAGTAGAGGATGGAGTTATGGAGAATAATCCTAGTATAGTACTGCACCTTCAGAAAATGATTTGGTTTTCTGTTTTGATGTGAATTTCTTTTTTTTTTTTTAATTTTTAATTTTACTTTATTTTACTTTACAATACTGTATTGGTTCAAAGCCAGGGATTAGCTCACATTTTTCTCCTCACCACTTAAGATATATTAATACTTTCCTGTATTTTCCATGCTTCTTTTTCACATTTTCTTCACTTCTAACTCTAAAAGTGACTTTGTGTGGATCACAACAAACTGTGGAAAATTCTGAAAGAGATGGGAATACCAGACCACCTGACCTGCCTCTTGAGAAATCTGTATGCAGGTCAGGAAGCAACAGTTAGAACTGGACGTAGAACAACAGACTGGTTCCAAATCTGGAAAGGAGTACATCAAGGCTTATATTGTCACCCTGCTTATTTAACTTATACGCAGAGTACATCATGAGAAATGCTGGGCTGGATGAAGCACAAGCTGGAATCAAGGTTGCTAGGAAAAATATCAATAACTTCAGGTATGCAGATGACACCACCCTTATGGTAGAAAGCTAAGAAGAACCAAAGGGCCTCTTGATGAAAGTGAAAGAGGAGAGTGAAAAAGTTGGCTTAAAGCTCAACATTCAGAAAATGAAGATCATGGCATCTGGTCCCATCACTTCATGGGAAATAATGGAAACAGTGACAGACTTTATTTTGGGGGGCTCCAAAATCACTGCAGATGATGACTGCAACCATGAAATTAAAAGGTGCTTGCTCCTTGGAAGAAAAGTTATGATGAACCTAGACAGCATATTAAAATGAAGAGACATTACTTTGCCAACAATGGTCCATCTAGTTAAAACTATGGTTTTTCCTGTAATCATGTATGGATGTGAGAGTTGGACTATAAAGAAAGCTGAACGTCGTAGAAGTGATGCTTTTGAACTGTGGTGCTGGAGAAGACTCTTGAGAGTCGCTTAGAGTGAGAGGAGATCCAGCCAGTCCATCCTAAAGGAAATCAGTCCTGATGATTCATTGGAAAGACTGATGCTGAAGCTGAGGCTGCAATACTTTGGCCACCTGATGTGAAGAACTGACTCATTTGAAAAGGCCCCAGTGTTGGGAAAGATTGAAAGCAGAAGGAGAGGAGGATGACAGAGGATGAAATGGTTGGATGGCATCACCAACTCGGTGGACATGAGTTTGAGTAAACTCCAGGAGTAGGTGATGGACAGGCGTGCTGCAGTCCATGGGGTCACAAATGATTTGGACATGACTCAGCGTCTGAACTGAACTGACTGAACGCTAAAATAAACCATCTTTCTTGCTGAGGATAACCTGTCCTACTCTGGGCTTATCTATTTATACTTTTTCTATAATCTTTCTTCCTTTACCTTTCTTATATTTTTCATCTGTAGTTTTTGCTAGGTTTTTTTTTTTTTAAATCTTTGATAGAAACTGAACACCCTGAAATTGTTTAATCAGTTTTTCTCTAATGACTGAATTTTTCCTTTCCAAGGCATCTTAACTCATCTCTGTGACTCTCTACCACTGCCTAATGTCAGGCTCTTTTTGGCTATTATCTGGACTGGCACAGTAGCCTACTGACTGGTTATCTTTCCTTAGATATTTACTCCCTTTTATACATTTAAACTAGTCATCTTGGAACACATCTTCATTTGTGGAGCACAGAAGTCCAAGAGCTTCCTAATGAATTAATATTTCATTGTACCATAATTTTTTATAATCTACTTATTCTGAGTATTAATAATCAGTCTTCAAGGATTGTAATAAAATGTTATGTTCTTGTTCAATTCTTCTTATCTTGCTACAGAGGAACCAAATGAGATTACCTTCTTCTAAACTCCTCAAAGTGACTTCTTTGAATCACTGTAATTCCTGTTAGTCCAAACATCCACTAACAATTTAAACTTACCTTTTTATTTTGTAATATCTAAAGGGCAAAGATGAAAAAAATTTATGTATATTCACATGACTAAAATAGCAATTTATACATTATAGGTCCTCAATAAACATTAATTAAAGAGTTTATTTTGTCTTAACTTTAAATGTCTTTGGGATTCTCATATTTGGTGAAGTTTCTTTACTATATTTTCTATTAAGTGCTGAAAAATCAAAGACAGTGTATGTATTGCTGTCATCAAAAATTTTAAGCTTTTTTGCATGTTTTTCTTTTTTAATCTGTAGATTTCTTAGATTGAAAAAGAGTTCATGTACCAAGGAAATGTTAGTGGTGGTAAGGCCTTGTTTAAACTTTGAGAAATATTTTATTTGAAGTCTTGGATTTTAATAAGTTACTAAAATGTAAAGAAAAAAGCAGAACCAATGTAGCAGAAACTGGACATATTTTTTAATTCCAGAAATGTTCAAATATATCATCTTATGTTGATTAAAATATTGATTTATTCCTCAATTAAAAAGAACTTCTGCTGAGTGCTGAAGAATTGATGGTTTGAAATTGTGGTGCTGGAGAGTCCCGTGGACAACAAGATCAAACTAGTAAATCCTAAAGGGAATCAACCCTGAATATTCATTGGAAGGACTGATGCTGAAGCTCCAATACTTTGGCCACCTGATCCAAAGAGCCAATTCATTCGAAAAGACCCTGATGCTGGGAAAGACTGAGGGCAGGAGGAAAAGGGGGTGACAGAAGATGAGATGGTTGGATGGCACCAGGACTCTATGGACATGAGTTTGAGCAAATTCTGGGAGATAGTGAAGGACAGGTAAACCTAGCATGCTGTAGTTCCTGAGGTTGCAAAGAGTCAGGTAGGACTTAGCAACTGAACAGCAAATTCTCACATTAATTAAAATGTTGCTATTTCATGAATCCATCATACAAAGCCCTGGTATGTTCCTCTCATTCACTGAGTATCCAATGATGACAAGCTGTAAAGATATTTAATTACTCAAAGTTCTTTTTTTCTTTTTTTTTGCAAAATGTTGGACAGTCTATTTCAGAGCATTCTAAAAAATATTATCACTCATTATTTAAATTAGAAGTTTCTTTCAAATAAGTGTGGTTGACAGAGTAGATTTCTGCTCTGTTTTAAATATGTTAGTATTTTTTCTTGTTTTAAAATACCTTTGATTACTAGAATGACCCCATTATCAATTAGCCAGATTGCATTGTTTTGCCTATTGAAACTTCTAACTCCTCACTCTAGTGAATGAAATGTTTATTATGAAGATATATAAATGTATTTGTTACTTTAACCTTAATAGTTAGAGTCCTGGTAATATTAGCTGTTAGCTCTTATACATAAAGCCCTTCCTTCTCTGTAACTGCTAACTGATGATTAATTACCTAATGCCTGTGCTTCCCATTACATTGTCTTTTGATCTAGTGTTCCCTTTTCATCTATTGAATTAGAATGTGACAAGTTAAAGCTCACAGATCATAATCATATAGTTCTTGAATCCTTTGAAATTCCTAATAGAGCACTCTGCACATACTAGACTCTGTGGTACAGGTGACAGAGCATGTTGTTTCAAGTTTCGAAGTTTGAATTCAAATTCTGGTTTTACGTATTAACTCAATGTATTTGGGAAAAGATCTCACCTGTTGAATTCCAGTTGCCTCTTCTATAATACTAGGCTGGTAGGGTAATGTCTCGAGATTAAATGAGAACATTTGTACAAAATAATTTTATAAATTTTGTATAGTTTTAATGTATATGATAGAATTCTTTATTAGATGGAATTTTCATATTAAACAAAAGTATCATAATTTAAAATATATAGAGGATAATAGTGATCACAAAAAGTTGCTGTCTCAGTAAAAGTTACTCTGGATTTATTTTATCATATCAGAAGAAAGGAAAACTAAATAGGTAACAACTCATTAGTTGTTCCTTAAAAAAAAAAAAGAAAAAGAAAAAAGCTGTATAACGTGTCATCAGTAAATCATAGAGGGCCTTTTAATTCTATGAAAATCACTAACTGTTTTGTATTTTATATACCATGATACTTTCTCCCTGGATGTTACATTACTGTTGCCTTTCTACATTCCTGAACTCTGCTTAGATGCTTCTCCTCCTTAATCCCATAACTATTTCCTATTATAATATGTATTTCCTATTATATTCACATTGTTCTATACTTGACTATTTAGTACACATGACTAAAAACTATGTGAAAGAAGAAATCATGTCTTTCTTGTTCACTAGTGAATCAAAACGATTGGCTCAATGTTTAGCCCATAGTAGGGACTTAGTAACTATTGTTGAATACATGAATGCAGATTTATAGCCTAACTTAATACAAACATAGGCTTATTTTTAAATGACTGTGTTTCAGAGTTATAAAAAAAAAGTCTTTACTATCCAAATTTAAATAGTCTTTTGAACTTATTCTTTGGAGATGTGTCTATTGACATTTACTAAGGCAAGTTTGCTAGGATCCCTATTTTAGAATAAAAAAGAAAACACATTTCAAGCTAGCTTAAGAAAAATGATATTTTATTGATTTTTTTAGCTGACAAGGAAGAGGTTTGAGATGGCTTCGATGATGTGATGATCACAGTTCTGAATCCCTCTACTGAGTTTCATTTCATGTGTTGGCTCAGGTTCTCAGGTAGACTCTTCACAAGACTTTTCTAGGGCCAAACACTGTTACTTTCCACTCATACTCCAATTGGAAATTGGACACTCTCTCCCATGGTACATATGTGGTACTTAAATGAAAGTGAAAATATGCTCAGTATGTCCAATTCTTTGTGACCCCATGGATTGTAGCCTGCCAGGATCTTCTGTTCATGGAATTCTCCAGGCCAGAATACTGGAGTGGGTAGCCGTTCCCTTCTCCAGAGATCTTCCCAACCCAGAGATCGAAGCAAGATCTCCCACAATGTAGGTGGGTTCTTTACCCTTGAGCCCCCAGGGAAGCCCATATGGGTATTTAGGCAAGAGTTTGACTACCTGTTTGATTATAGTACCTATCAATTGGTCAATTACTACAGCAAAAATGTCTAATGTTATTAGACATCCTCTTCTCATTCTACCAGGAGAGTAGATAGTCTCAAAAGGCTAAGCACACTGGGGAAAGAAGGAAGATATGGAAGACAGGTAAGAAGTACTTTCCCACTCTACAGTATTTCATCAGATTTGTCTACATAGCAAAGAAATAGAATTACTTCCACTGAAGTTTTCATGTAAACCATCTAGCTTTGTTAAATAATAGATAGGAGTTTGCCAGGAGAACATGAAATTGGGAACTTTTAATTTAAGAAGTATGCCTAAAAATAATGAAAATATTATGCAAAATATTAAGAGCGTCTGAAAAGAGTTCAGCATTGCCATTTTACATTTTATCTCTTTTGAAACCTTGTTTAGACATTATCCAAATAAAGTTCTAACAAGCAGAAATCTGATTTTGTTGATGTTATAATGTTCAGTAGAAATATAGTAATTTGAGTCAAAATGATGGTGCTTAAATATTTAATATCTAATGTCCCACAGAATAAGATACCTTTTATGATGGCACAGTTGCTAAGTCACTTCAGTCGTGTCCAACTCTGTGCGACCCCACAGATGGCAGCTCACCAGGCTCCCCCATCCCTGGGATTCTCCAGGCAAGAACACTGAAGTGGGTTGCCATTTCCTTCTCCAATGCATGAAAGTGAAAAGTGAAAATGAAGTCTCTCAGTTGTGTCCAACTCCTAGCGACCCCATGGACTGCAGCCCACCAGGCTCCTCCGTCCATGGGATTTTCCAGGCAAGAGTACTGGAGTGGATTGCCATTGCCTTCTCCATGGCACAGTTAAAACGTATTTTATAGATATGTACTAAGTCAGCCACAATAGCTGTTATTAGCTACTTGAAAATAAGAGGATTTATTTTCTCAGGGCAGCATTTAAAATTTAGATAACCTCAATTTTATTGGTAATATACCTATCATATATTCTTTATATTTTAATTATAAATAAAATATTTTATACCCTAACTGATGCTCTTAAATTCTTTTAATTGTTTAATTTCATCCATCTATGCCAAAATATTTTTAGTTACTTAGATAATTCATTACAGGACACATGTACTGAATATCTTGTTCATAATGTTATTCTACTATTATAAATTCTTAAGATATATCTAACCCTATCCACTAGTTCTGATTATGTAATTTTTAATATTATAGAGTTTAGTTCATAGTGAATTTTCAGAAGTATAGAATCTCTTGGTTGAAATTCGTCAATTGTCAGATGAAATTATCACCTATAGTGATTTTTAAGGAAAGGCAGAGAAAATATTGCCAAAGCAGTCATTTTAATAGCTGAATTTTTTATACTGAAAATAAACTGAAAGTAAGGAACACTTTGTATTTGAAAATGATGGTAGAAACTTGAAATATTTTTATGTTAATAGTTAAATCAACTCAAATGAGATTGAATATATTTATTAACCTATTGTTCTAAGTATTAGGAGGAATTCAAGATTAGCTTGATGTATTTTAAATATTTTAAATTAGTCTTAGAAAGTTTGTAGTTTCAGCTTGGGGCTTGTCAGACATAGATGAAATAATTTCACCAATGAACAAACTAAGCATAAACATATGTTGGCTTTAAAAAAATGTGGACATGATTGTGAAAACAAGTCCTTTCTTGATTCTGATCTTAATTAGTAGTTTAAAATATCATAAAGTAAGAAGCTGTTATACTTCAGTTTTTAGTATTAATATTGTATGTTTTTGTACCCCTCAGCCAGACCTAGGTGTTTTCTCTTTGAAATGGAACATTAATTTTACAAAAACTAAGGAGTAATAAGGAACCTGATATTATTACTTCTTCAGACTATTGGACAGAGCATATTTTCCATAGTGAGGAAAGTGGGTGATAAACACTTTATATGGAAAGAGGAAAATCATCTAAACAGTTGTATATGTATGCCACTGCTCCACAGACTTTATTTAGTGACTGCCAATCATCTGAAGAGTTTAGTAAAGCACTGACTGACTTGGATTCCACTACCAGGAGTTCTGATTCAGTATGTAGGGTCTGAGTATTTGCGTTTCTGATACATGTGATGCTGATGTTAGTGGTCTGTAGAGCACTCTTTGAATAGCACTTAGACTCAAATTGGAAAACAAAAACTGTTTCCCATTTTTAAAATCAAGTTACTTGAATTAAAATAAAGCAAGTTAATATAGACACACTAAAAATAGAAACAAATTTAGAAGTTAAAAGTTAGAATATATTCAAATCTATTTATAAATATTTATATTAATCATATATAGTAGGTAATAGTTTTTCTTTATTCAACTGAGGAAGTTATTAAATGATTTTCATTGTTTATTCATATCTAATTTTCATCATAGCAAATTAAATGCAGAAATTACATATACTGATACAAACTATAAGAGAAGCAAAAGCTGCGATATTTTTTAAATGTGGTGTTTAAACTTACCTCTATATTGACAATATACTGCTATAAAACACATTCTGAACATGAGTCTACTTGAATTTACCTGGGAGAAATCACAGTGTCAGTCCAATAAACTAGCTTAGGTGTGGAGTTTAAAGCTTCCTAGTGACAGTCAGGTACAATCAATATGAAGAAAAAAGGAGAAAAAATTGAGTGCTCCTGTTACTGATAAGTGCAAAAATGTGTCCCTATTAAAAATAGTTTGTAAACCAGATGCTTTTCATTACAAATAGAGACTTGAAAGCATTAGAAATTTATATACCTTATTAGATGATGTATATCTATCATAAGATAATTATAAAGAAACTATTTTGGAAAAGACCATGATTTTAACAAATGTGAAGGATACTGAAGTAAGCGAATTTGTGATAAATGATGGACTGAAATATTGAATAAAGGACCTCAGATATTATTTTAAAAATGACAATGGAAAGGATGAGTAGTTTTCTACAGGGCATTTTAAAAATTGCACTATAGTTGATTTGCAATGTTCTGTTCATATCTGCTGTACCGCAAAGTGATTCAGTTACACACATATTCACATTCTTCTTTTCCTTTATGTTTCATCATAGGGTATTGAATTTAATTCCCTGTACTGCACAGTGGGGCCTTATTGTTTATCCCTACTCTGTATAATGGTTTTCATCTACTAATCCCAAACTTGCACTCCATTCTTCTCTCACCTCCCTCCCTTTGGCAACCATAAGTCTGTTCTCTGTGTCTGTGAGTCTGTTACTGTTTTGAAGATAGTTTCATTTGTGTCATATTTTACATTCCACATATAAGTGATGCATGCTAAGATACTTCAGTTGTGTCCCTCTTTGTGTGACCCTATGTACTGTAGCCCACCAGGTTCCCTTTGTCCATAGGATTCTCTAGGAAAGAATACTGGAGTGGGTTGCCATTTTCTTCTCCAGGGGATTTTCCGAACCCAGGAATTGAAACCAAGTCTCCTGCATTGGCAGATGGATTCTTTACCACTAGTGCCACCTATCATATTATATTTGTCTTTCTCTTTCGGACTGACTTAGTACAATAATCTCTATGTCTATTCATGCCATTGTTTCATTTTCTTTTTTAATGACTGAGTAGTACTCCTTTGTATGTAAGTACCATATCTTCTTTATCTATTCTTCTCTTGATGGACATTTAGGTTACTTCCATGTGTTAGCTACTGTGAATAGTGCTATTTTGAACCTAGGTATGCATGTATCTTTTTGAATTATAGTTTTGTCCAGATATATGGCCAGGATCATATGGCAACTCTATTTTTATTTTATTGAGGAAGCTCCATACTGTTCTCCATAGTGGCTGCACAAACTTAAATTCCCACCATTATAGGAGGTTCCCTTTTCCCCACACGCTCTCTAATATTTATTTGTAGACTTTTTAATAATGAAATAAACAGCCTAACCTGATACTTAAAAGAATTAGTAAAAGAAGAACAAACAAAACCTAAAACCAGTAATAGGAAATAACTAATAAATATCAGATAGGAAATAAATAGAGATTAAAAAAAGATTAAAAGATCAATAAACACAATAACTGGTTCTTTGAGACAGTAAATAAAATTGACACATTTCTGGGTAAGCTCACCAAGATAAGAAGAGAGAGGACCCAAATAAAATAAGAAATGACAAGGGAGGAATAATTACTGATAAGAAATTAAAAAGAGAGAACAATTATATGCAAACAAATTTACCAAATTTAGAAGAAATGGACAAGGTTCTAGAGATATACAGCTCACCAACATTGAGTCAAGAAGAAAAAGGTCACTGAACAGACAAATCACTAGCAGTGAGATAGGATCTGTAATAACAACAAAAATAAAAACAAAGCAAATCGAAAAAACTTCTGCAAGCCAAAGTCCAGGACGAGATGACTTTTTAGGTGAATTCTACCAAACATACAAAGAACTTACACTGATCCATCTCAAATTCTAAAAGATTGAAGAGGCGGGAATATTCCCAGAAACATTCTATAGGGCATTAAAAAAAACTTACAGTTAAAATGTTTTCATTGTTGTATGACTTATTTTCAGTAATTCTCATTCGTATGACTAGTTGGTACTAATCTGAAAGTTCAACTTCTTAAGTCACTAATTTCCAACACAGGAGTTTCACAATTTGCAATGTCTATTTCTCCAGAAATGTAAATTCTATCTTCTGATCAGTTTGTTTAAAAAAAGAAAAAAAAACTTGGAATTTTATAAGGTTGAATTCAAGAGTCATACCCTTTAAATAAGCTGTAAAAATAACCTTCAATAGGCAAATCAAAGATGGACTTGAAAAAAATCAAATCCTTTTCTGTTGTGTTTGAATCTTGCCTCTTCGGTCTTTGTAAGCTTAATTAAATGGTATTATTACTTCTCAGCTAAACTTGTGTTATTCTATAATTACATTAACTGTGTATTACTATTTTGTCTTACTGAAAGCTACGTTAGTTTTTATTCATTCAGTTTTATTAAGTTATAACTAGCATACAATAAAATGCATGTATTCAAAATGAACAGTTTAAGTTTTAAAACAGGTGCACACCCATGAAATCATTACCACAATCAAGATAATGAATGTAACCATCATCCTCAGAATTTTCTTTTGCCCTTTTGTAATACCTCCTGCTAGCCCTGTGTACTGTAGTCCTAAGACAACAATTAAATGTGCTTTCTGTTCTTATACATTTTATACATTAGATTGTGTTTCCTAGAATTTTGTATAGTTGGAAACATAGTGTGTACTTTTTGTTGTCTGACTTCTCTCACTCAGCAAAATTATTTTGACATTCATCTGCTATGGTGTATTTCAACAGTCATTTATTTTAATTGATCAGTAGTATTTGAATTTTTGTTTGTTTGTTTTTTGTAGGCACTGTATAGTCAGGTATTGTGGCTTGATCCTTTTTGACAATATTTGTCTTTTAATTGGGCTATCTCAGCTGCCCAATTTCCATTTTAGTATATCAATCTTATTAATTCAAGTAATCCATGGTATTCCATTATGTCAACAAGTGGACTCACAGTGTCAAAGCAGCTAGCAATTACTGGGGCATCTTGCCATACTTCATGGATTTGGTTGATAAGCAAGTAGTGAGACCAGTGAATTTAGATAGGTCATCACTCATGGTACAGCGAACAGCGTGATATTCATATTTGCATTGGTTCCTCTGGGCCTGTTTGCCCGCCACACCATCCCACCTACCCCTCACAAAGTTCCATGAAGGCAATAAGGAAAGAGTCTTAAGTGAATTCTGTGTATGTGCTCAGTCATACCCAAGTCTTTGTGACCCCATGGACAGCTTGCCAGGCTCCTCTGTCTATGGAATTTTCCAGGCAAGAATACTGGAGTAGGTTGTCATTTCCTTCTCCAGGGTATCTTCCTGACCAAGGGATCGAACCCCAGTCTCCTGTGTCTCCTCCATTGATAGGGAGATTCTTTACCACTGCACCACCTGGGAAGCCCCGAATACTATGTATATAATTTTTTGTCACAGAGAAGGAATACTTCTAAGCTTATAAGAGAACAGCTAAGGAGCTTTCCCCACAGAAAAATATTACCTTTTGTTACTATGGTCAGGAATCAAATCTGCCCTTTCTCCTGGAGGGATGTACTTGCTTTGCTGTTCTGGAATGCCTCTGGGGAGGAGAATGTAAGCAACTCTGTTTCCTGCCCTGGGACAGCTTTGCAAACATTCTTGCATAAAGCTTTCAATGCCCTTTGTTCAGAGGTTATGCAGAACTAGCAGACTCAGCAGAAATTATCTCCCAATGTACCAGTCATAGTTCTGTCAGAAAATACAAAAGCCGCTTTAAGTATTTTGAAAAAGAAAAATATACATACAGAAAATTAGAGGCTTATGTGACCTTGGGAAGCCAGGACAGCAAAAGTTAGAGAAGCTCCAAACTATCAAGATACCTGGAATTGTAGGCTGAGCAGGTGAGCTGATGCTGCAAATCAGTGCTCCCTATGTATAGAAGTGTTGAATTCTCAGGAGAATCCCTGAAAGCTGTTGGCAAACCTCCAAGTTTTCAGCCAGCTGTCTGCCAATTCCCTTGTGCCTGTCCTCAGCAGCACTGGAGAATAATGGCTTATCTTACTCTTTCAAATCTCTTTCAGGTATTTCTATTGGCACAATCTGGGGTACTCTGGGAATTTGGGAAGGATAGCTACTGGTCTCATCCCTGTATTTTAGGAGTGTGTAGATACAGGAGGATGATGTTGAATTGACTGAAGATAACTTGTCAAAGTCTTTATTAATGTAAATTCTAATAGTTTTTCCTTTACAAACAGTACTTTAGTAAAAAACTTAGTACATCTCCCTTTTGGCACGTGTGGAAGGATTTCCATTGGATTGATTCCTGGAAATGGGATGGTTCACAGTGTGCACTGATCTTGCATTTTGATGGATGGTACCAAATTCCCTTCCAAAAGCAAAACTTTTCAAGGAGTAACCACAAGAGTATGGAGGGAAGGCCTGTTTGCACATGATTTAAGAACAGAAGTTGGTACTCAGGTCTGTTCTTCCTGGACATTGACTTAGTGCCTTTGGGTGATGAGTCTGTGAGACAATTGGAGAGAATAAGAAAGTGTGGTGGCTGTTTGACATCTTAAAACCCAATAGCTGACATCAATCCTGTCACTATTCAGTAGGAAAGGAGAAATGAAGAATTTAATGAATTATTTGATAGGCATTATACCAACAGGTTTCACATGGATTTTCCTATTTATTTGTCAGTATCATTCTATGAAGTATCATTCTAAGAAGTATCTAAGAAGTAATTATCTAAGAAGTATCATTCTTACCATCCTTCCGGATGAGCTGTTGAGTCTTAGCTGCCAAGTATTAGTAACTTGTTGAAGATTATGCATTTAATAATGGTGCGTGCATGCCAAGTACTTCAGTCATATCCAACTCTTTTCAACCAGCTCTTCTCGACTGCCAAACTCCTCTGTCCATGGGATTCTCCAGGCAAAAATACTGGAGTGGGTTGAAATGCCCTCCTCCAGGGAATCTTCCTGACGTAGGAATTGAACCTGCATCTCTTATGTCTCCTGCATTGGCATCTGTGTTCTTTACCACTAGTACCACCTGGGAATCCCTTAAAAAATGATAGGGATAAGATTCAAAAACGTCTGCGAAAAATTATAGAACCTATGTTCTTTTCTGTGTATGTCACAGACATTTTCCTTTCTAATAAACTTCCTTGAGCCTCTTAGCTTTCTTTTAGGATTGTTTTACTTTCTTGAAGACTGCCTGTGTATATTGGAAACAACTCAGATTCTGTGTTGCTGTTGTTCAGTTGCTCAGGTGTGTCTGACTCTTTGCAACCGCATGGACTGGAGCACATCAGGCTTCCCTGTTCTTCACGATCTTCTGGAGCTTGCTCAAACTCATGTCCATTTAGTCAGTGATGCTATCCGAACATTTCATCCTCTGTCACCCCTTCTCCTCCTGCCTTCAATCTTTCTTGGTATCAGGGTATTTTCTAATGAGTTGGCTGTTTGCATCAGGTGCCAAAGGCTTGGTGCTTCAGCTTCAGCATTAGTTTCCAATGAATATTCAGGACTGAGTACCTCTAGGATGGACTGGTTTGCCATCTCCTTATAGACCAAGGGACTCTTAAGAGTCTTCTCCAACACCACAGTTCAAAAGCATCAATTTTTCAGTGCTCAGCCTTCTTTATGGTCCAACTGTCACATCCATACATGACTACTGGAAAAACCATAGCTTTGACTACATGGACCTTTGTCAGCAAAGTGATGTCGCTGCATTTTATATGCTGTGTTTGTCACAGCTTTTCTTCCAAGGAGCAAGCATCTTTTAATTTCATGGCTGCAGTCACCATCTTCAGTGATTTTGGAGCCCAAGAAAAGAAAGTCTGCCACTGTTTCCATTGTTCTTCCTTCTGTTTGCCATAAAGTGACAAATATTTGAATTTAAAATTTGTGTTTCATCTTCACCATTTACTATCTGTATGATTTTTGAGCAATTCATTTAAGCTCTGTGAATTTTAGTTCCAACATCTATAAAACAGATATAATAATATGTACCTGGCAAGGTTGTTGTGAGAATTTGAGATGACATATACAGTATATTTAGCACATTGTAACCACATCGATTGTGTGGACCTGTGATCATGGAGTAAGAGGGTAAAACACTTAGAACCCAGAACTAGTGCATGTTGAATACTGTGAAACCAGATGCAAAAAATGTGCATGCTGCTGTCAGTCATGTGTATCATGGACTTTTGAAGTTAATATTTCTAATGATTTAAAATCATACATTAAATCAGATATATCTCTCTCTTCACAAATGAAAACAAGCCGAGAAGAATAACGGGAAAATATTTGCAAATCAAAAATATAGACTAGAATAGGATGCACAGACAAGATTACAAATCCAACCTAAAATATAACTAATTTAATTTTATTTTTTCTTCTTAAGGAAAGATAACTGGTAGCACTCTATTATTGTGCCTTTTTCTCTCTTGCCTTATTGCAGATGAGGTAGGAAATAGAAAACAGATTGAACATCTTGGTGTTGTGCTAGTGATATTTGTGTTAGAATCAAATATATATCCTTGACTGCTTGCTGAAAATGTGAATGCAGCTGAAAAATTTTCTAGACTTATGACTGCCATGTGTTTAAACTGACCAAAAATTTTGATGTGAGATTTGTATTTTTTTCAAATTATCAAGTCAATAAAAATCTTTAATTTAGTTACCACAACACATTTTAGCAATATACTTCTAGTTTCATAGCACTTAGATGAGTTTAAATGTAACTATAATTAACATATGGAGAAAGCACTGGCACCAAACTCCAGTACTCTTGCCTGGAGAATCCCATGGACAGAGGAGCCTGGTAGGCTGCAGTCCATGGGGTCGCTAAGAGTGGGACACAACTGAGCGACTTCACTTTCACTTTTCACTTTCATGCATTGGAGAAAGAAATGGCAACCCACTCCAGTGTTCTTTCCTGGAGAATCCCAGGGATGGGGGAGCCTAGTGGGCTGCCGTCTATGAGGTCACACAGAGTCAGACACGACTGAAGCGACTTAGCATAATTAACATATGCTAAATTTAATAGTTATATTGCATTGCTACCTTTTCTTTTGGGTAGTTCTCTTGATTTTGAGGAGTCTTGGAAAAGGATACTGTATTTTTATCTTATAATGTGTGGCTACCTATTTGCTCATAATTTCTTTTTCCTCAAAAATTTGTCTTAAAGAGTGTAAGCGTAATTTTTGGATGAATATAGAGTGCTTTTTAAAATTTTAAATACAGGAGTAATAAATGTATATATTTAAAGTCTGTTATCAATATCTTGTGGCTTTATCTCTTCTTTGCCAGAGGTAATTTTCTACCAGTTGTTCTTATACTTGCACTGAATAGAGTTTGTATCTCACTTTTTCACTGTGTGATTATGAAAAAACTATTTTTCTTGTATCTATAAATTACTTTTTATTACTTTTATTCTTAAAATACTATGCATCATTTCATAGAAAATTAATGGCATGGATATGTACCAAAAAGTAGATAAAAAAGTCCTAATTTAATGGTTCATTTCCTGAAATTGTTATGTCTCTCAGAGGTAATAATGTTCACTGGTGTAAGCACTGCTCTGCTGTGAAATAACACTGGGGCATCTCAAGCCGTGAGGGTTAATGTGACACTTAGACAGATAAACTGGGTCATAATGCATACATGTTAGTGCTGATATTCAGATTTATACTGTATTCAGTCTGAGCTTTTGCCTTTACATATTAAATAATTATCTTTCATTAAAAAATACTGTTATAGATACATTTTGACCTGGAGATATTTTCATGACTTTTCTGTTTGTATGTTTTCAGTGAAGTGAAGGAATCCAGTAAGTCATAATAATAATTGCTAATGGAGGGGAACAGGGTAGGATTAATTCCAATCTTGCAGGGAGGGAAGATTTTATATATGCTTGCAGTTACGCATTTAGTTATGGCTGCCTCTGATGTTCAGAATTACATTGCTTTTAAACCAAATGTTTAGAATATCTGACTCGGTATTTAACTCAGTATCTGGAAAGCAATGAAAACAGTTGGCTGTTTGGAATGTTTATGTATATTTTGATGTGTACCTTGGTATTTACTAGAATAAATCTTATCTCAGTGATAAGATTTGGGAACCATTTAACATGACAAATAGAACAAGTTCTAAGGTAGGAGGGTGCTTGTTTGTTAGCACTGCTATAACAAAGTTCTACAAAGTGGGTTGCTTAAACAGCATAAATATACTCTCTTGTATTTCTGGAGGAAGATGTCTGAGATCAAGGTATTGACAGGGCTGGTTCCTTTGAGGGTTGTTAAGAAGATTCTGTTCCTTGCTTTTCCTCTTGGTTCTGATGAATTGCTGGCAATCTTCAGCCTTCCTGGCTTATAGAAGCATCACCTAGATCTTGACTTACATCTTCACATGGCATTTGTGTGATATTTATGTCCAAATTTCCCCTTTTTATAATAATGGAAGTTATATTGGATTAGGGGCTCACCGTACTCCATTATGGGTTTCCCAAATAGCTCAAAGAGTAAAGAATCTGCCTGTAATGCAGGAGAACCAGGCTTGATCCCTGAGTTGGGAAGAGCCCCTGGAGAAGAGCATGGCTACTGACTCCCAATATTCTTGCCTGGAGAATTCCGTGGAGAGAGGAGCCTGGTGGGCTACATTACAGTCCATGGGGTCACAAAGAGTCAGAGACAACTGAACAACTAACACACACACTACTCCATTATGACCTCATCCTAACATCTACAACAACTCAATTCCCAAATAAGGTTGTATTCTGAAGTACTACAGATTTTTGCTTCAGTGTAAACTTGGGCGAGTCATGGCTTTACCCATAATGGAGAGTATTACACATGGGAAAGAATTATACATGGAAAAGACTGAGGGTAAGAGGAGAAGAGGACAACAGTTCAGTTCAGTTCAGTTCACTCAGACTTGTCAGACTCTTTGCGATCCCATGAATCGCAGCACGCCAGGCCTCCCTGTCCATCACCAACTCCCGGAGTTCACCCAAACTCATATCCATCGAGACCAGTATCTCATCCTCTGTTGTACCCTTCTCCTCCTGCCCCCAATCCCTCCCAGCATCAGAGTCTTTTCCAATGAGTCATTTCTTTGCATGAGGTGGCCAAAGTATTGGAGTTTCAGCTTTAGCATCAGTCCTTCCAAAGAACACCCAGGACTGATCTCCTTCAGAATGGACTGGTTAGATCTCCTTGCAGTCCAAGGGACTCTCAAGAGTCTTCTCCAACACCACAGTTCAATTATTTGGAGCTCAGCTTTCTTCATAGTCCAACTCTCACATCCATACATAACCACTGGAAAAACCATAGCCTTGACTAGACAGACCTTAGTCGGCACAGTAATGTCTCTGATTTTGAATATGCTATCTAGGTTGGTCATAACTTTCCTTCCAAGGAATAAGCATCTTTTTTTAAAAAATTTTTTTATATATTTATTTTTTTACTTTACAATACTGTATTGGTTTTGCCATACATCAACATGAATCCACCACGGTGTACATAAGTTCCCACTCCTGAACCCCCCTCCCACCGCCCTCCCCATAATATCTCTCTGGGTTATCGCTGTGCACGAGCCCCAAGCAATCTATATCCTGCATCAAACCTAGACTGGCGATTCGTTTCTTACATGATAGTATACATGTTTCAATGCCATTCTCCCAAATCAGCCTGCCCTCTCCCTCTCCCTCAGAGTCCAAAAGTCTGTTCTGTACATCTGCATCTCTTTTCTGTCTCGCATACAGAGTTATCGTTACCATCTTTTTAAATTACAAATATATGTGTTAGTGTACTGTATTGGTGTTTTTCTTTCTGGCTTACTTCTCTCTGTATAATCGGCTCCAGTTTCATCCACCTCATTAGAACTGATTCAAATGTATTCTTTTTAATGGCTAAGTAATACTCCATTGTGTATATGTACCATTGCTTTCTTATCCATTCATTTTCTGATGGACATCTAGGTTGTTTCCATGTCCTGGCTATTATAAACAGTGCTGCGATGAACATTGGGGTACATGTGTCTCTTTCAATTCTGGTTTCCTCGGTGTGTATGCCCAGCAGTGGGATTGCTGGGTCATAAGGCAGTTCTATTTCCAGTTTTTTAAGGAATCTCCACACTGTTCTCCATCGTGGCTGTACTAGTTTGCATTCCCACCAACAGTGTAAGAGGGTTCCCTTTTCTCCACACCCTCTCCAGCATTTATTGCTTGTAGACTTTTGGATAGCAGCCATTCTTAAAAAAATGGGCCAAAGAACTAAATCGACATTTCTCCAGAGAGGACATACAGATGGCTAACAAACACATGAAAAGATGCTCAACATCACTCATTATCAGAGAAATGCAAATCAAGACCACAATGAGGTACAATTTCACACCAGTCGGAATAAGCGTCTTTTAATTTCATGGCTGCAGTCACCATCTGCAATGATTTTGGAGCCCCCCCAAAAAAGTCTGACACTGTTTCCACTGTTTCCCCATCTATTTCCCATGAAGTGATGGGACCAGATGCCATGATCTTCGTTTTCTGAATGTTGAGCTTTAAGCCAACATTTTCACTCTCCTGTTTCACTTTCATCAAGAGGCTTTTTAGTTCCTCTTCACTTTCTGCCATAAGGGTGGTGTCATCTGCATATCTGAGGTTCTTGATATTTCTCCCGGCAATCTTAATTCCAGCTTGTGCTTCTTACAGCCCAGTGTTTCTCACGATGTACTCTGCATATAAGTTAAATAAACAGGGTGACAATCTACAGCCTTGACATACTCCTTTTCCTATTTGGAACCAGTCTGCTGTTCCATGTCCAGTTCTAACTATTACTTCCTAACCTGCATATAAGTTTCTCAAGAGGCAGGTCAAGTGGTCTGGTATTCCCATCTCTTTCAGAATTTTCCACAGTTTATTGTGATCCACACAGTCAAAGGCTTTGGCATAGTCAATAAAGCAGAAATACATGTGTTTCTGGAACTCTCTTGCCTTTTCCATGATCCAGCAGATGTTGGCAATTTGATTTCTGGTTCCTCTGCCTTTTCTAAAACCAGCTTGAACATCAGGAAGTTCATGGTTCACGTATTGCTGAAGCCTGGCTTGGAGAATTTTGAGCATTACTTTACTAGCATGTGAGATGAGTGCAATTGTGCGGTAGTTTGAGCATTCTTTGGCATTGCCTTTCTTTGGGTTTGGAATGAAAACTGACCTTTTCCAGTCCTGTGGCCACTGCTGAGTTTTCCCAATTTGCTGGCATATTGAGTGCAGCACTTTCACAGCATCATCTTCCAGGATTTGAAATAGCTCAACTGGAATTCCATCACCTCCACTAGCTTTCTTCGTAGTGATGCTTTCTAAGGCCCACTTGACTTCACATTCCAGGATGTCTGGCTCTAGATGAGTGATCACACCATTGTGATTATCTTGGTCGTGAAGATCTTTTTTGTACAGTTCTTCTGTGTATTCTTGCCACCTCTTCTTAATATCTTCTGCTTCTGTTAGGGCCATTCCTTTTCTGTCCTTTATCGAGCCCATCTTTGCATGAAATGTTCCGTTGGTATCTCTAATTTTCTTGAAGAGATCTCTAGTCTTTCCCATTCTGTTGTTTTCTTCTATTTCTTTGCATTGATCACTGAGGAACGGGACAACAGAGGGTGAGATAGTTGGATGGCCTCACTCACTGAATGAACATGAGTTTGAGCAAACTATAGGAGATAGTGAAGGACCAGGGAGCCTAACATGCTACAGTCCATGGGGTTGCAAAGAGTCAGACACTACTTAGTGACTGAACAACAATTCCCTTCTTAAACATGGATCTTGAAAGTCAACCTAACCTCTCCCTCTCTTTGAACTAAATACCAGTTTAAAACATGACAGAATTTGATGGAAAAACTGTGCTTTAGGTCTTTAAATTTCATGGCAGAAAATAACACTTAAGTATACTCAAAGCTATTTTTAGTAATGTTGACTCCTATCTTTTCTTAAGCATTTATGAAGCTTTTAAATGTTTTAATTTTAAACAGCGCTTTCAGCAAATGACATGTTAGTCAGAAATCTTGGTAAACAAAAATAAGTAAGGGGAAGATTCATCATCATCGTTTAGTTGTTAAGTCTTGTCTGACTCTGTGACTCCATGGATTGTAGCCTGCCAGGCTCCTCTGTCCATGAAATCCTCCAGGCAAGAATACTGGAGTGGGTTGCCATTTCTTTCTCCAAAGGATAAGATTAGATAATCGTGAAAAAGGCCCTGTGCAGGGGCTGTAAAGGTTTATTGCACCAACCAGTGATAACAAATATTTGAGAAATAAACAGAAAGCTAACCACAGTTAGGTAATTGTTTGATTTGTTTTATTGAACATCACAGGACATAAATTTATAGGCATTCTTGATTCATTTGTTAATTAATTAGTAGTTGTAGTTATTGTTTTTAATATGGTAGATATTATTATAGGCAATTGTGATAGATTAATGAAAGGAAAAGACAAATGACCTTCCAGTCTCAAAGCTTACATTTAAGAAAAGAAGAAAGCTATAAACACTAAATGTAATAAGTCAGGAGTTTCAATTTTACCGTGCATAAAATGGAAACTATAATTGAACCTAGCTTGTAGGTTTGTCATAGGATTGAATAAGATAACATATGTAAAACTCTTGGCGAAGTATGTATCACATAAAAGGCACTCTAATCATGTTATAAATGATGAAAATGTCAATGAAGATAATGGTGATAATCGCTGGACATAATCCATGTTTAAATCTTACCACTTCTCTGTTTGAGAAATAACTTGAGGGCCTCAGTGACATAGCATGAATACTAGCCCTAGGGCATCATCTGTGACAAGTGCTAAAGTGAGAAGATAAAACAAGATGTGATGGACATTCAAAGCAATAGGCTTTTACCTAATACACAAGTGCACACACGCATCAACCAACCCAAATATTTTTGTCAGATTCAAAAACTTGTTATAAATGAAATACATTTCTACTTACCAGTGGAATTTCTTGCCAGTCTGAGTAGCTATTTATTGAACATTTGAAACATTTGTTACGCTAATTAGAAAGCTGTGGTGATCTTTTGATATTTGGTGTTTTTATCTCATTCTTTGAAGTTATCTGACAAAATCATCTCCTGACTTTTTTAATGACCCATCAATTCCCCTGCAAATTTGAAGATTATAAACGTGAATGAAGTAAGCCTTAAATATCTTATTTTTAATTGCTTAGTAAATGTCAGTTTTCCTTTCTCCTTTTTTCTTTCAAATAGTTGTAGTATGAATTGGTGGTGGTAGTGATTTAGTTGCTAACTTGTGTCTGACTCTTGCGAACCCCTGGACTCTAGCCTGCCAGGTTCCTCTGTCCTTGGGATTCTCCAGGCAAGAATACTGGAGGGAGTTGACATTCCCTTCTCCAGGGGATCTTCCCAACCCAGGAATCAAACTGGGGTCCCCTGCCTTGTGAGCAGATTCTTTACAGACTAAGCTATGAGGAAAGATTTCCTGTTTTCTTTGCTGCTATTCAAGTTCAGTGATGAATATGAGTGGATTCAACTTAATTGCATATTCAAATGTAGAATTATTAAAATACCACATACATACCTATCTTTTAATTGTGAACTCATTATTCACTTGTTCTCTAAATTCAAAATCATAACTCTTAACCAATTTTGAAGGTTTACATTTTTTTCTTTTTTTGTAAAAATCACTCTGGTTTTGAATGTTTCAATATAACTCCATCAACTTTTTTGTTTTTTTTTTTTTTTTTTTGGTTAGTGATTATTTTTCTATCTTTAGTCATTTGTGATAACATTATATTCCATACAGTTGAAATTTAAAATATTCCTCTGCTTTTCTTGACTTTTCCTTTTAACACATAATTCCTATTAACTAATACGTATAACATGAAAAAAAATTTAAAGACTCCTTGTAGTCTCTTTCAAGAAGAGAAGAAAATCTGTATCTCTCTTTTTCTCATTCGTACTTCTTAAGTCTCAAATACTCAATGTCAAGGGAAAAACAAATGTTTAGGTATATTCATTTCATAACCTAAAAATTTTGGAGATTGAAATTTTACTGTAGATTCTGTAATTGTGCCATTGAGGAAATGAATAAAATATGTTGTGCAAAGTAGCTTACAGTTCTATTTTTCTTCATTTTAAAAGAGCTGATCAATCTGAGTGAGACATAGTTTGGTTAAACAAAACTGAGACTATTTATGTAGGTATGCTCTAAATTGGTCTTTTGGATCTTATGTGCTTTGAATATTGAAATCATATAACTTATTGAAATGTTCTAGGTGAAAGCTTTTAGTTTTTATTGCTTATTTTCCTGTGAAATAGCTATTTATTTGTAAATATAAGGATTCCAAGGGTGTTAAACACTTCCACAGATTTGTAGAAGTAAATATAAATCATTAAATGAGGTATTAATTATAAAGCACATAGTGCAGGGTCTGGTACAGTAGGAATTAAGGAACTGTTAGCTGTTACTATATTATTTTATTTATAAAGGAAATTTTTGATGTTCTAATAAGTAATATAGACATATTATTTTCCAAAACTAGATTCCACAAAAATAAATTATATATTTGCATATGTAATTTATACACGAATGTGTATAGTCTATATGTATATATTCAATATATAATATATGTGAAATTGAAATTGATTTTAAAAGCTTTAAAAAATATTTTCCTTATAAATGGACACTACTCTTGATTTCAGACCTTAATTTTCTTATTTATCCTTTCACTTCAGGTGTCCATTGGTGGTTTTTTATTTCAATTAGATCATTTTTCAATTGGAAATTTTTGAGAAAACCATGAAGTTCACCTAAAGACTGTATAGTTTATTATAGAGACCTAAGATTTTGTTGGGAATGGAGGAAATACGTCCTTTGGGCTCCTTTCAGTAGTCAGCCAAATGAGCTATAGCCTGATAAAGTTAAAGCATTAGAAATAAAATGTGTTTGTAGCTCCCTAATAGGCAATTAAACTGCAATGATGAATTCAAGGTAATTTATGAAATTAAACACATGAATACACTGTAAAATATATTCTCAGAATAATCAGGCATTGGCTTAACTTGCATCTTGATGTAGTATTGTTTTAGAAACTCTTGAAGAACAGTTTACATATAGAATCTGGAACAGTGCTGTCCAGTAGAACTTTCTGTGCTATTGGAAATGTTCTCTGTGGTATTAAAATAGCCAAATGTGACTGAATAGGTAATTTTTTAATTTTATTTAATTTTCATTAATTTAAATTTAAATAATCATGTGGGTTATAGACTCTGTTACTGAACAACACAAATCCAAAGTAATAATCATTTTCCTATCTATTTCCATCAGTATTATAATCATTACATTATATGCACTATCACTAAAATATCTATGTAGTGTACTAATTCAGAAAAATACATTTTTAAGAATATTTACAGTATTAGACAAAAAGCAATAGTCATGTCATGATTGTTGAACTTAATTTGGAATCAGTTATTTCTCAAAATGTTAGATCACAACTTGAGCCAAAGTAATTTCTTTAATAATATATGTCAATTTTAATGAAGCAAAATAATGCATTTTTATATCACATGTTACAGACTGAATATTTATTCTGAGAGCTAGATTTATTTGTTGAAGTGATTTTAACATATTGGGGATAAACTTGAGGACAGTTACTATAAACAGGATCCAAGCACTCAACAAATAGTTGGTAAATTAATGAATTGGCCTATATAGTAAAAAACATTAAAAATGTATTATTGGCTATATTAACCTTTTTCCTAAGACATTAGAGGACATATAATGAAACCTCAATTTTCAACCCAGGCAGATTCCATTATAGCATCTGTTGTATGTTACAGAAATACTGATATCTTCTCATTAAACTCATTATGGACCTTTTCTCACAGATGTCATGTGACTTTTTAAAGTTATTGGCGGAAAGATATATCTTCACTCTGGGAAAAAAGTCATTTCATATGGATAATAGAAAGCATTATTTACTATTACTAATATAAAGTATCATATTAGAATGGCATAAACTTTATTTCCAAACATGAGGTAAGATACTCCTGTGATTTTTAAACTTTGAAAAATCTACCAACTGCAAAGCTCCTGAGCTACTACAGATTGTCTACAACTCTATTTGTTGGGACTAACCACTGTTACAGCTCTAGCAAATAAATGTTGAGACAGACATCTCAAAAGAACTGGAGCCAGGAAGCAGAAATGAAGCCCTAGCTAGTACATTTTAAAAATAACAAACAAAACTTACAGGGTACAATCAATGCTAAAACTAATTTATAAGACAAACAACATTGGGATATCCACTTCATAAACAGTGAAAAAAATGCACGCAACCCTTTTTCTTCCTTACAAAGTGAACATAAGATGATATGTGCTGTAGCTCATCAAAGTTAGTTGAAAAACAATTTCCCATGGGTGTAACACATTTTTGTAGGTTTTGCAGGCAGACGTACTGACTGACTTTCTTTTTAAATATCTTTTCAAAAATGCTTGCCTGTACAGCAGTCAGTCTATACAGACAGGGAAGATGCAGTGTCTTTTTTCATGGCTTATAGCCTTGAAAACTTGAGATATATTCTCCTGCAACAAAGGACAGGCATGCCTACTGCCCCTTATAAAAAACTCAATTTGTCTAAGATTATGCATCTTCTATAATGTAATGAATTGTGTTTGCAGATACTAAACACATCTTTGCATTACCCTGTGGGAATTGAGGCATAGGAAACTGCTTCAAGAAATACTGGTTCACTAGCTACTGCTATCCCTGTGTGAAATGAAGTCCTCTGTCTGTGACCCAGAAATTTGTCTTCTGCCAGCATTCATGAACATGTCTGTTTTACTTATTACTTCACAAGTAGGTTAAAATCTCAGACATTTCACAGTTCTTTATACAGTTTCATCATTCTTAAAATTTTCTAGGCATCTTAAAATTATAGAAATCTTAATCATTTAAAAGTATGTTTTAAAATTTTAGTCTCTTGTGTGAATTAAGTCAGAATGTATATTATATACATATATATATATATAAAATATTATGTCAAATATCTATGTATAGAAAGTATCCATATATGGACATAATAATATTTATAATTGTCAACAAAAGACTGTCAATATACAAAAGTATGTACATTTATTATTTTTATGACTCTAGCTATATTCTCTCACATAAATATCAATTCAGTGTTAGAGTTTTGTTATAAATGTATAAATCAAAGACAGAAAATAAATTATTAGAATAGCCCCTTCAATAATATTTGAAAAAAAGGAATGCTGTTTTATTTCTAAAACAGAAGGTACTATTAAAAAAATACAAATCACTAGAATGCGAATGACATAAGTATGTCTCAAATACAGTAATTTTTGTCCAAAGTATTTAAATCAACAGTCACAGTGTCCATGGGTAAGATATCTGGACAAGTCTCACAGGCTACAGTCATGATGTCAGCCAACTTGGGTCTCATCTGAGGCTCCTCTTCCCAGCTCAGCATTGCCAGGGTTCAGTTCCTTGGAGCTGTAGAATTCACACTGGCTTTGACTTTGAAGCCAGTTGGTCACACTTCTCAGATGCTTTATCTTTTTTTTAAGGCTCCTCTGATTAGGTCAGGCCCACCAGTGTAGGCTTCTTTTATTATTGATGGAAAGACAACTCATTTTCAAGCAAATTACATGATATCCCCTCATATTCACAGGTTCCTCCTGCACTCAAAGGAAAGAGGGGCATATACAGAACAGGAACATCAGTGGGTGGAATCTTGGAATTCCCCTAGAGTTCTACCTAGTGTGATAACAGATAAATGTGTCATCAATAAAATGTGCATTGTTAATAGACAATAGTAATAAAAATGAGATACATATGTGATTAAAAACTATACAAATGTGTATGTTTTACTAAACTCCTACTATGTATAATATTATTATCCAGAAAAATAACTTTTCCATTATACAGCCTTTCCAATTTCCTTTTCTCTTTATTTCACTTGATTCCTGTTTTTTTTATCTTCTGTAGAAGGGTTTTTCACAATGGCCTTCTATGTACACCATTCTTCAGAAATCTCAATCTATTTTGAAGATTATTATTATTTTTGACATAATTCCTATTTTCCTTTCTTTTTTTAAGTAATAATTAATAGATAAACCAATAGCAATCTTTTCAGTGAAAGTGTAATCTTAAATTACTGAGGTCATTTACAAATAAAAGCTTTAAAATTTCAAACAACATTAAAACAGAAATGAAATATCTTGACCCACATGGAATTTTTGTTTCTCTTAATGTAAATTTTTTGTTTAGAGAGAATATTTAAAAAGTGAAATATCAAATAGAATATTTTTAAGAATGATAGACAGTGTATCCTCAATTTCTCATTGATAGTTTTGTAGGGCAATATTCTTTTAAAGGGATCCCTGGTGGCTCAATTGGTAAAGAATCTGCCTGCAGTGCAAGATACCTGGGTTCTATCCCTGGGTTGGGAAGTTCCCCTGGAGAAGGAAATGACTACCCACATCAGTATTCTTGCCTAGAGAATACCATGGACATAGGAACCTGGCAGGCTACAGTCCATGGGGTCACAGAGTCAGACACAACTGAGCTACTAATCCACCAAACCATACTTTTAAAAGGCAAGGTAATCCCAGAAAGCAGCCATCAGTTTTTACTTTTCCAATGAAAAAAATGATAAGATAAATTAAAGTCAGTTTACTGGAGTTACCAACGAAAACAAACTTAAATATTATAACGTAAAATTTATAAATGCACGCAACTTTGAAGCAGAGTAATTCTTCATTAACAGAAATGTCATATAATTTTCTAGTGCTGACTTCCAACCACTCTATGTGGTCAGAATACCCTAGTCTTGGAATAACTGTATTTTGCCTTCTAAATGCAGGAGAAATTGGTAGATAGAATATATGGCTCCTTAATTAGTATGATTTGAGAAATCTAAAGCCACAAAATGTCTGTTTTGAGCAGAAAGCTTGGCCTAAACTTTTGTGTGGGATGTCATTCTTTCTGAATAAGTGATCTGTTAAAATAAAAATGTTGTACCAGTTCCTTACAAACTTCCAGCTTGCTAGCTGAATAAATTATGTAAAAGGGGTCAGGGTGGTGCGTGCAGGGCACAGCATCAGTGTGTTTTGACAGAGAAGTTACAAAAAGTGAATGGCCTCTGGCTTAGAAAGTGCACAATGAAATATAACATCCCAGTAGTGAATTTTGAATATCCAGGGAGCAGTGATACTCTCAGGCAGACCTGGAGAAGATCACAGAAATGGACATGACAGGAGTACACCAAAGGGTGTAAGAGCATTGGAAAACAAAAACAAACTGTATTACATTTTACACTTTAGTCTTGGGTCTGCCAGATGTAAAGCACAGGCTTCTTTAGTACAAACCCCAGAAATCTGTTTTGCTCACTTCATTAAAAAAAAAAAAAAAAGGTAAGATTATGCACTAGCTTATGGAAATAAAGGGAAAGTGAAGCACCAAACAGATCTCAAGAAGAGCAGACAAATGGTGATATCAGAGAACTGTGGTAGCAGAACCAGCTATACAATTTGCAAGGCCCAGTGAAAAATAACAAATGCAAGACTCTTTACATAAAAATTAAGATTTTTAACACAGTGATAGCTGAACATTAAACCAAGTTCAGGCCCCTTCTAAGAGCTAGATCCTTTGTAACTGCAGAAAATGCAAGCCCATGAATTTGGCCCTGGGAATCAGGAATGAATGGATAAGTTCTTCAAGGCTCTACCATTAGAAGATGTTAGCTACCATGGTTTTCTGTCTCTGTGTTGTGTTGCTCAAGACTTATATTTCTGGGAACCAGAGTTCGTTTGTAGGCCAAATCACATGACCATAGGAAGGAAGAGATGAGGGGACCTTGTTAGCAATCTCAAGGTTACATGCATTAGGGGAGAGGAGGAACTTTCTCAAAGGACAATAAAGGCATTTGTAGCAAAGAAAGAGGGAGAATTTCTTTATATGCAGGGAAAAAAAAATAACATGTGTTCACATAAGAAGAAAAAAGAAAAAAATCCATTCTAGCACTGATATGTCTAATTTCTATCAAGTTGCTCTAAGAATATTACTACTTTATTTACAACAAAGATCCAGTAGCACCTCATTTGGATCATAGACGCTCGGCTTTAAATAGACCCAAATTATTCACTTCAGTGATTCTAGGAAACTTTTTTTTTTTAATAGTTTTTTATTTTTTTAATTTTAAAATCTTTAATTCTTACATGTGTTCCCAAACATGAACCCCCCTCCCACCTCCCTCCCCATAACATCTCTGTGGGTCATCCCCATACACCAGCCCCAAGCATGCTGTATCCTGCGTCAGACATAGACTAGCGATTCAATTCTTACATGATAGTATACATGATAGAATGCCATTCTCCCATATCATCCCACCCTCTCCCTCTCCCTCTGAGTCCAAAAGTCCGTTATACACAGCTGTGTCTTTTTTGCTGTCTTGCATACAGGGTCGTCATTGCCATCTTTCTAAATTCCATATATATGTGTTAGTATACTGTATTGGTGTCTTTCTTTCTGGCTTACTTCACTTTATATAACCGGCTCCAGTTTCATCCATCTCATCAGAACTGATTCAAATGAATTCTTTTTAACCGCTGAGTAATACTCCATTGTGTATATGTACCACTGCTTTCTTATCCATTCATCTGCTGATGGACATCTAGGTTGTTTCCATGTCCTGGCTATTATAAACAGTGCTGCGATGAACATTGGGGTACATGTGTCTCTTTCAATTCTGGTTTCCTCGGTGTGTATGCCCAGCAGTGGGATTGCTGGGTCATAAGGCACTTCTATTTGCAATTTTTAAAGGAATCTCCACACTGTTCTCCATAGTGGCTGTACTAGTTTGCATTCCCACCAACAGTGTAGGAGGGTTCCCTTTTCTCCACACCCTCTCCAGCATTTATTGCTTGCAGATTTTTGGATCGCAGCCATTCTGACTGGTGTGAAGTGGTACCTCATTGTGGTTTTGATTTGCATTTCTCTGATAATGAGTGATGTTGAGCCTCTTTTCATGTGTTTGTTAGCCATCCGTATGTCTTCTTTGGAGAAATGTCTATTTAGTTCTTTGGCCCATTTTTTGATTGGGTCGTTTATTTTTCTGGAATTGAGCTGCAGGACTTGCTTGTATATTTCTGAGATTAGTTGTTTGTCAGTTGCTTCATTTGCTATTGTTTTCTCCCATTCAGAAGGCTGTCTTTTCACCTTGCTTATATTTTCCTTTGTTGTGCAGAAGCTTTTAATTTTAATTAGATCCCATTTGTTTATTTTTGCTTTTATTTCCAGAATTCTGGGAGGTGGCTCATAGAGGATCCTGCTGTGATTTATGTCAGAGAGTGTTTTGCCTATGTTCTCCTCTAGGAGTTTTATAGTTTCTGGTCTTACATTTAGATCTTTAATCCATTTTGAGTTTATTTTTGTGTGTGGTGTTAGAAAGTGATCTAGTTTCATTCTTTTACAAGTGGTTGACCAGTTTTCCCAGCACCACTTGTTAAAGAGATTGTCTTTACTCCATTGTATATTCTTGCCTCCTTTGTCAAAGATAAGGTGTCCATATGTGTATGGATTTATCTCTGGGCTTTCTATTTTGTTCCATTGATCTATATGTCTGTCTTTGTGTCAGTACCATACTGTTTTGATGACGGTGGCTTTGTAGTAGAGCCTGATGTCAGGCAAGTTGATTCCTCCAGTTCCATTCTTCTTTCTCAAGATTGCTTTGGCAATTCGAGGTTTTTTGTATTTCCATACAAATCTTGGAATTATTTGTTCTAGTTCTGTGAAAAATATGGCTGGTAGCTTGATAGGGATTGCATTGAATTTGTCAATTGCTTTGGGTAGTATACTCATTTTCACTATATTGATTCTTCTGATCCATGAACATGGTATATTTCTCCATCCATTAGTGTCCTCTTTGATTTCTTTCATCAGTGTTTTATAGTTTTCTATATATAGATCTTTAGTTTCTTTGGGTAGATATATTCCTAAGTATTTTATTCTTTTCGTTGCAATGGTGAATGGAATTGTTTCCTTAATTTCTTTTTCTACTTTCTCATTATTGGTGTATAGGAATGCAAGGGATTTCTGTGTGTTGATTTTATATCCTGCAACTTTACTATATTCATTGATGAGCTCTAGTAATTTTCTGGTGGAGTCTTTAGGGTTTTCCATGTAGAGGATCATGTCATCTGCAAACAGTGAGAGTTTTACTTCTTCTTTTCCAATTTGGATTCCTTATATTTCTTTTTCTGCTCTGATTGCTGTGGCCAAAACTTCCAGAACTATGTTGAATAGTAGCGGTGAAAGTTGACACCCTTGTCTTGTTCCTGACTTTAGGGGAAATGCTTTCAATTTTTCACCATTGAGGATAATGTTTTCTGTGGGTTTGTCATATATAGCTTTTATTATGTTGAGGTATGTGCCTTCTATTCCTGCTTTCTGGAGAGTTTTTATCATAAATGGATGTTGAATTTTGTCAAAGGCCTTCTCTGCATCTATTGAGATAATCATATGGTTTTTATTTTTCAATTTGTTAATGTGGTGAATTACATTGATTGATTTGTGGATATTGAAGAATCCTTGCATCCCTGGGATAAAGCCCACTTGGTCATGGTGTATGATCTTTTTAATGTGTTGTTGGATTCTGATTGCTAGAATTTTGTTGAGGATTTTTGCATCTATGTTCATCAGTGATATTGGCCTGTAGTTTTGTTTTTTTGTGACATCTTTGTCAGGTTTTGGTATTAGGGTGATGGTGGCCTCATAGAATGAATTTGGAAGTTTACCTTCCTCTGCAATTTTCTGGAAGAGTTTGAGTAGGATAGGTGTTAGCTCTTCTCGACATTTTTTGGTAAAATTCAGCTGTGAAGCCGTCTGGACCTGGGCTTTTGTTTGCTGGAAGATTTCTGATTACAGTTTCACTTTCTGTGCTTGTGATGGGTCTGTTAAGATTTTCTATTTCTTCCTGGTTCAGTTTTGGAAAATTGTACTTTTCTAAGAATTTGTCCATTTCTTCCACGTTGTCCATTTTATTGGCATACAACTGCTGATAGTAGTCTCTTATGATCCTTTGTATTTCTGTGTTGTCTGTTGTGATCTCTCCATTTTCAGTTCTAATTTTATTGATTTGATTTTTCTCTCTTTGCTTCTTGATGAGTCTGGCTAGTGGTTTGTCAATTTTATTTATCCTTTCAAAGAACTAGCTTTTGGCTTTGTTGATTTTTGCTATGGTCTCTTTTGTTTCTTTTGCATTTATTTCTGCCCTAATTTTTAAGATTTCTTTCCTTCTGCTAACTCTGGGGTTCTCCAATTCTTCCTTTTCTAGTTGCTTTAGTTGTAGAGTTAGGTTATTTATTTGACTTTTTTCTTGTTTCTTGAGGTATGCCTGTATTGCTATGAACTTTCCTCTTAGCACTGCTTTTATAGTGTCCCACAGGTTTTGGGTTGTTGTATTTTCATTTTCATTGGTTTCTATGCATATTTTGATTTCTTTTTTTATTTCCTCTGTGATTTGTTGGTTATTCAGAAGTGTGTTGTTCAACCTCCGTATGTTGGAATTTTTAGTAGTTTTTCTCCTGTAATTGAGATCTAATCTTAATGCATTATGGTCAGAAAAGATGCTTGGAATGATTTCGATTTTTTTGAATTTATCAAGTTTAGATTTATGGCCCAGGATGTGATCTATCCTGGAGAAGGTTCCATGAGCACTTGAAAAAAAGGTGAAATTCCTTGTTTTGGGGTGAAATGTCCTATAGATATCAATTAGGTCTAATTGATCTAATGTATCATTTAAAGTTTGCATTTCTTTGTTAATTTTCTGTTTAGTTGATCTGTCCATAGGTGTGAGTGGGGTATTAAAGTCTCCCACTATTATTGTGTTATTGTAATTTCCCCTTTCATACTTGTTAGCATTTGTCTTACATATTGCGGTGCTCCTATGTTGGGTGCATATATATTTATAATTGTTATATCTTCTTGGATTGATCCTTTGATCATTCTGTAGTGGCCTTCTTTGTCTCTTTTCACAGCCTTTGTTTTGAAGTCTATTTTATCGGATATGAGTATTGCCACTCCTGGTTTCTTGTGGTCTCTATTTGCATGGTATATCTTTTTCCAGCCCTTCACTTTCAGTCTGTATGTGTCCCTTGTTTTGAGGTGGGTCTCTTGTAAGCAGCATATAGAGGGGTCTTCCCAACATTAATTATTATAGTATAATATTCTACTCTTCTATGAAACGAAGAATAAGATAAAAAATGTTTTAGATGAAAACAGAGAAAAGGATCATAGAAATTACTCTAAGGTAAGCTTAGCTTATATTTCCCAATCATTTATGTATTTATGACCTTTGGAGTCTGGCTTAGTGAGCTCACTAAATTTTTGCCAGATAGCTTTCTCTAGAGAGATCACAGGAGTTAGGACACAGACTCCAGAGCCAAAATTGTTGGACTGAAAGCCCAGTTTTACTATTTGCATCCTCTTCAGTCTTTACATCTTAGATACCTCCTCTGTAGATTCTTAACACTATAATTGATGGTTAAAATATTTTACAAGGTGACAATTTAGCATGCAGTTAAGACTGATCATTAAACATTTATTTTTCAGGCAACAAAAAGTAGATATAAAGAGACTTAATACAGTCATTTTGGGAAGATTTGTTTTAGGAATGGAACTTGAACTCTTTCTGAGGAATATTTTTTTTCTCCTGTTATACTTCCTCAAATGAGTAGTTTTCTCTGGAGAGGAAAGGGCAAAACAGAAGTTTTCTTTTATCAGCTATTCTTTGGTTACGTAAAGAAAATGACTGGGTATTTCCTTTTTCATCCTCATCTCTGTTTCAAAGACGATTGAACATTGATACCAATCTGTGTTTCTGCTGCTTGTTTAAAAGAGAAACCATCCTTTGCCACAGCACCCACTGTTATCTGGTTTTAAATGTCAAGTACACTTCAGTATAGAAAGAAAGAAACTGAGATAACATTCAAAGAGGAATATATTGGAGACAAAGATAGAGTCCAATAATCTAAGTGTCTTCCAGATGGGAGTTAGGAAAAGATTCATCAACAGAAACCTAAAAACATTTTTCAGCTTCCGACTTATCTAACCTTGTGATTTATAGCCAGATTTTATGTTTATATGTGTATGATTGTAGTGTTTGTCTATGTTCATGTCATACTGATGAACAATGGAAAGGTAATTCAGCTACTTTAACCTGAATCATTTAAATCAGTTGAGCCGTGACACTCTGTCTTTATGTCACTCCTTTCAAGGTCTAGCTTCAGATTCTGTTACTGGGCTCAAGGATTTTTTGTTTGTTCCTTGCAACAGATATTTATACCTTGACAGTTCTATGATGTATAATTATGTATAAATGATGCTATATGCTTTTCATTTACACAAATAATCTAACCTGCTATTTATACCAAGTACAGTGGTTCTGTTTCAGAGAGGGAGAAAAAAGATCAACTCATTTTGTCTTTCTTTCCATTCATCGTTAAGTTTGTTATTGTTTATGAAGAAAGTGCATTTTTAGAATCAACACCATTTGATGGTTCTACATTATGCTTCACTGTCATAATGTTTCTTATTATAATATTTAACATATAATTTGAGTTAAATTCAAATATAGTTTTGATATAGTTTTGTAATTTTAGAAAACTGTTTCACAAATCTTATTTCTTAGAATATTAATAGGTATTCTGAGTTCTCAATAAACAATTATTGAATGGACAAATGAATAAATGTTTACAAAATAGTCTTAAATTTAGCAGGATTCTTTACTAGGATTGTTGTTGTTCAGTCACTAAGTCGTGTCTAACTCTTTGTGACCCCATGGACTGCAGCTCTCCAAGCTTACCTGTCCTTCTCTATCTCTCAGGGTTTGTTCATATTCATGTCCATTGAGTCAGTGATGCTATCTAACCATGCCATCCCCTGCCACTGTCTTCTCCTTTTGCCTTCAGTTTCCCCAACATCAGAGTCTTTTCCAGTGAGTCGGCTCTTCACATCAGGTGGCCAAATTTTTAGAGCTCCAGCTTCAGCACCACCCCTTCTGATGAATATTCAAGGTTGATTTCCTTTAGGGTTAACTGATTTCATCTCCTTGCTGTCCAAGGGACACTGAAGAGTCTTCTCCAGCACAGCAGCTCAAAAGCATCATTTCTTGGGCTGTCAGTCTCCTTTATGATCCAACTCTCACATCCATCCATGACTACTGGAAAAACCAGAGCTTTGACTGTATGTACCTTTGTTGGCAAAGTGATGTCTCTGCTTTATAATATGTGGCTTCTCTGGTGACCCCAGCGATAAAAAATCTGCCTGTAAAGCAGGAAACCTGGGTTGGAACCCTGGATCAGGAAGATCCCCCAGAGAAGGGAATGGCTACCTACTCCAGTATTCTTGCCTGGAAAAATCCATAAACAGAGGAGCCTGGTGGGCTACAGTCCATGGGATCACAAAGAGTTTGACATGACTGAGCAACTCACACTTTTGCTTTTTCACTAGGTTTGTCATAGCTTTCCTTTGAAGGAGCAAATGTTTTGATTTCATGACTGCAGTCACCATCAGCAGTGATTTTGGAGCCTAAGAATGTAAAATCTGCCACTGCTTCCACTTTTTCCCCTTCTATTTACCATGAAGTGATGGGTCCAGATGCCATGATCTTAGTTTTTAAAATGTTGAGTTTTAAGCCAGCTTTTTTACTCTTCTCTTTCATCCTTATCAACAGGCTTTTTAGTTCCTCTTTACTTTCTACCATTAGAGAGGTATCATCTGCATATCTGAAGCTGTTGATACTAGAATTATTATTATTCAGTTATTATTATGCTAATGGTAAACAGTAGCTCCTAAATACTTGAACTTTTTTTGAACATATTTGATCTTTAGTATTTTGCTAAAAATAAAGAGCAATTATACTTTCTAGTGCCCAAATCCATACCTGTGCTTTGTATCACATGGGGCAATCTATTGTAGTACTGGGTTTGCAGGGCAGCTATGTTCTGTTTACTGTGTACTGAGGCTGTAATTGAAACTGACCATCAAGAGGCTGGACTGTGGCCTTGTAACCCATACTGAAAGATTACTCAAAGTTTTCTTAACTGAATTATAATTCAGAGTATATTAATCACAATATATGATATCATTTGCTGGGCTTCCTGGTTGTCTCTAGTGGTAAACAACATGCCTGCCAATGCAGTAGACGAAAGAGATGTGGGTTTTATCCCTGGGTCAGCAAGATCCCCTGGAGAAGGACATGGCAGTCCATTCCAGTATTCTTGCTTGAAGAATCCTATGGACCAAAGAGTTTGGCAGGCTACAGTCCATTCGGTTGCAGAATCAGATACGACTGAAGCAACTTAGCTCACACAGATGTAATATCATAATCTTTGCTATTCTATATCTTAAAAGGTCATATAACAAAATGTAATTACAACTGGTAATCAGAGAAAACAATACTTATTTATCAATACCAGTTCACTAATCTTCAGGTGCTTTCTACTCTTTTCTCATTCTTACTTCACACACAAAGTTGTAACTCTTCAATACTCATGATTCCAAAAGCCACTTAATTAACTTCTAGAATTAGGGTTTGAGAACAGCTTATTGGCTAGAACCTAATTATGTACTTTTCATTTAGTATGAATAATCTTCAAAATAAGTTAGAAACTACACATTGTTTTTAAAAATTGCAGTTTTCCTTATCCAAACATTTGTGTCTCTACAATATCTTTATGCTACATAAAACAGTTCTCCACAAGAACAAGAATCACTTCTTAGGAGGACCTAGATTTAAACCCAGAAGCCATAAACATTCTTATTCCACTTTCTTCTTGTGCAACTACAGTTGACCTTTGAAAATCACAATTTGCACTATGCTGGTCCATCATAGTTCTTTTTTTCCCAAATATGTATAGTTGGTCCTGCGTATCCATGATTCAGGCAACCCAAGATTGCAATAGATTGTCCAAAGTTGGTTGAATCCGGGGATGTGGAACTGATGAACTTGAAAGGCCAACTGTGGAATTTGAGCATATGTGGATTTTGAACTCTCCTGCAGGTACTAAGGGAAAGTGGTACTTGATACCTATATTCATACTCCAAACTTTGTTTTTGTGTTTGTTGCTAAGTTGTGTCTGACTCTTTTGCGACCCCTTGTAATATAGCCCACCAGGCTCTTCTGTCCATGGGATTTCCCAGGCAAGAATACTGGAATGAAGTTGCCATTTCCTTCTTCAGGGGATCTTTCTGACCCAGGGATCAAACCCAAGTCTCCTGCATTGGCAGGCAGAGACTTTACCACTGAGCCACCAGGGAAGCCCATATTCAAACTTGTTTCTATTATTATTGTTATTTCTGTCATCGTTGTTGTTTTAATTCTACTTGATATTTTTCTCTTCTTTCTCTATCTACCCTTAATGTACTGACCACTTTGAATAGTTTTGCCAAAGTAAGGCTCCACTCCAGAGATAAATATGAAAAGTGCTCCTTTGGAAATTTAATATGTAAACCTGTCATTTAGTATTAATAAAGTAGACTTCTTAGCACACAAGTTTAGTGTATGTGAAACTGTCATATGTTAATTTATTCAAAAGTGACTTGGCAATATAAAGTTCACCAAGGGAGTCTCACCTTATTTGGTGTTATTCGCCTTCTTTTGAACCAAAAGCAAGAGAATTTAGTGCAACCTGAGGTAACTTCATGGATTGGAGAGGAGATCCTGGGAGAGAAGTTGCACTAATACAGACTTAAAGAATACATATAAATTAGCCACATTATATCAAGACTCACATACATTTTGGGGAGGAGGAGAATTATGGGGAAAATTATAGCCAGTGAGTGTGGTAAGATACATCTAACCTATTCTGCTATTGCACTACATGTTTTGTGTGTCTTGCAAAGGCTAGCAAGACAACAATATGACACAGTGGGCTGCCGATACACCCCTGGAATTCATTTATTTAAAATAAGTCAGGTAATTTTTATGTACGTGTGAGTGTGTCAGGATATTTGGAAATCTTTGATTTTGTGTTATATGAAAAATCATATTTTTCTAGTTGAAATTGAGTAAACTATCACAATGTTACCTCAAGAATGGAATCTGGAGAATTGCTTGATAAGTTTGATGTAGGTTTTACTAATCTTTCTTAAACTGATAAAGTTTTGTGTTTCTAAACTCAAAGTCAAAATCTCCAACTGTTTTAGCTTTGAAAAGTGTTGGACTTTTATAGTTTCCTTTTTTTTATTATCCTTTTTTTATTTCCTTTTTTATTATCCAGTAATATTAGGTATTGCCTTAATGTCAAGTTACAGCACAATAATTGATTTTCTGTTTGGAAAAACTACTTCCTAGGTTATACTTTCATAGCTAACATTATTACATTTAGATTTCTGATCCTGAATATTTTGAAAGGTAATGGGAATAAAAAATTCTTTTAAAACTATGTGGGTTGTATAACTTTTAGCATATTTTCAGTGCTATATATTACATTATGGTTTTTATTTTAACAGACCCTTGGTGCTATATATGTAAAAAAAAGTGCATTTTATAATGCAAATTGAAGAAATTCTATAGTTTTGTATTTTAAGAAGTTTCTAATGTACTGCAAAATTATTGTAAGCAAGTATACAGTTACATATTTTTTATAAATTTTCTTGTATATTTACAAACCCATTATATGTTCTCTTTGAGTGGTCATAAAAGAATATTGCATACACATTCTTAATATGATAACATTACGTTTTAAATATACTATATGATCATGAAATAGGATACATTTATGGTGGTAGTTTGGTTCTGAAAGATTAATCAAATTCTCTACATGATGTGGATCTGAAGCAAGACCTTGGTACTTTTGCAACTTATCCTGATATTCAAGGGAAAAGGGAAGGCGGAAAGTAGCATTGGGAAAAATTTATTTTCAAAACCACAATTTACATCTCTAAAAATGATGCTTCTCATCTTATTAATTCTGTTATCCTGTAAATATAAAACTCTTATTGTTGAAAATAAATCGATTTTAAAAAAAGAAAAGAGTTTCATAGTAAGGCAGGTCATTAGAGTTTGAGTTTATGACTTTAAAAATGATTATTTTTTTAAAGCAAATGTAAAATAATAAATTACTCAGTGTACTTTTTCACTAAAAGATACGTCAAATTAATTACAATATATAAAGTATACCTAATGTTTGTGTGTGGTTAGTCGCTCAGTCCAGGCTCCTCTGCCCATGGAATTCTCCAGGCAAGAATAGTGGAGTGGGTTGCCATGCCCTCCTTCAGGGGATCTTCTCAACTCAGAGACTGAACCCAAGTCTCCCTCATTGCAGGCAGTTTCTTTCCCTACTGAGTCACAAGAGAAGCCCAAGAATACTGGAGTAAGTAGTCTATCCCTTCTCCAAGAGATCTTCTGGACTCAGGAATCGAACCAGGATTTCCTACATTGCAGGTGGATTCTTTACCAGCTTAGCTACCAGGGAAGCCCATAGATAACTACAAAATATGTATCATAGATAACTATAAAGTATGCCTTTTGTCTAAAATAATATTGATAGAATATTGTCACCAATCAAGACATTAACCAGACTAAAATAATACAGCAAAACTACCATTTTAAAATGATTTTCATCTTTATAAATGAATTTGAAATAATTTAGTAACAATATACTGCAGTGGAATTAACAATTTGAAAAAGTTCTTTGATATCATATTAAGATAATTATTACTCAGAGATCAGATTTTATTTGACTTTAATTTTTTTTCTTCTATAGTTCAACAGTTTCCAAATAAAATCACTTCCATGGAGTGGTGGATGAGAGGCTGGTAAATTTTTCCTGACCCTCAGTATTGAGAAATATAAAATAAGAAAAATGTTGAATACTGGAGTTAATAAATATATCAGAGAATTGATGCCGACTCAATTGGAAAAGACTCTGATGCTAGGAAAAATTGAAGGCAAAAGGAGAAGAGGGTGGCAGAGCATGAGATGTTTGGATAGCATCACCAACTCAATGGACATGAGTTGGAACAAACTCTGGGAGATAGGGAAAGACAAGGAAGCCTAATGTGCTGCAGTCTATGTGGTCACAAATTTTCAGATACAACTTGGCTACTAAACAACAAGGATATGATGAATTACCTAGAAGACTAGACAAAAAGAATTTATATTAAAATCAGTTAGAGGAAGATCAACCCGTTTATGAGATTTTCTGAGTTGAGAATCACTTTTTACAGGATCAGGGGACAATAAATAAAAATTTGATCTTTATCTGTATAAAGTGTTTTTGACAATTCTGTGCCATTAACTTTTTGACAGCTTGAGTGCTCTGGGAAAAGAAGTCAATTACACTATTAATTCAATCATAGCATAATTAAAATGTACAGTATCTACAATTAAATGAATACTTGTAAAGTAAAAAATATATGTGCACAAGCAGATTTTGGTATATATGTATGCATGTACATGGGATTTTAGAAATTTTTTGCATATTCATTTATTTTTATTTTTGACTGTACTGGGTCTTTGTTGCTGCATAGGTGCTACTCTCTAGTTGCAGTATGCCGGCTTCTCATTGCAGTGGCTTCTCTTGTTGTAGAGCATGACTTCTAGGGCGCATGGGCTTAGTTGCCTGGAAGCACATGGAATCTTCCTGAACCACGGATCAAACCCGTATCCCATGCATGATTCTTCATCATCAGACCACCAGGGAAGTCCTGCATGTGGGATTTTTTTTAAACACTAATTTGGGTCACTCTTTGCTGAACATCATTGCACTTTACTCTACATTCATTAATTCTTATTCTTTTTCTTACTGAAATGATCTTTAAACCAGATCTTAAATGACAAATGAAAATAAAAGTAGAGAATGGGAGGGAGAAATGTGAATGATGTTAATGGCAGGGAGAAAAGTTAATGAACAAGTACAATCAACTCAGTCATTTCTTTTTAGGATTAAAATACTTTAAAAGTTTGTATGAAAAGATTTGTACTCATAAGATACATACTTTCTTGAAAATTTTGGAGAAGGAAATTCTAACTGTTCAGAGGAGTAGGGTTCCTTACTATTTAATCTTATTCTGTTAAATTGTAAGCTAATATTTCACTGTTCCATCTTCAGTGAAAATAACTGAATAGATAAATACAAGAATATTTTAAATTGGAACCATATTAAAAGATGATGCAATATGAACAAAAGAGCGTTGGACCAGAAGTCAGGAGACTGAAATTCTACACCTTCTAACTGTGTGACACTTACAAAATTAATCTAGGTTTGAGCTCCCTATATATTAAATAAGAATTTAAATAGATCTATAATTCTTTTTTAGCACTAAATTTGATTATTCTTTTGATTTGAGTATTGGATACAATTGTGCAAGGTTTTGTGGATATATTATTACACAAGAAAAATAAGCACTGTTCCTAACACTAGCCTCAAATATAGCCATTAAACAAATATTTGCTCAATGAATTATATTATCCTATTCAGAGTACATCATGAGAAATGCTGGACTGGAAGAAACACAAGCTGGAATCAAGATTGCTGGGAGAAATATCAATAACCTCAGATATGCAGATGACACCACCCTTGAGGCAGAAAGTGAAGAGGAACTAAAAAGCCTCTTGATGAAAGTGAAAGAGGAGAGTGAAAAAGTTGGCTTAAAGCTCAACATTCAGAGAACGAAGATCATGGCATCTGGTCCCATCACTTCATGGGAAATAGATGGGGAAACAGTGGAAATAGTGTCAGACTTTATTTTTGGGGGCTCCAAAGTCACTGCAGATAGTGATTGCAGCCATGAAATTAAAAGACGCTTTCTCCTTGGAAGGAAAGTTATGACCAACCTAGATAGCATATTAAAAAGCAGAGATATTACTTTGCCAACAAAGGTCCATCTAGTCAAGGCTATGGTTTTTCCTGTGGTCATGTATGGATGTAAGAGTTGGACTGTGAAGAAAGCTGGGTGCTGAAGAATTGATGCTTTTAAACTGTGGTGCTGGAGAAGATTCACGAGTCCCTTGGACTGCAAGGAGATCCAACCAGTCCATCCTAAAGGAGACCAGTCCTGGGTGTTCATTGGAAGGACTGATGCTGAAGCTGAAACTCTAATACTTTGGCCACCTCATGCGAAGAGTTGACTCATTGGAAAAGACTCTGATGCTGGCAGAGATTTGGGGCAGGAGGAGAAGGGGACGACAGAAGATGAGATGGCTGGATGGCATCACTGACTCAATGCACATGAGTTTGGGTGAACTCCAGGAGTTGTTGATAGACAGGGAGGCCTGGCATGCTGTGATTCATGGGGTCACAAAGATTTGGACATGACTGAGTGACTGAACTGAACTGAACTGAACTGTTATTTCTAGGTTTATGTTCTTATTGACATATTTTCTTTAGTAGTAATAATAGTTAGAATGTTTTCAGCTTCAAGAGAAAAACCTAATTCAAAGTTCATTAAACAGTCAAGAAAGGTTATTTTGCCAAACAAGAAATCTATAGATAGTCTCCAGTGTTGATTAATTCTGAGAAATAATGATAATATATGGAGGTGGATTTACTCAGTTTTTTTGTTCTTTGATTTTCCCACAGCCAAGTTTCTTCCTATTTGCAGGGTACACCTATAGTTTCTAGCAATACATCAAGTCAAAACAACGGTGGTCTCCTTCCCATTTCTCTTCTAACCAGAGAGGAAACATTTCCTTGAAGACTTCCACCAGACTCCTATCATTTCTTGGAGCTATAGGAAAGCCAGCATTTGAACAAATTAGAGTGTTTTAGGGGGCTTCCCTGGTGGCTCAGATGGTAAAGAACCCACTTGCAGCACAGGAGACTCAGTTTTGATCCCTGGGTCGGGAAGATCCCCTGGAGAAAGAAATGGCAACCCACTCCAATATTCTTGCCTGGAGAATCCCATGGACAGAAGAGCCCTAGCAGGCTATAGTGCATGGGGTCACAAAAAGTCAGACATGACTGAAGTGGCTTAGCCGACAGGAAGTTTTTTGTTTTTATGTTTGCGTTTGTTTTAAAGAGGCAAGAAGGAGGTATGGATGAATATGAGCAGACAGCCAACAATGTCTGTCAAAACAATGTCAATCAAAAATGATAATTTTTCATTTCTCTGATAAGACTAACTAAGCATTATGTCTGCTGTTTCTTTTAAGACTTTGAACATATTTATCTTAGCTCCTTAAAATCCTTGTTTGCTAATTCTAATATATGGGTCATGTGTGTGTATTCAGTCACATCCGACTCTGCAATCCCATTGACAGTAACCTACCATGCTCCTCTGTCCATGGAATTTTCCAAGCAAGAATACTGGAGCGGGTTTCCATTTAATACTCCAGGGGATCTTCCTGACCCAGGGATCAAACCTATGTCTCCTGAATCTCCTGCATTAGAAGGTGGATATACCACTGTGCCGCCTGTTAAGCCCAATATATGGGTCATCTCAGAGGATCAACAGACTTTTTTCTGCTTCTTTGTGTGTCTATTCATTTTAATATTTGCCATACATTGTGAATGGTATAGTTTTGAGAATATGCATTTTATTGTCTTCCTTTAGAGAAAGAGGGCTTCCCTGGTGGCTCAGAGGTTAAAGCGTCTGCCTGCAATGTGGGAGACCTGGGTTTGATCCCTGGGTCGGGAAGATCCCCTGGAGAAGGAAATGGCGACCCACTCCAGTATTCTTGCCTGGAGAATCCCATGGACGGAGGAGCCTGGAGAGCTACAGTCCACGGGGTCACAAAGAGTCGGACACGACTGAGCGACTTCACTTTCACTTTAGAGAAAGAAGTGTGTTCTACCAGACAGTTAATTTATAAGTAGAACAGATTGATTTTTTGAGTTTTTTTTTTTTTTTAAGTTTGGAACTCTCCCAGCACTGTGAATATTCTATGTCATTGGCAAATGCTCTCCTGTGTCTCCATAGGCATAAAAACTGCAACTTCTGTTTTTACAGATTGCATTCAAGTTCAACACCCTGAAATCATCACAGTGGCAACTTGTATAATTTTGCTCTTTGGCACTTGGACATTTTTCTCTTTTCCTCCTGCACTATATGTTTAAAAATAAATCTGGTTATACTTTATCCAGTATTTCTCTGTATTCAGAACAGGAGGTAGAGTATAGGACAATTTAGGCCAATGTATTCCCAGAGGTCCTCTCAAATTAATTTTATTAACTACATCTGTGATAAGTGCAACAAAGAAAGGCATATCATAGAAAAGAGGAACCTGTGTGTCTTTGAAGTAGAGGGGCGCAGGTACCAAATACAAAGTTTTTCCTGAAGAAGTGATGTATTTTAAGGCGAGATATGAAGGTTGGTAAGCAACACTTTATCATACATATGCAGTTTCTGAGGCAGGATAGAGCTTGGCACATTTCAGGGCAAAAGCTTTATTATTTAAAACTTACAGACTGAGAAAAGCCCATACATCTCAATTTGACTTTATCTAAATGTTGCTTAATTTTCAGTCATTAAGACTTGGTTGCCCTTTAGAAGGAACAAGACAAGTAAAAATATTACTGAGCAAATCTACCAAAGATTCATGAATTTGACGTAGACAGGGTGATGTGTGTATGGATGTGCTCAGTAGAGATTACACTGTCTTTGTTTTCTGTTTGCAGTACTTAGGGTGATTAATGAATCACTGTATCAGGCCTCAGTGTCTTACCCTTTTGTGTGTGTGTGTGTGAAGTTAGGGACCATCTTTTTTTATATAGAACACATTTCTTCAGTTTTCTGAAACAATAATTCAGAGTATTGGCAGACAGAGAGCTACATACGCCAAAGTGCATGAATTGCATTATCTCATGAGCCTTACTAATGCAGGAGTAGGAGAGCCCCTGAACCTTGCTCTACCCTCCTGGTCTTATTATGGATTGTCTGTGCTAGAGGAAACTATGACTTCATATTAGAGACTTTACTCCTTTTCCTATCAGTTATAGGGGTGGATTCTTTTGAGGTGAATATTCCCAGAAACACATGGGTATTTTTGGCACAATCATGGTCTGTTGTTAAAAACCTTGGTTTTCAAAATATTTAATTATTGTAAACCCCAGGCACCGATCAATCAGAAATCCAGTGACTGTGGATGGCTCTGTTGGCCTGTGCAGCTGAGTAGCAGCCCTGCTTAACAGTCTATTTCACTAACTGCCTCAACCTAATGAAGGATGTTTTGATACTGTGGTATTACAGCTCACTATTATTCATGTTGAAACAAAGCATTTCAAAATAAATTGATGTGCTTTTCATATGGGGAGGAATATTAGTTGTTATTTTTTTGGTATCAGTGACTAAGCAGTTAATAATCATGGTGAACCTCTTGAGGTCAGTGACAGAATCCTTTTAATCTCTGAGTTATCAATCACCCGTGCTCTGCTAGACACAATGTGGATGTTTTCCATAATTGTGAAATGATGCCACCGTTCTCCCTCTTGTTGAAATTCAGGAAAGATCCAAACTTTTCAAGTGAAAAACAAATGGCTACTTTTCTAAGTACGCTTCTGCATATAGCCCATTCTTAACTATCTGAAATGGCAGTGATCCGTAGATATATAAAGATTAAACTGTAATCCTTAGATCCTCAGTAATTTCCTGAAATTAAACACATAGAACTTTACACAGGTGTGGTTTCTGAAAACTTTGGTTTCAGAAGCTTTAGTTTCTGAATGGATGGTTTCAATCTTTATTGATGTTTACAACATAATTGAACATAGAGGTTCGAAGAAACAGCAATCTAATTAAAAGGAATTATAAAACTGTTATTTTAATTACTATATTTTAAGAATGCTGGGGAATTTGGCACCATGGGTGGTGGTCCTGCAATACATAACAATTCACCTTCCAGAAAATTTTCTGTGTACAAATGAGAGTTATATGCACAAATGATTACAAAGAGTTATGTTTTATTAACTTTATTATTGCATTCATTTATTCAAATTCAATAATATAGTTATTTACTGAGTCAGCCTAATATGAGTCATACACCAGATGAGTTCACAACTTAAAACCTGATAAATCTTTGAAAATTCTGTGATAACTAAAATAGTATTATACACACTGTGAATTCTCATTTTTGTATTTTATTTTATTCTTATTGATCTAAGACACTAAAATAAAATTTTAAAAAAGTTAAGAATGATTGTATATCTTACTCCAAGTTGCATGTAATTAAAATGAATCAGTCATATCAAGTAAAATTTATTTTTAAAGTGAAAATGTAAGAGATTCTTTGTGGTTACAGGTTTTTTTTTTTTCCAGTTTTCTTTTTGTTCATTTACTTGTTTGTTTTTCACATGAGATGTGGATTCTTGTAGTAACTTAGAGCTCGAGTGCACTGCTTGCATCCAAATCTCAGCTCTGCCAATTGTTTGCTGTGTTGCTATCAGCATGTACCTCAATATGAGTCTCACTGAGACTCAAATCCCTCACTGTCAGGTAAGAATTACAATACCTAAAAGAGTTTTATGAGTACTAAATGGTTTAGCATATATGAAGTCCTTACAGGGCTACCTGAGGTACATTAATTATTTTATGTGTGTGTGTGTGTGTGTGTGTGTGAGTGTGTACACACACACATGGACATCACTAGATGGTCAACACCAAAATTAAGATTGATTATATTCTTTGCAGCCAAACATGGAGAAACTCTATACAGTCAGCAAAAACAAGACCGGAAGCTGACTGTGTTCAGATCATGAACTCCTTATTGCCAAATTCAGACTAAATTGAAGAAAGTAGGGAAAACCACTAGATCATTCAGGTATGATTTAAATCAAATCCCTTATGGTTATACAGTGGAAGTGAGAAGCAGATTTAAGGGACTTGATCTGATAGAGTGCCTGATGAACTATGGACAGAGGTTCATGACATTGTACAGGAGACAGGGATCAAGACCATCCCCATGGGAAAGAAATGCAAAAAAGCAAAATGGCTGTCTGAGGAGGCCTTACAAATAGCTGTGAAAAGAAGAGACGTGAAAAGCAAAGGAGAAAAGGAAAGATATTCCCATTTGAATGCAGTGTTCCAAAGACTAGTAAGGAGAGATAAGAAAGCCTTCCTCAGCAATCAATGCAAAGAAATAGAGGAAAACAACAGAATGGGAAAGACTAGAGATCTCTTCAAGAAAATTAGATACCAAGGGAACATTTCAAGGAAAGATGGGCTCTATAAAGGTCAGAAATGGTATGATCCTAACAGAAGTAGAAGATATTAAGAAGAGGTGGCAAGAATACACAGAAGAACTGTACAAAAAAGATCTTCACAACCAAGATAATCACGATGGTATGATCACTCACCTAGAGCCAGACATCCTGGAATGTGAAGTCAAGTGGGCCTTAGAAAGCATTGCTACGAACAAAACTAGTGGAGGCGATGGAATTCCAGTTGAGCTATTTCAAATCCTGAAAGATAATGCTGTGAAAGTACTGCACTCAATATGCCGGCATATTTAGAAAACTCAACAATGGCCACGGGACTGGAAAAGGTCAGTTTTCATTCCAATCCCAAAGAAAGGCAATGCCAAAGAATGCTCAAACTACCGCAAAGTTGCACTCATCTCACATGCTAGTAAAGTAATGCTCAAAATTCTCCAAGCCAGGCTTCAGTAGTACATGAACCATGAACTTCCAGATGTTCAAGCTGGTTTTAGAAAAGGCAGAGGAACCAGAAATCAAATTGCCAACATCCACTGGATCATCGAAACAGCAAGAGAGTTCGAGAAACACATGTATTTCTGCTTTATTGACTATGCCAAAGCCTTTGACTGTGTGGATCACAGTAAACTGTGGAAAATTCTGAAAGAGATGGGAATACTAGACCACGTGACCTGCCTCTTGAGAAATCTGTATGCAGGTCAGGAAGCAACAGTTAGAACTGGACGTGGAACAACAGACTGGTTCCAAATAGGAAAAGGAGTATGTCAAGGCTGTATATTGTCACCCTGCTTATTTAACTTATATGCAGAGTACATCATGAGAAACCCTGGGGTGGAAGAAACACAAGCTGGAATCAAGATTGCCAGGAGAAATATCAAGAACCTCAGATATGCAGATGACACCACCCTTATGGCAAAAAGTGAAGAGGAACTCAAAAGCCTCTTGATGAAGAAAGAGGAGAGTGAAATAGTTGGCTTAAAACTCAACATTCAGAAAACAAAGATCATGGCATCTGGTCCCATCACTTCATGGCAGATAGATAGGGAAATAGTGGAAACAGTGTCTTTATTTTTTTGGGCTCCAAAATCACTGCAGATGGTGATTGCCGCCATGAAATTAAAAGACGCTTATCTCTTGGAAGGAAAGTTATGACCAACCTAGAGAGCATATTAAAAAGGAGAGATATTACTTTGCTGACAAAGGTCTGTCTAATCAAGGCTATGGTTTTTCCAGTGGTCATGTATGGATGTGAGAGTTGGACTGTGAAGAAAGCTGGGTGCTGAAGAATTGATGCTTTTGAACTGTGGTATTGAAGAAGACTCTTGAGAATCCTGATGACTGCAAGGAGATTCAACCAGTTCATCCTAAAGGAGATCATTCCTGGGTGTTCTTTGGAAGGAGTGATGCTAAAGCTGAAACTCCAATACTTTGGCCACCTCATGCGAAGAGTTCACTCACTGGAAAAGACCCTGATGCTGGGAGGAATTGGGGGCAGGAGGAGAAGGGGACAACAAGGATGAGATGGCTGGATGGCATCACCAACTGATGCACATGAGTTTGAGTGAACTCTGGTAGTTGGTGATGGACAGGAAGGCCTGGTGTGCTGTGAATCATGGGGTCGCAATGTTGCACACAACTGAGCAACTGAACTGACTAACTGATTGACTGACACACACATATATTAGGACTTCCCTGGTGGCTAGTAAGAAAAGTCTTATATACACATTATGTGGTTAGTAGGAAAAGAGTCTTATCCTGCTTATGTACTTAGGTTGATTCACCTCAGGTCAACTTTTTTTGGGTGCAATCTGCAGTACTGTGGGATCTTAGTTTTCCCAGATCAGGGGTCAAACTCATGCCCCATGTGTTGGAAGATGGGTCTTAACCACTGAACTGCCAGGGAAGTCTCTCAGGCTATTTAAATTTGAGAAATTCTCTAGGCCTGTTTACTCACATGGAAAATGAACATACTATGTTTAACTCTTGGTCTTGTTTAGCATTTGAATAAATTAACACACATGAAATGGTTTGCACAGTACTTGGCCTACAGTCAATCCTTAAAAAATCTTCGCTATGACTACTTATTTATTATTTCATTATAAACATAAAGAGGGGGTAGTAATTAATATCTTACCATTTGAAATGACAATTGTAATTAATGAATATACCTGTGAAGACAAGTAAACAATTGTGTGATCCAAAAATGTGTTTTCTTTACTGATTGTGCAATGTTTTATAAATTGAATAATCACATTTGGATAAAATTAACCAAGGAAATTCTGTTTTATTTGCACCTTTACCTGATCTTAGTGGCAAGCTCCAAGGCAACTCTGTTTTTTAATTTAGGTTGCCAAGTGACCTTGTCATTTACTTCAGAGAATAATATACATAAAAGCTTTTGAAATTGAGCAAAAGTCCTAAAGTATTATTTCATAAATTTCCTGAGCTATGAGTTTAACTGTCATTATTGTGTAGGTCCTTGGTTCTAATGAATGGAGATAAATTTAGACAAATCCATTAAAAATGACCATTTTCATAAACTCCTCCTTTCATATATTTTTATATCTGCCTCTTAAACACATGTGAAAACTGTAAATCTTAATATCTTTTCTTTATACACACCTTTAATTAAAGTGTGTGAAAGTATTTTTGAAATGCATAATTTTAAAGTAACTGTTGATTAGCAAGTAGAGCAAAATAAATAGTTTTCCACATATTACTGTACTAAATATTTAATGATTATTTGATAAGCATGCTCATTATATATGGAGTTATACACCTTACATTTACTTCACTATTTTCACATAAAATCTTATGCATACTGCTGCTGCTACTGCTGCTAAGTCGCTTCAGTCGTGTCTGACTCTGTGTGACCCCATAGATGGCCGCCCACCAGGCTCCCCCATCCCTGGGATTCTCCAGGCAAGAATACTGGAGTGGGTTGCCATTTCCTTCTCCAATGCATGAAAGTGAAAAGTCAAAGTGAAGTCGCTCAGTCGTGTCCGACTCTTAGCAACCCCATGGACTGCAGCCTACCAGGCTCCTCCATCCATGGGATTTTCCAGGCAAGAGTACTGGAGTGGGGTGCCATACACCTTACATTTACTTCACTATTCTCACATAAAATCTTATGCATACTTGTCTTTCTTAATCCACAAAATGGCTTAATACACAATTGATTGATTTAGTAATTTAAAATAATAATTACCTAAGGTAATTTATCCCAATATTGCTATCTTAAACTTTTCTTGCCAGATAATTTTTAAACATTATTTTCAGAAAACCCCTACATTAAATTTCACTTTCAGTGATTTCTTTTGGCTTTCAAAATTTTGAAAGGGTTAAGTAAGTGTAAACATTTTGTTATTGTGTGTAAATTGAATTTCAGTTGGAGAAAAAAAAAGCACATTCTGAAACAGTGATTCTCATTGAATCTTACTACTGCTACATATAAAATTGAACCATTTAATAATTTGGACAAAAGGTTTCAAAATTTTCAGACTAATATGAGGAAATAATGAGAGTCACAAGGAATTTTTTCCAGCTCACTCCTAACATTGATCAGTGGCTTGGTAAATACTGCTCTGAATATGCTACATAGTAATTTTTGTTCTTTTTTTTTTCCCCTTAGGAACCTTTCCCTGAAATTAGCAAAAGACATTGATCAGGAAGCCAGATATTCCCATATCAGGGGAGTGCCTAGCAGTCCATCTGCAGATTGGCCCCTGCCAAGTGTGGAAGAAAATGGAGGCATAGATTCTCTGCCATTCAGACTGATGTTACAGGACTGCACGGCCGTCAAGACATTATTATTAAAGATGAAGAGAGTTCTTCAAGAGGTAATGATCTGCTGTAAGATTGATATTTTTACTGCTGGTAGATAGTGATGTCTGTAGACCTGGTTAATCTCTCCTCTTTCAATAATTAACTGCATAATGCAGGGCAGGGGTCAACTATTCTCTTGGAACTTAGCCTTTCTCATATGTCAAATGAAGTGTTTGTAGTTCTGTTTTATAAGGTACTCTTCAACTCAAAGATTCTAAGATTCTGCAGAGAGACTGAAAAGAGAATAAACTGATACCTAGTCTTGGGAAGGTTGGATAAAGAAAAATGGGCATCAGCTATCATTATGTTTGCTGCTGCTAAGTTGCTTCAGTCGTGTCCGACTATGAACGACCCCATAGACGGCAGCCCACCAGGCTCCCTGATCCCTGGGATTCTCCAGGCAAGAATGCTGGAGTGGGTTGCCATTTCCTTCTCCAATGCATGAAAGTGAAAAGTGAAAGTGACGTCGCTCAGTCGTGTCCGACTCTTTGTGACCCCATGGACTGCAGCCTACCAGGCTCCTCCATCCATGGGATTTTCCAGGCAAGAGTACTGGAGTGGGGTGCCATTGCCTTCTCTGATCGTTATGTTTATATATTATTAAAAGCTGTTTAGAGACCTTTCAACAGGATTTCACTCTGATGATATAGAGATGTTGTATGATGCCATAAAACTAGTTTATTTAGGCATTTTTTTTCAAATAACAATTAATCTAATAAAATCAATCTTAATGTTTGACTGATTTTGCCCTTTGAATACAGCTGCCCTCTTGCAGCCTATGCTCAATTAGATAATGAACTAGTTAGTAAAATAGTCGGGGAAGTCTTTGATCTTTACATCCAAGAATCAACCACTATTTAGGATTCAACTATGTTATGGTTTTATTTTTATAATTAAAAGTTATTTTCTTTAGAAGATTTCTATAAAAATGTATACAATATTATTTCAAAGATGTGAAATGAAAGGACCAAAATTTTAATAACTTTCCTCTAGTTGGTAGAATTCAGAACAACAGTCTGAGATTTCTGACTCCCAGTGTGACTTTTTATTATATCCCATTATTATTTAATTTCTTTCCCATTATTTTTAAAATATATTAATAAATACTGTGAAAACAGAGAAATGTAACTGTTTAGTATGGCTGGTGTTGTGGCTCCTTACAATGATGACCAGGTTGTACTCTCTTTGCTAACAATGACAATAATAATAACACTAGCAGCTACCACTAGAGGCCAGAATTGAATCAAGGAAAGAAAGGAACTTAAGAGAAATGATTGTTACACACTACGGGGGACATCCAGTCATGTACTTATGTTAGCTATTAAAGTAAATACTGGAAGAAATCTCTGCATTCTGTACCAGCTTATACTACCAGGGTAGTCTTTGTGTCTGGAATCTATGCAGTTGTGTTTAGAAGTGGCGTGTTAAGCAGTTAAGCACAGACATTAAAAAGGTTAAATTATATATATTTATAATTTAAAAAAATGTATTTTTAAAAGGTAATTAGTACTCAAAGCTCTACATTTCCAACTAACTTTACTATATTTTCCGTTGAATTACACTTGTGAGCTTATTTACATATTTACATCTATTGAATCTTTATGAGGAAATAGTATATAATAGTGCTGTACATATTTCCCAATTGTAGATTTATTTAAGTCACTTTGGTAGCTTGAAATCAGCCATAAGGGAGTGTTATGCTACAGAAATTGGCATATACTACAAGGTAGGGATTTTTAATTTGTGTGTGTGTGTGTGTGTTCAGTTGTTCGGTCATTTCCAATTCTTTGTGAACCCATAGACTCCTCTTTTCATGGAATTTTCCAGGCAAAAATACTATAGTGGGTTTCCATTTCCTTCTCCAAGGGATCTTTCCCACTCAGGGATTGAACTTGTGTCTCCTGCTTCTCCTGCATTGAAGGCAGAAGCTTTACCTCTGTGCCACCAGGGAAGCCCTAAATTTTGGTGAGCTGCTGTTAAATATTTACCAGCACACCACTATATGTATGACTATACCGTTTCTGTATTGACAGCGTGTTTTTTCTGCTCTACTCCAGGCTCCCTGACCATTTGCTCGACATATAGCCTGAACCTCTTTGTTTTTTGTTTTTTTTTAATTTTTATTTTTACTTTATTTTACTTTACAGTACTGTATTGGTTTTGCATACATTGACATGAATACACAATGGGTGTACATGCGATCCCAAATATGAGCCCCCCTCCCTCTTCCCTCCCCATAACATCTCTCTGGGTCATCACTGTGCACCAGCATCCTGTATGCTGCATCGGACATAGACTGGCGATTCGTTTCTTACATGATAGTATACATGTTTCAATGCCATTCTCCCAAATCATCCCACCCTCTCCCTCTCCCTCTGAGTCCAAAAGTCCGCTCTACACATCTGTGTCTCTTTTGCTGTCTCACATACGGGGTCATCATTGCCATCTTTCTAAATTCCATATATATGTGTTAGTATACTGTATTGGTGTTTTTCTTTCTGGCTTACTTCACTCTGTATAATCAGCTCCAGTTTCATCCATCTCATTAGAACTGATTCAAATGTATTCCTTTTAATGGCTGAGTAATACTCCATTGTGTATATGTACCATTGCTTTCTTATCCATTCATCTGCTGATGGACATCTAGGTTGTTTCCATGTCCTGGCTATTATAAACAGTGCTGCAGTGAACATTGGGGTACACGTGTCTCTTTCAATTTTGGTTTCCTCGGTGTGTATGCCCAGCAGTGGGGTTGCTGGGTCATAAGGCACTTCTATTTGCAATTTTTTAAGGAATCTCCACACTGTTCTCCATAGTGGCTGTACTAGTTTGCATTCCCACCAACAGTGTAGGAGGGTTCCCTTTTCTCCACACCCTCTCCAGCATTTATTGCTTGCAGATTTTTGGATCGCAGCCATTCTGACTGGTGTGAAGTGGTACCTCATTGTGGTTTTGATTTGCATTTCTCTGATAATGAGTGATGTTGAGCCTCTTTTCATGTGTTTGTTAGCCATCCGTATGTCTTCTTTGGAGAAATGTCTATTTAGTTCTTTGGCCCATTTTTTGATTGGGTCGTTTATTTTTCTGGAATTGAGCTGCAGGACTTGCTTGTATATTTCTGAGATTAGTTGTTTGTCAGTTGCTTCATTTGCTATTATTTTCTCCCATTCAGAAGGCTGTCTTTTCACTTTGCTGATATTTTCCTTTGTTGTGCAGAAGCTTTTAATTTTAATTAGATCCCATTTGTTTATTTTTGCTTTTATTTCCAGTATTCTGGGAGGTGGATCATAGAGGATCCTACTGTGATTTATGTTGGAGAGTGTTTTGCCTATGTTCTCCTCTAGGAGTTTTATAGTTTCTGGTCTTACATTTAGATCTTTAATCCATTTTGAGTTTATTTTTGTGTGTGGTGTTAGAAAGTGATCTAGTTTCATTCTTTTACAAGTGGTTGACCAGTTTTCCCAGCACCACTTGTTAAAGAGATTGTCTTTACTCCATTGTATATTCTTGCCTCCTTTGTCAAAGATAAGATGTCCATATGTGTGTGGATTTATCTCTGGGCTTTCTGTTTTGTTACATTGATCTATATTTCTGTCTTTGTGCCAGTACCATACTGTCTTGATGACTATGGCTTTGTAGTAGAGCCTGAAGTCAGGCAAGTTGATTCCTCCAGTTCCATTCTTCTTTCTCAAGACTGCTTTGGCTATTGGAGGTTTTTTGTATTTCCATACGAATCTTGAAATTATTTGTTCTAGTTCTGTGAATAATATCACTGGTAGCTTGATAGGGATTGCATTGAATCTGTAGATTGCTTTGGGTAGTATACTCCTTTTCACTATATTGATTCTTCCAATCCACGAACATGGTATATTTCTCCATCTCTTAGTGTCCTCTTTGATTTCTTTCATCTGTGTTTTATAGTTTTCTATATATAGGTCTTTAGTTTCTTTAGGTAGATATATTCCTAAGTATTTTATTCTTTTCGTTGCAATGGTGAATGGAATTGTTTCTTTAATTTCTTTTTCTACTTTCTCATTATTAGTGTATAGCATGCAAGGGATTTCTGTGTGTTGATTTTATATCCTGCAACTTTACTATATTCATTGATTAGCTCTAGTAATTTTCTGCTGGAGTCTTTAGGGTTTTCCATGTAGAGGATCATGTCATCTGCAAACAGTGAGAGTTTTACTTCTTCTTTTCCAATTTGGATTCCTTTTATTTATTTTTCTGCTCTGATTGCTGTGGCCAAAACTTCCAGAACTATATTGAACAGTAGCGGTGAAAGTGGGCTCCCTTGTCTTGTTCCTGACTTTAGGGGAAATGCTTTCAATTTTTCACCATTGAGAATAATGTTTTCTGTGGGTTTGTCATATATAGCTTTTATTATGTTGAGGTATGTTCCTTCTATTCCTGCTTTCTGGAGAGTTTTTATCATAAATGGATGTTGAATTTTGTCAAAGGCCTTCTGTGCATCTATTGAGATAATCATATGGCTTTTATTTTTCAATTTGTTAATGTGGTGAATTACATTGATTGATTTGTGGATATTGAAGAATCCTTGCATCCCTGGGATAAAGCCCACTTGGTCATGGTGTATGATCTTTTTAATGTGTTATTGGATTCTGATTGCTAGAATTTTGTTGAGAATTTTTGCATCTATGTTCATCAGTGATATTGGCCTGTAGTTTTCTTTTTTTGTAGCATCTTTGTCAGATTTTGGTATTAGGGTGATGGTTGCCTCATTGAATGAGTTTGGAAGTTCATCTTCCTCTGCAGTTTTCTGGAAGAGTTTGAGTAGGATAAGTGTTAGCTCTTCTTGAAATTTTTGGTAGAATTCAGCTGTGAAGCCGTCTGGGCCTGGGCTTTTGTTTGCTGGAAGATTTCTGATTACAGTTTCACTTTCCGTGCTTGTGATGGGTCTGTTAAGATTTTCTATTTCTTCCTGGTTCAGTTTTGGAAAATTGTACTTTTCTAAGAATTTGTCCATTTCTTCCACGTTGTCCATTTTATTGGCATATAATTGCTGATAGTAGTCTCTTATGGTCCTTTGTATTTCTGTGTTGTCTGTTGTGATCTCTCCATTTTCATTTCTAATTTTATTGATTTGATTTTTCTCTCTTTGTTTCTTGATGAGTCTGGCTAATGGTTTGTCAATTTTATTTATCCTTTCAAAGAAACTGCTTTTGGCTTTGTTGATTTTTGCTATGGTCTCTTTTGTTTCTTTTGCATTTATTTCTGCCCTAATTTTTAAGATTTCTTTCCTTCTACTAACCCTGGGATTCTCCATTTCTTCCTTTTCTAGTTGCTTTAGGTGTAGAGTTAGGTTATTTCTTTGACTTTTTTCTTGTTTCTTGACGTATGCGTGTATTACTATGAACTTTCCTCTTAGCACTGCTTTTACAGTGTCCCACAGGTTTTGGGTTGTTTTATTTTCATTTTCATTTGTTTCTATGCATATTTTGATTTCTTTTTTGATTTCTTCTGTGATTTGTTGGTTATTCAGAAGTGTGTTTTTCAGTCTCCGTATGTTAGAATTTTTAATAGTTTTTCTCCTGTAATTGAGATCTAATCTTAATGCATTATGGTCAGAAAAGATGCTTGGAATGATTTCGATTTTTTTAAATTTATGAAGGTTAGATTTATGGCCCAGGATGTGATCTACCCTGGAGAAGGTTCCGTGAGCACTTGAGAAAAAGGTGAAATTCTTTGTTTTGGGGTGAAATGTCTGATAGATATCAATTAGGTCTAACTGGTCTATTGTATCATTTAAAGATGGTGTTTCTTTGTTAATTTTCTGTTTAGTTGATCTGTCCATAGGTGTGAGTGGGGTATTAAAGCCTCCCACTATTATTCTGTTATTATTAATTTCCCCTTTCATACTTGTTAGCATTTGTCTTACATATTGCGGTGCTCCTATATTGGGTGCATATATATTTATAATTGTTATATCTTCTTGGATTGATCCTTTGATCATTATGTAGTGGCCTTCTTTGTCTCTTTTCACAGCCTTTGTTTTAAAGTCTATTTTATCGGATTGAGTATTGCCACTCCTGCTTTCTTTTGGTCTCTGTTTGCATGGAATATCTTTTTCCAGCCCTTCACTTTCAGTCTGTATGTGTCCCTTGTTTTGAGGTGGGTCTCTTATAAGCAGCATATATAGGGGTCTTGTTTTTGTATCCATTCAGCCAGTCTTTGCCTTTTGGTTGGGGCATTCAACCCGTTTATGTTTAACGTAATTATTGATAAGTATGATCCCGTTATCGTTTACTTTATTGTTTTGGGTTTGGGTTTATACACTTTTTTTGTGTTTCCTGTCTAGAGAATATCCTTTAGTGTTTGTTGGAGAGCTGGCGTGGTGGTGTTCAATTCTCTCATCTTTTGCTTGTCTGTAAAGCTTTTGATTTCTCCTTCGTATTTGAATGAGATCCTTGCTGGGTACAGGAATCTGGGCTGTAGGTTATTTTCTTTCATCACTTTAAGTTAATGTCTTGCCATTCCCTCCTGGCCTGAAGAGTTTCTATTGAAAGATCAGCTGTTATCCTTATGGGAATCCCCTTGTGTGTTATTTGTTGTTTTTCCCTTGCTGCGTTTAATATTTGTTCTTTGTGTTTGATCTTTGTTAATTTGATTAATATGTGTCTTGGGGTGTTTCGCCTTGGGTTTATCCTATTTGGAAGTCTCCGTGTTTCTTGGACTTGGGTGATTATTTCCTTCCCCGTTTTAGGGAAGTTTTCAACTATTATCTCCTCAAGGATTTTCTCATGGTCTTTCTTTTTGTCTTCTTCTTCTGGGACTGCTATAATTCGAATGTTGGAGCATTTCATATTGTCCTGGAGGTCTCTGAGATTGTCCTCATTTCTTTTAATTCGTTTTTCTTGTTTCCTCTCTGATTCATTTATATTTACCATTCTGTCTTCTATTTCACTGATATTATCTTCTCCCTCCATTATTCTACTGTTTGTTGCCTCCAGAGTGTTTCTGATCTCATTTATTGCATTATTCATTATATATTGACTCTTTTTTATTTATTCTAGGTCGTTGTTAAACCTTTCTTGCATCTTTTCAATCCTTGTCTCTAGGCTATTTATCTGTGATTCCATTTTGATTTCAAGATTTTGGATCATTTTCACTATCAATATTCGGAATTCTTTCTCAGGTAGATTCCCTAGCTCTTCCTCTTTTGTTTGGTTTGTTGGGCACTTCTCCTGTTCCGTTACCTGCTGAGTATTCCTCTGTCTCTTCATCTTGGTTATATTGCTGCGTTTGGTGTGGCTTTTCTATATTCTGGGAATTTGTGGAGGTCTCTTTATTACGGAGCTTCCTCACTGTGGGTGGGGTTGTATCAGTGGCCTGTCAAGGTTTCCTGGTTAAGGGAGGCTTGTGTTGGAGTTCTGGTGGGTGGAGCTGGGTTTCTTCTCTCTGGAGTGCAATGGAGTGACCAGTAATGGGTTATGAGACGTCAGTAGTTTTGGAGTAACTTTGAGCTGTCTGTATATTGAAGCTCAGGGGTGTGTTCCTGTGTTTCTGGAGAATTTGCATGATATGTCTTGCTCTGGAACTTGTTGGCCCTTGGGTGGAGCTTGGTTTCAATGTAGGTATGGAGGCATTTGATGAGCTCCTATTGCTTAATGTTCCCGGGATTCAGGAATTCTCTGATGTTCTCAGGCTTTGGACTTAAGCCTCCTGCTTCTGATTTTCAGTTTTATTTTTACAGTAGCCTCTAGACTTCTCCATCTATACAGCACTGATAATAAAACATCTAGGTTAAAGATGAAAATTTTCTCCACATTGAGGGACACTCAGAGAGGTTCACTGAGTTACATGAAGAAGAGAAGAGGGAGGGGGTAGTTAGAGGTGACTGGAATGAGATGCGGTGAGATGAAATGACGAGAGAGCAAGCAAGCCAATAATCACTTCCTTATGTTCACTCCACAGTCTGGGCTGCTCAGAGGTATTCATGGAGTTAGTTATACAGGGAAGAGGAGAGGGAGGAAGTATACAGAGGTGGCCAGGAGGATAAAAGAGGGAAATGAAAAGTAGAGAGACAGATCCAGCCAGTTACCAGTTCCTTAGGTGTTCTCCACCGTCTGGAACACACAGAGATTCACAGAGTTGGATAGAGAAGAGAGGGGGGAGGGAAGAGACAGAGGCCACCTGGTGGAGAAAAAGGAGAGTCCAAAGGAGGAGAGAGTGGTCAAGCCAGTAATCTTGCTCTCAGGTAAAATTGGATAGTGAAGTTTTGGTTTTTCAATGTACAAAATTGAGAACAAAAACCAAAAAGCAAAGATTAAAAATCTAGAGTAGAGGTTGGATTTTCAAAAATACAATGTTAAAGAAAAGAAGAAGAAGGAAAAAAGAAAAAAAAAACAAAACAAGAAAACAAAAAAAAGCAAAGCCATAAGAATTATTAAAAAACACCAACAGCAACCACACAAAGACTATATATGGTGTTTGCTTTAAAAAATAGTCTTTTTTTTTTTGAAAAGTAATGGTAGATTATAGAAATAAAAATTAGAGGAGAAATAGAGGACTTAACAATTTTAAAACATTAGGGAGAAAAAAAAAAGAAGAAGAAAAAGAAAAGAAGAAAAAAACAACCCCATAACAGCATCAATAAAAAAGAAAAAAAAAAGAATGATCATAAAAATAGTAAAGATATATCTGGCCCTTTCTCTGGTGTTGTGGGCAGTGTGGGGTCACTTCCAAGGCGGTTCTCTCTGTTTAACTTCTTCTGTTTGCTGGTCTCTTCAGTGTCTGATTTCCATCTTGACACAGGGGGGACGGTGGTGGACACTTGTTTGGTTACGCTGTGGGGAGGGAGGGATGCTGCAAACAAATAACACTGTCATGTGCACGCAGCGTCTCAGCCCCGCTGGGCCTGTCCCTGCTCGCGGCGCACAAACCACTCCGGCTCTCCATTGCTCAGCAGGGAACCGTCTGAGGCCAGCCCTAGGCTGCGTGCACCTCCCCAGTCTAAGCCGCTCAGGTTCGGCACTCAGGTGGCCCTCAGAGGCGCAGATTCAGTTGGGATTGCGTTTTGTGCCCTTCCCAGGTCCAAGTAGCTCAGGAGTTTGGCGAGCGCGGTTGCTGCGACTTGTTGCCTTTCCTGTCTCTGCTGCTCAGTTTTCTGGGTGTACCACTGGTGCCCCTTGTAAGGCAGATGGTGACTGTCCAGCACCCCCAGAAGTCTTAGCAAAGAAGCCTGCTTGCAGTTTGGTCGGTAAAGTCTCTCCAGGGCTGCGATTGCCCCTTTCCAGCCCTTATGGCTCTGGCTGCCTATCCCCGGCGTGGGATGGTCTGCAGCCGGCTATTTCCATTCTGTCCTTTGTTCTGTGCGCAGTCCTGGCAGTGTCTTATGTTCGACCTTTTCGCGTGGTAGCTATCCCACAGTCTGGTTTGCCAGCCCAAGTTAGTTTGCTGTAGTCACGAGTAGGGTGTTCTGGCCCAATTCTTACAAAGCACTACAGCCCGCGCCTCCTGCGCCTCCCTGCCCTGCACCCACTTGTTAGTGGCTGATGCAGGCGTCTGTGCTGCTTTTCCGCTGGGGGAGTTACTGTTGGGCTTGTAATCTGTTGGTTTTAATTATTTATTTATTTTTCCTTCCTGTAATGTTGCCCTCTGTGCTTCCAAGGCTCACCTCAGACTCGGCAGGGAGAGTGTTTCCTGGTGTTTGGAAACCTCTCTTCTTAAAATTCCCTTCCCAGGATGGAGCTCCCGCCCCACCTCCTTTGTCTCTTTTTTCGTCTTTTATATTTTTTCCTACCTGTTTTTGAAGACAATGATCTGCTTTTCTGGGTGCCTGATGTCCTCTGCCAGCATTCAGAAGTTGTTTTGTGGCGTTTGCTCAGCGTTGAAATGTTCTTTTGAGGAATTTGTGAGGGAGAAAGTGGTCTTCCCGTCCTATTCCTCTGCCATCTTAGGACCCCCCCCCGAACCTCTTTGAACAAGGCATACTTAATAACTACTGTTATACTAAAAGATATTAATCTCAAAATCTGTAACATTCAAGTATTCAGTTTTCTACCTCTCTCTTTGGTCTGGATTTTAATTTTAAAAAATCAATACAAGTGAAAGGTAAGTAAAAAAAGAAAGCTGACAAGAAGAGTCAAGGGGCTTTCTTAGGGTACTTAATTTTATAATTTAAAAATATGCAATGATATTCACTATAAAGTCAATATTCAGAATATAATGAGATTGTTTTCTTTACTTCTGTTTTTCTTCATAAAAGAATATTTGAAAAAACTGAAGAGAATTGATATTAAAAATTGATGTAAAATGAGCAATAATTATATCTGTTTATTAAACCTATTCAGAAATCAGGGAGTCCTTACTCTTTATTGTCAGCAAGAAAAGCAATATTATTGCATGATTAGCATTGACATCTGTTCTAGTAAAAAGATATTCATAATAGATGTCTGTAAAGAAAACTGAGATATTCTCTAAGCCAGGAATTTTTAAAGGGTAATTTACATTTCATTGAATTTAAGTTTAATTCCAACTAATCATTTTAGATTAATAATACCTTTTTACTATAGACAAATAGTTTATTTCTATTGAACTATTTGTATGGTGCTTACTCAAACATGTATATAGATAATTTTTAACTTAAAATATCCCAATTATTTTATTTTTTAAGATAAAAAAGTGATTAATGAGTTTAGTATGTTAGACTAGGAACTGCTCCTATGTGATATTTTTCTTAATGCTCCTCTGTTGACATCTTAGATTTTAATTCTAAGACAGGTCAGATGTGCATCATCTGACATTTGTCTCACACTACCTATTTAATTAACTCCCTCCTTTGGAGATCATTTGCTATTACAACCCCGAACATCAGTGCCTTCAGATAAAATGGAATAAAAGAAAAGAAGACTCGCTTTAGGCCCTAAGAAATTCTATTTTTTTTTCTTTAGTATTAATGATTTTTTTTTTAGTTTCTCTCTTATAACAAGGAAGAACCGTATAATTTTTTTCTTCCTTTTTTGTTATATTTTTTCACATAATCCCATTACTTGTAATAAAATAAAATCTTTAATACAGTTATCTACAGGAATAGTTTTTGTTCTGATATTTCCTTTCAGTTTGGGCTTCCCTCTTGGCTAAGACAATAAAGAATCCACCTGCAGTGTGGGAGACCTGGGTTGGATCCTGGCTCTGGAAGATTCCCTGGAGAAGGGCATGGCAAAGGACTCCAGTATTGTTGTCAGGATAATTCCATTGACACAGGAGCTTGGCAGTCTACAGTCCATGGGATCACAAAGAGTCCAACACGACTAAGTGACTGACACTTTCACTTTAACACTTTCCATTTATTCTTTTGTTTTTGTTGTTCTCTTGTTATAAAATTTATTTGTACTGTATGGTTACTGGCCAAGAAAACTAATTGGAAGGGATTTTAGGTGCAATGTGTAATTTTTAATAAGAAAACAATTGGTAAGAATGTTTATGGGCCTTCCCTGGCTGTTTAGTGGTGAAAATGCACTTTCACTGAAGATGCTGCAGGATCAAAACCTGTCAGAGAACTAAGATCCAACATTCCACGCAGCCAAAAATAAGTAAATAAACAAAGTAAGAATGATTATCCAAGGGTGTTTGCAATGCCCCTCCACCTAACACCATGGGCTTTTTAGTTTAACAAATGAATATTGGGAATGTGTTTAACAAATTTCCTGAATCATATAGGACATTTCTTTAAAGTTAGATGAGTGTTAAACAAATTTTTAAAAAAATGTTGATATGATCAGACAAATCTAACAGTAAGATTAAATTAGTGAAAATCAGTGAATTATTTGTTTAAAAATCAGTGTAATTTACAAGCTTGTTTAGTTGACATGAACATTTGGTTTGCCAATGAAGAGCTCTTACCTATTTTCCCTTTTTTTCTCAATTATCTAGTAATTCAAACTAATTTATTATCTTTTAGAAATAATAATGGGAAACTTTCAAGGATAATTTTAAGCATGGACTTCTTATATTTTTTGTTTTTTAAATATGATATATAAATGCATAACAAAATTTGGAATGTTTTGAACTTCAACATAAATTGTTCAGTGGGATTTTTTTAAAGAATTTTTTGTTTTAGCACATTTTGTTGAAATGATTTCAAAGGTTACAACAGCAATTTTGTAAACTGACATTTTTCTATCAGAAAATCCCAAAGGAAATGAAAAGCCTATAGAATAGGAACAGTGACAATGGATAATTAAAGGAGAAAGTCACTGTGGAGAGTCATAAAGTAAGAAAAGTCACTAAAAGCAAGCAATTATCCATGTAAATCTAGGTGACAGCCTAATAATTTGACTGCTTTTTATCTTTTGAAAATAAAATTATAAGTTTCTGTTACTTGCTTTATTTTTATTTTACTTAAACAAAAATTTGTTTAAGATGTAAACTGGAAAAAAGGTAGACCATGAAAACTACAAATGCAAGAAAATGAGAGTGACAGTACCCGTCAGGCAGATATAAAGATATCAGTAGAATCAGTGCTATATTTCATAATGATAAACAGTCATTTCATCAGGAAGACATGACAGTCATACCCGTGGAGGTCCTATTTATGTAACTTGTAAACATGTGTTGCAAAATTTGACAGAAGTAAATGAAGAACTAGGTAAGTTCACAATCGTAGTTGAAGATTGTAACTCTCTTTTCTCAAAAATTGATAAAGCAACCAAAAATCAGAAAGTTTCAGAAGATTGAACATTTTAAATCTTTTAATAATGATTAACTGAATTGTGTATAACAGAGTTATACCAGCTTTTCAGTGTATGTGGAACATCGCCAAGATAGTATATGCTGAATCAGAAATATCTCAGTAAATTTCAGAGGTAGACATCTATGCAATATAATTTGGAGAACAGTTGAATTAAAGTAAGAATCAAGAATGATCAAGTAACTAGAAAAACAGCAAATATTTGGATATCAAACAGCAAACTTCTGTATACCCCATCAGATCAGTTCAGTTCAGTCACTCAGTCGTGTCCGATTATTTGTGATCCCATGAATTGCAGCATGCCAGGCCTCCTTGTCTTATCACCAACTCCCAGAGTTCACCCAAACTCATGTCCGTCCAGTCGGTGATGCCATCCAGCCATCTCATCCTCTGTTGTCCCCTTCTCCTCCTGCCCCCAATCCCTCCCAGCATCAGACTTTTCCAATGAGTCAACTCTTCACATGAGGTGGCCAAAGTACTGGAGTTTCAGCTTTAGCATCAGTCCTTCCAAAGAACACCCAGGACTGATCTCCTTCAGAATGGACTGGTTGGATCTCCTTGCAGTCCAAGGGACTCTCAAGAGTCTTCTCCAACACCACAGTTCAAAAGCATCAATTAGATCAATTTAAAGATCAGGGAGATTTTAAAATGTTACAAATGAGATGATAATGATAGTAATATGATAAATCAAAATTTGTGGGACATTGTTGAAATATGCTTGGAGAGAAATTTATAACTTTAAAATTTTCTTTTAAAGAATTAAAGTGCCATAATTAATTATCTAATTTTCTCTTTAAGTATCTAGGGAGAAAAAAGTAAATAAATTAATCTCTAAGGAAGTAATAGAAATAAATATAAGAAATAAAAATTCATGGAACTGAAAACAGACAATTAATAGAAAATTTGCACAGTAATAAGACTGGTTCTTTGAGATGTTTAAAAAAATGCTGTAGAATAAAAAAAAAATTAAACAACTAATACAAATTACTAATAGCAGAAATAAATTTAAGGAGGAATAACCACTACAACTTGGAAAGGGAATGGCTACCCACTCAGTACTCTTGCCTGGAGAATTCCATGAACAGAGGAACTGTCCATGGGGATTGCAAAAAGCAAACATAACTGAGTGACTAACACACACACACAATCACTACAAATCTTATGGGATGGCAATAAGTGGGCTTCACTTGTGGATCAGCTGGTAAAGAATCCGCCTGCAATGCAGGAGACCTGGGTTGGATCCCTGGGTTGGGAAGATCCCTTGAAGGAAGGAAAGGCTACCCACTCCAATATTCTGGCCTGGAGAATACCGTGGACTGTACAGTCCATCAGATCACAAAGAATCAGACACAACTGAGTGACTTTCACTTTCACTATGGCAATAACTATGACAATATGGGTGAAGATCACAAATCCCTTGTCAAATACAACTTTCCATAATGACCAAGAATAAATTAAAAATCAGGAGTGTCCAATTTCTATTAAAGAGATGTATTTTATTATTATTAAAAAAAAAAACTCCCCATAAAATCTAAGTCCAGGAGATTTCACTGGTGCATTCTGTCAAATATTTAAGAAAGATGTAAGACTAATATGCAAAAAAGTTCAGGAAATAGAGAAACAGAATATGCTTCTCAACTGTTTTATGTGGCACACATAAGACTATTTATAATAATCTTGCAAAATCTTTATAGGTAAAAGGAAATCAAAGAAAAAATTCTCATATATGTATGTATATCTATGTACATATATATATATAGAGAGAGAGATGGAAGTCTTTTAAAAGTTATTAAACAAAATTAAGCAATATAAAAATATATGTATGACCTAATTTGTTCTATTTCAAGAGTGCAAAATTTGTTTAGCATTCAATAACCAGTCAGTGTGATTAGCTATATTAATAAGCTAAAAAAAGGAAAGTATATGATCATATTAATAAGTAAAGAAAACACATTTGAAAAGATTGAATATCAGTCTAGTGGTAAAAAAAAAGAAAAACTCAAGACACTAGTAGTAAAAGGGAACTTCTATTCTTACAGCTAATATCCATACTTAATGAGGCAAAACTGAAGCTTCTAGCTAATACTGTTAGCAAAGGAAGAATCTCTACTCTCTCTACTCTTAATGAGCATTGTGCCAGATGTTCTAGATAGAAATAGGCAAGAAAAAGCATAAAAAACATAAATACTGGAAAGAGAAGATAAAACTGCCTCTATAAGGAGATGCATGGTTGTTTATATAGATATCCCTAAGGAATTTATGAAAAAGTTAATAATAAACCTAGTAAGAATAATAAGTGCATCAGCAAGTTAAAGAACACAAAGATACAAGGTTATAATAATATTATCATTGTTCCATAGCAAATTATCTAGTGGACTAAAAGATACATTTCCTGTCTCATATGTTTTGTGGTCAGTAATTTGAGAGCTGTGTGTATACTGCTGCTGACTGAAGGCCTTTCATGAGGTTGTAATTGAAATGTCAGCCATGACTGGAGTCATGGAAGTGTGACTTGATTTGCAGGTTCATGTAATGTGGCAGGAAAGTTTGGGCTTCCCAGATGGTGCTAGTGGTAAAGACCTCCCTGCCAACGTTGGAGACCTAAGGGACGTGGGTTCAATCAGTCCCTGCATCAGAAAGATCTCCTGAAGTAGGAAATAACAACCCACTCCAGTATTCTTGCCTGGAAAATGTAAGAGGAGCCTGGTGGGCCACAGTCCCTGGGATTGCAAAGAGTCACACATGACTGTGTACACACACACACACACACGCACGCACGCACGCACGCACACACACACACACACACACACACACACACATTGATTAGAAAGACCAACCTTGATTCAGTGCAGGAGGGTACTTTATAAAGGTCTGGATACCAGGAAGTAAGCAACATTGTTACCATTCTCATCCAAACTAGTAATACCATAATCCACCTTTTGGCTTTCAGTGATCCATTTCTCAGAGTCTATACTCAAAGTATAATATAGTCCTCACCCCCTTCAAAGGCCACCCAAAGTATCATTCTATTACAGCATACATTCAAAATACAGAATCTCATTATGTAAAACATGTGCAGTTGTAGATAAGTCTTAAGTACAACCAGAGTACAGTTCTCCATTTGAGGGTCTATAAGCTAGTAGTTCCTTGATCAGGATTCAAAACCCGGGAAAAATTCTCCATGGTTTTAGTTCCATCCTCTGTACTCTTGATTCTGCCCTTCAGATCATCTGTCTTTTATTATAAAGTTAGCACATGCTTACAGGTGCATAGTTTTCTCATCCTTATTTGTGTTTGTGTACACTGGTATCCAAAGGCCTCTCTTAATTTTGTACTGTTTCTGTCCCTTTAATTCCAAACTGCACAGTGTTTCTGTGAATATAACTCTCTTAAATTCTTTATAGATCTCTCGTGAACTTTATTAGGGATTCACTCCATTAGACAAAAACCATATTCATAAATCTCTTCAAGATAAGCGCTTCTTTAACTTGAAATAGCTAATAGACAACCACTTTAAGCTTTAAAAATGTTAATTGTTAAGTTGAGAGCATCTGTGAGAGTAAAGGTATCCCAAAAAGTACCTTTTGTCTGACTGAACTAGGTTCTCTGCAGCACTATTTTTCACCTTTCAGAATAGCTCTGCATCTAGCAAATAAATTTGTAAAGTAATAAAACATGTTTACATCTGGATTGGTATAGTTTGTTGCATGAATTTACATTTTTATCAAAATTTATCACATTGTACACTTAATATGACAACACATTGAATGTCGTCATACCGACTGTACCATGGCCAATGCTTCCATTTTGTGGAATTTCTCTTCTTCCCTTGGAAGGCCTGTAAGTGAACTATGCCCATGCCCATTTATTATATAGACTAAGTTAGGGCCCTACTGTCAATTCTTACCAATTGTTATTAGAATTCATTTTTTTCTTAATTTTATAATAACATAAGTAAAAAAAATCAGTAACAGTGACAGAAAAACAATATCACCCTGTTTTCATATAAAGCAATAGATCAGGGAGTATACTTTCTTCCTGATCTTCTTTCTCCTAAAGGAAGAAGCCTTTAGTTTAGATAAGAGCATAAGTTAGATTCACCAAGAATAAATAGGTTTCTAAAAAAGAATGCTCTACTTACATGAAGCTTACCTCTTTATGAGACTATAAACTTGGTTTGAAAAAAAAATAAGGGGAGGGAAGCATATTTCCATGACTCTTTTGCTATTTAAGCAACATTAACTTTCAATAGTCCTCTGGGAGAAATTAGAGAAGATACAGAAAAATTATTTCCTAATTTCTAGCCTTGTTTCACCCACAAAGTCTCACTGGAGAAGGATATATTAGAATGGTAAAAATTACAGTTGTTTAAAATCATTGAGATGGGATTCTCATTTCTGCTGCTTAATAGCTGCTGCAAGTTGATTAAGGTTTTTGAGTCTCCATTCCATTATATGCAGCATTACCAACAATTTTATAGGGTTATTTGGACAATTACATAGTAAAATGTATATAATAAGTTATCACAGTGAAAGTGTGCAGTAAATACCCTTGAACATGAGCTACTAAAATGATCTCATTCATTTGTATGATTAATACTATGACAACATGGTAGAATGTATTTGAGATTTCTTAAACTTGTAAATATACTAGTAAATGTTTTTAACAGGATGCTATGTTGTATTTATTGAATGATAATTCAATGCTAATAATTGTGAATAAAGGCTATACTAGCTGAAACTGAGAGTTGAAGTATCGTTGCCATTTATATTTTTCTGGCATTCAGTTGTGCTAACACATTTGACCTGACATTCCGTATCTAAAGAACTACTATATGTTAATTGAATTTCCTGTTTCTTCAGTATGTAAAAAAAGTTTTTCCAAGAGAGAAATAATGATGGACAGACCATGGTAGTAATAGTTGAGACAGACAGAAGGGAAAAGATGTATGATGTGTTTTGGAAGTAATGTCAACAGCCATTGCTGTGAGTTGCAATTGAAAAAGCAAGAAAGGAGAAAAAGCAAGGGTAACTGAGAGTTGGCCTTTGAGTACTTACTGTGCAGACATTATTGCTCTTTTCTGAGAGTGGGAAGATTAGGATAGGGATAATCTGTGTGAGACACAAAGGGAAATTAGAGTTTTGCTTTGGCCAGGCTGAGGTTGAGATGCTTACTTAGACATGCAAGTGTTAGGTATCAAATAGAAATTTGAATTAATGTGTCTGTGTGTCGGAGAAGACAATGGCAACCCACTCCAGTACTCTTGCCTGGAAAATCCCATGGACGGAGGAGCCTGATAGGCTGCAGTCCATGGGGTTGCTAAGAGTCGGATAGGATTGAGAGTCTTCACTTTGACTTTTCACTTTCATGCATTGGAGAAGGAAATGGCAACCCACTCCAGTGTTCTTGCCTGGAGAATCCCAGGGACAGGGGAGCCTGGTGGGCTGCCATCTATGGGGTCGCACAGAGTCGGTCATGACTGAAGCAACTTAGCAGCATGACTCAGGTGGTAAAGGATCTGCCTGCAGTGCGGGAGACCTGGGTTCGATTCCTGGGTTGGGAAGATCTCCCGGAGGAGGGCATGGCAACCCACTCCAGTAATCTTGCCTGGAAAATCCCATGAACAGAGGAGCCTGGCAGACTACAGCCCATGCAGTTGCAAAGAATTGGTCACAACTGAGTGACTAAGCACAAACGCAGAAGGATCAGGGCTAAAAATAAAGATTGTGTATTCTTGATAAACAGATTCTATACACATGTAAGAATTAAAGATTTTTAAATTAACAAAAATAATAATAAATAAAAATTAAAAAAAAAAAAAAAAAAAGCTATGGAAGAGAGAATTTTTACCTAAAACCAGAATGGGATGTTCCAATATTAAATGATCAGGAAAGAAAAAAAAAAATCGGTATCCAATGAAATGGAAAGAAATGCCAAGAGTGTAATATCAAGAAGCTATGGGAAAACATTGCTTTTAAGATAGCCAACTTGAGGAATGATACTGAGAAGTAAATATAAGAAAAGATAAACAGTAGATTTATCAATCCAGTGATTAATTCCAAAAGCATATTACCCAGGCTTTATAAATTTCAAATATGCAGAGTAACTTATTCAGTTAATTTGTAAAGCAAAATTCTAAAATAGAAATATTAACTTTTGCAGCTTGTTCTCAGTTATTAAATTATTGGTTTATTTCTTTGCAAGTCATTGGTCTATGAATTTGAAGGATATGAAAATGAATAATACATGCCCTGAAAGAATTTTTAAAATATATTTTAAAGTAAAACATGTCTTAATTTTGGAAGGATATTATATATTTTATTAGGTTAAATAAGTATGATGACCAAACATTCATCTTACATGAGTACCCTCCATATTGAGATATTATTATTTTCTTTAAAAAACTATTATTTATATTACTTAAAATTGTTATTTATCCTGCAGAGGCAATCTAGTGTAGTGATCACAATATACTAGTCTGTGCTAGGACAGGCTGCTCAAATTTGAATATCAAATCACAGTGAGTATGACTTTGGGCAATGTGTTAATCTCACCATGAAAATCTGGTCTCTATCAGTAATGGAATTACTAAGTAAGTGCATGTTTAAAACTACTAGATAATATCAAAGTTTTTCCAAAGTGCTTTCCCAATTACTCTCCCTTTGGGCATGTTCATGTAATAGAATGCTTTGTGTTCATGTATCATCATGTCCCACAAAGCATATTTTGAACACAAAAACCAAGTCACAGATAAATTCATACAGAATATAAAACTTAAAATATATAAACCTAAAAAATATGCAAAATTAAATGACATATATTAAAGAATATATATATATATTTAAAAGAATGAGGATGTTAAATGTGATAATCAAGGCAAGATTGCATGTATGGAAGCAGTGACTGAGAAGAAGTATACATGCAATAGGGGAGGCTTTGTGATACTATTTATTTTATATTCATAGTATATTTTCTTATGTGTTTCTGTCAGAATCCTTGCATATGCATACTATTTTTTTATATATCTTTAATGTTGCCGTAAAATCTCAATCTTTCCAAATTGTTTGCACTCTGAGTGGCTCCCTGTCTACCAACTCCGTCTCCTACAATGCTATTTTCTTCTGTATTTCTCTTTCCATGAAAATTGCAGAAATATTTTGAGTACTCCTTTGCCATCAGTGTTTATTTTGGTATTTATTTAATGTTGAACTGAAAATAACGTGGTGAGAAAGGTATACCAGTTAGCTGGAGAATTCTTTCCTGGTATGTATACTTATATAATCTGTAGTCATATGTATTATCTTATTACTTATTAAAAACAAACCACAACCCACAACCCACAGAGAAGGGGAAGGAACTGGCAAGCCACTCCAGTATTCTTGCCTGGAAAAATCCCGTGGATGGAGGAGCCTGGCAGGCTACGGTCAATGGGGTTGCAGAGTTGGACACGACTGAGCGACTAACACTAACACAACCCACAATATTAATAATAACTGCCACCCTCATTATACCTGAATATAATTCAGATATATTGTTGTGGTTATTTGTGTTGTAATCGTATTCAATAATTAATCAAATAACCATTAATATGATTTTGCTATGCATGTCTAACTTTTAATTTTCTTCTTGAATCCAGCATTAATGCCTCAGTTGTAATACAACTCAAATACCATTGTGTATCTTGCGGGGCTAAATCTGACATCAAGATTTTCAGGCTGCAGCATAGCAGATATACAGCAGATGGCACCCTACAGGATCTCTAGGGGATGCTAAGCACGTTCAGAATTTCTGGTAGGGGAGGGAAGGAGAGAGCAGAGAGCCATTTAAGCAAATCGTGCTGTGGAAAGCCTGCTGTTGTGTTCTCTGAGACACATTTTTACTTAAATTGTGTTTTGTTCAGGCTTGAAAATCAGAAACATAGATATATTTAACTACATTGAACATGCTTATTTTTAATTATCAAGTATATAAAAGGTGGTGTTACAAAGTTTGACAACATAATAAAATTGTTTAGGAGTAATAATAAACCATACAGTGTTTGCATGTTTACAGATGAGTAAAGGTGTTTTAACATCTAGTAACTCTTTTTAGATCCAGGTCAGTTATTCCGTAACTATTTCCTTTTAATCTTGATAAAAATGAAAACTTGAGAAAACTAGTATTGACTTTTAGTATAAGTTTACTGATATAAATACAAATGTTTACTTTTTCAAATATTATAGTTTAAATAGATTATTTTTTGTTACTGTTTTTAAAGTGAAATAAGCTCTATATAGGAGACTATTAATAAAATCATAGTAACTCATTATATTTATGACAAATACATGTGGCAACAAATAGATACATCTATCTTGTTCTCTTTGATTAGATGAGCTTCTATAGGTAAGAGGAGGTGAGAAGTTTAAAAATAATGATTATTGTGAAGATTTTATTCATTTACTTCAAAAACAGACAACTATATATTTTGTTACCCATGGTCTTCATTAGGGATCAGAAAACTCTTTCTGTAAAGTCATGGCCATATAGACCATATTGTAACAACTGAATTAAGTTGTAATAAGAATGCAGTTGGCTTCCCTGGTGGTGCATTGGTAAAGAATCTGCCTAACAATGCAAGAAACACAAGAGACACAGCTTTCATCTCTGGGTCGGGAAGATTCCCTGAAGTAGGCAATGGCTTGCATGCATGCTAAGTGGTTTCAGTGGTGTCTGATTCTTTGCGACCCTGTGGACTGTAGGCAGCCAGGCTCCTCTGTCCATGCGATTCTCCAGACAAGAATACTGGGTTGCTGTTCCCTCCTCCAGGGGATCTCCTGACCCAGGGATCAAATCCACATCTCTTATTTCCCCTGCATATTGGCAAGTGGGTTCTTTACCACTTGAGAAGCCCTACTCCAATATTCTTGCCTGAAAAGTTCCATGGATAGAGGAGCCTGGTGGGGTACAATTAATGGGGTCACAAAGAGTTGAACACCTGGGCTTCCCAGGTGGCGCTAGTGGTAAAAGAACCCATCTGCCAATGCAGGACATGAGACGTAGGTTCGATCCCTAGGTCAGGAAGATCCCTAGGTCAACTCCTTAGGGTTGTGAAGAGTCAAACATAACTGAGCATACCCACACACGGAAATCTTACTTAATCTGCAACAATTCAGCAATGTTATTTTATTCTATTTTATTGAGTTTCTTTGACAAGCATTATTTTTCCTCTTATAGAATAGGAAGATAAAAATTCTTAACAGACTTTACTGTGAAGATTAGATTTAAATTGTATCTGGCAATGGAAAAGGCTAAATAAATATCAGTTTCCTTGTCTTCCCCCACCTTTTAAAAAACTTATTTTAACATTACTTCTAAACTTGTTACCCAGAATGAGATTTGATTTCAGCTTCATAGCACTTCCATGATTCTTATTTTCTTTAGAACTGGTCTTTGATTTTGGTGGTCCTGGTTTTTTCATGTTCCAGAGCTAAAGCCTGGCCCTGAAGCCCTTACATTTGGGGTGGAGATTATTTTGCTATTCACAGAATTTCCAAATACTGCTAAACCTCTGATCAAATTGCATGGTTTTGTAGTAAATTTTGTGTAGATATCAGTGTGTAAATAATATGTCCAGATACAGTACCTATCTTTAGATTTTAAATCTTGGCAAAATTTTGTTTTTAAGAAATATAAATGTTTGCTGAAATAAAGTCCGTCTTAAAATCATTTTTTTGCAAGGGAGTCTATGTTGTAGGAATGATTTTCTTAGCTTTTATTTGCAGCCAAGATAGAATTTTAATTCCTCTCTATCACCCCCTGGACAATTCTGCTTTCCCTCAAGGTGGCACTTTGTCTAGACTTGCTACTTATGATTTAAAACGTTATTTTAATAATGTAATCTAGGATGGAATTTAATTATAATTCAGTTGCCTAATTATATTATGATACTTATTTCTTATTTGGGGCTTTGCAGATAGCTCACAGTCAGCATATTGCATTGTTTCACATAACTCTTGGAACATATACCATAGTCTAGACACATAACTATAGTTAAAGTATGATCTAACTCAGTATCTGCTGAAGGTTCTATGTCGCAGTATACCTCTATTGCTTATGAAACTTTAGGCTAGTCTGAATATTAAGGCCTATTTTCTAATATTACTATGCTTCCTCATTCACTGCATGTTCTCTGAAAAATAAGGATGTTAGAAATCTCCTTGGTGGATGCTGTGTCAAATTTAACTGCCACTGGTGAGATAATTGCAACCTGTAAATATTTTTAAATTGTTTCTTCCAAACATTTCTCTTTAGTTAGTTGACATCCAAGGCTATCTGTCTTACTGGCAAATTGTTTAGTAAGTACCAAAGTTGCATTTTTTTTTCTCTCTCAAGAAAACTTCAAAAAGAAAGCAGTTTTTTTTTTTTTTTTTTTGGTAAAGAATAATGGGGAAAAAACACTTAATGTTGCTATGGATACATATAAATGTGGACCACAGGCCAAAAAACTGCTGGCATTGATTTTGGGAGCAGAAATCCTGTACATAACATCTACATCTCTGTCCACACAGCAAATATAAGGATTCATTGTTGAAAGATATTCACACAAGGTAGTGTCAATTGTGGATTTTAGAATATTGTAATATTAGAAAATGGAAGAAGTACCAGGATGCCAACTGTGTGTGTGTGCCCTGACATGGGTGTGCATGTACACAGGTGTGTAGGTGTGTTGGGGATTGTTGAGCATAATGTATTTGTGTTTATTGTGGTTGAGAAGCAGGGTTGGAAAGTCTCTTAAAAACAGCTACAAAAAGCAAATACCCTAAGCATGTAGTTCATCTGTTTGCTTCTTTCCTTGCAAATTGGATTTGGCCCTATTAAAAGATCCTTACAACCGTGCAGAACATAACAGGATGCTCATAACAGGCACAAGAAGGCATTTGCCCACACTCACAATCTTACTTCTCAGTCATTTCTTGGTATCCTATTGCCATCTCTTACCTGCTTTCTTCACTTGCTTTTTGACTGATTTTCACCTTTGTTTCCTGTGCACTGATACTTCTCTCTCTTAGTGGTAAAGCAAGGGATAGATCCCTTTCACAATCCACCTCTTACTATCTTGTATATTAGCTTTCAGACACTTCATATATTTTTACTACCTTCAGGGAATTCTTGGTTTGAATGACCGAATAGAGCTGGAGTGACCTGGGTTCCACTTTAATCTCATAAGTATCTCTTCGCTAAGACTTGCAATTTCCAGAACTTTCCTCCTCCTCCCTACCCCACCACACACATCCTTTTCACTGTAAATCATAGCCCAAGAGAAAGTGTGTTTTTCCATCAGTGCTTCTGATATTCACAGTCTCTCAAATCCTCATGTATTCCCCCATCAAATTGAAATCCCTGTCAAAGAATAATAAGGAAGCATTTAGCTTTAAGAAAACCTCACTTATCCTTTGTTGTTGTTCAGTCACTCAATCATCTCCAACTCTTAGTGACCCCATGGACTACAACACACCAGGCTTCCCTGTCCTTCTCCATCTCCTGGAGTTTGCTCCAACTCATGTCCATTGAGTCAGTGATGCCATCCAACCATTTCATCCTCTGTCACTCCCTTTTGCTCCTGCCCTCAATCTTTCCCAGCATCAGGGTCTTTTCCAATGAGTTGGCTCTTCGCATCAGGTAGCCAAAGTTATTTGGAGCTTTAGCTTTGCTTCAGCATCAGTCCTTCCAATGAATATTCAGGGTTGATTTCCTTTAGTAGTGACTGGTTTGATCTCCTACTTGTCCAAGAGACTCTCAAGAGGCTTCTCCAGTACTTACCTTATTTTGTGTGTGTGTGTCTGTATATACATATATATACATATAATATATATATAGTTGTATGTATATACTTGTATGCTGCTGCTAAGTCACTTCAGTCATGTCTGACTCTGTGCGACCCCACAGACGGCAGCCCACCAGGCTCCCCTGTCCCTGGGATTCTCCAGGAAAGAACACTGGAGTGGGTTGCCATTTCCTTCTCCAATGCATGAAAGTGAAAAGTGAAAGTGAAGTCACTCAGTCGTATCTGACTTTTAGCAACCCCATGGACTGCAGCCTACCAGGCTCCTCCATCCATGGGATTTTCCAGGCAAGAGTACTGGAGTGGGGTGCCATTGCCTTCTCCATATACTTGTATAGATATGCATATATATGTAATATATGTACATTGTATATCCATTATATGCATATATACACATTATATCTGTATATGTATACATATCCATAATGTATACGTATGTATGTATACATTATACATGTTATACCCATATATACACATATATATCCATTTTATGTATATTTTATATCTATATATATTACTGAGAATTCTTTCCCATCATTCCTGTAGCAGTTCATAGTAAATTAAAACTGTTTTTTCTGATTTTAAACTTCTGAGAGTGTTTTACAAGGTAGAAAATGAATTAAGTTGCCTGCCTGCAACGAGCTCCCGGAAACTTTTTCTATAAGTTTACTGGGGGTGAGACATACGAAGAACAATGCTATTCTGTTTGTGTTTGAGGAGTAACTCTGCTAATTCTGTAGTTTGTTTCTCTTTTTCTCTTTTTTCCCTCAGATAGATACATGTGTCTATGCTTATTATCTTTAACAGGATTTTATAGACATCAAAGAGATAGCAATTAATTTAGCATCTGTTACTATGTTGAATTTCTTAGAAATGCTGTTTATACTCTGCTCTGAAAATGAAAATGAAACATTGGAACACAAACTGTCGTGACTTTTTTCCCAAAAGTGTGCTGTGTGATTGTAAGGTTAAGTAATGTGAATGAAATAGAGTGAATACTCAGTAAAGATAAATCGTTCTGAAAATGGGATCCATTTGTGACAAATTTGAAAGTAGTATTGAAAGTCTCAAATGAGTACAAAATATTTCTTTAAAGGTAGCACTGATTGCAGGATGGGGCATAGGAAAATAAAAAGGAAAATTCAGAAAATGTCTATTTTATACTTCATTAGGACAAATTCAGATGAGCATTGTCATTTGTCCTGAAAGTTCCAATTCAGCTGCATCCCACTGTTTGCAACCACATGGACTGCAGCAAGTCAGGCTTCACTGTCCATCACCAACTCCTGGAGCTTGCTCAAACTCATGGCCATCAAGTCCATGATGCCATCCAACCATGTCATCCTCTGTCTTCCCCTTCGTCTCTTGCCTTGAACCTTCCCCAGCATCAGGGTCTTTTCTAAGGAGTCAGTTCTTTGCATCAGGTGGCCAAAGTATTGGAATTTCAGCTTCAGCATCAGTCCTTCTAATGAATATTTATTACTGATTTCCTTTAGGATTGATTAGTTGGATCTCCTTGCAGCCCAAGGGACTCTCAAGAGACTTCTCCAAAGCACAGTTCAAAAGCATCAATTCTTTAGCACTCAGGTTTCTTTATAGTCCCAACTCTCACATCCATACATGACTACTGGAAAAACCATAGCTTTGACTAAATGGACCTTTGTTGGCAAAAGAACATCTCTGCTTTTCAATACGCTGTCTCAATTGATCATAGCTTTTCTTCCAAGGAGCAAGGGTCTTTTAACTTCTTGGCTGCAGTCACTATCTGCAGTGATTTTGGAGCTCCCAGAAATAAAGTTTTTCAAGACTGGATGCCATGATCTTCGGTTTCTAAATGTTGAATTTTAAGCCAACTGTTTCACTCTCCTCTTTTACTTTCATCAAGAGGCTCTTTAGTTCTTTGCTTTCTGGCATAAGGGTGGTATCATCTACATATCTGAGGTTATTGGTATTTCTCCTAATCTTGGTTCCAACTTGTGCTTCATCCAGCCTGTCATTTCACATGATGTACTCTTCATATAAGTTAAATAAGCGTGGTGACAATATATACAGCCTTGACGTACCCCTTTCCCTATTTGGAACCCGTCCATTGTTCCATGTCCAGTTCTATCTGTTGCCTCTGGACCTGCATACAGGTTTCTAAGGAAGCAGGTAAGGTGGTCTAGTATTTGCATCTCTTGAAGAATTTTCCAAGTTTGTTGTGATCCACACAATCAAAGACTTCAAGTCAATAAAACAGAAGTAGGTGTTCTTCTGAAACTCTCTTGCTTTTTTCTATGATCCAGGGGATGTTGGTAATTTGATCTCTGGTTCCTCTGCCTTTTGTAAATCCAGCTTGAACATCTGGAATTTCTTGGTTCACATACTGTTGAAGTCTGGCTTGGAGAATTTTGAGCATTACTATGCTAGCATGTGAGATGAGTGTAATTGTGTGATAGTTTGAGCATTCTTTGGCATTACTTTTCTTTGGGATTGGAATGAAAACTGTTTTTTTCCAGTCCTGTGGCCACTGCTGAGTTTTCCAAATTTGTTGGCATATTGAGTGCAGCACTTTCACAGCATCATCTTTCAGGATTTGAAATAGCTCAACTGGGATTCCAGCACCTCCACTAACTTTCTTCGTAATGATGCTTCCTAAGTCCCACTTAACTTCACATTCCACGTTGTCTGGCTCTACACGAGTAATCACACCATCATGATTACATGGGTCATGAAGATCTTTTTTGCATAGTTCTTCTGTGTATTCTTGCCACCTCTTTTCAATATCTTCTGCTTCTGTTAGGTCCATACCATTTCTGTCCTTTATTGTGCCCATCTTTGCATGAAATGTTCCTTTGGTAGCTCTTATTTTCTTGAACAGATCTCTAGTCTTTCCCATTTGATTTTTTCCCCTATATCTTTGCATGATCACTGAGGAAGGCTTTATTATCTCTCCTTGCTATTCTTTGGAACTCTGCATTCAGATGGGTATATCTTTCCTTTCTTCCATTGCCTTTTGCTTCTCTTCTTTTCTCAGCTATTTGTAAGGCCTCCTCAGACAGCCATTTTGCCTTTTTGCATTTCCCTTCCCTGGGGATAGTCTTGATCACTGCCTCCTGTACAATGTCACGAACCTCCGTCCATGGTCCTTCAGGCAGTCTGTTTGTCAGATCTAATCCTTTGAATATATTTCTCATTTCCACTGTATAATCATAAGGGATTTGATTTAGATCATATCTGAATGGTCTAGTGGTTTTCCCTACAGTCTTCTTTTCAAGTCTGAATTTTGCAGTAAGTTCATGATCTGAGCCATAGTCAGCTCCCAGTCTTATTTTTGCTGATTGTATAGAGCTTCTTCATCTTCGGCTGCAAAGAATAAAATCAATCTGATTTCAGTATTGACTGTCTGGTGATGTCCATGTGTAGAGTCTTCTCTTGTATTGTGGGAAGAAATTGTTTGCTATGACCAGTGCATTCTCTTGGCAAAACTCTGTTAGCCTTTGCCCTTCTTCATTTTGTGCTCCAAGGCCAAATATGCCTGTTAACTCCAGGTGTCTCTTGACTTCCTGCTTTTGCTTTCCATTTCCCTATGATGAAAAAGACATCTTTTGGGGGTGTTATTTCTAGAAGGTCTTGTAATTCTTGATAGAACTGTTCAACTTCAGCTTCTTTAGCATTAATGTTTGGGGCATAGTCTTGGATTTCTGTGATATTGAATGGTGTGCCTTGTAAATGAACAGAGGTCATTCTGTTGTTTTTGAGATTGCCCCCGGATACTCCATTTCAGACTCTTTTGATGACTATGATGGCTACTCCATTTCTTCTAATGAATTCTTGCCCACAGTAGTAGAGTTTAGGAGGTGAGGAAAGTTTAAGAAAGTAAAAAATCTAGACAAATGAAGGAGATAGGTGAGATGGGGGGGTGGTGTTTAAAGGATAATTATGGTTATATGAGGTCATAAAGACGGGTTGCTCATGGTTTAGTCACTAAGTTGTGTCCAATTCTTGAGACCCCATGGACTGTAGCCCATCAGGCTCCTCTATCTATGGGATTTCCAGGCAAGAATACTGGATTGGATAGCCATTTCCTTCTTCAGGGGATCTTTGTGACCCAGGGATCAAACCCGCATCTCCTGCATTGCCATTTCAGGCAGATTCTTTACTGCTGAGCCTCCAGGGAAGCCCTATAAAAATGAGGGCCCTAGTCCAATATGACTGATATCCTTATAGTTTGGAAAAAAAAAAAAAAAGAAAAGCACCAGGAATGCACCCACACAGAGGGAATTCAGCTGTGGACAGGCATAGAGATAAGACCATGTGAACACACAACAATGGTCATATGTAAGGTATATCTTGAGAGAGGCCTCAGGAGAAACCCGATTTCCCAGCTCCTTAATGTTGAACTTCTGGCCCCTGGAACTGTGAGAAAAATGATTTCTGTCATTTAAACCACTCAGTCTGTGATATTTTGTTTTGGCAACTCTGGAAATCAACCAAGCTCCCAAAAAGAAGGAGCCAAGCCAAAATTTGATTTTTGCACAGGAAACCTGGGCCTTTGTTGCATTATTACAAAAGACCACCAAGACAGTAACATAGTCATGTGATATTAATCAAAAAGCAGAAACTAGCTCCCTGTTCTTACACATTCATCTGTGCATGTGGCAAAAAGGCTCAACACCTTTTTAATTATATTAAGAATAAGGCAATTCTCCCTGAATGATTTTACTCGTAAATGGTCAAGAAGTTAACTTTATGCTGATTTGTGTGTGTGTGTGTGTGTATGTGTGTGTATGTCTGTGTGTGTAGAAACATGTCTGAGAGTAGCACTCCTATCTAGACATTAATCAGGTTTTTGGAGTCTAGGCTATTGAGGGGGGTGAAGATCAGTTTAGGCTGATCCAGGTTTGAGACAGTTCATGTGGAGTGGAGCAGCATCCGTAGGTCTCTAGACAAAGAGAGGGAACTAAAAACTGTAAGTGAAGTGAAGGATTAATGACTGATTTTATATAGGGATAGAGGAGAAAACACTTGAAATATTATTCTGATATTTTAAACCTGGTGTGTTTGTGTGTTAGTTGCTCAGTCATGTCTGACTTTTTGCAACCCCATGGACTGTAGCCTGTCAGGCTCCTCTCTCTATGGGATTCTCCAGGCAAATATGCCAGAGTTGATTGCCATTCCCTTTTCCAGAGAATCTTCTGGACCTAGGGATTGAACCCTGGTCTCCTGCATTGCAGGTAGATTCTTTACTATTTGAGCTGTAGGGAGGTCAACCTGGGGACTGGAATAAATGGCACTGCCCAACATGAAAGAGGAAATACAAGATTCTAGCTCTAGAGACAAAATCATGAGCTTGATTTATTTTGGATTTGATGTAGTGGTGCCTTATCCAACTTGCTCATCATCAATAAAGAAGAGGCTAGGATAAAAGACTACGCCTAAAGTTACACATGTTAAACGTATTTGCTTAAATCTGCTTCAATGTTGATATGATTCATTATCATTCTGTGATTTGTGAAGTGAGTAAAATAAGGGAAAGTTAAGAGAGAAGAGTAGAAGGAAGTGAGTCTGAAGAAGAGAAAGGAGATAAGGTATGCAAGGAAGAAGAGTTGCAAAATAATTAGCATTTGTATAGTGCTTATAGGGTGCCTGGCATTTTTGTTAAGTCATTTACAAATATCTAATTTTATCTTCCTCACAACCCTATAGTAATGGTGTTCTTGTTATCTTCTGTTTCATAGGTAAGGAAGTTGAAATTCACAGTGATTAGATATTTTTAAGTGAGGATTTTAAATAGCCAAGACCCTGTGAAATTCAGAGTACATACTCTTAACCGTTTTGTTATTCAGCCTTCCAAAAATAATATATAGATTTGGTGAAAATAAAGCATAAAAGGAGTGTGGAAAGGGGAGAATATAAATAAAAAGAGGAAGGGTTGTCATAATTAAATTTTCAGAAGTAGTAAAAGGAATAAAGTTTGTTGGATCAAATAAAAAATGAAGTCTTTGATTTAAAACAAGGACATGTTAAGATGATTACAGTTAGGTGGATTCCAGATTCCTAAAGATTTTGGATGAAGTTATGATAAGAAAGGAAGGTTATGAATGGAATGGTCATTCTTTATTTTTTTAAATGCAAGAAGTGTGATAATTAGTGAGTAGAAGAAAGCACCACATTTCTGGTCCATTGTCTTTACTTGCTGTTGTCTCTCTTAAATAGCACTCCTATCTAGACATTAATCTAGACTTTCTATATCTACGGGTTCAGCATATAAGGATTCAACCAAACATGATTAAAAATATTTGGGGAAAATTTTCCTGGAGTTCCCAAAAGCATAACTCGATTTTGCCATATGCTGGTGAAAATTTACATACATTTACATTGTATTAGATATTATAAGTAATCTAGAAATTAAAGTATACATGAAGATGTGCCTAAGTTTTGTGCAAATACTACATCACTTTATATTTGAGACTTGAGCATTTGAGGACATTAATACTTGCATGGAGATCCTGACATGTCACCCTCCTTCACATGCAATGTGTCATAAGTGGTGCTTCTTACTAATAATATTCCCTTTCCCCCAATATCTACATGTGTTTTCACCACTATTTTCCTAAATGCCAAAGCTTAAAACTGGGCTCTCTTGTTAGACAGTGTGTCACTAACTCTCTCAAATTCTTCTTTTCTCCCTCATCATTTACTCACTATATTAGTTATTTTCTATAACCAGTTCTTTTGTCACAAATTTCATTGCCTAGAATGTATGATCACTTCAAATGCCATGATCACTTTATGGCAAATAGATGGGGAAACCATGGAAACAGTGATAAACTTTATTTTCTTGGGCTCCAAAATCACTGCAGATGGTGACTGCAGCCATGAAATTAAAAGATACTTGGGAAAAAAGCTATGACCAACTTAGACAACATATTAAAAAGCAGAGACATTACTTTGCCAACAAAGATCTGTCTAGTCAAAGCTATGGTTTTTCCAGTAGTCATGTATGGATGTGAGAGTTGGACTATAAAGAAAGCTGAGCACCAGAAAACTGATGCTTTTGAACTGTGATGTTGGAGAAGACTCTTGAGAGTCCCTTGGACTGCAAGGAGATCCAACCAGTCCATCCTAAAGGAGATCAGTCCTGTGTATTCATTGCAAGGACTGATATTGAAGCTGAAACTTCAATACTTTGGCCACCTGATGCGAAGAGCTGACTCATTTGAAAAGACCCTGATGCTGGGAGAGATTGAGGGCAGGAGGAGAAGGGGACGACAGAGGAGGAGATGGTTGTATGGCATCACCGACTCAATGGACATGATTTTGGGTGAGCTCCGGGAGTTGGTGGAGAAGGCAATGGCACCCCACTCCAGTACTCTTGCCTGGAAAATCACATGGACGGAGGAGCCTGGTAGGCTGCAGTCCATGGGTTCACTAAGAGTCAGACACGGCTGAGCGACTTCACTTTCACTTTTTACTTTCATGCATTGGAGAAGGAAATGGCAACCCACTCCAGTGTTCTTTCCTGGAGAATCCCAGGGATGGGGGAGCCTGGTGGGCTGCTGTCTATGGGGTCGCACAGAGTCGGAAATGACTGAAGTGCCTTAGCAGCAGCCAGGAGTTGGTGATGGACAGGGAGGCCTGGTGTGCTGTGGTTCATGGGGTTGCAAAGAGTCGGACATGACTGAGCGACTGAACTGAACTGCACTGAACTGAATGTGAAGAACTGACTCATTGGAAAAGACCCTGATGCTGGAAAAGATTGAAGACGGAAGGCGAAGGGCATGACAGAGGATGAGATGGTTGGATGGCATCACCACCTTGAACAAGGCCAAGAGTTTGAGCAAGCTCCAGGAGTTGGTAATGGACAGGGAAGTCTGGCGTACTGCAGTCCATGGGGCTGCAAAGAGTCTGACACGACTGAGTGACTGAACTGACTGAACTGAAATGTATGCTATATTACAGTAGTCTCATAACCAAGAAACAACATTGAGAAGCGTTTAAGAGCATAGTTGTACAGACTTTGATAGAATCCATCTTTTAACATTTGCATACTAATGTCTTTGGGAAAGTTAGTTAATGTCTCTTAAATTTGTTTACTTATCTATAGAATGAAGAATTTAAAGAAATAATATGTGACAAGACTAATAATCATTGCATGCTGCTAAGTCACTTCAGTCGTGTCCGACTCTGTGCAACCTAATGGACGGCAGCCCACCAGGCTCCCCCGTCCCTGGGATTCTCCAGGCAAGAACACTGGAGTGGGTTGCCATTTCCTTCTCCAAATCGTTGCATAGTTAAAAACAAATTAACAAAAGAGAGAGAGTAACCATTGCGTTTCTGTTTTCTCTTCCCTAATGCATTCTTTTCTGTTTCATCATGCAGTTTTTCTTCAAAAAATTCTAGCAACCTCTTATTTTACACAAAGTCCAACACCTCATCCTTTGTTCACAGCTCTTTGTAATTTGATTATCTAGCTTTATCTCCCAGTTAATGTCTCTGCTCTGCTTTGGTCAATGTGCCCTATTCATTATTCTCTAGATATGCCATGTTGATTTCTTACTGCAAACTTTTGCACATTTTATTGTCTAAGTTTTGGCATGCCCTTCTCCATCAACTTTGCCAGTGCAAATTCTTAACCTTAAATTTCACCTCTCTAATAAGTCTACTTTAAAGTTCTTATTGGCTCTTACATGTGTTTAATCATCCAGGTCCCTATACTATGTTAGTTATTAAGATCAGTGCTGGTGCTGCTAAGTCGCTTCAGTTGTGTCCAACTCTGTGCGACCCCATAGACGGCAGCAAACCAGGCTCCCCGTTTCCAACTAAACACCACATCTTTGTCTCCTTTGAATTTCCCAGAGTACCTGGCACAAAAGTCGGTAGGTGGGTCTGAATAAATATTCTTCAGTGTAAGAAGAGTGTATAGGCATTACAGAGAGAAAGAGTGCACTTTTATTGTCGAAATAAGTGTCTTTTTAAAAAATTTAACTGGGATAATGCTTACTGGGTACCTGTTGCTACCTATAAACTTGGATCTTGATTTAAGATTAAGATATCCTTACAAGATAAAGGATACCAGATTCATTCTTTCTGGATTTATGTCATTACTATTTATAGTTGATACATAAATGCACATGGATCAAATATTAAAATATTTAATTTGTACAATTATTTTAAATATTATTAAACCAGCAGAACTACCACTCCTATAAACCATTATGGTACTTGACCTAAATAGATGGTCCTTAATGACAAGTCCACACTGGTTCAGGTTAAAAGACATATGGGCAGAGGACAAATTCACTTTGGGGCAAAAGTGACTTTAAGGTAAAGGTAAAGTAAAGGTAAAGTCTTCCTCTTGGCCACAGTTTGAACAGTTTGTTAGCAGCACCTTTAAAAGATCATGGTTTCCTAAGCTTGGGGTTCTTTAGCTGTGATGTGGTATCTGTACCAAACCTATCTGGGATGCTCCTCAGCCCCAGTGGGATTTAGGAGAAGGTAGACAAGGGGAGCTGATGAAAACATGAAACTCATGCTGCTTGATTATCCTGTGTAATAAAGTCCCTGTGTCTCTGACCCAGGAGTCTCATGTTTTCTGCTAGTATTCATTAAACTGTGGCATGTTAATTTATTTATATTCATTGAATAAAATCTCAAAATTTTCATGGTTCTTTTCAATGTTCATGTGCAATATTTTCTTCCTTTAGAAGTAATTTCTAAGTAAATTTAAAAATTATAAATTTATAGGTAATTTACTTCCAAAATAAATAAAGCCAATGTATTAAATTCAGCATATTTAGAAATATAATACTCATGTTTCAGGATGACAAAGAATGCACTAAGATAATGCAGCTACAGACTAATACTGGAGAAGGAAATGGCAACCTACTCCAGTGTTCTTGCCTGGAGAATCCCAGGGACAGAGGAGCCTAGTGGGCTCCTGTCTGTGGGGTCACACAGAGTCGGACACGACTGAAGCGACTTAGCATGCATGCATACTAATACTAGAGTCAAGACCTCTAGTTTCCTTTATAAAAATGTTTTCATGTGATTGTAGCACTGGTGTTGAAACAGTACCTTACAAATTCATTAATAACAGTGTCACTGAAAATATGGACTATTGCTTTTGAGGTAGAAAATTGGTTATATGTTTGCCATATGTTTAACTGCCATATGTTTCTTACTAGGCAAACTACTTCTCTTTATAAAGTGGTTTTCTTTGGAAATGCAAATTCATTTCTTACACTGGATTTTAAATTACTGGAACTTTGCAGGGATTTTGTATGCTTGTTTTTATTTTTAGTGATCATAGATTATTTACTCTTGAAAACAAATTACATAGTCATGAATATATAATAAGATTCCTATAAAAAGTATTTTTACATGTTTGTATATCTTTATATGTTTGTATGTATTTTTATGTTTTATATATTTGATGAAGCCTGGGTATATGAGGAAGGCTGCATATCAGACAATCATTATAGTTTATCTAAGGAAAAGGGAGGAGGAAGAAGACAGCAGACTTTTCATTTGCATATCTGTATTAAAGAAACAAAAAATGAATTAAGTTAAAATAAAAATAAAACCCCTCTCAGAGTCAGTTACTTATATCAATATTTTAGCACAACTCAATATCAGTTTATAAGCCTGAATAAAAATTTGAAATAGTTTTTTTTAACCTATGTTTTAGTGTTTCCTACTACATTTGGTTATCACCATACCTATTTTGTATTTCATATAATGAGACATCTTGATACTCTACTTCCCATGGAAAAAAAATTATTTTAAAATGTATAGAGTGGCACAGTTTTATAGTTATTTGAAAATACGTAATTTATCAAAATTTATTAATCAATTTTAACCTAAAATTTGTTTGTGTTATGGGATAAATTTAATCAGATTATGTTAATTCATTAGGATATTTTATTTTAAAATATTTATTTTCTAAGGCTAATGTTGGGTAATTTATCTAATGGAACATAGTGAAATATCATGGAATAGCTAAACAAGCTTTATAATTTTCCCTAAGCTCTATTACAGAAAGGGAATACTTATTAATATGCTAGAAATCTTAGAATTCATAAATTATTTTTAAATTTTATGTCTCATGCTATAGTTACATATTAACTTTTTATATTTTGGTTATTTTTGTTCTTATACATGAAACATATTTTTGAATATTTAGATCTATTAATATAGTTTTTTAATTAAAAATTAATTTTTCCATTTTAATGCTGAATTGCTTATTTCTAGCTACAGGCATACTTTGTTTTATTGCATTTTGCTTTATTACACCTCACAGGGAACATGTGTTTTACAAATTGAAGATTTGTGACGATCTTGCACTGAGCAAGTCTATCTGCAACCCTGTTTCCAGCAGCTGTTCCTCATTTGCTTTCTCAGTTTTACATTTTGATAGTTCTCACAATATTTCAAAGTTTTTCAGTATTATTATGTTTATGGTGATCTCTAATCAGTGGTCTTTGATGTTACTACTATAACTCACTGAAGGCTTAGCTGATGGTTAACATTTTTTAGCAATAAAATTAAGCTATATACATTAATGTTTCTTAGACATGATTTATTGAACACTTAATCAACTACAATGTAGTATAAACACAACTCTTAAATGTTCTGGGGAACAAAAAATTGTGTCACTCACTTCATTGTATTATTAGACCTATTCAGGTGGTCTGGAGCAAACCCACAGTATCTGGGAGGTGTGCCTGTATGTATTACTTCAGTTCTACAAATGCATTGATAGGCATTTGCATAGCATTATAACGTTTTAAAAATCTGCTCACATATATTTTATTTAATAGAAGACAAAATTTTTCTAATCATTTACTCATTCATTTAAATGCCATTTAGATAGCCTTATTACATGCCTAGGGAATATTTCCAGAGAAGGTAATGGCACCCCACTCCAGTACTCTTGCCTGGAAAATCCCATGGGCAGAGGAGCCTGGTAGGCTGTATGCAGTCCATGGGATCGCTGAGGGTCGGACAAAACTGAGCAACTTCACTTTCACTTTTCACTTTCATGCATTGGAGAAGGAAATGGCAACCCACTCCAGTGTTCTTGCCTGGAGAATCCCAGGGATGGGGGAGCCTGGTGGGCTGGCGTCTACGGGGTCGCACAGAGTCGGACATGACTGAAGTGACTTAGCAGCAGCAGGGAACATTTCATGCAAAGATGAGTACAATGAAAGACAGAAACAGTATGGACCTAACAAGAGCAGAAGATATTAAGAAGAGGTGGCAAGAATGTGGAGAAGATCCATATAAAAAAAGATCTTAATGACCTGGATAACCACAATGGTGTGATCAATCACCTAAAGCCAGACATACTGGAATGTGAAGTCAAGTGGGCTTTAGGAAGCATCACTATAAACAAAGCTTGTGGAGGTAATGGAATTACAGCTGAGCTATTTCAAATCCTGAAAGATGATGCTGTGAAACTGCTGCACTCCATATGGTAGCAAATTTGGAAAACTCACCAGAGGCCACAGGACTGGATAAGGTCAGTTTTCATTCTAATCCCAGAGAAGATAAAGTGAAACTGAATTCGTTCAGTCGTGTCCTACTCTTTGTGACCCCATGAACTGTAGCCTGCCAGGCCTCTCTGTCCATGGGATTTTCTAGGCTAGAGTCCTGGAATGGGTTGCCATTTCCTTCTCCAGAGGATCTTCCTGAATGAGGGATCGAATCCAGGTCTCCCACATTGTGGGCAGACACTTTACCTCTGAGACACCAGGGAAGCCCAATCCCAAAGAAACACATTGCCAAAGAATGTTCAAATTACCATACAATTGCACTCATTTCACATGCTAGCAAGGTAATGCACAAAATCCACCATGCCAGGCTTCAACAGTACATGAACCAAGAACTCCCAGATGTCCAAGATGAATTTAGAAAAGGCAGAGGAACCAGAGATCAAATTGCCAACATCTGTTGGATCATACAAAAAGCAAGAGAATTCTACAAAAATATCTACTTATGCTTCACTAACTATGATAAAGCCTTTGTGTGGATGACAACAAACTGGAAAATTCTTAGAGATGGGAATCCAGACCACCTTACCTACCTCCTGAATTGTATGAAGGTCAAGAAGCAGTAGTTAGAAGTGGCCATTAAACAATGGACTGATTCAAAAATGGGAACGGGGTATGTCAAAACTGTATATTGTCACCCTGCTTATTTAACTTATATGCAGAGTACATCATGACAAACGCTGGACTGGATGAAGTACATGCTGTAATCAAGATTGCCAGGAGAACTATCAGTAACCTCAGATATGCAGTTAACACCACCCTGTGACCAAAAGTGAAGAGGAAGTAAAGAGCCTCTTGATGTAGGTGAAAGAGGAGAGTAGAAAAGTTGGCTTAACACTCAACATTCAAAAAACCAAGATCATGGCATCTGTTCCTATCACTTCATGGCAAATAGATGGAAACAGTTACAGGCTAATTTCTTGGGCTTCAGAATCACTGCAGATGGTGACTGCACCCCGGAAATGAAAAGACTCTTGCCTCGAGGAAGAAAAGCTATGACAAACCTATAAACCATAAGCATGACTTTGAGACAAAGGTCCATATAGTCAAATCTATGGTTTTTCCAGTAGTCATGTACTGATGTGCGAGTTGAACTGTAAAGAAGGCTGAGCACTGAAGAACTGATGCTTTTGAACTGTGGTGTTGGAGAAGACTCTTGAGAGTCCCTCGGACTGCATGGAGATCTAACCAGGCAATCCTAAAGGGAATCAATCCTGAATATTCATTGGAAGGACTGATGCTGAAGCTGAAACTCTAGTACTCTGGCCACCTGATGCGAAGAGCTGATTCATTGAAAAAGACCCTGAAGCTGGAGAAGATACTAGTCAGGAGGAGAAGGGGAGGACAGAGGACGAGATGGTTTGATGGTATCACCACTCAATGGACATGAGTTTAAGCAAGCTCCAGGAGATGATGATGGACAGGGAAGCCTGGCGTGCTGCAAGCAGTGGTGTCACAAAGAGTCAGACATGACTGAACAGTTGAACAACACATGCCTGGCCCTGTCTTAATTCTCTGAGATATATTAGTCACAACATTCGCATAGAAGGAGTCACATCCAACTTAAACATCTTTGGGAATCTTATTGCCACCCAGAACTAGGAAGTATAAGATTGAGTTTGGTGCTTTGGCCAGAGAAAGAGGTTTAGAAGTAATGATGGGCTGGCCAGATCATACATTTTCACTGGATTAGTGGGGGTGGAGAGGAAGAATTGAATTACAATTGAGATTGATTCTTTCTTATCTTCAGAAATTTCATTAGAGAAAGCAGTATAGATATTTACAATAAAATATTATCAAATGATAATTTTATATATTTAAATTTGGATTATTCTGAAAATTGTTTGCATTTTAAAATGAGTTAGATATATATATTCTATTCTGTGCCTATGCTGACATTAATACCACTATAGAAAAAAAAAGTTTGGATCCTTGTCTGGTGATTTGTGCCAATGTAACTACATGAATTTTAATTTTATATTTTTCATGTCAGATATATCATGTTCGAAGAAAGTATAATGAGTCTCTGTTTATATTAGTTATGAATAGTTAATTATAATAAAATTTATACTAGGGTCCTCATATCTGCTGCTCTTTAAAGAGTCTTGGTTTGATGAGGTGAAAGATGTATTTCTGAACAAATTCTATAGCACATTTTTGTGGGGTGCTTTATGGAATGATCAAAAAGTCAAATATTTTCATGACTTTTCATAGCTATTTGTTGGATGTTAAAAGAGAACTTTGAAAAGTTTTGTTCTCTTTGCTTTTGCATTAAAAACATTTTACTTTTTTAATCTTTGTCTTTCTTGTCCAGCCTATAAGGACAAAACATTTCTCTTTTTCTACTATTTGGAGTGCATTTGTGAAACTCTGAGGATGAGTATCATCAGATCTAGAAAATTTTAATCTGAATTGGTCTGATTTAGATCTTTCTGAGAAAATCCACTGTGTTTTCAGATTGGTCCTGATGATGTCGGCTGTTTCTTTGTAGTTTTCAATTTCATGGATCCTAATTAGGGCTGTACTAAGACTATCTTAGTAAGATTGCTGGGAGAAATATCAATAACCTCAGATATGCAGATGACACCACCCTTATGGCAGAAAGCGAAGAGGAACTAAAAAGCCTCTTGATGAAAGCGAAAGATGAGAGTGAAAAGGCTGGCTTAAAGCTCGACATTCAGAAAATGAAGATCATGGCATCTGGTCCCATCACTTCATGGGAAATAGATGGGGAAACAGTGGAAACAGTGTCAGATTTTATTTTTTTGGGCTCCAAAATCACTGCAGATGGTGACTGCAGCCATGAAATTAAAAGATGCTTACTCCTTGGAAGAAAAGTTATGACCAACCTAGACAGTATATTCAAAAGCCGAGACATTACTTTGCCGACTAAGGTCTGTCTAGTCAAGGCTATGGTTTTTCCTGTTGTCATGTATGGATGTGAGAGTTGGACTGTGAAGAAAGATGAGCACCGAAGAACTGATGCTTTTGAACTGTGGTGTTGGAGAAGGCTCTTGAGAGTCCCTTGGACTGCAAGGAGATCCAACCAGTCCATTCTGAAGGAGATCAAGCCTGGGATTTCTTTGGAGGGAATGATGCTGAAGCTGAAACTCCAGTACTTTGGCCACCTCATGCGAAGAGTTGACTCATTGGAAAAGACTCTGATGCTGGGAGGGATTGGGGGCAGGAAGAGAAGGGGACGACAGAGGATGAGATGGCTGGATGGACGTGAGTCTGAGTGAACTCCGGGAGATGGTGATGGACAGGGAGGCCTGGTGTGCTGCGATTCATGGGGTCGCAAAGAGTCGGACATGACTGAGCAACTGAACTGAACTGAACTGAAGACTGTCTTTAAACCTTTGAGAGGTACCAAAATAAAGTTTAATAAACATGTAAGTTGGCATTTATTTAAAATTTAAATGAGAAATAGACAGATAGATCCAATCATAGGCATTCTTAATTTTATACTATCTGACAACCTTAAACTTAAAAAAAAAAAAAGATATCCCTAAATCCTATGAAACTCAAAGGCATGGAAGAGTAAACATCCTCAGTATGCACAAGGCATTTTAAGGAATTTTAGAACAACTTGCTTTAATTTCTTTTATTTTCCATTTTCCTTAAATTGTTTTGATTTTTTTTTTGCTTCATTCATTTCCATAAAGAAAAAGATATTCAGTTGTTTGATATGTTGATATTCAACAAGTTTTTATTTTTAAAAATAATTTTTATTTAAAAAATTATTTTTATTTTTAAGGGTTTTATAAATTGTTGTTCAACCAAATAGATTTTTTTAAATGCTCCTTGGAATGGTGAGTGCCCCCTGTAAAAGAACTTTATGCTTCAAATGATATATTTCCTCTGCTTATCCTATAACTTTCTGAGGGAGGTTTGTTAAAACCTTCAACTATAAATATAAGATTTTTATTTCTCCTTTTTGTTTTATCAGTTTTTGATTTACATATTTTAAAACAGTATGATTGGATGGATCAACTCTTGTAAAATTATTATTGATGTAATAAATTAATTCTTGTCTCTTTTACACTGTATTGTGTACTTAGTCTAGTATTAGTATTGCTGTATTAGTTTCTCTTGATTACTATTTGCCCTGTGTGTATCTTCAGTCTTTTATTTTTAATATTTCTCTGCGCTTATATTTTACATGCGTCTCTGATAGAATATGGTTTTTTTTTCTCTTTAATGACAGATTTTAAAATAGTTATCTTTTAATTGGAGACTGCTTGCTTTTATTATAGCTACTACAATAGTTACATTGAAATGTATGGTCTTAATATTTGTTTTTCTATTTGTCCCACTTGTTCTATGTTCTCTTTTGCATTCCTCTGAGTTAATTATTTTTAAAATTATTTCATTTTCTTTTTTATTACATTTTAGTTATTAGGTATTTAAAATCTATCCCTTTTGTAGTTATGCTGGAGATTATAGCATATGTCTTTGACCTTGAAAAAGTAATTTAATTAAATATATTATTTTCTATATAATGGTAGGCCCTTAAAACACATACTTTAATAACTTCTAATTCTCAGTTAAATTTTTAGCTTATTTTAATTCTACAGATACATGCCAATATGTTAGCATGCCTTCAATAGTTGATAAGATTTACCAAGATATTTACTGTTATCTTTGAACTTTATACATTTCTACATCATCTCTGTGCTTCTGTCTGAAATTATTGTTCTAGTGCCTGAGGAGCTTTTTGACTATTTATTTTAACATGGGTATGTATACTGTTGATGAATCTCTTCTGTCTATCTCTTATTCTTTTTCTTTTTCTTTTTTTTTTTAGCACTTTTGTTTTCTGGCTTCCATTATAGTGGCGTTTTTATTACTGCTATTTGGAAAGTAAAGTGTATTTTTCTAGCTGATTTTAACCTTTCTTTGGCTTTTGGTTTGATGTACTTTTATATAGAATTTTCTTTTTCTGTTTTTCCTTCTTGTGGTTCATATCTATGGTTAGTTGAAACCACGTGACCAGTATCTCTTTAAACATTGCTTCTGCCCATCTCTTATTTACTTCTAGGAGTCCAGGTATTTATATGTTGATGTTTCACCATATACCTTATATATCCTTATTGCCTGTATTTCCATTCTTTATCTTCAGTTCAGTTCAGTTCAGTTGCTCAGTTGTGTCCGACTCTTTGTGACCACATGAACTGCAGCACTCCAGGTTTCCTTATTCATGCTTCATTATGAATATTTTCATCTGACCCATATTTCATTGCACTTATCCTCTTTTTAGCTGTATTGAATCATCTGCTAACCCATCTAATGACACTAGATTTCAATGACTATATCTTTCAATCTATTCAATTTTGTATTATATATATAGTTTTAATTCTCTGATGGATTTTCCGTCTTGTCATGTAATTTCTTAAAGATATGTTACAATCAGGTTAAAGCCCATGTGGTGTAATTCTAAATCTGAATCTCCTTTCATTTTGTTTGTATATCTGGTTTTTTTAATTGTTGTTGTTGACTTATTTATTATTCAGTTCTCTTTTGTGGTATACCTAGTAATGTGAATTAAATTGAAGCAGAAAAACTTAACTTTTCTTCATTTATTTATTTTTTTATTGAAGGATAATTGCTTTACAGAATTTTGCTGTTTTCTGTCAAACCTAAACATGAATCAGTCATAGGTATACATATATCCCCTCTGTTTTGAACCTCACTCCCAATTCCCTCCATATCCCACCCCTCCAGGCTGACACAGAGCTCCTGTTTCAGTTTCCTGAGCCAAACAGCAAATTCCTATTGGCTGTCTATTTTACATGTGGTAGTATAAGTTTACTTGTTACTCTTTCCATAAATCTCACCCTCTTCTCCATCTCACCATGTTCATAAATCTATCCTCTATGCCTGTTTCTCCATTGTTGTCCTGTAAATAAATTCTTCAGTACCATTTTTCTAGATTCCATATATGTGCATTAGAATATGATATTTACCTTTCTCTTTCTGACTCACTTTACTCTGTATAATGCTTCCCTGGTGGCTCAGAGGTTAAAGCGTCTGCCTCTGATGCGGGAGACCTGGGTTCGATCCCTGGGTTGGGAAGATCCGCTGGAGAAGGAAATGGTAACCCAGTCCAGTATTCTTGCCTAGAGAATCCCATGGACAGAGAAGCCTGGTAGGCTACATAGGTCCACGGGGTCGCAAAGAGTCGGACATGACTGAGCGATTTCACTTTTACTTTCTTTCATCCACCTTATTAGAATTGACTCTAATGTGTTCCTTTTTATGGTTGAGTCATATCCATTATGTATATGTACCACACTTCTTTATCCATTCATCTGCTGATGGACATCTAGGTTATCTCCATGTTCTAGCCATTGTAAATAGTGCTGCAATGAACAATGGTATACATGTGTGTTTTTTTAGTTTTGGTTTCCTCAGAGTATATGCCTAGGAGTGGGATTGCTGAGTCATAAGGTGGTTTTAATCCTAGTTTTTTAAGGAATCTCCATACCTTCTTCCATAGTGGCTGTATCAACTTACATTCCCACCAACAGTGCAAGAGCATTCCTTTTTCTCCACACCCTCTCCAGCATTTATTGTTTGTAGACTTTTTGATGAGGGCCATTCTGACTGGTGTAAGGTGATATCTCATTGTAGTTTTGAATTGCATTTCTCTAATAATGAGCAATGTTGAGCATGTTTTCATGTATTTCTTAGCTATCTGTATGTCTTCTTTGAAGAAACATATATTTAGGTCTTTTTCCCACTTTTTGATTGGGTTATTTGTTTTTCTGGTATGGAGTTGTATGAGCTACTTGTATATTTTGGAAATTAATCCTTCATCAGTTTTTCCATTTGCTATTATTTTTTCCCATTCTGAGGGTTGTCTTTTCACCTTGTTTATAGTTTCCTTTGCCATGCAAAAGCTTTTAAGTTTAATCAGGTCCCACTTGTTTACTTTTGTTTTTATTTCTGTTACTCTAGGGGGTGAGTCCCAGAGGATCTTGCTTTGATTTATGTTATCAATTTCTCTGCCTATATTTTCCCTTAGAGTTTTACAATTTCTGGTCTTACATTTAGGTCTTTAATCCATTTTGAGTTTATCTTTGTGTGTGGTGTTAGGAAGTGTTCTAATTTCATTCTCTCACATGTAGCTATCCAGTTTTCCCAGCACCATTGATTGAAGAGGCTGTCTTTGCCCCATTGTATATTCTTTCCTCCTTTGTCAAAAATAAGGTACCCATAGGTGCATGAGTTTATTTCTGGGCTTTCTGTCTTGTTCCATTGGTCTATATTTCTGTTTTTGTGCCACTACCATACTGTCTTGATGACTATAGCTTTGTAGTATAATCTGAATTTAGGAAACTTGATTCCTCCAGCTCCATTCTTCTTTCTCAAGACTGCTTTGGCTATTTGGGGTCTTTTGTGTTTCCATATGAATTGTGAAATTTTTTATTCTAGTTCTGTGAAAAATGCCATTGGTAATTTGATAGGGATCACACTGAATCTGTAGATTGCATTTGGTATTCTAGTCATTTTCACAATATTGATTCTTCCTACCCAGGAACATGGAATCTCTTTTCATCTGTTTATATTGTCTTTGATTTCTTTCATTTGTGTCTTATAATTTTCTGTGTACAGTTCTTTTGTCTCCTTAGGTAAGTTTACTCCAGATTTGTAATTCTTTTTGTTGCAATGGTGAATGGGATTGACTCCTTAATTTCTCTTTCTGATTTTTCATTGTTAGGATACAGAAATGCAAGTGATTTTTGTGTATTGATTTTGTGTATAGGTACTATCTTTAGAGTTTTCTGTGTACAGTATCATATCATCTGCCAACAGCAAGAGCTTTACTTCTTCTTTACTTCCAGATCAGAAAAGATTCTGGATTCCTTTTATTTCCTTTTCTTCTCTGATTGTGGCATCTAGGACTTCCAGAATTACATTGAATAATGGTAGTGAAAGTGGACACCCTTGTCTTGTTCCTGATCTTGGGGGAATGCTTTCAGTTTTTCACCGTTGAGAATAATGTTTCCTGTAGGCTTACAATTATGGCCTTTATTGTGTTGACGTAGGTTCCTTCTATGCCCATTTTTTGAAGAGTTTTAATTATAAGTGGGTGCTGAATTTTGTTAAAGGCTTTTTCTGCATCTATTGAGATGATCACATGTTTTTTATCTTTCAATTTGTAAATTTGGTGTTTTGCATTGATTGATTTCTGTCTACTGAAGAATCCTTGGAATAAACCCAACTTGATCATGGTGTACGAGCTTTTTGATGCCTTAGTGTATTCTGTTTGCTAAAATTTTGTTGGTCTTTTTTGCATCTATGTTTATCAGTGATATTGGCCTGTAGTTTTCTGTTTTGTGTTGTTTTGTCTAGTTTGATATCAGGGTGATGGTGGCCTTGTAGAATGAGTTTGGCAGTGTTCCTTTCTCTGCAATTTTTTGAAAGAGTTTTAGAAGGATAGGCATCAGGCTCTTCTCTAAATGTTTGATAGAATTCTCCTGTGAAGCCGTCTGGTCCTGGTCTTTTGTTTTTTGGGAAATTTTTTATCACAGCTTCAATTTCAGTGCTTGTAATTGGGTTGTTCATAATTTCTATTTCTTCCTGATTCAGTCTTGGAAGACTGAACTTTTCTAAGAAACTGTCCATTTATCTATTATATTGCCATATAGTTGTTCATAATAGCCTCTCATAATCCTTCATGTTTCTGTACTGTCTGTTGTAACCTTTCCTTTTTCATTTCTAATTTTGTTGATTTGATTTTTCTCTTTTTTTTCTTGATGAGTCTGGCTAAGGTTTTGTCAATTTTGTTTATCTTCTCAAAGAACCAGCTTTTAGTTTTATTAATCTTTACCATTGTTTCTTTCATTTCTTTCTGCTCATATCTTTACGATTTCTTTCCTTCTACAAAGTTTGGGGTTTTGTTCTCTTTATCCAGTTGTTTTAGGTGTAATATTAGGCTGTCTGTTAGATGTTTTTCTTCTTTCTTGAGATATGCTTGTATTGCTATAAACTTCCCTCTTAGGACTGCTTTTGCTGCATCCCAATGGCACCCCACTCCAGTACTCTTTCCTGGAAAATCCCATGGATGGAGGAGCCTGGTAGGCTGCAGTCAGTGGGGTTGTGAAGAGTTGGACACAACTAAGCGACTTCACTTTCACTTTTCACTTTCATGCGTTGGAGAAGGAAATGGCAACCCACTCCAGTGTTCTTGCCTGGAGAATCCCAGGGTTGGCGGAGCCTGGTGGACTGCTATCTATGGGGTTGCACAGAGTTGGACACAACTGAAGCGACTTAGCAGCAGAAGCATAGGTTTTGAGTTGTCATGTTTTCATTGTCATTTGTTTCTAGAAATTGTTCCCTTTTGATTTCTTCAGTAACCTGTTGGTTATTTAGAAACGTGTGTTGTTTAATCTCAATGTATTTGTGTTTCTTACAGTTTTTTCTTGTAATTGATATCTAGTCTCATAGTGTTGTGGTCAGAGAAGATGCTGGATATGATTTCCATTTTCTTAAATTTACTAAGGTTTGATGTGTGACCCAAGATGTGATCTATCCTGGACACTGTTCCATGTGCACTTGAGAAGAAGGTATATTCTTCTGCATTTGGATGGAATATCCTGAAGATATCAGTGAGATCCATCTCATCTAATGTATCATTTAAGACTGTGTTTCCTTATTAATTTTCTGTTTTAATGATCTGTCCATTGGTGTGAGTGGGGTGTTAAAGTCTCCTACGATTATTGTGTTACTGTCAATTTCTCCTTTTATGTCTGTTAGTGTTTGTCTTATGTATTGAGGTGCTCCTATGTTGGGTGCATAGGTAAGGCTTCACTTTTTTAAGCAGTAAAATCTAGGCATTTCACCTCAGTTCATTAAGGGATTGGAGTGATTCCAAGTTGTATGCCAATCATTGGGAACCTAATGGGATTACCAATGGAAGGAAAGCCAGAAGTTTCTCCAAGACTTCTCTTCCTTAAAATATTAGAATTACAGTATTATTCTCTTAACCTAGTATCACTGCTGATAGCTCTGCATAAGATCTCTCATTCTCAGCCACTGCTTTCTTCTCAAAGTTTCAGCTCTTACTACCCCTGCCCTGAATACTTCTGACATCAGATGTCTGGGAATCTTCCTCAGAGCAAACAATTCTCCAGTTCTCTATAGACACCAACTGAGTGTTCTACAATTCAGTTAATTGTTAACTGAACACAATGCGGGAAGCATCAGAAAATATATTCTTTTGATGAGTAAGTGCAAAATATAACCTTTGCTTCAGTCTTGCTTTATAAAAATTAGGCTACCCACTCCAGTGTTCTTGGACTTCCCTTGTGGCTCAGCCGGTAAAGAATTCACCTGCAATGTGGGATATCTGTGTTTGCTCCTTGGGTTGGGAAGATCCCCTGAAGGAGGGAATGGCTACCCACTCCAGTATCTGGCCTGGAGAAGTCCATGGGCTATATAGTGCATGGGGTCACAAAGAGTCAGACACAACTGAGCAACTTTCACTTTCAGTGTCATGGTTAGAGGATCTTGACGAGATTATTGTTAATGAGTTTCCCCATTGAAAGTGAGTGTTAACAAATTCATGTCCATTTTCAGTGAATTTATTTTTTTAATTTCTGTTGTCTAGTAAAATACTACCCAGTTCAATTTTATGGAATACCTACTAATTTTAAGTACTGTGTTAGGATATAGTATGGCTACAATCAGTAGTATGGCTTCTAACAGGATAGTAGGGAGGAAAAACAGTAAACAAATGCTTACGAATCCAAAAAAAAGAAAAATACTTATGTATATAGTGTATTTTCTTTGGTTTGAACACATAACAGTAATCTAGGGGGCAGTAGGGATTCTGAGTACTTAAACGTGCTGAGCCATGAGGGGTGAGAGCAGAGGGTTTCCAACTGATGAAAATACCATTCTAAAGGCTGTGAGGCAAGGTATTTAGGAGGCCGTGGTGTATTAGTTTCCTATTGCCATTGTAACAAATTACCACAAACTCAGTAGCTAAAAATAATTCACTGTCTCAGTGTCTTATAAATCAGAAGGTTTGGGTGGCGATTTTGTCTGGTTTCTTTGATTCAGGTCTCACAAGGCAAAATCAAGGTGTCAGCAACGAGGGCTCTTATCTGTAGGCTCTGAGGGAGAGGAGGATGGAAGGAGGAAATTGGTTTCCAAGCTTATTCATGTTGGTGGCAGAATTCATTTCTTTATGGTTGTAGAGCTAAAGTTTCCACTTCCTTGCTGTCCTCTCTCAGCACCTTAATGTCTCTTGCATTCCTTGCCATGTTGCTCCCTCCAGTAGCATGTGCTTTGTCTCACTGTCATGTCTCTCTAACTTCCTCTAACTTCCCTTTCTGCAGTGTCTTCTTTGAGTTCTCTCTCTCAAGCTCTGCTCTTCAAAGCCCATGTGGTTACATCAAGCCTACCCAAACAGTTCAGGAAAATCGCTATATCTTAAAGCCAACTGTTTAAGGCATACATCATTTTATTCTTCTTTGCCTTATTGTACTTCATAGATTTTTAAAAAAATACAAATTGGACATTTGGGACAATCCTGCGTCTAGCATGTCTATCATAATCTTTTTTTCTTTCCAATGGCATTTGCTCGTTTCATGTCTCTGTATCACAGTTTGGTAATTCTCAAAATATTTAAAAGTTTTTCATCATTATTATTATGTTAGGTGATCAGTGATCTTTGATAGTACTACTGTAGTTCACTGAAGGCTTAGAATGCTTGTTAACATTTTTAGCTATAAAATATTTTTAAAATAAGATATGTATGTTTTTTTTCGGCATAATGCTACCTCACACTTTATAGACTATAGTATAGTGTAAACATAAATTTTACATGCACTGGGAGACAAACAAACAAACAATTGTGTGCCTTTCTTTATAGCAGTGGTCTGGGACCAAATCCACAATATTTCTGATATATGGCTGTAATAATTTTAATTACATTGGAAAAGTCAATTTTTTACCAGGTGGTGTAACATATTCAGGCTTGACACTATAGGCATAGATTATGGGGACAACGTTTTTCCTAGCACCACAGGAAATTTCGCTACACCTGAAGAAGTTAAGGAACATAGAAGTTAAGTCATTTTTACATCATATATTTGGATGCTGAAGTCAGTCAAATAATGACAGGGTTATAGTGAAGAGAAAACCTGATGTCAAATACAAAAGCCTCCAGTAAATAAAGGGCGGTTACAAGGAAGCTGGTAATTAATAAATACAAGGCTAGGTAAAGTGCAGCATGAATCTCAAAGACTGGAAGGAATCTGCAGACTCTGGAGGGGTGATCTTTGGAAAGCCTCCCAGGAATGGCCCTCAAATGCTGAAGACAGAGATACCTCCAGCTGAGAAAACTCGCAGGAATCCAAATACTTAGGAGAGGGTCAGGTTTTAGAAAGGTCAGATGTAGAACTGAGCATTCTCACAAACAATTTATGATGTTGAGGAGTTCATTTACAATGAAACAGGCTCTCTAGGGATAACAGAAAATTGGGGAGAGAGGGGAACCATCTGAGGAATGAATCAAGAGAGAATATGAATTTCATCATGGCGATGGAGAACATTGGAGAAAGATGACAGAAAGCAGGTGAAGGTAAATTGAATTCAGTTGACCGAGAAAATGTAAATGTATATACTAATCCTTAGGAAGTGGATACATTCCTTTCCGTAGTTATCAAGTGATCTGCAGAGGAAGTCCAGGAGTGGAAAACTTCATGGTCTTCAGTGGTGGGTGGTAGAGTGGTGGCTGGTAGGGCACTTTAGGGGCTTTGAGGTCTAGAGAGAGCATATATGATCCAAGTCAGCCATGCGTTTCCCTCATTATTTGTTAGGTCTTATGAGAGTCAGTACATCTTAATGGTTAGGAACACAAACTGTGGCACCAGGGTATGTGAGTTCCAGTCTTAGCCTTGTAATCATGAACATAGTACTTCATTTCTGTGCCTCACATTTTTCAGCTGCAAAGTAGAAATAATGATGATAGTGACCATTTCATTATATAGTTGTGAAGATTAAATGAATGCATGGCTATGATAAACATTCATAACTGTTAGCTCTTATTATTTAATGTTACTTATACAATTTTTACATGCTTATATAAAATTTAAATCTTATAGAACATGCAAGGAAAATAAACAGCTTTTCAAACTGGAAATCTATACTAAACTTAATTTTTTTGTGTGCACGTCATTTTGATTCAATTGTGCTGCCCAAGAAATACAACGTTAACCTCAGGAAGATATGTATTATTGCTTATGTGTTCTGGCAAAGCTGCTTCAACACAGCTGAAAGGAAAATAAGTTACAGTTTAAGTGATTTTGGTAGATCTAAAGATGTCAATCTGAGTAAAGTAAACTTGCCTGATGGATTTTTTTTTTTTAAATAAAAAGAGCCATGGTCTTCAAGAAGTAATACTCTTGAGAAATGTATTTGTCATTAAAAACAAAGGGGGTCAAATGATTTTCTAGTATAGTAGTCACAGTGGATATTTACTATCACCTATAGGGAGGCAGAAGAAATATACTATCACTTCTGTTATTGGAAAACTGTCCATCTTTTCCCTAGCTCTCACCCCCAAGCACCATACCATGGGGAATTACCCGTGTACAATTCAATTTGCAGCAGAGTAAAAAGTTTTTAAGATAGGAAAGCATTTCCTAAAATGTTAGCCTATTGCCATTTAGGATTGCCATATAGTTCAAATTATATAAATGACAATTTGAAACCTCCTAAATGCTCATTGTAATGCTGTGTTAGTTGAATGTGTCATAGAATGCATTCTAAGTTATTATTTTACAAAGAGAATATTATAAATATATTAGAGTCTTAGATACTGAATCTGATAAAAGGAAGGAATGATTTCATAAAGATGTAAAAATACATATTTTTTAGGAGATGAGAGATGAAATGTGTTTTCAAATATATCTTGATTAAAATAGTTGATTTCAGTAGATTGAAAGCTTTCAAAGAATACTGATAACGTATTAATTAATTGTTTGGTAATTGTGATTTTGCCAATTGTTTTTTAGATCAACCTTTTCTATTTATAGCTGTATAATAAATGCCATCCTTTCAGCATATTTTGATTGGACTCTTGGTTATTTTTCTTAAAACTGATACATATAAGGCCCTGGTTAGGCATTTTATGAGATGTAAAAATTATTCAGTTTAGTTCCTACCTAGAGGTACTAATGAAACTAAAGAGGTAGATTATGTAGGCATCTAGCTATTGTGTAAGATCCAGTATAGTAAGGGCCATAGGGAAAAGCAAAGCAGGATAGATTGTAAAAAGAGAGGGGTTATCAAAGGTTTAACAATCAAGACTTCTTTTTTCTGTTGCAGATAGACAGTGGAAATATTAAGTGGAAAAACCAGGTAAAGAAGGTATAATATAATCTCAAAATAGAAAACTCTAATATGGCACATTTTTATGAATACATATATACAAATAAAAAATACTGGCAGAAAATATCTTAAAATATAGTGAGTCATGCTTTTAGGCAACCCCTTCTAGTATTTTGTTGACAATGTATTCTCAAGATAATTGGGTGAAGAAAGTGAGAGGGCATCGCTAAGTAAAAACGTGATGTTCTCTGGAGTCTAGATTCAGCCTGACTGCATGGAAACTGAAGGAGACTTTGTTGCATGACTTTTACCATAGTTGTTCCTATCTTGAGACAGGGACTGGCCTCTTGTAAGTGCATCTATTAGTTACTGACTTTGGGGAAGGAGACTGGTAATCTCCTAGGTGAAGCAGCTTCCTGTAGCAAAGGGAAATTTTCCAAAGGAATCAACTGTGAATCTTTAGCAGGCAACTCATAGAAACTGGATTTAATAAAGGAAGTACAGATAGGCACCAAAAGTGTTCAGTATACTTTACTGAGCTAGCAAGAGTATAGCCATATTTAATTATACACACACACACACACACAGAGTCTTCTTTATCCAAGAAGATGTCAGTATTTCTGGAGGCAACAGTATATCAAGGTTTATAGGTAGTGGGTGATGTGGTAAAGTAATGTATATTCAACCATTATAGGAGGGAGAAGGCTCAATGATTTCTTCCTTCTGCTTACATATTTTTAAAGTGCATGAAGCAAAAAATTAGGTATTTTTTTATCATACATCTCTGGGTTGCTATATAAACTATGTATGTCCACATACCTTCACCTGTTTTATGACATGTGTAGTAATATCTTATTTATCTAGCTGCCACATATCTCCAAACTCAAACTAACTAAAATATGATGTGGATCATTAGTCTCTGAAAACTGTTAATGAGCTCCCAAGAGTCACAATAAATGGCAAAAAGTGTCGTGCTGGCTGAGACAATGCCACCCATCTATTGGGAAGATATGATTATAAACAAAATGTCTTCCACCCCAGAAATCCTCAAAGGTAGTAGAAAAGGAGGATGCCTTTATGATTGAATAAGGACTGCAAGGAGATCAAACCAGTGAATCCTAAAGAAAATGAACCCTGAATGTTGATTGGAAGGACTGATGCTGAAGCTCTAATGCTTTGGCCACCTGATGTGAAGAGCTGACTCACTGGAAAAGACCCTGATGCTGGGAAAGATTGAAAGCAAAAGGAGAAGAGGAGGGTGGCAGAAGATGAGATGGTTAAATAGCATCACTGGACATGAATTTGAGCAAACTCTGGGAGATGGTGGACTGGTATGCTGTGTAGTCCATGGGGTCACAAAGTTGGACATGACTTAGCAACTGAACAACAGCAAAGCTGTGTGATGATGGCAAAGACAGAAAACTCGCCCTTTTCATATAAGTAACTGGATACAACCCCCTGCATACATGTTCTTAGGACTATATGAAAACTAGTCCTCAAGTAGAGAGAACTTCACAGCACCATTTGTCACACAAAACTCATCGTAAATTTACCTGGTAATTGGGATGACCATCTTTATTAATTGGTTAGCTTTATCTGGGGAGAAACAAGCTTCTCATCTTTTGAGATCTTCATCTATCTTCTATGTCTTTTGATAGGAGAGAGTTTTGCCTCTTGGAGCAAGGTACTGCAAAAGTTGAGCAACATCACTCCCACAGTAATTGGGAGATGGGGGTGCTACTTTCCTTGATGATGTCCCTTGGTCTGAAATCTGAAGAAAGGCCCATCTAGGTTTCAAAACAAACCATATATTTCAAAGAGAGGAAAAGTACAAGTAAACGCTTGTAAATGCTTTGTAAAAGTACAAAGTAAATGCTTTAAGAAAATCAAAAGGAAGGAAATATTTTCTATTATTTTTGACACGGAGAATTAAACCTCTTATTTGAAATTAAATTTTTATTTAATTTTGCAGTACTTGTGTTAGAGTTCCTTAACCCCAGGGTAACCGTTTACTCTTCCTTCTAACACAGCTACAAAGTTTCAAATCCCCAGCTTATCTGTTATCTAGGATGCAGGCTTCTTGTTAGAGGCAGACCCCTGCTGCCTACAGCAGGATGAAGGGAGAGTTGTCAAGTCTGACAGTGACTGAAGAGAGAATACTTATAAAAAGCACATGGAGAAGGATGACGAGGAAGACAGGAGGAGGGGCAGGGTAGGAAGAAGGAAGCAGTCAGGAGCCTCTTCTGGTGGGATAGACAGTCCTGCAACCATGGAACCCCTGAGGGCATCAATTCATCACCACCCAAAATTATAAATGACCTTTAAGATCATTTATGATCTCTAAATTGTTTAACACTTTCAGTCCACAGTCCATCTCAAGGCTGCCTTGAAGTCACATTCCTGATATGAAAGATGCCATTTGATCATCTCTCAGATTTCTCTCCTGTTCTTACAGCCTATGAGGAAATAGGCACATTGTCTGTAAGCAAGTGGTTGGTTTTTTATAAGTATATTAGGGTTTTGTACAAATTGTTGTGTATGTGGGTAAGAAACCCCTAGGAAGCTTCAGGGAAGCCTAACCCAGGATGAAGGGAAAGAGTAATTGCTTAAGTACATGTATAAGCAAAATGTTTTTGTCCTAAAGTTACTATGGCTATTTTTCAGTGAGTGGTTTAGTAAGTGTAGCATGTACTTAACAAATATCAATTCAGTCTCTGAAACCAGACTGCCTGGGTTAAAATCCAAGCTCTCCCATGTGTGTAACCTTGAGAAAATTATTTCAACCTCTATCACAGTTTTCTGATTTTAAAATGTGATTATTTATAAGTGTTTACCTCATAGGATTGTTATGAGTATTAAATGAGTTTTCAGAGAGAGAGACTGTCAAAACAAATCAACAAATATAAGCTATTATTTATAAACTATTACTTATAGTACAAGTCTTAATTCAACCTGGAGACAACCTGTGCTTTTATTTAAGGAAGAAAAGACAAGTATGATATTTCTTAGAAGATTTCCTAACCAAAATGTGTTTTTATCACATGGAGAGTGTACTCTCTAAATATGTGAGAAAAATAATATTATGTTGCCATATCATCATATATTCAATAAATGTCTATTGCAAGATAATTATATCTGAGTTTATTTTTTTAGCTTCACAGAATGTTAATTTGAAATCATATTGGTATTGTTTTAGCTTAATTATGTTGGTCTCTGGCTTCCCTGGTAGTTTAGCTGGTAAAGAATCTGCCTGCAATGTGTGAGACCTGGGTTCAATACCTGGGTAGGGAAGATCCCCTGGGGGAGGGCATGGCATACGACTCCAGTGTTCTTGCCTGAAGAATCCCATGGACAGAAGAGCGTAGTGGGCTACAGTCCATGGGGTTGTGCTGGGGTCCAGCCCTGGTGGATCCAGGGTAATTCGAAGGGGAGACGGAATCGGCGTCCTAGGAAAAAACTTATTTAAAGAGAGATTAGAAAAGGATAGTGTAGTAGGAAATATTAGTGGAGAAAAAGAGGCTAAATAACTTGGTTTACATGGAATACCAATACAACTCCAAGAGAAGGAATTTGCACCACCTACATAGGCCACAGGCATCTTTCCGTTCTCCTGAAGGAGAGGAGACACTGAGGCCTCCCCGGTCAGATCTTAGAAGCCCAGGCAAAATTAGCAGGCTTGGAGAGTACCCACGCTCCAGATGGGAATTCAGCCAGAAAGGGAAAGAAAGAACGACATGGGGGAATCAGTCTTTCCAGAAACTGATCCGTTTTATTTTCAGGTTTGCTTATATACTTTTAGTTATACATAGGGATGAATACAGAGTCACGCGGGGTCAGCAGACCTGACCCTTGTCAAAATCAGGTGCTTCATATAAAATTATACAAAGGTCTCAGGGGTTTTACATCATCTTCTGGCCATGAGGCCTGCTGACATTTTATGGCCCTTTCCGATAATGGTCAGTCAACCAGAAAACTTATTTTTTCCAGGGGTGATTTTTTCTTAAACCAGGCACCACCCTCCGAAGGCACCAGATAAAGTTGTATTCCTATAGGGTGAGGGTACGGGGGGCTATAATCAAGAAAAGGAATTTACTTAGCCTAAGGTTTAACATGATTAATATCAAAGGTTAATACTTATTTCTCCTATATGCTAGTTATAATCATTATAAGGGTAGGGAATATGGAGATTTAGCTGCAAATATTGGCTCAACAAATGAAAAACCCTTCACCAATATAATTTCTAATCAACCCACTATACTATACTAGTAATTTTCAAACTTCTCAAAAGAGTCTGTATTAAGCATCTCGTGCCTCTCACGGTTGGGAGGCTGTAAACAATCACATGTGGCCGGATGAACCTGCTCAGGTAGGCTAGAGAACCTTCAGAGTTTGTAAGTTGAAACACTCTTGGCACACCCAGGAATTTTTATTAACTTGGAGCTGTAAGTTAACTCCTTCTCCAAAAGAGGTGGTGGGGGAACAGCCCCCCATAAAGTCAGAGGTATAGGTGAGAGCATGAAACAGTAAAGTAGGCACTCTGGTTTTGGGGGTAGATGCTCGGGAACAGGAGGTCTCCTGAGGCTCAATCCCGCCTTTGCGTTATGCCGAGCCTCCTCTCTCATGACCTTTGCCATGGCGGAGTTCCTCACGCTGGCTCCCGGCAGGGTTGTAAGAGTTGGACACGACCTAGCGACTTAATACCACCACCGCCAACATAAAAGTTTACTTTTTGCTTTGCAACATGTCAGTTTTGTAGCCAAAGCTTTGTTCCATAAAGTCTTTCAGGGTCCCAGACTGTTGAAGGCACCTTATATCCTGCAGCTGCATCTTCTTGATTACCATAGCAATAAAAGGAAACACATGGACTCATGCCTGTTCTGGGCTTTATCCCAGAAGAGGCACACTTTATCTCAGTTTATCTCCAGTCAGATGTAGTCCCAGTGCCCCATTTAACCAAGGGAAATGGAAAGGGGCAGAAAAAGTGGTTATTGGTGAGCACTAGTAATGTGTCCTGACAGTCAGGGACTCGTTTTGCCTTCAATATATGTAGGTTTATGTAAACTATCTGGAGAAGGAAATGGCAACCCACTCCAGTACTCTTGCCTGGAGAATCCCATGGACAGAGGAGCTTGGTGGGCTATAGTCCACGGGGTTGCAAAGAGTCAGACACGACTGAGCGACTTCACTTTCACTTCACTTTCACTATGTAAACTCTCAGAACTTGGGAACTACATGGGTGTTACTGTACCCATCTTGCTTTATTAATTACTGTTTTTTTTTGTGTGTGTGTGTGTATGTGCACACTCAGTCGCTCAGTCATGTCCCACTCTTTGTGACTTTGTGAACTGTAGCCCTCCAGGCTCCTCTGTCTGGAAATTTCAAGGCAAGGACACTGGAGTGGGTTGCCATTTCCTACTCCAAGGGATCTTCCTGACCCAGGGATCGAACTCACGTCTCTTGCATCTCCTACATTGGCAGTGGACCATTTACCACTGCACCATCTGGGAAGCCTAGCTTTAAATTTGGAATTAATTTTTCATTATTAAAATTTGTTAGTATTTTCTTTTTCACTTTTTGCTAATAAATTATAATCTTTCTTGGGTTATTTTTGAACATCTAATTACAGTAAGCTACTGCTTTGCCTAATGGTGATCATATTGCTCTTAGTTAATCCATATTTTCCACAAGTTTATATACATCATAGTCTAATTAATACATAGCAAAGACATGTTCTGGCTTTCAGTAATCTGAGTCATTTACAGTTGACATTTTAAGAATTTGACCAGTTGCTAAATAATCTCATTATGAGAAGACTTTCAGGGGAAATTAACAAGTTTTACAGTGAAAATGATTTTAAAATAGACAAATTCTAACAATTATTTTGAAGCCAATGTTTCTTTTTTATTCACCAAATATATGAATTTAGAAATGTTTTCTGCTACAATTTAATTATATTTAAATTAATTAAAAGAAAATGGCATACCTATTTGAATCAATGGAAAAATAGCACATCCCTAAAATGGAGACTATGGGGTTTTGCTAAAATTAATAAAAATATAATGTTTCAAGTAATAAATTAATGAGAGATTGTATGTTTGATAATAGTCTGAAATTGTCTTGCAAGGCGTTTCTTTGACTGAAAGAACGAGAAGAACAAAATAATTGCTATCTTTTTTCAGTCTTTTCAGTCTTTTTCAGTCTTTTCCTCTAACATATTTCTAAGCTTTCAGCATTTAATAATTATGCAAAGGATACTTTCCCAGATCCTCCCACCTGTCATGTTTTGTTTGTTTTGTTTGTACTCTGAGGAATGCCCAAGTTTAACTGATTCAGAGCTTTGAATGAACAAAGTAGATTTTGAATGAACAGCTTCACATGATCTCCTAAGGTTTAAAATAGAGTCTTATAACCGTCAACATTAGAAAAGTATTGATCATAGTTACCATTTTGTGTCACAAAGGACTATATGCTGTTTTACGTTATTTTGGGATGTAATTATTTTCTTTAGGAAAATGTGCTGTGTTTGGGAAAGAAGGTTTGAAATGTGTTTCCTCTAACTCGTTGAGCTCTCGTTTCCTTGTTTCCAAATACGGAGCATAAGTCTCTCTCTTTCGAGGATCAGATGATGTGACTAGAATAGTGCCCTACATGCTATGCCCACTTTAAAAGTAGCACCGCCTATTCTGTTTGCCCTTTACTGTTTAAGCTTGTGTTTGTTCAAGTTTATAAATTCTTTGAGCTAGAAGAAATTTTTTATCTCCCTACAGTTTACATTTTATATTTCTTCATTATTTTAGGTAGATGTCTGTTTCTTGGTTTAGAACTTCAGAGCCAGGGAAAAACAGAAAACAATAAAATGGGCTGGGTTAGAGTTATTCATTAATATTTTTAAGGCTTCCTTGGTGGCTCAGATGGTAAAGAATCTGTGTGCAATGCAAGAGACCCTGATTCAATTCCTGGGTTGAGAAAATCCCCTGGAAGAGAGAATAGCAACCCACTCCAGTATTCTTGCCTGGAGAATCTCGTTGACAGAGGAGCCTGGCAGCTTACAGTCCATGGGGTTGCAAAGAGTCGGACACAACTGAGTGACTACACTTTCACTTCTAGAGTTATTCATTAATATTTTTACTTTTCTAGGAATTGACAGGTAGTTATGGTTGCTTTAAACATTTGGACTCAATTCCATCCACTGAAAATCTACTGTATAGTATAGAATGTTCTGATCTGAAGTCACAGAAAATCTCAGCTTGAGCCTACTCGAGCAACATCTAAAAATGGTAGTCTGTGGTAGGGTCAGCTCCAGGCACAGAACAATTAATCTTGTTATCCAGTGCCAAGGAATTAATGGCATCAATTTAAGGCTAGTAACAAGATGGCAGCAGCATTTCCAGGCCATACTTCCAGACACAACCACATCCTAATGAGAGGAAATTTATGACTGTTTCATTCTTAAGACTGAGGAAACTTCCCCCCAGGAATTCCAGTAGATTTATCAGAATTATCCCATTCCTATACAGAATACTAGAAAGTAGAGCAGAATTATCACTCATTTAGGAATGTAATGGATGTTAGGGCATCAGAGACACTACTCTAAGGCACGTTTTTAGCTACTCAGTGTACAGACACACATTCTTCACATATGTAAGCATGGGCATGCTTATCTCTTTGGAAATGTCTTTCATACCTTCTCTAAAATGAGACAATACAGAGACTCACAGAGTTATTAAATACTAAAGCAAATTCAAGGTCAGGATCTCTGTTAAGTGTAGACCTTTCTATCAAGTTGGAATGCAACTCTTTATAGTCCAGTTAAAGAGTTTTTCACTTACTGCCTCAGGCCAGCAACTTCTGTTGGTAGAGAACAGGAAAGATTATTACCATAGAAACTAGTTCAAAAAATGGTGAAGACAAAGCACCGTGGTATTCCTGGAAAATAATAACGAATAGTGGATATTCTCTAGTAGTTTAGTAAATTCCTTATTTGGCTTCTGAAAGCTCCTTGTTGGGGATGGGGATGTTGGTGGCAACTTCTTGTTCATATTGACAGTGGACATGTGGGGAATGGACATGTGAAAGAATGCCTTATCCTGGGACTGCACAGTTTTAGCAACTCCCTCCCTATTGAGTGAGTTTGGTGACCGGAAAATTGGTCTAATTACAGGAATACACTGTTGATGAGACTTAGAGTCATTTAGTAATGCAATTTCCTTAAAAATCTAACTCATTTTCGTTTGATTGCATAGCCTGGTAACCAAGCTAGAGAGCTGGGTCATCAAATTATTTTTCCTGTCAGTCTCATCCACCCTCTCCCTCAGTCTCATGATCATCATTCTATAATGACCTCTGCCATGAAGACAATCGAAAGAATAGCCTGATGTGGGAATGCACATGTATACCTTATCCCATCCATACATCTTGTAAAGATAAGATTGTCTCCTTCTCTAGGTGAGTATTTAACTGGAGGTGTTTGCTGGAAACCTGGAGTTACAGGGTTTCCTTTTGCTTTGATCAAACGTTCCATTCCGTCTCCATTCTCACTGTCTGTACAGTACCCACAGCTTGGGATAGAAAGTGTGGTTTTTCCAACCCCTTGATGCTCCACATAATTATTAGACTGTTGATCAACTAACATTGTAGCTCAAGACATGAACAACCTCTTTAAGCAGAATTGTAGTTTACTCCTTCTTTGCTTAGTAACACATCAGCTTTAGCCCAGGCATAACTCTTTCTTGAAGGACTTAACTGAAAGTTTCAAGAATTAGCCAAAATACCAGTGTTCTGAAAATTCCCTATCGGTTTGCAAAAGGAGTAGCCAATTAGCCAAATGTTTCCAAACCACACAAGAACGGTCATTAACCATGAATCTTTGAAGAATCAAGTGGATCATTCTCTTGCTTTATCTCTTTTTTGACAGTTAAACAGTTTAGGGTCTGTTACTTGTGACAACTCATTTCTAGTAATAGATTTGGTATCAAGGTACTTCTGTAAGCAAGGAGGGCTTCCCAGGTGGTATTGGTAAAGAACACACCTGCCAATGCAGGAGGAGTAAGAGATGTGGGTTTAATTGCTGGGTCTAGAAGATGCTATGGAGGAGGGCATGGCAACCCATTCCATTATCCTTGCCTGAAGAATCTCATGGACAGAGAAGCTTGGCAGGCTGCAGTCCATGGGGTCCCACAGAGTTGGAAATGACTGAAGCAACTTATCACGCATAAGTGAGGAACTGAAAATATTGATTAAAGAAATAGCACACAACTGGCTGTAGTGAGGGTCCTATGTGCCTTATAATAGGATTCAACTCGACTGTAATTTTCTTGGTCAGTGTGTTTCTCCAGGGCTGGTAGCAAAATAGCTTCAGTTCTTTCAGACACAATATGAGTCTGGAATAGAAAGGAATAATTTCTTCACAGGTCTTAGGTCTGAGTAAATTTTCCACAGAAGCGCTTTAAAATTCTTATCTTAATATCTAATATAAAGTTATTGAGAGCATATATTTCATAATTGACAGGTGACCACCAATGAGAAGTGATTACTTCATGCTACAAGGAAATCTATTTCTGGGAATCAGGAAAGCAAGGGGCAGAAATATGTTTCAGAGACTCCTGGGATCTAACTCTGATCCAGTTCCCCAGACCATCCCCAACCTCACTCATCTTTGTTAAGATGGCCTTGTTGATGCTGAGTTTTGTTAAAAGAAACTAAGAAAGTTTGAACATCATAAGCATTTCTTTACAAATAAGAGCACAGATCTTTAGGGTACATTTTTCTGAGATGGTAATATAACCCCAAATATAAAAGGGCAGAGGTAGAGAAAACATTGGTCTATGTTTTCAATTCTGTCTAGAGGCAACATGCAAGCCACACATATATTAACAAGAATATCTGGGTCCTCTTTGGGCTTCCCAGGTGGCACTAGTGATAAAGAATCTGCCTGCCACTGCAGGCAGATGTAAGAGATGCAAGTTCCATCCCTGGTTCAGGAAGATCCCCTGGAGAAGGGAATGGCAATCCACTCCATTATTCTTACCTGAAGAATCCCATGGACAGAGGAACCTGGTGAGGTCCAGTCCATGGGGTCACAGAGAGTCCGACAGGATTGAAGAATTGAGCACACACACACACTGAGACAAAGAAAATTTATGACAGGCCAATTTAATTGATGCATAATTGAAACTTTTAAACACTTTGAATGAATTATCTTCTTTCTGCAGGCAAATATTTACAAAATTACTATTTGATAAATCAGTTGTGCTTTCAGATTCTGAGGCACCTCAAGACAGATAAGTATAAGTTGGTTACTTGATGAGTAACTTTTAAGAATATACTTAACTGCTCAAAGTCTCAATTACTTCATCTAGAAAATAGAAGTTATAATCTTCCATACTTCATATAGTTGCCTTGAGTGTTAAATATATGCTCAGTGCAGTGCCTAAGATATGGTAGATCCTTAGTAAGTGACTAACAACTTTTGATAATAAAATTTTAATAATAAAAATTTGTGATTAGTTATCCTTTTACAATTCATTTTTAAATATATATGAAAAATGCCAAACTCATCTACAGAGTTCTTGTGATCATGAAAAATCTGGTTTAAGAAAGTACTTTTCATTTGCAAATCCCATCATGAAGTTGAAAGCTAAGTTACATAAAACTTTACACAATTATTTCATTTTTTCTCTGATTCATAACTTTGCTAACTGCCTGTCCAATCACCGGTCTAATGTGCCTTGACTTGCAATTTTACATGTCTTTATTAGATTACTAAATGTTTTTTTAATATGATAATCAAATGTCAATCATTTAATCATTTCTAATCTCAAATACTTTTGGGGCATCTACTGTAATCTTAGAGGACATTTTATTTCATGACTTCCTTATTGTATTCTGTTTATGCATTGCAATATGAAAAATGGTTCATGGTCAAATAAGTTTTGAAAACCCTCTATTAAAAGTAATGAATTTAGGAGAGAGATTTGCTTAGAGGCATAGTGATGGCAGTAACATGAAGTGACACTTGACAGCGTGGCGGTAATTCAAGCTGTGGTTCCAGAATAACAAAGCATAGAGTAATTGATGCTTACAATGATATTCCTATCATACATTAGAATGAAATGTGATTCAGTATACTCAAATTAATCAGGTGGGTTATGTATAACAGATTTTACAGTAATATCTATTTAACATAGAACTTTTCAAAGAAATTTTGAAATTGAAATTAGAACTTCAGTTATACTGAAAATTATGAAATACCTCATTCCATAATGATACATAACTTGTTAAATAGCTTGTTAATTTTGAAGAATTATTTCTACTTAATGAATGACCATTAACTTTTAACTCTTTCAGTTAGCTATCATAATAAGGATAGTGTGGTGCCTCAAACACATTACATTAGCTAAACTAGGTAATAGTTTACCTAAACTTCAGTAGGTGCATCCAGACTGTAACACAGTTAATCATAAATTGCAAAATTATTTTACTTTCTTTTAGCCCTTTAACCAAATACCATACAGCAGGATCAACTATAACAGTATCAAATTCAGCTTAAAATTAAGTGGTATATTTTATTTTGTTCATTTTCCATTCAAATGTAATAGATGACCTATTGACTGTTAAAGTTCTTTTTACTTTTCTTATTTTAAATGCATGCTTTTAATTCTTTCTAAATATGCCTATTTATGGAAGGGGGTTAAAGAAACTAATACTATATTAGAAAATAATACTATCTTAGAAATATGGGCACAGCTTTATAATGTCAGACTCAGAGTTAAAGCTCGATAGAGTGGAACTTCTAGGCATGGGGTCAATGATGAGGATGGGTTCATTAAATATTATTCTACTTCACAGTGGCCTGAGTCTTCAAATTATCTATTAAAAGATAGTTAACATTTGTTAGTAACTGAATGATAGTTACTGATCTAAGACTAGAGCCTTATATATGTAAACATATTTAATCTGCATAAAAATCTCAATAAGATAAAAACAATAACGAATGTTAAGATACTATCTTCATTTTAGAGATGTGAAACATGTTTTGCAATTATACTTTAAAATAATTTTACCCCCATTTACTCTTTCCCAGTTACAAGTTAAAGTTGGGTTTTCTAGATTCTGAAGAAAGGTAAGTAATTGAAAACTCAATTTCTATTTCATTCCAGAAAGGAAATTCATTAACAGGATGGGATCTGTCTAGAGAAAAATTCATTGACGTGATAACAAATTTATGAACAAGTCATAAAAGCAGAGGTGGGGATACACTTGAATACCTGACTATTAATAGTTCAGTGTTCAGTTGACTATCAGCTGTAAGGCTTGGTTTTTGTCATTTTTTGCAACTTACCTTTGTGTTGCCTCTGAAAACTCTCCAGGTTTCAATCTTTTATAAAGTAAGGTATAAATCTAAATTATTCCTAAATTGTCTAATTTTTGTGATACTCTGAAGTTATGCTGCCAAACAGACACCAAAGCCAATTCATTCCTGAAGTGTCTAATACATGTCCTGTACAATACTACTATGGGAGGGAAGGGAGGAAGGGAGTGAAGAAGCAAGAAAGGTGGGAGGGGAAGGGAGTGGAGGAGCAGGAAGGAAAGAAGGTAAATTCCTATCTTTCATTATATAATTCAGTTGTCAGAAAAAAAAGCACACATGTTAAAAATTCTGTAAAGAGTCTTTTTATGACAATGAAAGTGCCATGGCAATTTAGAAACTCATATTTGCTCTAATAGTCTTAACTAAGACAAATGAACTGAAAGAGTAACAGCTAGTGTGATAAGTAAGAACCCTGGACTAGGAGTTAGAAAATTTCAATCCCAATTTGTTTCCAAATTGTTCTTCAAGCCTATCATGAATTAGGTACTTCAGTAACCACTTGATGTTTAATAATAATCCTCAGTTTTATTGAACCAAAGTTGAAGTCTTCAAATTTTACTGATTAAAAGTATAACTTATTTTTTTTTCCTGGTAGAAAAATAATATTTGTGTTATGAGCTTTTTCTTGAATCCTTATATTCAAAAAGTTGTAGAAATTGAGTGTGCAGTTACTTAATGATGGCTAGGCAGCTACTTTACTTAGTTTGCAGTATGATGGTAACTTTCCCTGCTTAATTGAGAGAAAAGGTCAGTCACCATACCAGCTCTTAATGCCACTGGATTGTTTTGTGCTGTAGAGAAACCTAATGGTTCAAAATGTTCTGTTCTTTGAGGGTATGGAAAATGGCTTCATGTTTGTTTGGTTTGTTTCCTTAAGAGCTGGGATTAACTCTAAAAATCTTTTTTCAGTCTTACAAACAGTCACCAAATATTCCCTTCAATATAAAAAGCTCCATTAAGCCAGGATATTGGGTCTTTCTCACTGCATGATACGTCTGTGTGTGTGGGTGTGTGTGCATGCATGTGTGTTTCTGTATGTGGTTTAGTTTATGAAACCAATTTAAACACTGCATTCTTAAAAAGCTGGCTACAATCCTAAATTTTATAGAGAAGAAAAGATGTTTAGGAATCATTTACTACACTACCAAATCTGAATGCCAATGAGCTATGATTTACCATTATAATGTATTCTTTACTAATGTTGCCTTCCTTTGCTCTCAAAGGAATGTAAGGAGAGGGCCAAAATTGGCAAAAATGTTTTGTTTTGTTTCTGCCTTCTTTTTTTGCTAATCCAGAATTTTTGATCTCTATACATTTTTCTGAAAGAGATGGGAATACCAGACCACCTGACCTGCCTCTTGAGAAACCTATATGCAGGTCAGGAAGCAACAGCTAGAACTGGACATGGAACAACAGACTGGTTCCAAATAGGAAAAGGAGTACATCAAGGCTGTATATTGTCACCCTGCTTATTTAACTTCTATGCAGAGTACATCATGAGAAACGCTGGACTGGAAGAAGCACAAGCTGGAATCAAGATTGCCGGGAGAAATATCAATAATCTCAGATATGCAGATGACACCACCCTTATGGCAGAAAGTGAAGAGGAACTAAAAAGCCTCTTGATGAAAGTGAAAGAGGAGAATGAAAAAGTTGGCTTAAAGCTCAACATTCAGAAAACGAAGATCTTGGCATCTGGTCCCATCACTTTCTGGCAAACAGATGGGGAAACAGTGGAAACATTGTCAGACTTTATTTTTGGGAGCTCCAAAATCACTGCAGATGATGACTGCAGCCATGAAATTAAAAGACGCTTACTCCTTGAAAGGAAAGTTATGACCAACCTAGATAGCATATTCAAAAGCAGAGACGTTACTTTGCCAACAAAGGTCTGTCTTGTCAAGGCTATGGTTTTTCCAATAGTCATGTATGGATGTGAGAGTTGGACTGTGAAGAAAGCTGAGCGCTGAAGAATTGATGTTTTTGAACTGTGGTGTTGGAGAACTCTTGAGAGTCCCTTGGACTGCAAGGAGATCCAACCAGTCCATTCTAAAGGAGATCAGTCCTGGGTGTTCTTTGGAAGGACTGATGCTAAAGCTGAAACTCTAATACTTTGGCCACCGCATGTGAAGAGTTGACTCATTGGAAAAGACTGATGCTGGAAGGGATTAGGGGCAGGAGGAGAAGGGGACGACAGAGGATGAGATGGCTGGATGGCATCACTGACTCAACGGACGTGAGTCTGAGTGAACTCCTGGAGTTGGTGATGGACAAAGAGGCCTGGCGTGCTGCAATTCATGGGGCTGCAAAGAGTCAGACATGACTGAGCGACTGAACTGAACTGAACTGAACTGATACACTTTGGCAACCATTAGGGCACTAAAAGATCTAAAAAAGCTAAAATGTTAAAGTTGAGGCTTTGAATAAAAGTCTCAGAAAATAAGAACTTGATATCTTTCATCCATTATAAATAAAGGTCTAGCATAAATGAGAGATTTTGTGATTTGTGAGACTAAAGAAATTTTAAAATTACCTCTTATAAAATGAAATATATAAAGAATTAATTCTTAAATATTTGATCTGTAGAAATTCAGTGATAACATTTCTTTCTTTTTTTTTCTTTTTGCAGATTTTCATTGTATAATGTATTGTGTGAGAACCCTAGAACTTGAAGCTGAAATGAATCAAAAAATGCTCTTTATTGCTTTACTCTTCGTTGTTGTTGTTCAGTCGCTAAGTCCTGTCCAACTCTTTGAGACCCCATGGATGCCAGCACACCAGACTTCCCTGTCCTTCACTATCTCCCAGAGTTTATTCAGATTCATGTCCATTGAGTCAGTGATGCTATCTTACCATCTCATCCTCTGCCACCCTCTTCTCCTTTTGCCTTCAGTTATTGCCACCATCAGAGTCTTTTCCATTGAGTCAGCTCTTCTCATACTGCCAAAGTATTGGAACTTCAGGATCAGTCCCTCCAGTGAATATTCACGGATTGATTTCTTTTAGGATTGACTGGTTGGATCTCCTTGCAGTCTAAGGAACTCCCAAGTGTCTTCTCTAGCACCACGATTAAACAGCATCAATTCTTCGGTGCTCAGCCTTTATGATTCAACTCTCACATCTATACATGACTACTGGAAAAACTATAGCTTTGACTATACAGACATTTGTTGGCAAAGTCATGTTTCTACATTTTAATATGTTGTATAGGTTTGTCATAGCTTTCCTTCCTAGGAGCAAGCACCTTTTAATTTCATTGCTGCAGTCACCATCCTGAGTGATTTTGAAGCCCAAGAAAATAAAAGCTGTCACTGCTTCCACTGTTTCCACATCCTATTTGCCATTAACCAGATGCCATGATCTTAGTTTTCTGAATGTTGAATTTTAAGCCAGGTTTTTCACTCTCCTCATTCATCCACATCAAGAGGGTTTTTAGTTCCTCTTCACTTTCTGCTGTTAGAGTGGCATCATCTGTATATCTGAGCTTGTTGATATTTCTCCTGCTAACCTTGATTCCAGCTTCACCCTGGCCAGGATTTCACGTGATGTACTCTGCATGTAAGTTAAATGAACAGGGTGACAGTGTACAGTCTTTTCATACCCCTTTCCCAATTTAGAACCAGTCCATTGTTCCATGTTAAGATCCTAAACTTTTGGGATACTTCTTCACTTGCATACAGGTTTCTCAGGAGGCAGGTAAGCTGGTCTGGTATCCCATCTCTTTAAGAATTGTCCACAGTTGTTGTGATTCACACAGCCGAAGGCTTTCACATAGTCCGTGAAGCAGAAGTAGATGTTTTTCTGGAATCCCCTTTCTTCCACTATGATCCAAGGGGTGTTGGCAATTCAATTTCTAGTTCCTCTGCCCTTTCTAAATGTAGCTTGTACATCTGGAAGTTCTCAGTTCACGTACTTTTGAAGCCTGGCTTGAAGGATTTTGAGCATAGTCTTACTAGCATGCAAAATGAGCACAATTGTATGGTAGTTTGTACATTCTTTGGCACTGCCCGTTTTGGGGATTGGAATGAAAACTGGCCTTTCCAATTCTTTGGCCACTGCTGAGTTTTCCAAATTTGCTTGCATATTGAGTACAACACTTTCACAGCATCATCTTTTAGAATATTATATAGCTTAGCTGAAATTCTGTCACCACTAATATCCTTGTGTGCAGTAATCCTTCCTAATGTCCAGTTGACTTCAGACTCCAGTATATATTTGGCTCTAGGTGAGTGACCACACCATCGTGGTTATCTGGATCATTAAGACCTTTTTTGTATAGTTCTGTGTATTCTTGCCAGCTGTTTTTAGTGTCTCTGCTTCTGTTAGCTCCTTAATGTTTCTATTCTTTATTTTGCCCATCCTTGCATGAAATATTCCCTTGATATCTCAAATTTTCTTGAAGAGACCTCTAGTCTTTCCCATTCTGTTGTTTTCCTCTACTTCTTTGCAGTGTTCATTTAGGAAGGCCTTCTTATCTCTACTTGCTATTCTCTGGAGCTTTGTATTCAGTTGGGCATATCTTTCCCCTTCTCCCTTGCTTTTTCCTTCTACTGTTTCCTATATGTAAAGGCTCCTTGCATTTCTTTTCCTTTGGGATCATTTAACCTAATGATTCTCAATATTAGTGGCAAATGAGGCAAGCTAAAGAGCTTTTTGTAAAGGAGTATAAAAGTAGAAAATTGATTATGGATTTTTGTTTTCTGATATCTGCTATATGAAAGCCTTTTTCCTCTGTACTCAGAGGAGTACATGTGTAAAAGTACACTTCCACAGGGACTGTGAAATCTGACAGGGAAAGAGATATGTACACACACACCCCGAATGTGGTAAGTTAAAATATTTTAAGATCCAAAAAGAGGTACCAATAATACAGTACAGAAGGTTAGATATTTGCAGCATTGCTTACTTCTAAAGGCAGTAGAGAAGTTTTCTTGAAGGAGTGGACATTTGAGCTTAACTTCTAATGCAAATGAGTTTTTCATGATAGAGTTACTGGAGAAGGGGATTTCCAGATGTTTAGGGGGAAACAGTTAATGTAAGCAAGTTAAGTGTCAAGATGGGAATTATGTTTAAAAAGGATTGTTGTAAAAAAGTATGATAACTTTTCTGAGAGTTGGACTCACTTACGTAAGTAAAGGTGAAAGGATTAAAACAGAAGATTTTTCTCAGTTAGAAGGGCCTGAATGCCAGTTGAAAGGGCATGGAATTCATTCATGGCCTAAGTGAAATGCTGTCTTTCGGGAAAGGAGACACATGAAAACCCGTGTTTCAGAAAGGATGTTAGGGTGTGGCAAGGTGGGAGACTGAGTTAGGGGCACCTCTTAAAATATAATAGTACAGGCAAAGATTTTAATATATTAAATAGGTTTTCACTTCAATAAAAGATGAAAGCACAGGAAATGAAATTTTGCAAAACAAGGCCCATTCTTGTATTTTGTGATTGTTTCCTTCTAGAAAGTGAAGAAATTAAACAAATAAATGGAAGTGAAGCTTCATCTAGTCTCTGTTGAGGTCTTGTGTAGCTAACTGTATGCGGTATATGTCTGCATGTTGAATATGTGCAGTTCTGTGAAGGTCAATGGTTAATAATCAGTTCTTCGAATAAAAATGCCTTAATTTGTAACATTTGCCAATTTCTGTGGTGTAAAATAATCATTCCGTGTGGCCAATTTCAAACTATCAATGTGAAAGAAATATCATGTAAATGAATGTGAATTGGGGGAGTTTTGGGAGGAAAACATCTTACTGATTTAGGACTGACAGGTCTTGTTATTCTGTCGCTCAGCGTGTCCAGCTCTGTGACCCCATGGACCGCAGCACACCAGGCTTCCCTGTCCATCACCAACTCCTGGAGCTTGCTCAAACTCATGTCCATTGAGTCAGTGATGCCAAACAACCATCTCATCCTCTGTCGTCCCCTTCTCCTCCTGCCTTCAGTCTTTCCCAGTGTCAGGGGCTTTTCTAATGAGTCAGCTCTTCACATCAGATGGCCAAAGTATTGGAGCTTCAGCTTCAGCATCAGTCCTTCCAGTGAATATTCAAGGTTGATTTCCTTTAGGATTGACTGGTTTGATCTCCTTGCTGTCCAAGGGACTCTGAAGAGTCTTCTCCAACAGCACAATTCAAAAGCATCAATTCTTTGGTGCTCAGCCTTCTTTATGATCACTCTTCTTGTGCTGAGGGTCAATCTTTTCCCAAATAGGAAAAAATTCTAGGAGAAGGATCAATGGAAGCTGCATTTACCAGAGATTCTGCTTACGTTAAGATAATGTTTCACTCTGTGGCTACTGACTGCTTAGATATTGTTACTGAGTCCAGGCTCACTCTGTTCACCACACGATAGGCCAATGAATCTGAGAAATGAGGTGTTGAGGCAAGGAAGAGACTAGTTGGGGAGTCGGCAGACCAAGATGGCAGGCTAGTGCATCAAAATAACCATCTTCCTGGGGTCTGAGTGCTAGTTTCTTTTAAAGATCAGAGAGAAAGAAGCAATGAGGAACTAAAGTAAAAAGGCAGAATAGAGAGGGAGAGGCAGTGGGAAGTAAAGTGAAAGGGTCTTCAGTCTTGCAAAACATCTCCAAAGGAATGGTGGTCCTTTGGAAAGTGAAAGTGAAGTCACTCAGTTATGTCCGACTCTTTGCAGCCCCGTGGACTGTAGCCTACCAGGCTCCTCCACCCATAATTTCCAGGCAAGAATACTGGACTGGGTTTGCCATTTCCTTCTCCAGGGGATCTTCCTAATCCAGGGATCAAACACGGGTCTTGCGCATTGTAGGCAGACACTTTACTGTCTGAGGCCACCAGGGAAGTCTTCCACCCATCCTTTGGAAGGGGTGTGTTAATTTATTTTATTCACAGGTGGGCATGTCAGATTATCTCTCTAGGAGCTGAACAAAGGCATTTTAGTTCATAGTCAGGCAGAGGGTCAGGGTCCTCTGAGGCAAGCTGTTAAATATGATTAAAATAATAAAAGCAACAAAAGGCAAGTCAAAGAAACAGTTTCCAACATGGAGTCAGAATTGGCTTCCTCCCTGCAACAACATCAGTTTAAAACATTTTTTAGGCTACTCTGATGGGCTGTTCATGCTTCCAAGAAGAGATGAAAATAATTAGAGGGCACCCTGGTAAGGTGACTCCTTCACACCGTGACATGTCCCACCTCAAAATTGTCTTTTTCATGTTTTGAATTAAATTCTTTGAAAATAAATGAAAACCAGAAGTTTCCTGTAATTGCTGTGATTGATGCATAGCAGTGGAACTGACGCATTGGTGATCAGGATTTAGCTATCAGGAATGGACAGATTTTGGAGAATACTGCAAGGTTTCTTGATAATTTGAGGGCCTTTAGAAAGTGTGAAAACAGAGGTAAACTGTGTGATCCTTCATAAAGATTACAGTATATAATACAGCTGAAATTTTCTAAGCAAAATTGACAGTGGGTATAATGTTGAGGTAGATATGCTTATTCTACTCATTACCTTTTTTTTTTTTTTTGGTTTTCCTTTGTTATAAATTGATTAAATTGGTTCTACATGTATTGGCTACAGGAAGATGAAAAATTTCTTGTCTTCTTTGAGAAGGATCAGTTCATTTCAGTTCAGTTCAGTTCAGTTGCTCAGTCATGTCCGACTCTTTGCAACCCCATGAATCGCAGCACGCCAGGCCTCCCTGTCCATCACCAACTCCTGGAGTTTACCCAGACTTGCGTCCATCGAGTCAGTGATGCCATCCAGCCAACTCATCCTCGGTCGTCCCCTTCTTCTCCTGCCCCCAATCCCTCCCAGCATCAGAGTCTTTTCCAATGCGTCAGCTCTTCGCATGAGGTGGCCAAAGTACTGGAGCTTCAGCTTCAGCATCATTCGTAGTGAAAGAATAACTTAGGTGAGGTCATTTTGGTTTCCAGGTAGCATAAGCTATGTAGTGGTGATTTTCATGATCACATCCTGATGGTATGGAGTCCAGAGAAAAAGCCGTTGTTGTTCTTGTTCTTCATAGTTTTCTGACCTGCGTCTTTCCTGCTTCACTAATAACACTTTGTTCAAAGCTTGAAGCCCATCAGACTATTCTGCTTGTTACCCCTCTTCATTGTAGTCTTCTTAGACCCCCAACATATACTTCCCCTGGTCTTTAAAGATTATAGATCCTTACTCATTTTCATGATTTCCAGTATTGCTCCTGAAATATTTCTTCTTTATCCAAATTGTTCCCTCACCTTTCAGCTCCTTGAACTGATTTTTTCATAATCTTCTTCTCCATCCTTTCTCAGGCAGTGTATCCAGGTGCTTACCTGACATTTCGGCTCTCATATCTGACTGAAATTTCAAACTTGAACAAACTAAACTGTTGTGTATATATATATATATATATATATATATATATATTTCACTTCAAATATATATATATATATTTCACTGCAATATTTCCTATGCCTGTAAATTCCTACTTAGTCCTTACATTGGTTTAGACCCAATCTTAAAAATCAGCCTTGTCTCCTCTATTTCTCTCCTAGCCCATATCCAAACACTCAGGAAATTCTGACATTCTACCTTCAAAATATATATACCCTTCAATCAGTTTTCACCATCTGTACTGATGAAACCTTATCCCAACCATCATAAGCTCTCAACATATTACAATCACCTTCCAAGCAGTCTTGCACCTTCTTTGCTTGCCTTTATGCAATCTCTTTTAACCTGGCATTGCCACATTTGCTGAGTTACCAAATCCAACCCACACACAAGGGGAGAGAATTATACAACAGTGCAAATCGGAAGCTATTCTAGAAGCCTATTACATTATGCAGTATATCAAGTTTTAAGTGCTAGGCCTGGCATGCAGAATTTAAAGCTAGAAGCTTACTAGCATGCTGTAGCAAACACAGAATTCAACTTTTAATTTGAAAGCTGCTAACATTCTCCTGCCCAAACTGAAGAAGTCCAAGAATGGAAAGGCACTCTTTTCTTCTAGTTCAATACTATACCAGCCAAATCTGCTCATGAAAAGCTGCTTTGTGTAGTTCAAAGTCAACCAGCAGCTCCTGAGGCCCTGGCATCTGTGTTTTGACCAAGTCTATTCAAGGCCATTGTCTTTCTGATGTTTCTGGCACCCAGAGGCTTTGTTGAGGTCCATTCATCCCAAAAACTATCACTTAAGACTCATAACAATGTAAAAATAACTCCTGCCCCTGGGGAAAGTCTCCATAAGCTGCAGACAACCTTTCAGGATAAAACTCTTAGGATCTGAGGCTTAAGGCTCTTACTCAGAATTTAACAGTTAAAAAACCTACTGCAGAGCTGTTGAACAGAACACATGTTCTCTGCATGTGATCCAGCTAGCAAAAGAAAGAGGAACGAGCTTTGCCAAGCACACCAAGTTCATCCATCCCAAATTTAGCAGCCAGAAAAGTGATGCTTCTTTGCTAGGCAGAGAAGCTGAGCGTATAACACTAGTAAAGCTCCTTCTACATGAAAGGAAACATCAGGAATGAGGAATAAGTGTTCCTTACAAATTTCAACAATTCTAATATTTTATTTGCTTTACAACATTGTTTTCTTTAAATATAGAAAATTAAGCGTAGACACAGATATTTGACTTTATGGTTTATTAATGTTTATATTTAGAAAAGACCTCCACATTCTATTACTGAGAGATGTTTACCTGTATTTTCTTTAAGGTTCTTTTCCATTGTCTTTATGTTTAGCACTTTAATATATTTAAAGTTTATTTGAATGAAGTTTAAAGATATAATCCTCCTATACTTAACCAACTAGTAAGTTACAGGTATTAGTAAACAACCTGGTATTTTTCTCTATGCCTATAGCCCCTGATAGCGCAGTTGATAAAGAATCTGCCTGCAGTGCAGGAGACCCCAGTTCAACTCCTGGGTCGGGAAGGTCTGCTGGAGTAGCGATAGGCTACCCACTCCAGTATTCTTGGGCTTCTCTTTTGGCTCAGCTGGTAAAGAATCTGCCTGCAGTGAGGGGGATTGATTTGATTTGGGTTTGATTCCTGTGTTGGGAAGATCCCCTGGAGAAGGGAAAGGCTACCCACTCCATTACTCTTCCCTGCAGAATTCCATGGACTGAATAGTGCATGTGGTCGCTAAGAGTTGGACATGGCTGAGTGACTTTCACTTATAGAAAGTACAATAAATTTAGAACTCTCAAACTTCCCAAGTAGGAGAAAAATTAGTACTTTAGCCTTGAAGGAAAATTTGATAATGCATGTGAAGTTAGCCAATTATATGCATGTTGTTTAACTGTGACTATACAATTCTATAAACTTACTGGAGGAAATAACCAAAGATTTGTTTGAAGACTATCATCACAGCATTAATTGTAAAGAAAAAATGAAACTGCAAAAATGTCAAAGATTAGCAACTTGGCCAATGTATAAAGTGTATAATGTGATAGTGTTTTATGTGCTAATCATAAAGTACATTGAAGAAAAATATTTGATACAAGAAAAATCTTGAGAATGTAGTTTTTGGCAAAATTTAGAATATATAATGTACATGAATTCCAATCAGTTAAATCTCACAGAAAAAGACTGAGAAAGGAACATACATATTAATCAGTGATTATCTTAGATAGTTGGATTTTTATTTGTTTGATTCTCTATCTGCTTACTTATGAATTCCTTTTTTCTAGTTTGTACTTTTCACAATGGCTTATCTACTCTAATGAATTTAAGATAACCTGAGGCAGGGACTTTTACTGAACATACATCACAAATCTGGTTTGTAGTAGATTCTCAGTTCAGTTCAGTTCAGTCACTCAGTCATGTCCAACTCTTTGCAACCCATGGACTGCAGCACGCCAGGCCTCCCTGTCCATCACCGACTCCCAGAGTTTACCCAAACTCATGTCCATTGAGTTGGTGATGCCATCCAACCATCTCATCCTCTGTCATCCCCTTCTCCTCCCACTTTCAATCTTTCCCAGCATCAGGGTCTTTTCAAATGACCCAGTTCTTCTCATCAGATGGCCAAAGTATTGGAGATTCAGCTTCAATATCAGTCCTTCCAGTGAACACTCAAGACTAATCTCTTTCAGGATGTACTGGTTGGATCTCCTTGCAGCCCAAGGGACTCTCTAAACTCTTTTCCAACACCACAATTCAAAAGCATCAATTCTTTGGCACTTAGCTTTCTTTAAAGTCTAACTATCACATCCATAAAACATAGTCTTGACTAGACAGACCTTTGTTGGCAAAATAGTGTCTCTGCTTTTTAATGTGTGGTCTAGGGTGGTCATAACTTTCCTTCCAAGGAGTAAGCATCTTTTTATTTCATGGATGCAGTCACCATCTACAGTGATTTGGAGCCTAAAAAAATAAAGTCAGCCACTGTTTCCACTGTTTCCCCATCTATTTGCCATGAAGTGATGAGACCAGATGAAATGATATTAGTTTTCTGAATGTTGAGCTTTAAGCCAACTTTTTCACTCTCCTCTTTCACTTTCATCAAGAGGCTTTTTAGTTCCTCTTCACTTTCTGCCTTAAGGGTGGTATCATTTGCATATCTGAGGTTATTGATATTTCTCCCGGCAATGTTGATTCCAGCTTGTGCTTCCTACAGCCCAGCGTTTCTCATGATGTACTCTGCATGTAAGTTAAATAAGCATAGTGACAATATACAGCCTTGACGTACTTCTTTTCCTATTTGGAACCAATCTGCTCTAACTGTTGCTTCCTGGCTTGATACAGATTTCTCAAGAGGCAGGTCAGGTGGTCTGGTATTCCCATCTCCTGAAGAATTTTCCACTGTTTGTTGTCATCCACACAGTCAAAGGCTTTGGCATAGTCAATAAAGCAGAAGTAGATATTTTTCTGGAGCACTCTTGCTTTTTCCATGATCCAGTAGATGTTGGCAGTTTGATCTCTGGTTCCTTTGCCTTTTTCTAAAACCAGCTTGAACATCAGGAAGTTCATGGTTAATGTATTGCTGAAGCCTGGCTTGGAGAATTTTGAGCATTACTTTACTAGTGTGTGAGATGAGTGCAATTGTGCAGGAATTTGCACATTCTTTGGCATTGCCTTTCTTTGGGATTGGAATGAAAACTGGTCTTTTCCAATCCTGTGGCCACTGCTGAGTTTTCCAAATTTGCTGGCATATTGAGTGCAGCACTTTCACAGCATCATCTTCCAGGATTTGAAATAGCTCAACTGGAATTCCATCACCTCCACTAGCTTTGTTCATAATGATGCTTCCTAAGGCCCACTTGACTTCACATTCCAGATTTCTGGCTCTAGGTGAGTGATTACACTATTGTGGTTATCTGGGTCATAAAGATCTTTTTTGTACCGTTCTGTGTATTCTTGCCCCCTCTTCTTGAATATCTTCTGCTTCTGTTAGGTCCATACTGTTTCTATCCTTTAATGTGCCCATCTTTGCATGAAATGTTCCCTTGGTATCTGTAATTTTCTTGACGAGATCTAGTCTTTCCCATTCTATTGTTTTCCTCTATTTCTTTGTACTGATCACTGAGGAATGCTTTCTTATCAGTGCTGCTTGTTAAATGTTGTTAATGAAATAAGACCAGAATTTCACTCTGTGGCAGCAGCAGACCATAGCAAGAATGTTCAGGAAGATAAACAGATTGAGAGATAGTAGAGATTCAAGACATAAGGAGATCCAGCACTACTTGGTTTGAATCAGCTTTAGAGTTAGGATCAGGGACAGAATTTCTTTCCTTGGGAGAAATAGTGGATAAAAACAGAAATGCAGTTTTTGAATATGTATACAGTAATTTGGGAGAAATGACATGGGACCTTTATGGTTCAAATATCACATACTTCCATATTTGGGATACATGAGTTGAAACTGTACTTTCCTAAAACTGAAGCAAAATAAGCTTAGTCATTGTTGAGGTCACCAATGCCACCATCAACATAAATAGCCTGGTTTAAAAAATATATTGTTAATACGATTAGCCATTTCTGTCTCAAATTATGTTGCAGTGTGTCTGGAATGAAGTCATTGTGCTTTTGATAGTTGATTTTAAAATTATTTTAAATGAACTAGAGGATATGGGTTTTGTCCCTATGGTGGCACTCTGCTGCTGCTGCTAAGTCACTTCAAGTTGTGTCCAACTCTGTGTGACCCCATAGACTGCAGCCCACGAGGCTCCCCTGTCCCTGAAATTCTCCAGGCAAGAACAGAGTGCCATTTCCTTCTCCAGTGCATGAAAGTGAAAAGTGAAAGTAAAGTTGCTCAATTATGTCTGACCCTCAGCGACCCCGTGGACTGCAGCCTACCAGGCTCCTCTGTCCATGGGATTTTCCAGGCAAGAGTACTGGAGTGGGTTGCCATTGCCTTCTCCGATGGTGGCACTCTAGCACTGTTCAAAGGAGAAAGTGCTTGGTTTGTAAATGATTTGTGTGTCTTTGTACCACACCAGAGCTTGATATAAAGGATACTTTGAGAGAATCTAGTTAGTACTTTTTTTCTATCTTTATACTAAACAATGAATCTTCTGCTCTATAATGTGGTTTCTGAATGGTTCTCTTCACCAAAAAGAAAGAACTCAAATAGTTGCCACTAACAGTTCTTGGTAAAGTTTAGTTTTCATTGTTTGTTGATATGTTGGCCAAAATCTGATTAAATACAGTCTCTTATTTATTTTATTATTCTGAATCATCTGAATCATTACTTGTTCCTATTAGAGTTAATAAAATTTCATTTCTAAAACATCCAAACTAAGTACCAAGTCCTAATTTCTCCTTTGAATGAGCTAGCTTATGTCTCTGATATAGCCCATTAATTTAGGTTAGTTTGGGGTTTGATCACAACCTTGATACAGGTTTGATTTAGTGACAAAACAAATAATGAGATTAGTAATTGGAATTGATCACAGCATCAGAGTAGGGCTAAGAGCAAAGCTAACTCAATACTGAGCCAGGCATTTATTGGGATATTGTTCCTCTCAGCTATTCAATTATTGATACCAGGCAGAAAGAAATTTTAAAAATCGCTGTGAGTTTAAGAAGGTGAACTTCAGGCAGAGCTTTTGTTTACCTTGTGGATCTGTACAAGGCATTTTGAAGTAGAGAATGCATGGTCGGACAGTGGAGATACTCACTTTTAAGTGGGCGTGTGAACGGAATCTCCACACAGGAAAATTTGGTAGCATAATTCAAAATTATAATTGAGTATCTCTTTTAGCCCAGTAATTCTGCATACTCAAAATTATCTTATAGGTACATATGCATATAGTGTAAGATTATTAATTTCATTTCTGTTTGTAATAGTGAAAGAGTGAGAATATAGCACTGGTTTTCCCTGGTGGCTCAGACAGTAAAGTGTCTGTTTACAATGCGGGAGACCCGGGTTTGATCCCTAGTTTGGGAAGATCTCCTGGAGAAGGAAATGGCAGTCCACTCCAGGACTATTGCCTGGACAATCCCATGGACAGAGGAGCCTGGTAGGCTTACAGCCCATGGGGTCGCAAAGAGTCGGACACGACTGAGCGACTTCACTTCACTTCTAACTTTATTATGATATAGCCATGATATGAAATACTGTGTAACCACACAAAAGAATGAGGGAACTCATTACATACAAATAGATGGTAATTTTAAGAAGGCAAGCTGGAGAACAGTATTATAACATGTTATCATATATGTATAGAAGAAAAGAAAAACTAACCTGTGTGTGTATATCTAGGTAGATATATAGACAGAAATAAATAGATATGTATGTGTTTCTAGTATATACATATAATGTCTGTAGAAGGTTATGCAGTAAATTGGTAAGATTAGTGAGCTCTGGATGACTGAAGAAGATGAAGAGTGGAAGATAAATCTTCCTGGAAAAAAATGGTATGCTTTTTGAATTTTTTACTATGTGAATGTGTTTTCTAGTCAAAAGTAAATTTACAGTATATGATTTACATATATCCCTCGGATTGCAAGGAGATCCAACCAATCCCTTCTAAAGGAGATCAGTCCTGGGTGTTCTTTGGAAGGAATGATGCTAAGGCTGAAACTCCAGTACTTTGGCTACCTCATGTGAACAGTTGACTCATTGGAAAAAAGACTCTGATGCTGGGAGGGGTGGGGGGCAGGAGGAGAAGGGGACGACAGAGGATGAGATGGCTGGATGGTGTCACCGACTTGATAGATGTGAGTTTGAGTGAACTCCGGGAGTTGGTGATGGACAGTGAGGCCTGGCATGCTGCAATTCATGGGGTCGCAAGGAGTGAGACACAACTGAGCAACTGAACTGAACTGAACTGATACACATATATAATTTATAAATATATAAATACATATATTTACATATGTACATCTGGACTTCCCTGGTGGTTCAGACGCTAAAGAATCCACCTGCAGTGCAGGAGTCCTGGGTTCGAGCTCTGGGTTGGGAAGATCCCCTGCAGGAGTACATGGCAACCTAGTCTTGTCTGGAGAATCCCCATGGACAGAGAATCCCGGCAGGCTACAGTCCATGGGGTGACAAAGAGTTGGACATGACTGAGTGAGTAAGCACATAAGATATATACGTGAGAATAAGTAAATATATTCTTATATCCAAGAATTTTTTTAACCAGATCTCATGAAGCTCCAAATTAAAAAACCTGTTAGTCCCCCCAAATTTAGAAAGTAATTCAATAAATTATTTTATTACAACATAAATGTTGTTCCTATTCTCAAGGCAAAATAGTATAATACTGTGGCTTTCTACTTCTGGTAGCCAATTCAGATTTTACATTCTACAATTTGCAATTTTAGATTCTGTAACACAAGGACAGTGCTTATTCCTGTATTAGTAAGGATTCCTAAATCTCAGGTACACTGTTTTGTGAAAATGATTTGTTCACGTAGCCCTGATTTATCAATATGTCAGATATGTCCTTAGGACTCAGTTCCTTTCTCTCCATTTCTTGGATAATCTCTACATTGGATTCCTTTCTAGGGATGTCTCTTCTACTCAGTGGCCTCTGGTGAATGAAAATATCTCTTTCTCAAAATTTCAACACAATTCTCAGATTTGGTCTTCTTTAAATAATTTGGATTTTGTGCATTTTGTGTTTAATAAGAATGATTGAGTAGTCCTTGGTTATATGCCCATGCCTATTTTGAGGCTATTAGATCAACAGTACTCAATACAAGTAGGACTTTCCTGGTGGCTCAACTGGTAAAGAATCTTCCTGCAATGCAGGAGATCTGGGTTCAATCCTTGGGTGGGAAGATTCCCCTGGAGCAGGGAACAGCTACCCACTCTAGTATTCTGGCCTGGAGAAGTCCATGGACTGTATACTCCGTGGGGTTGCAGAGTCGGACACCACTGAGTGATTTTCACTTTCACTCTTCTTTTTTCACTCAAAACAATGAGTTGGGAGTTTCGGAGAAATCACTCCCCAAAGGAAAATTCAAATGTTGTTAACATAGTAACTGGAGTGAATGTTGGGGAAGCAAAAACATCAGACATCAATTACACAAAGATACGAAAAAGAAAAAAAAGACTGAGGTTTCATTTAGGGAAAACAGGACTGATAAAAGATGTGACGAAAATTGGTAAGCTTGCTGAACTTAGTCTAAATCTAAACAGTTGGTCCTGATTTAGATAGTAAACTAAGTCTGTGGTTACTCCCATTTTGAGTTACTGCCAGAACAATAAGCAAGTGAGCGTGGAATAGACGCTACTTTCGGGCTGAAATGAGTAGAATCCGCTTCCCCATGACTAACCTGTTTCCTCACAGAGTTAAGCCTGAAATTCAGGGGTCAGCATCCTGAATTGGAGGAGCCCAGGGCTGCTGACTCATTGCCATCTGAGAATACACTTGATGAAGGATACTTGATGAAGGATTAGTATGTTCAAGTCCATGCACTAATATATAAAGACTGTCTTTTTACGTCACATTTAAATGCTCTGCATTCTTTTTCCTCCTTTTTGGAATAACAGCATCCAGTGGGAAAAATGATAGCAAAACATAAAATCTAAGGGCAGAGAAACTGACCATACTCAATTGTTATTGAATGGCTGGATGAATAAATTTTCATAGAAAATTGGCACATGTAATAAAAGGAAAACATTTTCAAGAAAAGTTTCCCATTAAAACTACAGAAATCTGAATTATTCTATGTGCTTTATTACTAATAACACCATTGATTATTAAAACATAATACTTGTGGATACAGTGGGGAAAGGAGAAGGTGGGACAGATTGAGAGAATAGCATTGAAACATATACATCACCACGTGTAAAATAAATTGCTGCTGCTGCTGCTAAGTCGCTTCAGTCATGTCCGACTCTGTGCGACCCCAGAGACGGCAGCCCACCAGGCTCTGCCATCCCTGGGATTCTCCAGGCAAGAACACTGGAGTGGGTTGCCATTGCCTTCTCCAATGCATGAAAGTGAAAAGTGAAAGTGAAGTCGCTCAGTCATGTCTGACTCTTCATGACCCCATGGACTGCAGCTTACCAGGGTCCTCCATCCATGGAATTTTCCAGGCAAGAGTACTGGAGTGGGGTGCCATCGCCTTCTCCAAGTGGGAAGCTACTATATAACACAGGATAACAGTCTGGTGCTCTGTCACTCTGTGACAACCTAGAGAGGTGGATAGGAGTAGAGAAGGAGGGAGGCTCAGAAAGGAGAGGATATTTATATGTATGTATTTGTTTATATGTACACACACACACACTTATGGCTGATTTGCGCTGTATGGCAGAAACCAGCAAAACTTTTTAAAGCAATTATCCCCCAGTTGAAAATAAAAAAGATACATTTAGGTGACCATTTAATTTTATTAGACATAAAAAAAATCACTATATACCCTATATACCATATTTTTTACCCTAATAGCTTAAAAATTAAAATATTCTACTTACACTGAAATCTGTTTATGTACTCAACAGATTTGAGCCAAATTGATCATGTTTCACTTCAAGAAATACTTATAAATATTTTTAATTCCATAGGACAGATCCATTAATTATGCTTTCAGAGGAGATATAATTAATGGATTTGCACTATAGAATGAAGGCCTTTAGTAAATATTAATAATGCAAACTCACTCTACCAAGTACCTTAAGAGTACTCAAACAAATAGATCACCTTACGTGGCTGAAGCTTTTCCTTCCCTATGTTCCCGTGAGGAACATGAAAGCATTGAAAATAATTTAGCATTAGCTTTTTGGTGAGATCTTCGTAGAAAATCAAAGATTATTTGGTGAAGAGGTTATGCATCCCAATAAAATCGTCTGTCACAATTTATTTTTATGAAAGTTAGAATAGCCCTGATGAAAGCTTAGAATATGACTATAATGACAGAATATGTATTGTAATCTTGAAAAGCCTGATTATATTGCTAATGAATATTTTAAATAAACTTTTTTTTAATTTCAAAATTCTTTCAGATGAGTTGAACAGCTTGTCTGAAGAAAAGCTCTTCAGATGAGAGTAGAGAACTGTCATTTACCCCTCATCCGGTTTCCTCTATTGTCGTCATTCTCCCTTAGAAGAGTCTCTATCACAACAAAGAACCAATATTGATACATTCAGTTCAGTTCAGTTCAGTTCAGTTCAGTCGCTCAGTTGTATCCGACTCTTTGCGACCCCATGAATCACAGCACGCCAGGCCTCCCTGTCCATCACCAACTCCCGGAGTTCACTCAGATTCATGTCCATCCAGTCAGTGATGCCATCCAGCCATCTCATCCTCTGTCGTCCTAAATTTGGTATTTATTCAGCTGTCACCAATTTTCCCCAATGTCCTTTGTGCTGTATGAGGGTTTAATCCAAGCTGCTTCCTTGCATTTAGTCATCATGTCTCCCTAGCAACATAATCTGTAGTAGTTCTTAATCTTTCCTTGACCGTGGTAACCTTGACTTTGGTCAGATTTTTGCAGAATGTTTCTCAATTTGAGTTTGTACAGTGTTTTTCTCATGTTTAGACTGATATCATTGGAGGGGAAGATTGCAGAGGTAAGGTAACTCCTTGGGAAGATCCTCTGGAGAAGGAAATGGCAACCCACTCCAGTGTTCTTGCCTGGAAAACCCCATGGATGGAGGAGCCTGGCAGGCTATAGTCCACGGGGTCACAAAGAGTCTGACACAACTGAGTGACTCCACTTTCTTGCACTTTCATCACATTGTATCATGCTATCTATAGGCGCTCTACAGGATGATAACCATGAGAACTTGGTCGAGCTAGTGTTTACCATGTTTCTCCACTGAAAGGTTACCGTTTCCCTTTTTCATTCTCTTTAGAAATAAGTCTCTAAGAATAGCATAAGGCTGGCTGTGATTATAAGCTCCATTTCTTAAAGAGGGGGAGGGAATATCTATATAAATTATTTGGAATATTTCTGTAAAAAGGAGTCATCTCTTTTCCCCAGTTGTTTACGTATTCATTTATTTATATATACTTTCATGCTTTTTTGTTTTATGTTTTGATTATAATCTATTACTATGCTGTTTACCTTGTTGCTCAGATTGTTCCAGCTTTGGCATTTGGGTGCTCTCTGGTGTTGGCTCATTTATCTCTTTGGCACACTCCTTTCTTTTATCTTTTGAGCACTTTCTGGCACAAGTTGTTCATCCCTTGCCCCATCCCCGGAATCCCCTACTTCTGCAAGGAGCCCTGGTTCCCTCATTAGAAGAAATCAAAACCCAGGCACTCACATTAGTATAGAATCTTATATTTAAAATATGGCTTGATTGGAAAAATATTTTAATACTTGTAAAATATTCTGTCATTTTCATGGATTGAAAAGTAACTCTAATTTATGAATCAATGAAAAGTATTTTAGAATTGAATTTTCATTTTTATGTTATTATACAAATGGCTGGCAGATTGCAAATTTTGTACACAAAGGATCGATAGTAAGAAGTGACAGAATCAACTAAGAGTATTTTATTTCTCTGTGTAAAAAGAAAGAATAGTATGTTTCTCAAAGCTATTACAATGAATTCATATTTGTATTTTGCAATAGTAGATAGAATAGTAGAATCTAAGAGAAGATGTAATGTTCAAGTTTCAACATTTTTTTTCTGATTTAGTAAGTATTAATGCTGTCCCTTATTCTTTACTTTCACAGTTTCTTTGATGGCAATATATTGTGTGCCAAAGCCCTTAAATGTATACTTTGGCCCTGGATAGTTGAGCAGTGACAGTTGAGTGTGATTACATTTATAATCAAACATTTTAAGCATTATTTATAATAATGGATAGACTTCCCAGATGGCACAGTAGTAAAGAATCCACCTGCCAGTACAGCATACACAAGGATGCAGGTTCGATCCCTGGGTTAGGAAGATTCACTGGAGTAGGAAATGGCAACTCACTCCAGTATTCTTGCCTGAAAAATTCCATGGACAGAGGAGCTTGGTGGGCTACAGTCCATGGGGTGACAAAGAGTAGGACATGACCAAGTGACTAAGTACACCTGCACGTAAAAATGCATATGAATACAATGGCATTTTTCCAAATTATGACCTAAAATTTTGCCTGGAAAAAATGTTATTAACAAAAGTAATTCCTTTCTTGCTCATTATTTATTGGGAAAAGACTGCCTATTGTGATTTAAAAATTCTATTCACTTTCTCATTTTTAAAAAATTAAGCATAACTTTGTATACTTTTTTTTTTCCCCAACAGTAACTTTTAGTAATTCTGACATCAGTGATGATAGAGTAGGTACTAGATTGGTAGTCAAGAGTTATTACCAGGATATATCAAAACTGAGGATTTAAAACACCAAATGTAACTTGAGAGTACTTTATTAATTTGTACTTAGATATAGAGTTGCATTGGTATTGCTGTCATTGAATGAAAGGGTAAATTAATTAAAGTATGAGGTATGGTTAAGAGATATCTGAGGGATTTACTACAGTATTTTATCTAAAGGATGAATAGATTGGAATGCCACCTATATTACAGATCACTGAAACACAAATGGGAAAGCAAACTGAAATTGAAGATATTTTTATCTTATTTTTTGCTGTGTGTTTCTCAACTTGATAATTAAATGCAGTTTATCAGATGCTGTCATATAAGATTGATGTGCTTTTAAAACACATTTTCCTCAAGATTTCCTAAGAGCAATAGAATTAAAGTATCACACTATAAGATGAATTTGAAAGTTAAAGCAAAAACAAAGTTTTCTCTAAGAATGACATGCAAATAATCAAGGTTACATGATGCATATTTTAGACTCTGCTTTCCATAATACTTAGAATGACACATTTATTTCTGGGAAGTTGTGGGAGACCTTAACCCTAAAAGAAGTTAAACATGAAGCTTTATTGTCAGCTCATCTTCTTACAGAAGTTAAATAACCTTCATCTGATCCAGGCTTTCAGATTTTCATAGCCAAATGTCATCTCTGTCTCCTGAATACCTGATTTTTAAAGACATAATACTTACTTATGATATGCAAAATATCAGTACTTTTAGGAAAATATCCGCTAATTCAACAATATATGAACTGTGTTCTATCACTTGCTTAATTTGTCATGAAAAAGCTAGTGATAGAGAAACAGCTCGAATTTTTTTTTTCTGTTTCTGAAAAAAATGTTTCACTCGTTTCTTATGTTAGAATTCTGCAGTAAGTTCATTACCAAGAAAGCTCTTTGTTTCTCCATTACATCATATGATCAAATAGTGGAAGTCATCAGTCCAGAATATTTCCTGATTTTGTGCTAATAAATGGCCAAGAAGCTCTGAATATATTTAGAAATTAGTAACTAACTCACCTCAGTTCTCTGGTGCATGTATTTTCCAGTTTCCTTTAGTAGATTATTGTTCAGTTTTTATCTAATTTCCTCCTTTAGACACTGTAACTCAATGTTCAGGCTTATGTCAATTTCTAAAGAAACTACATGTTATGTAAAAAAATATATACACTGAGTATCTTGGTTCTTATCTTTATAGGTCATAGCCCTTTTTTTTTTTCTGGACTTGATAGTCAGAAGTAACCCTACTTTAATGAATATTTAAAGTGTTTCAGTTTATTGTATAACTGAATCAAATGAATTGAAAATGATCTTTGAATAAAAAGAGCATCCACAGCATCTATTCTTTGGGTGTGTTCTTTTCTTGGAATTTGTCAGCCAAACTTGTCTACTTGTTCCCTTATCTCAAGGTTAATCATGTTTTGTTTTAATCTATACTGTAAGTTTCTTTATTTGTGTTCATCTGTATTTGGAAATGGAGCTAAAAAAATGTAGGTGTGGATTTTTTCCCCAATGTTTTGTTTGCTTATCTACTTAAATGAAATAATTCCTCTGAGAGAATGAGTTAAAAGCATAGTAAAATAACTTCTATTGCTACCTGTTATCAGTATCTTTTTATTGCTTTTAGGAAAATTGATGACAAGCCTCTAATCCAGAACTTTTAATTGACTGCATTTTTTTAAAGGACTAAAAGAATAGCATTAGCAACATTCCAATAATTCTCTTATATTTGTGTAAATCTTGTCCTTAAAGTTTTGTTTAGTTGAATATAAGAAAGTTTGTCAAGAGCTATGGATATGGGAATTTTAAATATTTCATATTTTTTCATTTTATAGTTGTAAATTAATGGCAGATGTGCTTTTCATGATAAATTAAAAACTGGATATGATGATTTAAATCTCCATAAAAGGAAAATAGAATGACACCTATTTGAAAATCAGCCTGAGAAGTGTTGAAATAGCACTATAGTGAATGATTAAAGGTACAGGTTAATAATCAAAAAATGTAAGAATATAAGTTAAGTGCAACACTGAGAAAGGCAATGCTAAAGAATGCTCAAACTACCGCAAAGTTGCACTCATCTCACATGCTAGTAAAGTAATGCTGAAAATTCTCCAAGCCAGGCTTCAGCAATATGTCAACCATGAAATTCCAGATGTTCAAGCTGGTTTTAGAAAAGGCAGAGGAACCAGAGATCAAATTGCCAGCATCCGCTGGATCATCAAAAAAGCAAGAGAGTTCCAGAAAAACATCTATTTCTGCTTTATTGACTATGCCAAAGCCTTTGACTGTGTGGATCACAATAAACTGTGGAAAATTCTGAGAGAGATGGGAATACCAGACCACCTGACCTGCCTCTTGAGAAACCTGTATGCAGGCCAGGAAGCAACAGTTAGAACTGGACATGGAACAACAGACTGGTTCCAAATAGGAAAAGGAGTACATCAAGGCTATATATTGTCACCCCGCTTATTTAACTTACAAGCAGAGTACCTCATGTGAATATGCCAGGCTGGAAGAAGCACAAGCTGGAATCAAGATTGCCTGGAGAAATATCAATAAGCTCAGATATGCAGATGACACCACCCTTATGGCAGAAAGTGAAGAGGAGCTAAAAAGCCTCTTGATGAAAGTGAAAGAGGAGAGTGAAAAAGTTGTCTTAAAGCTCAACATTCAGAAAATGAAGATCATGGCATCTCGTCCCATCATTTCATGGGAAGTAGATGGGGAAACAGTGGAAACAGTGTCAGACTTTGTTTTTTGGGCTCCAAAATCACTGCAAATGATGACTGCAGCCATGAAATTAAAAGACACTTACTCTTTGGAAGAAAAGTTATGACCAACCTAGATAGCATATTCAAAAGACGAGACATTACTTTGCCGACTAAGGTCCATCTAGTCAAGGCTATGGTTTTTCCAGTAGTCATGTATGGATGTGAGAGTTGGACTGTGAAGAAAGATGAGCACTGAAGAATTGATTCTTTTGAACTGTGATGTTGGAGAAGACTCTTGAGAGTCCCTTGGACTGCAAGGAGATCCAACCAGTCCATTCTGAAGGAGATCAGCCCTGGGATTTCCTTGGAAGGAATGATGCTAAAGCTGAAACTCCAGTACTTTGGCCACCTCATGTGAAGAGTTGACTCATTGGAAAAGACTCTGATGCTGGGAGGGATTGGGGGCAGGAGAAGGGGACGACAGAGGATGAGATGGCTGGATGGCATCACTGACTCAATGGACGTGAATCTGAGTGAACTCCAGGAGTTGGTGATGGACAGGGAAGCCTGGCGTGTTGCGATTCATGGGGTCGCAAAGAGTCGGACACGACTGAGCGACTGAACTGAACTGAACTGAACACTGGATACCATCCTAACATAAAAGATGATTTTCATATTTAATAAAATGAACCTGAAATGCAAATTGAAAAATGATCATTTGATTAATTTCTTAGATAACTATTTCTAAACTAAAAACGTTTCATTTTACAATAATTTTTTGAAATTTTCTACAGCCAATTTGAGTTTACTAGCTGAGGTGCTTCCTTGGTGGCTCTGATGGTAAAAATTCATCTGCAATGCGGGAAACCTGGTTTCAATCCCTGCGTTGGGAAGATCCCCTGGAAGAGGGCATGACAACCCACTGCAGTATTCTTGCCTGGAGAACCCCATGGACAGAGGAGCCTGGTGGGCTATAGTCCAGGGGGACACAGAGTCATACATGACTGAAAAACTAAGCACATTTTTACTTATTTGTTTTTTATTTTAATAAGAAGAGTTAGATTCTAAATTAGGAATAATAAAAATGGCTATAAAAATACCTCTTTAATTTAATTTTGTTTTTCTTATAGAGTGCAGATATGAGCCCAGCAAGTAGCACCACTTCACTTCCAGTTAGTCCTCTTGCTGAAGAGCCTTTGCCTTTCAAGGTAAAAATAAATTTTAAAATGTTTTAAAAATTGTTCACAGTATTTTTAGGATCTTCAAAATGTATTTATTTTGCCATGTAAAATAGGTAGTTCAGGCATAGATAGTGAGGTTAACTGCTTTAACTTGTTAAGGATATTGTTTCAGATGTTAAAATTTTGTTGTTTTGTCTGTTGTCATTCTAGTTGCTAAATAAAGGTAAATATTTTGAATAGAAATTGATGTTTTATATAGCACTTTGTCTTGAATGTAAGAGACAATGATTTCATTATAATAGTTTGATGTCATGAATTGTAGGTTTCAAATCTTTTATTTATATTAAGCAATAAGTTTGGAATGAACTATTCAGCATTCATCCAGTGGTTAAACTTTCATTAGCTGGTTAAATTTTCATTGATGACTTAGGTCATAATTAATTTATTGTGTATTCTTTAAAAACTAAGGGTCAAATCAAAAATTAAAATATAGAATCATTCCTCTAAACACGGTATTTAAAAAATAATACTAAATATGGTTAGAGAATTCTTCAGTTTGGGAGTCTATATACATTAAAAATATAAAGTCATCTTCTTGTTTTGCTATTTAAGATTGTTTCTCTTTAAGCCAAAACTTGTAAATCAGCTATTTTAGATGTGTACTATAGATGTTTAAATTTCTTTAGGATTATTGTAAATGTACTCCTTAAGATCACGGGAAATTTAAAAAAAAAAACTTGAAAAGTTGGGATGATACTATTACTTAGGTGCAGTTGTTTTAGTTTGGTTTAAAGACAAGTCAAGATACTTTTGACAATTTATTATAATGATTTGTATTTTATCATTAACTTCTCATTGTTTTTCATATGAAGACGGAATCTTATTTGACTTAATATTGCTCACACCTCATACAGTGACTGACATGGATTTCCAAATATAGTACTCAATATCTGCTGTTTTGTCAAAGTGAAATTAATAGGTTAAAAATTCCATTATAAGTCTTTGGTTTTCTAATTATAAATGCTTTGTTGTTTGATGGTAGATAATATAATTGTTAAAAGCTCATTTTATATCAGAAAATTGTTAAATAATGAATCATTTTCTGATTGTATCACTTATTGACAATTATTTTATCATTTTACAACAAAAGGAGAAAATACTACTATGTTTCAAAGTTTATTATTCCTTAATGTTTTGTCTTATGGTTATGGGACAAAATTTACAGAAGAATCATATTTTTAGCAAGTTTTTAATTGAATTCTCAAAGTGTCACTAGAAACCATTTTCTCTTTTTAATATATTGATAATGACTGCCCTCCTTGAAAATTAATCTATTTTTAATAGAAGTAAAAGGAGAGGTCAGCTATATTCCAAAATTTGCTGACATAAAGCTAATATAAATATAATTATTTTAGTTAGTTTCACTGACTGGTTCTAAGAGATCAATATTTTCCTCATGTTAATGTGTATAAGTGGTTTTATATGCAATTAAAGTTTCAAAGTGCTTGTGATATATAATACTGGCTTTTGGTAACCAATATAATTACAGTACTACTTAATTCACTTCTTCCGTGAAAGGAATATTATTTATATTTTTAAAAGAATTTTATCAGACTGAAAAACATTCTACTAGTATTTAAAAAATATTCAAAATTAAGGTTTCAAAGTATAAAACTCCTACACTTGCTTTTTAAAATTTTTATCTTATAAATTGTTGTCATATAAATGAATAATAGAATCCTTATGTATCCTTATTTAAACACAAAATATACAGAAATTATTTTGAGATATACTTTAGTAGCCTAGTATTTTTTAATGGCAAACAAAATTTGTTGAAAACTAAAAACACATGATATTGAACTTTTCTGACAACTGTACTCCAAACAATTCTGCTATTGTATTTAATTTGTGTTAAAAACTTTAAACTTTTGATATTTGATCAACATGGTAACTTAAAAAAAAAGATTATTATACTCCCAAGAATAAAATGATACTAATCATCTTTAATCTTTTAGTTTTCTAAGACAGTGATTTTTATCAACCAACTCTATAACCATCTGCCTTGGCTTTTGAAACCCTTGGTGGCTGGTTGAGAGACTGAAATTATACCTTATCTCCAGGGATCTTCCTGACCTAGGGTTCGAAGGCAGGTCTCCTGCATTCCCTGTATTGCGGGTAGATTCTCTACCATCTGAGCCACCAAAGAAGTCCCAGTTTATCTCTTAAGAAGTTCAGTTCAGTTGCCCAGTTGTGTCCGACTCTGCGACCTCATGAACCGCAGCACACCAGGCCTCCCTGTCCATCACCAACTCGCAGAGTTCACTCAGACTCACGTCCATCGAGTCAGTGATGCCATCCAGCCGTCTCATCCTCTGTTGTCCCCTTCTCCTCCTGCCCCCAATCCCTCCCAGCATCCGAGTCTTTTCCAATGAGTCAACTCTTCACATGAGGTGGCCAAAGTACTGGAGTTTCAGCTTTAACATCAGTCCTTCCAAAGAAATCCCAGGGCTGATCTCCTTCAGAATGGACTGGTTGGATCTCCTTGCAGTCCAAGGGACTCTCAAGAGTCTTCTCCAACACCACAGTTCAAAAGCATCAATTCTTCGGCGCTCAGCTCTCTTCACAGTCCAAGTCTCACATCCACACATGACTACTGGAAAAACCATAGCCTTGACTAGACAGATCTTTGTTGGCAAAGTGTCTCGTCTTTTGAATATGCTATCTAGGTTGGTCATAACTTTTCTTCCAAGGAGTAAGCGTCTTTTGATTTCATGGCTGCAGTCACCATCTGCAGTGATTTTGGAGCCCCCCAAAATAAAATCTGACACTGTTTCCACTGTTTCCCCATCTATTTCCCATGAAGTGATGGGACCAGATGCCATGGTCTTCGTTTTCTGAATGTTGAGCTTTAAGCCAGCCTTTTCACTCTCATCTTTTGCTTTCATCAAGAGGCTTTTTAGCTCCTCTTCACTTTCTGCCATAAGGGTGGTGTCATCTGCATATCTGAGCTTGTTGATATTTCTCCAGGCAATCTTGATTCCAGCTTGAGCTTCTTCCAGCCTGGCATATTCACATGAGGTACTCTGCTTATAAGTTAAATAAGCGGGGTGACAATATATAGCCTTGATGTACTCCTTTTCCTATTTGGAACCAGTCTGTTGTTCCATGTCCAGTTCTAACTGTTGCTTCCTGGCCTGCATACAGGTTTCTCAAGAGGCAGGTCAGGTGGTCTGGTATTCCCATCTCTCTCAGAATTTTCCACAGTTTATTGTGATCCACACAGTCAAAGGCTTTGGCATAGTCAATAAAGCAGAAATAGATGTTTTTCTGGAACTCTCTTGCTTTTTTGATGATCCAGCGGATGCTGGCAATTTGATCTCTGGTTCCTCTGCCTTTTCTAAAACCAGCTTGAACATCTGGAATTTCATGGTTGACATATTGCTGAAGCCTGGCTTGGAGAATTTTGAGCATTACTTTACTAGCATGTGAGATGAGTGCAATTGTCCAGGCGTTTGATCATTCTTTGACATTGGTTTTCTTTGGGATTGGAGGGAAAACTGAGCTTTTCCAGTCCTGAAGCCACTGCTTAGTTTTCCAAATTTGCTGGCATATGGGGTGCAGCACTTTCACAGAATCATCTTTCAGGATTTGAAATAGCTCTACTGGAATTCCATCACCTCCACTAGCTTTGTTCATAGTGATTCTTTCTAAGGCCCACTTGACTTCACATTCCAGGATGTCTTGCTCTAGGTGAGTGATCACACCATTGTGATTATCTTGGTCTTGAAGATCTTTGTTGTACAGTTCTTCTGTGTATTCTTGCCACCTCTTCTTAATATCTTCTGCTTCTGTTAGGTCCATACCATTTCTGTCCTTTATCGAGCCCATCTTTGCATGAAATGTTCCCTTGGTATCTCTAATTTTCTTGAAGAGATCTCTAGTCTTTGCCATTCTGTTGTTTTCCTCTATTTCTTTGCATTGATCGCTGAAGAAGGCTGTCTTATCTCTTCTTGCTATTCTTTGGAACTCTGCATTCAGATGCTTATATCTTTCCTTTTCGCCTCTGCCCTTTGCTTCTCTTCTTTTCTCAGCTATTTGTAAGGCCTTCCCAAACAGCCATTTTGCTTTTTGGCATTTCTTTTCCATGGGGATGGTCTTGATCCCTGTCTCCTGTACGATGTCACGAACCTCTGTCCATAGTTTATCAGACACTCTATCTATCAGATCTAGGCCCTTAAATCTATTTCTCACTTCCACTGTATAATCATAAGGGATTTGATTTAGGTCATACCTGAATGGTCTAGCAGTTTTCCCTACTTTTTTCAATTTAAGTCTGAATTTAGCAATAAGGAGTTCATGACCTGAGCCACAGTCAGCTCCTGGTCTTGTTTTTGTTGACTGTATAGAGCTTCTCCATCTTTGGCTGCAAAGAATATAATCAATCTGACTTCTGTGTTGACCATCTGGTGATGTCCATGTGTAGAGTAATTAGGTTAATAAAAGAAAGCATTCCATCTCTTTTCTTGGTCTATTTTGGAAGCACTCATATAACAGTTGGAGGAAGATATCCTGTTTGAGCTCAAGTGTTTATCAGGGTAAATGCTTTCCTTTGAATACTATCTTTAGAATGACATTCAGATTAAATGTTTTTTAACCCTACCATATGACATAATGGCAAATGATATGTTACATATTTTACAAATCCCTAATAATTGCTTTCCCGTTAATATCTTTACCTGTGTTACTGAGTTCAATGTCAGATGAGAAGTTGGCTATCAATAGGAAGGTACCACAGTAAGATCTACTAGATTAAAGGTGGTAGAAAACTGGTAGCATCCTGGTGACTTTCCCAAGGACTCAGGAGAGGTAAATTATCTCCTTTGGAGATACAGGAATCAAAGATGACACTAAATTTTGTTTGGGATCAGATGCTTCTTTCCCATAATAAAACTGTATTTTTCAACACTCATTAGTGTTATAGTACATGCTTCAATTTAATTTTCAAAGAAAAACAGATCTGCTCTGAAAAATAGTAGAAGCTCTCATATACTTACTTATGACTCTCTTCCCCATACAGAACAATTCACCTCATGCTAAATTTCTTGTGCTTACTATTTAAAACCCATTGCTATGGTGTTTTGTTTGGCTCAGTCTTTCAGAAATTAGGAAAGTTTTTGCAAACATTCATCTATCTTCTCTTCATCACTTGCAATATCTGTGCACTCTTTGCCTTTTTTTCCCCCCAGATAGAACTGATTGATCAAAGATAAGTAAGGTTTCTCCAGGTCGACAAGGCACATGGATACCAGTTCACCACAGTCAACATTCCCTATTCACATCTGGCCATGACAGAATTTGAGTGAGTCCCTTTATAGAAAAAGATGTATATATAATTCACAAGCTTCCATATATACCACAAGTAACAACTCACAGATTTCCCAGTTTCCAGAGTCTAGGTTTTTATAATTGTGCAGACTGCTCTTACAGACGTACATTTGGAAACAAAGGACAAACGTGAAACCTCATTGTTAATTGTGTTAGAACACGCATATGTGGTGAGACACATGCCATTATAGTGCTGTGGAGAGGCCACGGGATAATTGATTTCACGTGGGTGGGGATACTGTTTTATCAAATAGCCATAATGGAATCCTAATAGTGCGAGATAATTACGTGGGGCTTGATATGAGGAAAAAGGGAGTAGACTGCTTATCTGTTCATTAAAAGTTTTATGCTTTTGTGCAGAATAGCCAGGCTGACGTTGTTAACTGTAATGTACCCATTCCATCCTATCCTGCCTGTTTCCTCTACCATTCTCCCTGATTTCTCTGATCTGCCTCCTCTCTTCCTATGTTGGCCTCAGTCAGAGACACCACACCCAAAATGCCTTGAGGTCAGCAAATATTGCTATTCTTTAATAGGATGACAGTGTTGACTTACTTGTATATACACAGTTATTAACAGCCTCAATACAATAACTGTGCTTCTCTGTTGGTGAGATTCTTCAGGCAAGCATACCAGATTGAGTTGCCATTTCCTACTTCAAGGGATCTTCCCAATCCAGGAACTGAACCACATCTTTTTTGTCTCCTGCATTGGCAAGCAGTTTCCTTATCACTGTGCCACCTGGTGACCCCTCCATTAATAATACACTTGATCATGAGCCAGGCAGGTTCTTGCCAGTCACTTTCATCACATTTTTGTTGTTGTTCTCACAGATTTTACTTATTTGTTTATTTGTTTATGGCTGTGCTAGGTCTTCATTTGGAGAAGGCAGTGGCACCCCACTCCAGTACTCTTGCCTGGAAAACCCCATGGATGGAGGAGCCTGGTAGGCTGCAGTCCATGGGGTCGCTAAGAGTCGGACACAACTGAGCGACTTCACTTTCACTTTTCACTTTTATGCATTGGAGAAGGAAATGGCAACCCACTCCAGCATTCTTGCCTGGAGAATCCCAGGGATGGGGGAGCCTGGTGGGCTGCCGTCTATGGGGTCACACAGAGTCGGACACGACTGAAGCGACTTAGCAGCAGTAGCAGCAGCAGGTCTTCATTGCTGCATGCAGACTTTCTCTCATTGCAGTATATGGCCTTCTCATTGCAGTGGCTTCTCTTGTTTCAGAACACAGGCTCTAGGGCCTGTGAGCTTCAGTAGCTGTGACACATGGGCCTACGAGTTACAGCTCCCAGTCTCTACAGAGTGTGGGCTCCGTGGTTGTGATGCATGGACTCAGCTACCCAGCGGCATGTGGAATCTTCTTGGACCAGGATCAAACCTGCACCCCCTCCTTTGACAGGTAGACTCTGAAGCACTGGATCACAAGGGAGTTCCATCACATATTTTTAAATTTATTTCTTCTTCAATAAGGCCTGCTATCTACATTCTAATGCCTTTTACTCCAGAAACCATCTCCTTGATTAGATAAATTAGAAACAGGTATTATTATCTTCCCTTATCCTCTCATCTTTATCCTATAGTCAACAGGAAAGGAACACATTCAACTCACCTTCTCATTAGATGTTGTTTCAAAAGTATGCCAAGAATATCCTCCATGCACTAGTGTCAAAGTCTGAAAACAGGAATAAACCATTGCTTTCTTGGCCCATTGACTGCTGCTTCTCTGTGACACTGCGTTCCTGGCATATGTAAAGTGGTTGGGTATCCAGTGCCTAGAATCAACAGTGGAACCAGCCTCCTTGAAGTCTAACCATCATTCCTGGTAGCTGACACAGAATGGAACTGAGGTTTTACATGTCTAATGGAACTGAGGTTTTACATGTTGTTTGCCTCATCTAAACAACAAACAAAACAAAAATACAAACTCAATCATCAGCAAACAGGATTAGCACCTCACTCAGCCTTGCTCATCAGAGGAAAAAACAAACAAAAACTCAGCACAAATCTCACTCCATAGGAAGCTTACACAAACCACTGGACCAAACTTAGGAGAGCAGAAAACAAAAAGAAGAAAGAATTCAACCATGAAGGCTGAGAATATGAGACCTCAAACACAATAAATTTAAAAACAAAATAACGAAAAGGCAGAGAAGTACTACACAAATGAAGGAACAAACTAGAAACACAGAAGTCCAAATAAGTGAAGAAGAAATAGGCAAAATACCTGAAAGAATTCAGAATAATGTTAATAAAGATGGTCAAAAACCTTGAAAACAGAGAAAATGCAAGAATCAATTAACAAAGACCTAGAAGAATTAAGGAATAAATATGCACAAACAGCACAATTTCATGAACAGGATGAAAAGGTAAAAAGATAGGACACTGAAAGATGAACTCCCCAGGTAGGTAGGTACCCAATATGCTACTGGAGATCAGTGGAGAAATAACTCCAGAGAGAATGAAGACAGGGAGCCTAAGCAGAAGCAACACCCAGTTGTGGGTATGACTGGTGATGGAAGTAAAGTCCGATGCTGTAAAGAGCAATATTCCACAGGAACCTGGAATGTTAGGTTCATGAATCAAGGCAAATTGGAAGTGGTCAAACAGGAGATGGCAAGAGTGAATGTCAACATTCTAGGAATCAGCGAACTAAAATGGACTGGAATGGGTGAATTTAAGTCATATGATCAGTATATCTATTATTGTGGGCAAAAATCCCTTAGGAGAAATGGAGTAGCCATCATAGTCAACAAAAGAGTCAGAAATGCAGTACTTGGATGCAATCTCAAAAACAACAAAATGATCTCTGTTTGTTTCCAAGGCAAACCATTCAATATCACAGTAATCCAACTCTATGCCTCGACCAGTAATGCTGAAGAAGCTGAAATTGAACAGTTCTGTGAAGACCTACAAGGCCTTCTTGAACTAACACTCAGAAAAGATATCCTTTTCATCATAGGGGACTGGAATGCAAATGTAGGAAGTAAACAGATACCTGGATTAACAAGCAAATTTGGCCTTGGAGTACAGAATGAAGCAGGGCAAAGTCTAACAGAGTTTTACCAAGAGAATGCACTGGTCAAAGCAAACATCCTCTTCCAAAACCACAAGAGAAGACTCTACACATGGATATCACCAGATGGTCAATACAAAATCAGATTGATTATATTCTTTGCAGCTAAAGATGGAGAAGTTCTGTACAGTCAGCAAAAACAACCAGGAGCTGACTGTGGCTCAGATCATGAACTCCTTATTGCCAAGTTCAGACTTAAATTGAAGAAAGTAGGGAAAACCACTAGAAGATACAGGTATGACTTGAATCAAATGCCTTACAACTATACAGTGGAAGTGACAAACAGATTCAAGCAATTAGATCTGATAGACAGTGTGCTTGAAGAACTATGGACAGGTGTTCGTGACATTGTACGGGAGGCAGTGATCAAGAGCATACCCAAGAAAAAGAATTGCAAAAAGGCAAAATGGTTGTCTGAGGAGGCCTTACAAATAGCTGAGAAAAGAAGAGAAGCTAAAGACAAAGGAGAAAAGAAAAGATATACCCATTTGAATGCAGAGTTCCAAAGAATAGTAAGGAGAGATAAGAAAGCCTTCCTCAGTGATCAATGCAAAAAAATAGAGGAAAACAATAGAATAGGAAAGTCTAGAGATCTCTTCAAGAAAATTAGAGATAGCAAGGGAATATTTCATGTAAAAATGGGCACAATAAAGGGCAGAAATGCTATGGACCTAACAGAAGCAGAAGATACTAAAAAGAGGTTGCAAGAATACACAGAAGAACTGTACAGAAAAATCTTCATGACCCAGATAATCACGATAGTGTGATCACCAACCTAGAGCCAGACATTCCTGAATGAGAAGTCAAGTAGGCCTTAGAAAGTATCACTATGGACAAAGCTAGTAGAGGTAATGTAATTAAAGTTGAGCTATTGCAAATCCCAAAAGATAAAGCTGTGAAAGTGCTGCACTCAATATGCCAGCAAATTGGGAAAACTCAGCAGTGGCCACAGGACTGGAAAAGGTCAGTTTTCATTCCAATCCTAAAGAAAGGCAATGGCAAAGACTGCTCAAACTACTGCACAATTGAACTCATCTCACACACTAGGAAAGTGATGCTCAAAATTCTCCAAGCCAGATTTCAACAGTACATGAACCGTGAATGTCCTGATTTTCAAGCTTGATTTAGAAAAAGTAGAGGAACCAGAGAACAAAATGCCAACATTCATTGGATCATGAAAAAAAGCAAGAGAGTTCCAAATAAATATTTACTTCTGCTTTATTGACTGGGCCAAAGCCTTTGACTGTGTAGATGACAACTGTGGAAAATTGTTCAAGAGATGGGAATATCAGGCCACCTGACATGCTTGTTGAGAAATCTGTATGGTCAGTAAGCAACAGTTAAGTACATCAAGGCGGTATATTGTCACCCTGGGTTCCGGTCCTGGCTCCACCACTTACTAGTGTGTGACCTTGGAGAAGGGATCTAAAATTCTGAGACACAGTTTCTATAGCTATAAAATACTTTGGCCACCTGATGTGAAGAGCTGATTCGTTTGAAAAGACCCTGATGCTGGGAAAAGATTGAGGGCAGGAGAGAAGAAGGGGACAACAGAGGATGAGATGGTTGGATTGCATCACTGACTCTATGGACATGGGTTTGGTTGGACTCTGGGAGTTGGTGATGGACTGGGAGGCCTGGCGTGCTGTGGTTCATGGGGTCACAAAGAGTCGAACACGCCTGCGTGACTGAACTGAACTGAACTGTTCATGGCATTTTCAAGGAAAAAATACTGAAGTGGTTTGCCATTCCCTTCTCCAGTGTACAATGTTTTGTCAGAAATCTTCACCATGACCCGTTTGTTTTGGATGGCCGTATATGTCACGGCTCATAGTTTCATTGAGTTAGACAAAGCTATGGTCCATGTGATCAGATTGGATAGTTTTCTGTGATTGTGGTTTTCAGTCTGTGTGCCCTCTGATCAAGATGGATAAGAGGCTTATGGAAGCTTCCTGCTGGGAGAGACTGACTGAGAGGGAAACTGGGTCTTGTTCTGATGGGTGTTGCCATACTCATTAAATCTTTAATCTAATTTTCTGTCTATGGGTTGGGCTGTGTTCCCTCCCTGTTATTTGACCTGGGGCCAAAGTATGGTGGAGGTAGTGAAGATAATGGTGCATCCTTCAAAAGGTCCTATGCAGGTACTACTGTACTCAGTGCCCCAGTCCTGCAGCAGGCTACTGCCAACCCACACCTCCACCGGAGACTCCTGGAAATTCACAGGAAATTCTAGGGCAGTCCCTGGTGGGGTCAGTGCTCCTTTTTCCTGGGTCCTGGTGTGCACAAGCTTCTCTTTGTGCCTCCAAGAGTCTGTTTCCCAGTCCTGTGTGAGTTCTGGGGGCTGTATGGTAGGTTTAATGGTGACCTCCTCCAAGAGGGCTTATGCCATACCCAGGTCTACTGCACACAGAGCCCCTGCCCCTCCACTGCTGACCTGTACCTCCTCAGAAGACACTCAAATACTGTTCTGTCTCAGTCTCTGTGGGGTCTCTGGGTCCTGGTGAACACAAGATATTTCGAGCCCTCTGAGTGTCTCTGGCAAGTATGGGGTTTGATTCTAAAGGTGATTCCCCCCTCCTACCATCTTTCTAGGGCTTCCCCTTTGCCCTTGGGCATGGGGTATCTCCTCAATATTGTTCTAGCACTGTGCAGCCACTGCACCAGTGCCATGGAGCTGCTGTTCCAGCCCTGGAGGGACTAATTACAAGCACTGAAATTGAAACTGTGATCAAAATCTCCCCCAAAACAAAAGCCCAGGACCAGATGGCTTCACAGGAGAATTCTGTCAAATGTTTAGAGAAGAGCTAATGCCTATCCTTCTAAAACTCTTTCAAAAAATTGCAGAGGAAGGAACACTTCTAAACTCATTCTATGGGGCCAACATCACGCTGATACCAAAACCAAAGAGAACACAAAAAAAGAAAACTACAGGCCAATATCACTGATGAACATAGATGAAAAAAAGACCAACAAAATTTTAGCAAACAGAATTCACCAATACATCAAAAAGCTTGTACACCATCATCAAGTTGGATTTCTTCCAGGATTACAGGGATTCTTCAATATTCACAAATCAATCAGTGTGATATACCGTAATAACAAATTGAAAGATATCCATATGATAATCTCAATAGATGCAGAAAAAGCCTTTAACAAAATTCAGCACCCATTTATGATTAAAACTCTTAAAAAAAAATGGGCATAGAAGGAACCTACCTCAACACAATAAAGGCCATATTTATAAGCCTACAGGAAACATTATTCTCAATGATGAAAAACTGAAAGCATTCCCCCTAAGATTAGGAACAAGACAAGAGTGTCCACTTTCACTACTATTATTCAACATAGTTCTGGAAGTCTAGCTATAGCAATCAGAGAAGAAAAAGAAAGAAAAGGACTCCGGGTCAGAAAGGAAGAAATAAAGCTCTCACTGTTTGCAGATGACATGATAGTATACACAGAAAAGCTTAAAGATAGTATCAGAAATTATTAGAGCTAATCAGTGAATTTAGCAAAGTTGCAGGATACAAAATCAATACACAGAAATCACTTGCATTTCTATATCCTAACAATGAAAAATCAGAAAGAGAAATTAAGGAATTAATCCCATTCACCACTGCAACAAAAAGAAGTAAATACCTAGGAGTAAACTTACCTAAAGAGACAAAAGAACTGTACACAGAAAATTATAAGACACTGATGGAAGAAATCAAAGAAAACATAAACAGATGGAGAGAGAGATATTCCATGCTCCTGGATAGGAAGAATCAGCATTGTGAAAATGACGAGACTGCCAAATGCGATCTATAAATTCAGTGCAATCCCTATCAAATTACCAATGGCATTTTTCACAGAACTAGAATAAAAAATTTCACAGTTCATATAGAAACACAAAAACCCCCAAATAGCCAAAGCAGGCTTGAGAAAGAAGAATGGAGCTGGAGGAATCGAGTTTCCTGACTTCAGATTATACTACAAAGCTACAGTCATCAAGATAGTATGGTTGTGGCACAAAACAGAAATATAGACCAATGGAAAAAGATAGAAAGCCCAGAAATAAACCCGTGTACCTATGGGTACCTTATTTTTGACAAAGGAATATACAATGGAGCAAAGACAACCTCTTCAATAAATGGTGTTGGGAAAAGTAGACAGCTACATGTAAACGAATGAAATTTGACTATTTCCTAACACCATAAACAAAGATAAACTCAAAATGCTTTAAATACCTAAGTGTAAGACCAGAAACTATAAAACTCTTAGAGGAAAATATAGGCAGAACACTCGATGACATAAATCAAAGCAAGATCCTCTGTGACCCACCTCCTAGAGTAACAGAAATAAAAATAAAAGTAAACAAGTGGGACCTGATTAAACTTAAAAGCTTTTGTGTGGCAAAGGAAACTATAAACAAGGTGAAAAGACAACCCTCAGAATGGGAGAAAATAATAGCAAATGAAACAACCAACAAAGGACTAATTTCCAAAATATACAAGTATCTCATACAACTCAATACCAGAAAAACAAACAACCCAATCAAAAAGTGGAAAAAGACCAAAACATATATTTCTTCAAAGAAGACGTACAGATGGCTAAAAAACATGAAAAGATGCTCAACATTTCTCATTATTACAGAAATGCAAATCAAATCTAAAATCACATAGCATCTCACACCAGTGAGACTGGCCATCATCAAAAGTCTACAAAAAGTAAATCCTGGAAAAGGCGTGAAGAAAAGGGAATGCTCTTATACTGTTGGTGGGAATGTAAATTGATATAGCCACTATGGAAGACGGTATTGAGATTCCTTAAAAGACTAAGAATAAAACCACCTTTTGACACAGCAATTCCACTCCTAGGCATATACCCTAAGAAAACCAAAATTGAAAAAACACATGTACCCCATTGTTCATTGCAGCACTATTTACAATAGCTAGAACTGGAAGCAACCTAGATGTCCATTGACAAATGAATGAATAAAGGAGTATTGTACATATACATAATGGAATATCACTCAGCCATTTTAAAAAGGAACACATTTGAGTCAGTTCTGATGAGGTGGATGAACCTAGAACCTATTATACTGAGTGAAATGAGTCAGAAAGAGAAAGTTAAATATTGTATCCTAATGCACATATATGGAATCTAGAATAATGGTCAGTCAGTCAGTCAGTTCAGTTGCTCAGTCATGTCCGACTCTTTGTGACCCCATGAACTGCAGCACCCCAGGCCTCCCTGTCCATCACCAACTCCCGGAGTTCACTCAAACTCACGTCCATCGAGTCAGTGATGCCATCCAGCCATCTCATCCCCTGTTGTCCCTTTCTCCTCCTGCCCCTAATCCCTCCCAGCATCAGGCTTTTCCAATGAGTCAACTCTTCGCATGAGGTGGCCAAAGTACTGGAGTTTCAGTGTTAGCATCATTCCTTCCAAAGGAACACCCAGGGCTGATCTCCTTTAGAATGGTCTGGTTAGATCTCCTTGCAGTCCAAGGGACCCTCAAGAGTCTTCTCCAACACCACAGTTCAAAAGCATCAATTCTTCAGCGCTCAGCTTTCTTCACAGTCCAACTCGCACATCCATACATGACCACTGGAAAAACCATAGCCTTGACTAGATGGACCTTTGTTGGCAAAGTAATGTCTCTGCTTTTGAATATGCTATCTAGGTTGGTCATAACTTTTCTTCCAAGGAGTAAGCGTCTTTTAATTTCATGGCTGCATAAAAATGGTGCTGAAGAATTTATTTATAGGGTGGCAATGGGGAAACAGAATAGAGAATCCACTTATGGACATGAGGTGAGGGGAGCAGATGGTGAAATGTATGGAAAGAGTTACATGGAAACTTACATTACCATATTTAAAATAGATAGCCAACGGGAATTTGCTGTATGGCTCAGGAAACTCAAACAGGGGCTCTGTATCAACTTAGAGGGGTGGGGTGGGGAGGAAGATGGGAGTGAGTTTCAAAAGGCAGGGGACATATGTATAACTATGGCTGATTCATGTTGAGGTTTGACAGAAAACAAAAAAATTCTGTAAACCAATTATTCTTCAATATAAAAATAAAAAGAAAAAAAATGTGTGGCTCTTTCAAAATTCATGGTCAAAGAATGTTACTCTGATCAGGGGATATTTTAGCAGAGATTTAAATGAGAAAAACGAGAAAGCTATCATCTCTCTATGGAAAGAGACTTGAAGACAAGCGCAAAAGTCATGAAGCAAGAGACTCTTTGACCTTTTAGGATTAGCAAGAGTGTCACTATGTCTGGAACAGACTGAATGACTGTACAGGTAATACAGTATCAAATCAGAGAGAAACCAGATCATGAAAGTCCTTATAGGCTGTGGTAAGGACTTGGAATCTTACTTTGTATGAGATAGGAAACAACTGAAGTGTTCTGGGAAAAAAGAATGACATCATCAGACTTTATTTTAAAACTATTACTCTGATTTCCATGTAGATGTAGGCATCAAAAGGACAGGGTAGGAGAAGAAAGGCAAAGCTCTTAGAGTTGAGAGATAAGTGGTTAAATGTTAAGTGGATAAGCACTGGTGAGATTTTAGACACGTTTTGAATCTGAGTCATCAGAATTTGTTAGTAGATTGTATGTGTGATATCAAAACAAAGAACAGTATGATAGATTATTCCTTTTTCTAAGATTATCTACATTTTCCTATTTTTACCTCTTTTGCTATCTTTCTGATGTTGCAAATAGTAGGCATCTTATGTAGAGATTAACAGAGTCTTCTCTGTGTGTGCACACCCCAGGTGTCTCTTCCTCCTCTCATAAAGACAGGTCATCTAGGGTTAGAACCCCCTACCCTTCACTGCCCCCATCAGGGTATCCCTTTGAAGATCTCATCTCCAAATATGGTTACATTCTGATGTACTGGGAGTTGAACTCCAGTCTGAAAATTTTCAGGGGACACAATTCAGTCCATAACAGACAGACTGAAGACTGCTATATTAAATCTTTCCCTGACTCAAGGGAAAGAAGAATAAATTGCACCCCTTGTTGGGGAAATGACAAAGCTTTGGAGCAATTTTTAATGTACCATATAAATATGTGATATTCCTTTATGAATCTAGTTACCAGTGCTATTAAATTCTGAATCATTTGTGAGGGAGTTTTGATTTGAGAGAATGAAATAGGAAGGAAATAAGAGATTTTCCTTAAATGTTTCCCTATATTCATCAGTGCACTTATTTGAGTATATTGTCCAATGCTATTTTAATTTCTATTAAATTTGAAAACTTCATTTAAATGTCATCATATTGAATTAACTTGCAGTCCTTAAAATCTTGTAGTTAAGAATATTAAAGAATTATGGCTAGAAAAGTATTTTACTTAAAGTCTTAATTATAAACACTGAGAGTAAAATTGAAATGCTAGAACTTGTCAATATTAATACAAGCTAAAAATAACAGCATACTCCATCGTATCCGAACCCCATCTTGCATATTCTTTCTTAAATTTAAATTTAAGTGAGTTGAATTTCTTCATTTTTGCATAGGTTACTGCCTTAGATTTCTCCTATTGTTTTTGAGTTCTCCAGAATAGGAGGAGGAAAGAATTCAGGTACAGAATGTGAAACACTTTTGACTTTTATGTACATAAAAAGGAGGATATTGAATTATTGTTGGCAAAATCCTAAAGCCAATAAAAGCCTTCAAATTTGGGAAAAAAAAAAAAAACCTTCATGCTTTTCTTGGGGAAAAAAAAAAAGAATTTTAAGAAATTAAGTCATTATGACCTCAACCTTGGTTTGGGGATCCATTTCAGAGTGGATTGCCATCACTGAAATATTTGTTCACGGTGTCAGCAAAATACCAGGGCTATTTTACTTGGAAACAGTTGGCCTCAATAGTGTGCTCTGTTGCTTAATACCCATTGGTCCCAAGTGTCTAGAAACCTTGGTTTGAGGTAACAGGTGGCAGCCATTGCTCTAGACACCAATATTAATAAGCTCTCTTTTAAAATGTAATGCAGATGCCAGATACTGGAACTGGCTTGGAATTGATACTATATTTAAGATGATATCATTATTAGTGATAATTTAACCAATTGGTCTCATGTATAATACATCTAGTGCTCATTTCTTATCTTTGCATATTTCATATACACTGTGGAGGGCTTCACAGGTGGCATGGTGATAAAGACTGCTTGCCATTGCAGGAGACATAAGAAACAGGGTTTGATCTCTGGGTCGGGAAGGTCCCCTAGAAAAGGAAATGGCAACCCACTCCAGTATTCTTGCCTGGAAAATTCCATGGACAGAGGAGCCTGGCAGGCTACAGTCCATGGGAACTCAGAGTCAGGTACAGCTGAGTGCACACAGGCATGCATGTGGATCATATGCACTTTTTCTTTTTTGTTTGTTTGTTTGTTTTAAAATATAACCTCTTGCATTATTTGAGCTTATATGTAAGTGAAAAGTATTACTCCAATGTATTTTTTAAAGTAATAAATTAGTAATCAAGGTAAGATTCAAAGACTGTAATCCATTATTAGCATGGCTGTCTGTGATGGACCATGAATATGAGATGATGTCAGAGATGGACTCAGTATGAGCTTAGTTTATCTGGCAATGGCTTTCATCTCTTCATTTTGGAATCATCTATTAAATAACAAATGGATTGTGGAAGTTGAATCATATCAGGGTAAAATAAAATGTGCAGGGAATTAAGTACAGTTAATTCTGCCATGCCTGTGTGTGTGCTCAGTAGCTAAGTCGTGTGTGACTCTTTGCGACCCCATGGACTGTAACCCGCCAGGCTCTTCTTTCCATGGAATTTGCCAGGCAAGAATACTGGAGTGGGTTGTCATTTCCTTCTCCAAGGTACCTTGCTGACCCAGGCATTGAACCTGCATCTCTTGCATTTCTTGCATTGGCAGATGGATTCTTTGTGCTATCGGAAGGCCAATGCTACCATACATTAAATAATTTAGAAATGATTGCATTTACTTTGGTTAACTGTGTAAAGTTAAGAATATTAGACCTACAGTATTTTATTAAGACATTTGGCATCCTTTGTTTTAATTATACTATATGGGCATATTAAATGGGTGTACTGACAAATGCAATACAATAAAATAAGCAAATATTCTGGGTAAAATAAGCAAATATTCTTTCCTGAGATTTTTTGTATCACAAATTTAACATTTATTCAGTGCATTACATAGCACATGTAGATAATTTGACAGAGATTTTATCTATAGTAACTCTGATAAGCAAAACTGGCATATTAATGATACAACATAAATGTTGGCTAGTAATTATGAAAAATCAGAATTCTAGTTATTCTTGTCCAAAATAAAAGATACCCTTAATAGTGTACAGAAATGTATGAACATCACTATTTATTTTTGTTTTATTTTTTAAATTAATTATTTATTGGAGTATAGTTGTTTTACAATGTTGTGTTATTTTCTGCTGTACAGCAAAGTGAATCAATTATATATATATATACCCACTCTTTTTAAGATTTCCTTCTCATTTAAGTCAGCACAGAGTGTTGAGTAGAGTTCCCTGTGTTATGTACAGTAGGTTCTTATTAATTATCTATTATATATATATACACATTAGTGTATATATGTCAATCCCAATGTCCCAGTTCATCCCAACTCCACTCCCCCCTTGTTAACTGTAAGTTTGTTTTCTAATCTTTGACTGTATTTCTGCATTGCAAATTAGTTCTTCTGAATCACGTTTCTAGATTCCACATATAAGCAATATATGATGTTTCCCTTTCTGTTTTTGACTTGCTTCACTGTGTTTGACAATCTCTAGGTCCATCCATGTTGGTGCAGATGACGTTAATTTGCCCCTTCTCATGGCTGAGTAGTATTCCATTGTATGTATGTACCAGGATCTTCTTTATCCATTTCTCCGTCGATGGACATTTAGGTTGCTTCCTTGTTCTGGCTATTATAAATAGTGCTGCAATAAATGAGGTGCACACATCCTCTCGAATTATGTTTTTCCCAGATATATGCCCAGGAATGGGGTTGCTGGATAATATGTTAGGTCTGTTTTTAGTTTGTTAAGAAATCTCTGTACTGTTCCTCTCAGTGGCTGGACCGATTTACATTCCCACAAACAGTGGAGAACGGTTCTCTTTTCTCCACACCCTCTTCAGCATTTATTGTTTGCAGTTTCTTTGATGATGGCCATTCTGACCAGTGTGAGATGATGCCTTATTGTAGTTTTGATTTGCATTTCTCTAATAATTAGTGATGCTGAGCATCTTGTCATGTGTTTTGCTTAAAATGCATTCCAGAAGAGATCAAGAAAGGTGCAGTGTGTTTTGCAGATGCTTAACCTTTTTCCATCTTGGATAGTGACTGATACATAGCACAAGAAATTGGAATGTAAACAATTGCTAGACAGATGTTAGAGTCTAATCAATAGCTAAATAGCAATAGTTGTGAAGATACATGTAATTTGAATTTTCTGAGTAATTACTATTGTCAGATTCTCAGCTAAGGAAATACTGTTTTCTTTTAAGTTCTTGCATTATACTATCAGTTGTCAGCTTCTGTCTATACTGGGACTTGCCCTTTTTCTCACATAATCTCATTTACTGCAATGAATCTGGTAAGAAACTCATCTCATGAGATGTGACAAATATTGATAATATTGACTAAACCGGTTTTATTAGAAGCTTATTCATGTTTTTCTTATTAAGAATAAAAATTCATTTAAAGTTATTAGGCTCTGCTTAATGAGAAAGTCTTTGGCAGTAGCATTTGTGCTCAAATTTTTTAAAAAGCTGAGCAGAATTGTCAAAGCATAATTAAAGGTAAAAGAATTAAGCTCACTTTTCTCCCATAAGTATCTTTGCCAGGCAATAGAAACTTTGGCAATAGAGCCAAATTGGAAAATGGAGCCATGCTGGTTGCTATACCATGTTAAAGAAAGATGGGTCATAACTTCTGGTAATAATCCCCGCTGTGACAAAGTCGACAGTGGTCTGTCTTCTTGCTAACATTAGCTGTTTCTCTCCTCCTCTATCTTGTTCTTTTCTGTGGGCCTTAGTGATGATAGTTTTCTTATTGTCATTTCTCACTATTTCTGCTTTTTTCCTTGAACATAGTGAGTCATTCAGAACAATCTTACTATGTGTAAGATCTTATATAAAGGTACAGGGGCAGAAATATTTTATTCAAACTGTTTAAAGCTATAGCATATCATCATGCTAGTTGTATTTGAACATGGCCTAGAAAAGTGTCAGTTCCTAGAAAATCAAATGGTGCTAATCAAATACAAATTATAAGAAATAGGAAGAATTTTTACATCATCCACTATTGTCAATTGCCTGCATCTCTACATGCAGACGTAGATATGTTCATCAAATAGGATGGACACTGCCTAAATAAGTAAATGTTAGTTTCTCTGTCATGTATGACTCTTTGCAATCCCATGTACTGTTGCCTGCCAGGCTCCGCTATCCTTGAAATTGTTCTGACAAGAATACTGGCGTGAATAGCCATTCCCTTCTCCAGAGTATCTTCCTGACCAAGGGATCGGACCTGGGTCTCCTGCATTGCAAGTAGATTCTTTACTATATGAACCACGAGGGAAGCCTGTATCTATATTGAAATTATAAAGTTTATAGATAGTATAGGCTTTTGTAAATATATACTAAATTTTCTATAAGTTCATATCTATCTAATTGCAATATCTTAGAAAGATGTAGTTAGTGTGTTAATTTCAGTGTTACTTCACTGTGCTAGTTAGTGTGTTAATTAGTGTGTCACTTCAGTGTGTTAGTTTCATTTTATTCCTATAACAGACTACCACAAATTTGATTCCTTAAAGCAATGCTAATTTAGTTTCATATAGTTCTGAAAGTCAGAACTCAGAATTAGGTGTCCCTGGACTGCAATCAGTTGGCAGGATTGAGTTCTTACTGGAGACTCTGATTTTAAGAATTTTAAAGTCAGGCGATTAACTACCTTACTTTCATCTTCAGACTTATCCTCCTTTGCCACAGACATCACTGGAGAAAGAAAAGGGGCATTATTCTTCATATCACAGTTAGTAATGGCACATGAGTAAGATATCGGTCTTATTCCTAACATAGGGATCTTTTTCTTCATAATCATTGAGGTAATTATATAAATTATTAGAATGCACATTACTCTTCTTTTTCTCTGAATTCTTAATGACTATTATGTGAATACACAGTAAGGGATAGCAACATGGAACAACAGACTGGTTCCAAATAGGAAAAGGAGTACCTCAAGGCTGTATATTGTCACCCTGCTTATTTAACTTCTATGCAGAGTACATTATCAGAAGTGCTGGGCTGGGTGAAGCACAAGCTGGAATCAGGATTTCCAGGAGAAATATTAATAGCCTCAGATATGCAGATGACACCACCCTTACGGCAGAAAGTGAAGAAGAACTAAGGAGCCTCCTGATGAAAGTGAAAGAGGGGAGTGAAAAAGTTGGCTTAAAGCTCAACATTCAGAAAACTAAGATTATGGCATCTGGTCCCATAACTTCATGGCAAATAGATGGGGAAACAGTGAAAACAGTGGCAGATTTTATTTTGGGGGGGCTCCAAAATTACTGCAGATGGTGATTGCAGCCATGAAATTAAAAGACGCTTACTCCTTGGAAGAAAAGTTATGACCAACCTAGATAGTGTATTCAAAAGCAGAGACATTACTTTGCCAACAAAGTCCATCTAGTCAAAGCTATGGTTTTCCCAGTAGTCATATATGGATGTGAGAGTTGGACTATAAAGAAAGCTGAGCACCAAAAAACTGATGCTTTTGAACTGTGGTGTTGGAGAAGACACTTGAGAGTCCCTTGGACTGCAAGGAGATCCAACCAGTACATCCTAAAGGAAATCAGTCCTGAATATTCATTGGAAGGACTGATGCTGAAGCTGACTCTCCAATCTGATGCGAAAAACTGAGTCATTTGAAAAGACCTTGATGCTGGGAAAGATTGAAGGTGGGAGGAGAAGGGGACAACAGAGAATAAAATGGTTGGATGACATCACAGACTCAATGGACATGAGTTTGAGTAAATTCCAAGGGTTGGCAAAGGACAGGGAGGCCTGGCATGCTGCAGACCATGGGGTCATAAAGAGTCAGACATGACTGAGCCACTGAACTGAACTAAAGAGTGTTTTGATGAAAGTGAAGGAGGAGAGTGAAATATTTGGTTTAAAATTCAATATTCAGGAAACTAAAATCATAGCATCTGGTCCCATCACTTCATAGCAAATAGATGGGGAAAACTGACCTTTCCCATTCCTGTGGCCACTGCTGTGTTTTATATATATGTGTGTGTGTGTGTATTTATGAAAATCTATATCTATTGGAGAATACTGTAAATATACATATTTATAATTTTATAGTTGTATATTAGAATTGGTATTAAAGTTAGTGGGGACTTTGAAGAAGAATTTTCCAGTTGGGGTCAGTTTTCCTTCCAATCCCAAAGAAAGACAATGCCAAAGAATGTTCAAATTATCACACAATTGCAATAATTTCACATGCTAGCAAGGTAATGCTCAAAATCCTTCAAGCTAGGCTTCAGTACATGAACCACAAACTTCCAGATGTGCACTGGATTTAGAAAAGGCAGAGGAACCAGAGATCAAATTGCCAACATATACTGGATCATAGAAAAAGCAAGGGAATTGAAAAAAAAAAAACAAGCGAAAACTTATTTCATTTCACTGACTACACTAAAGCTTTTGACAGTGTGGATCATGACAAACTGTGAAATATTCTTAAAGAGATGGCAGTACCAGACCAGATTACCTGCATCCTGAGAAACCTGTATGTAGGACAACAAGCAACAGTTAGAATCGGACATGGAACAATGGACTGGTTCAAAACTGGGAAAGGAATACATCAAGGTTGCGTATTGTCAGCCTGCTTATTTAACTTATATGCAGAGTACATAATTTAAAATGCAGGGCTGGATGAAGAACAAGCTGGAATCAAGATTGCCAGAAGTATCAACAATCTCAGGTATGCAGATGATACCGCTTTAATGATAGAAAATGAAGAAATAAAGAGCCTCTTGGTAAAGGTGAAAGAGGAGATTGAATAGCCTGGTTTAAAACTCAACATTCAAAAAGTGAAGCTCATGGCATCTGGTTAGCAAATAAATGGGGAAAAGAGTGGAAACAGTGTCAGATTTCATTTTCCTGGGCTCCAAAATCAATGTAGACAGTGACTGCAGCCACAAAATTAAAAGATGCTTGCTCCTTGGAAGAACAGCTGTGACAAACCTGCTACTGCTGCTGCTAAGTCGCTCAGTCATGTCTGACTCCTCACGACCCCATGGACTGCATGCAGCCCACCAGGTTCCTCCGTCCATGGGGTTCTCCAGTCAAGAGTACTGGAGTGGGGTGCCATTGCCTTCTCCGGTGACAAACCTAGACAGTGTATTAAAAATCAGACATATTCCTTTGCCAACAAAGGTCCATACAGCCAAAACTATGGTTTTTTCCCAGTAGTCATATATGGATGTGAAATTTGGAACATAAAGAAGGCTGAGCACAGAAGAACTGATGCTTTTGAACTGTGATGTTGGAGAGGACTCCTGAGAGTCTTGGACAGCAAGGAGATCAAACCAGTAGATCTTAAAGGAAATCAACCCTGAATATTCATTGGAAGGACTGATACTGAAACTGAAGTTTTAATACTTTGTCTACCTGATGCAAAGAGCTAACTCATTGGAAAAGATCCTGATGCTGGTAAAGATTGAGGACAAGAGGAAAAGGGGGCAACATAAGATGGTTGGATCACATCACTGACTCAATGAACATGAGTTTGAGCAAACTCAGGGAGATAGTGAAGGACAGGGAAGCCTAGCATGCTGCAGTCCATGGAGTCGCAAAGAGTCAGACACGACTTAGCGACTGAATAACAACATGCCTATTTAATCTATAAATGTATATATTTAATTTTACTTATTTATTTTGGCTGTACCACATGTTTGTTCCTGTGTGGGCTTTTCTCCAGTTGCAGTGAATGGGGGCTGCTCTCTAGTTGCCGAGCATGGATTTCTCATTGTTTGGGCTTCTCTTGTTGAAGAACTCTGGGTGTGCAGCCTTCAGTAGTTGCTGCTCCCAGGCTCTAGAGCACAGGCTCAGTAGTTGTGGCACAGGGTCTTAATTGCTCATAGGGACTTAGTTGATCTGGGGCATGTGGGATCTTTCTGGGTCCAGGATTGAACCTGTGTATCCTGCATTGGCAGGCAGATACTGGGAAGCCCGTACGTAGATTTATAGGCTTTATATTCCTTATTTCAGTGCATAATATAGAATTAATATGTAATATACTAATAATAGATGAATGAGTGAATTGTGGAATGAATACATGGTGAAAATAGTCACCTAAAACCTAATTTATTTCCTACTGTTTTATCCTATTGAAATTGAAAGCCATTTCATTAAATTAAGTATTGATAAGCTGATGTATATAACAAGCCTATCAAGCTATACAACTGGCCTGCCAAATTTTCTGTAGCTTATCCATTTTTTTCCCCTATGACTCTAAACAGAGCTGGACCAATCCAGGGTAGAAATTTTCTGTATGATACTAACTCAGTGCTAGGGAATTCAGCATTTAACTGTTCTTATTATTTGTCAGGATCTCATCTTGTATTCTGAAATTGTGGCTTCTGCTTAGCTGGTATTTATGTGATAACCATTGCCTAAGAGATAACAGCATTCCTGCCAACTGTTATTTGGATCTATAAATATTACCTTTCTTGTGATTATTCTGTAGCCAAATGCTATATACATTTCCAGTTTCTCCAGATTGAAAATCCTGAAAGCTGTGTACTTCTTTTGAGTATTAATCTTCAATACAAACAATTTATTGTCTCATTTTACAGGTAAGAGTATTGAAGCTTAGTGCAGTTAAGAACCTAATTAGAGGTCACATTGCTAGTAAATGGCTCAGCTGGAATTTCAGCTTAGGTTTCTAAAATTCTAAAGAATGTAGCCTTTACTACAGAAAGTGCAGTGTTTTTCTCTTAAGCATGATAACTGCTCATGGGTTTTATATAACTGAAGGGAATAAAAATACTAATAGAGGTAGAGATAAAAGAGGAGACAAATGAGAAGTGAAGAGAGGAAAGAGAAGAAGAAAAGAAATAATATGCATCCCTTCATTCCTAAGGCTTGAATTTTGTTGAGACCATAATCCTGATAAGATTATGTATTTCATTGACTAACAGACCTACTAATTTTGAGCCAGCTTTGCAATCCTGGAATAAAAGCCACATGCAATATTGGTCATTTGTCTTAAATACAAAGACTATAATTTCCTTTAGCTACTTTAAACAGCAGGAATTTTGTGATTTAGTCAGTAAGTTGTGTCCGACTCTTGCGACCCCATAGACTGTAGCCTGTGAGGCTCCGTTGTTCATAGCATTTTTCCAAGCAAGAATACTGGAGTAGGTTGCCATTTCCTCCTCCTATTTGGAGAAGGAATTTTAATATAGTATATTTGACAATTTACACAAAAAGATGTCCTTTTCATTATAGGGGGCTGGAATGCAAACGTAGGAAGTTAAGAGATACCTGGAATAACAGGGAAATTTTGCCTTGGAGTAAAAAATGAAGCTGGGCAAAGGCTAACAGAGTTTTGCCAAGAGAACACACTGGTCGTAGCAAATAACTGCTTCCAAGAACACAAGAGAAGACTCTCTGCACATGGACATCACCAAATGGTCAATACCAAAATCAGATTGATTATATTCTTTGCAGCCGAAGATGGAGAAGCTCTATACAGTCAGCAAAAACAAGACTGGGATCTGACTGTGGCTCAGATAATAAACTCCTTATTGCCAAATTCAGACTTAAATTGAAGACAGTAGGGAAAACCACTAGACCATTCAGGTGTGATTTAAGTCAAATCCCTTATGATACACAGTGGAAGTGAGAAATACATTCAGGGGATTAGATCTGATAGACAGAGTGCCTGAAGAACTATGGATGGAGGTTTGTGACATTGTATAGGAGGCAGTGATCAAGACCATCCCCAAGAAAAAGAGATTTAAAAAGACAAAATGGTTGCCTGAAGAGGCCTTACAAACAGCTGAGAAAAAAAGAGAAGTGCAAGGCAGAGGCAAAAAGGAAAAATATACCCATTTGAATGCAGAGTTCCAGAGAATAACAAGGAGAGATAATCATGCAAAGATGGGCACAGTAAAGGACAGAAATGGTATGGACCCAACAGAAGCAGAAGATATTAAGAAGAGGTGGCAAGAATACAGAGAAGAACTGTAGAAAAGAGATCTTCATGACCCAGATAACCACGATGGTGTGATAACTCACCTAGAGCCAAACATCCTGGAATGCTTCAGGACTGGAAAAGGTCAGTGTTCATTCCAATCTCAAAGAAAGCAATGCCAAAGAATGCTCAAACTCCCACACAATTGCACTCATCTCACACATTAGCAAAGTAATGCTCAAAATTCTCCAAGCCAGGCTTCAACAGCATGTGAATCGTGAACTTCCCGATGTTCAAGCTGGATTTAGAAAAGGTAGAGGAACCAGAGATCAAATTGCCAACAACAGTAGGATCATTGAAAAAACAAGAGAGTTACAGAAAAACATCTACTTTTGCTTTATTGACTGTGTTAAAGCCTTTGACTGTGTGGATCACAACAAGCTGTGTAAAATTCTTAAAGAGATGGGTATACCAGACCACCTGACCTTCCCCTTGAGAAATCTGTATGCAGGTCGAGAAGCAACAGTTAGAACTGGACATGGAACAACATACTGGTTCCAAATAGGGAAAGAAGTTATGTCAAGGCTGTATGTTGTCACCCTGTTTATTTAACTTATATGCAGAGTACATCATGAGAAACGCTGGGCTGGAGGAAGTACAAGCTGAAATCAGGATTGCTGGGAGAAATATCAATAACCTCAGAAATGCAGATGAAACTGCCCTTATGGCAGAAAACAAAGAACTATAAAAAGCCTTTTGATGAAAGTAAAAGAGGAGAGTGAACTATTTGGTTTAAAACTCAGTATTCAGAAAACTAAGATCATAGCATCTGGTCCCATCACTTCATAGCAAATAGATGGGGAAACAGTGGCAGATTTTATTTTGAGGGCTCCAAAATCACTACAGATGGTAACTCCAGCCATGAAATTAAATGATGCTTGCTGCTTGGAATAAAAGCTATGACCAACCTAGACAGTGTATTAAAAACAGAGACATTACTTTGCCAACAAAGGTCCATCTAGTCAAAGCTATGGTTTTTCCAGTAGTCATGTATGGATGTGAGAATTGGATTATAAAGAAAACTAAGTGCTGAAGAATTGGTGCTTTGAACTGTAGCGTTAGGGAGACCTTTGCGAGTCCCTTGGACTGCAAGGAGATGGATCCAGTCCCTCCTAAAGGAAATCAACCCTGAATATTCATTGGAAGGACTGATGCTGAAGCTGAAACTTCAAATACTGTGGCTACCTGATGTGAAGACCTGACTCATTTGAAAAGACCCTGGTGCTGGGAACCATTGTAGGTGGTAGGAGAAGGGGATGACAGAGGATGAGATGGTTGGATGGGATCACTGACCCAATGGACATGAGTTTGAGTAAGCTCCGGGAGTTGGTGATAGACTGGGAATCCTGGCGTGCTGCAGTCCATGGGACCGCAAAGCGTTGGATGCGGCTAAGTGACTGAACTGAACTGACAGTTTACAAAATTTCTTTGAGTGTCATCAAACCATGCTTGGATATCCTGGGACAAGATGCCTGGAAGGGATAAGCTGTACTGCCAGGGTGAAGGCAAGAAAGAGAAAAAAGGATGGGGATATGGATGATTGATTTGTAGTATATTTGTTTAGAGGAGATGGGGTTTTCTGATAGAGTAAGACGTAAGATGAAGATAATATTCATCTAGTCATATTAAAGTTTCCTTTTCATTTTAAAATTGAATGCATTATTTTGTTTATTTTTACCTTCTGACTCCCTTCACCTATTTCTCCTGTGCCTGTCCTCTGGCAACCACCAATCTGTTCTCGGTATTAATAAGCTTCTTTTCTGGTTTCCACAGATAAGAGAGATCACATGGTATTTGTCATTCTCTGTCCGACTTATTTAGCTTGGCATAATGCCCTGAGGTTCATCAGTGTTGTCACAGATGGCAGGATTTCATTCTCTTTTTATGGCTGAATAATATTCCATTGTGTGTGTGTGTGTGTGTGTGCATGTGTGTGTGTGTGTGTGTATGTATAACACATTTTTTATCCATAGTCATCAATGGACATATAGATTGTTTCCATATATTGGCTATAATGAATAGTGCTGCCATGAGCATCGGAGAAGGTAATGGCACCCCACTCCAGTACTCTTGCCTGGAAAATCCATGGATGGAGGAGCCTGGTAGGCTGTGGTCCATGGGGTTGGTAAGAGTCGGACACAACTGAGCGAATTCACTTTTGCTTTTTACTTTCATGCATTGGAGAAGGAAATGGCAACCCACTCCAGTGTTCTTGCCTGAAGAATCCCAGGGATGGCGAAGCCTGGTGGGCTGCTGTCTATGGGGTCGCACAGAGTCAGACACGACTGAAGCGACTTAGCAGCAGCCATGAGCATGTGGCACATGTATATTTTTGAGTTAGTTTTTTTTTTTTTTCCCCTCCGTTTTTTTGGTAAATATACAAAAGTGGAATTGGTGGTTCATATGGCAATTCTAAGGGCTTCCCTAGTAACTCAGTTGGTAAAGAATCCGCCTGCAGTGCAGGAGACCACAGTTCAATTTCTGGATTGGGAAGATCCCCTGGAGAAGGGATAGGCTACTCTCTACAGTGTTCTTGGGTTTCCCTGGTGCCTCAGCTGGTAAAGAATCCACCTGGAGATGTGAGTTCAATCCCTGGGTTGGGAAGATCCTCCAGAGAAGGGAAAGGCTACCTATCCCAGTATTCCAGCCTGGAAAATTCCTTGGGGCTCACAAAAGGCCAGACACAACTGAGTGACTTTCACTTTCACTTCCATGGCAGTTCTATTTTTAATTTTTTAGGAATCTTCATACTGTTTTTCCAAGTGGCTGCACCAACTTATATTCCCATGAACAGTGAATGAGGTTTCCCTTCACATCCTCACCAACACTTGTTGTATCTTGCCTTTTTGATGATAGTCATTCTAGCAGATGTGAAGCGATATCCCTTTATTTTATTTTTGATCTTCATTTCCCTGAAGATTAATAATGTTCAGCATCTTTTTATGTACTTACTGACCATCTGTATATCTTCTTTGGGAAAAAAATTACTATTCACTTTTATTTAATTCATCTCGAGAGTATTCCATTTCCCACTTTTGCCTGATGTTTCATATATATATATATATATATATATATATATATATAATTTTTTTTTTTCTGAAGAGAATGAACATCTAGGTTCTGCTTGGGAAGAGAGTAGTTGCCTGGCTGCATGGAATTTTTCAGCCAATCCTTTGGTTGTTAGCTCCATTTTTATTCCCACTTTACATAGCTTTTTTTAAAAAAAAAAAAATCTATTAATTTATCTATTGGCCATGCTGGGTCCTAGTTGTGGCATGCAAGATGTTGTTGCCGTGTGAGGGGCCTTTAACTGCGGCGCTCAGAATCTTGTTTTTAGTTGCGGCGTGTGAAATCTGCTAGTTGTGTCATGGGGCCTCTTAGTTGCAGGATCTAGTTCCCCAACCAGGGATCGAACCCCAGGCCCCTGCACTGGGAGCGCAGATTTCCAGCCATTGACCCACCAGGGAAATCCTGGTACATCACTTTTCTGTGATTCCACAGTAAAAGTAGGGTTGTTTGGGAATGAAGAGGTGCACTGCTGGCTCAGTTTTCAGATTTAATTTGGCTGTCTGCTTTCCAATCTTCTTTTTCAGCTGGTGTCTATTCTCAAAATGCTTAGATTTTACAGTGGACTTTTTAATGTTAAAATATACCATTTTTTTTTTTTTACTTTGAGAATTTTTTTTAAGTATGTATACATTTATATAACATAGAGTTTTTATAGTTATTTGTTGAAGAACTTTTAAGAATAACTCTTTGATAAAACCAAACTGAGCACTCTTTACATGTTTATAAAAATATTAAAAAAATACACATTCAATTTTATATGCATATTGGTAAAGGATAAGAGTCAATGTTTACTTAGTTTGACTAGACCAAATATGGCAAGTTAGCATTATGAATTCTGCTTTAATTTTTTTCTTTACTTGTTACACAGACTATATTTATTAAATGTTTAAGAATGAATCCAGTTAAAGAATTTGAAATTGTCTGTTCTTTGAAATGTATTAAGTGATTGTTTATTAGGAAAGCACCAGAACTTCATGAACAATCATTTCTATTTTATGGAAAATAGGCTGGGACTAACTTGTTTTAATTCTACTTAATTTGGCACAGGCAAAGATTTGATAAAAGCTTCAGTGAAGTTCTGCAAAAGTTGGTGCATGAACTCAGATGTATGTATAGAAAGAGTCATATGTTGTTCAAAATTATCTCTAGAAGATGAGTATAAAGTACACAATAAAAAAGTGAGACAAATTTCCATAAACCAAATGGTGTAATGTCACTATTTGCAGTCTTATAAGTCAGTTTTAAAGCTTTAGTCACAAATACAGAATGAGATTTATTAATGTACCCAAAATTTTGTTTTTCAGTGTATTCATGTTGTATAATTAGGTTATTAGCTACATAATTTAATACATTTTATGTGGTAAAAACAGTTTAACAGTTAGCAGCTGCCTCTAAAATAGCTTTACACTTATTCACATTTAAATTACCTAGTGACTTGAGTAAATAATTATAATTTTGTCCTAACACTATGTAACATATGGTGTTTACATTCTTCTCAAGAGCTCCTTGAGGGGAAAAAATGATACAGAAAGATCAATATAAATAGTGATTTAAGGAACCAATATATAGAAAGATTAATGGTAACTAATGGGATATTAAATAGTTGTTAAAACGTTTACATTTGTCTTATTAGATTATTGAGTTTTGAGATTGTATTTCAGTTGTTTGCTAGGTGTTAGCATCTTTATGTAACATATTCATTTTGACTAATCTGCTTTCTAAATTGAGGTTTATGGGTTTTTTTTTTTAACATTGTCACAGAATGCATTTTAAGCAGCATATTCCTCTTTCTGAATAGCAAAGCATTCTTTTTATGTCTGTGTTTATAGTTTAGATTTCAACATATAAGAGGCAGATAATCCAATATTTTTTCAACTAAAAACTCTAAGACATAACATTTCTTTTAAAGTAACATTAAAAATTATAAACACAGTCAGAATTCTAGTATATTTATTTAGGTGTGTTTTTTTTTTAAAGCCTTATTCCAAATGCTTGATTAGAAATTATCTATTTAGAATGTTGCTCCTGATCTATCACTGTTGTTGTCGGTTAGTCACTGACTCATGTCTGAACTCTTTTGCAACCCTGTGGACTGTAGCCATAGACTCTGTCCATGGGATTTCCCAGGCAAGAATACTGGAGTGGGTTGCCATTTCCTTCTCCAGGGGATCTTCCCGACCCAGGGAAAGAATCTGTGTCTTCTGCATTGGCAGGTGGGTTCTTTACCACTGTACCACCAGAGAAGCCCTTCTTAACCATAAAGCCTCTTTAAAACCTATGGCTTACCTAGAAAATAATAATAATAATAACTGTTGTACAAATTTTAATTTCTTGATCACTTCCAGTGAGTTGGATGTTAAGATGTTTTACATGTATTTTTCTCAGAAAACTCCACAAATTAGACTAGGCATCTTTAACCCTTTTTTCTATAAGAAGAAACTAAAATAGAGTCTTTAATATTTTCAGTATGTCTCTAGTAAATGACAGAGCTGGAAAGATTTCAAAACTCATTCTTTAATGTATTATGTTGTTGAATTCGCTCAGTTGTGTCTGATTCTTTGCGACCCTGTGGACTTAGTCCACAGAATTCTCCAGGCCAGAATACTGGGGTGGGTAGCTTTTTCCTTCTCCAGGGGATCTTCCCAACCCAGGGTGTGACCCCAGGTCTCCCACATTGCAGGCGAATTCTTTACTAGCTGAGCCACAAGGGAAGCCCAAGAATACTGATGTGGGTAGCCTATCTCTTCTCCAGTGGATCTTCCAGACCCAGGAATCAAATTGAGGTCTCCTGCTTCGCAGGCAGATTCTTTACCAACTGAGCTATTAGGAAAGCCCTTAATAGTATGCTATACTACAAGCTGTACCATATACAGTTGTCTATGGGCTTCCCCAGTGGGTCAGCAGTAAAGAATCAGCCAGATGTGAGTTTAATCCCTAGGTTAGGAAGATCCCCTGGAGGAGGACATGACAACCTACTCTGGTATTCTTGCCTGGAGGATCCCATGGACAGAGGAGCCTGGTGGACTATGGTCTGTAGGGTTGCAAAGAGTCAGACACGACTGAAGCAACAGAGCATGCATTACATGTCATCTGTATTAATTGGATAAAGACAGGGACCAGATCAGAGGACCTTTTAGGACCACTAAAAGGATGTTTTGACTAGATAGATGATTCAGTATCACAGAAGAGTATATTATCATGATTGCTATTAACAAAATGATGATAATAAATATTTTAAAATAAATCTAATGTCATATAATTCTTTTTCAGTTGAAGTTAATTCTTTTGTTTCTGTGAAAATATTCACCACACAGTTTACCTTGGGATTTAAGAAACATACTGTCTTGAATTCACAGGAGAGGAAATTCTTCCCTCTCTAATCTTATCTAGATTGTTTCTAGGGGGTTAGATAAATGCGAGCCTTAAGTATTACATTAATCAGCATAGGTAATATTTGGACTTCCCTCATAGTTCAGTTGGTGAAAAATCTGCCTGCCATGCAGGAGACCCGGGTTCGATTCCTAGGTCGGGAAGATCCTCTGGAGAAGGAAATCGCAACCCACTCCAGTATTCTTGACAGGAGAATCCCATAGAAAGAGGAGCCTGGCAGGCTGCAGTCCATGGGGTCACAAGAGTAGGACACAACTTAGCGATTAAAGAGAGAGAGAGAAAGAGGTAATATTTACATTTTTAAAAATACGATACTCCAATTTCTAGTGATTCATTTTTAAAAATTGTGTGTGCTAAGTCGCTTGCCATGCCCAACTCTTTGCGACCTTATGGACTGTATACCGCAGGCTCTTCTGTCCATGGGATTCTCTAGGCAAGGATACTGGAGTGGGTTGCCATGCCCTCCTCCAGGAGACTTTCTCGACCCAGGGATTGAACCAGTGTCTCTTGTGTCTTCATCGGCAGGTAAATTCTTTACCACGTGAAAATTTTAATCTTATGCTATTATACCCACTTCATTGTCCTAAATCTATTTTTCTCTGAGTCTACAGATCTTCACAATTTCAATAAATGGTTTTGTTGCCTCCCTCATTGCTCAGCCAAATAAAACAGAAAAGACGAAAAACTGTTTCATCCTTGATTCTTCTCATTCCTTCTCACACCCATTCCATCCACCAGCAAGTCAGCCCTGTCTTGAATATGTAAAAGTATATTGCAAGTCTGTTCATTTCTTTCACTTATACTACCATTATCCTCATCATGTCTCACCCAGACCGTTGCAGTGGTTTCTTACTGGTCTTCTGTTTCTACTCTTGTCTCCTCTATAATCCATTTTTCACAAGGAGCCAGAGTTTTCTTTATAAAAAAAAAGGTGTATTGTTTTTTTTTTCCTTTGCTTAAAACACTACAAGCATCACATCAAATACAAGGTTAAAGTGAAACTAGTTGCCAAGGGCTATAGTCTTATATCTTCTAGCTTGTGGTAGCCTTTCCAGTCCCATCACTGGTCTCTCTGGCTCTGTCTTTTCCAGCTTTGGCCGTGCTGACCTTCACGTTGTTTCTTACACAAAGCAAGTTCTCTCCTTCCTCAGGAAAGGGTACTACATATTCTTTTGTCTCCACTCTTCACTCTCCAGATTATCATATGACTCATTGGTCATTGCATTTATGCTGTCTGTGTCAGCTCATCTGAAGAGCTTTCTCCAACTACCTTGTGTAAAATAACTGTCATATTCTAGCTCCTTTTCCTGGCTTATTTTACGTGGCATTTATTATTTTTCATAGTGCAAAACCCTTGTCACCTGACAAGGTGTATATAATACATTATATATATATAATGTATATATAATACATTATATATATGTATTTATTACTAGTTATGCTCAGTAGAATAGAAGGTCAGCATGGGCACAGACTTACTCACCATTGTTTCCTTAGTTCATTGTTCTTTAGACCGACACAGTATACCAATTTAATAAATACTTCTTAAATGAAAAGGCTATTATGTTATGTGTTTTAACACGTTTCTATGGCTATGATGCACTTCTATCATATGCATATATAGTTATATGTACACATGATATGCAGAAAAATAAAGATTTATTATCATTTGTGTTAATAGACTGTTAGTCTCTCAGTTGTGTCTGCGACCCCATGAATTGTAGCCTGCCAGGCTCCTCAGTCCATGGAACAGTCCAGGCAAGAACACTGGAGTGGATTGCCATTTCCTTCTCCAGTGTGTTGACAGAGATCATAATAGTCTCTTTCCTGATACTGAATTATCTAATCAAAACATCTTTTGAGTGATCATAAATTTAACCTGATCCTTGTTATCATCCAGTTAATACAAGTGACATAGAATTAGCCTGACAGTTGTATATAGTTGAAAGTAAAACCTATATTTCTCCCAAAGAGAAAGAGTTGAATGCTTTGAGTAACCCAATATGGTGAAGTTACTTAATGCTCTCTCGTATATCCTTTCTTTCCCTTAACTGCATCTAGTCATTTTCTGACTTGAAAATCTTGGTAATTTTGTTGGTACCTCATTTTAGTTAGAAATTGTGTTCAGCTGCCAGAAAGAAAGAAAGAAAATAACAGTGACTTAAATCATATCGTATGTAATCTTACTCATAAAGTAAGTCTGGAGGTAGCAGACCAGAGCGGGTAAATAGAGCTACTCTTGGAAGTTGTCTGGGACCCTGACCGCTGTTACTGTTCTGTCTTGCTTTCCTCATCTCCAGCTTCTGTAATAAAGGCCACTTCAGTCTTTAGTAGGGAGGAAAAGGGGAACGTGAAAAGAGACACAGTTGATAATTGAGTCCCTTCATGTGAAGAGTCACTCTGGTAATACCACGTGATACTTCTGCTTATGTATCATTGGCTAGACTTCACAGCAAAGAAGACTGGAAAAATATAATCTCTTAATTAAATGCATTGCTATCCCAAATAACACTAGGATTGATTGTGTTACTAGGAAGAAGGAGGAGTGGTTACTGATGTGGAATTTTAAATACATCTCTGTATTTCTTATAAAAAATTTTCTACATTTGTTACAGTTATTGGCATGTGTTAATTTCCCCATATTTTCCTATATATTCTGCCCCCATATATCACATTATTGTGCTTTCTCTCTAATTAGCCATGCCTTCTAGCAGTGTATTTACACAATAGTTAGTCAGTAAATACTTGTTACATTTGGATTCAAATGACAAACCCATTAGCTTGATTTCATTAGCACCTTATTCTGGCAGATGTTAACAAGCAGGAGAAGCCTTGTCTTCTTGTGTTGTCAGCACTTATACAGATACTTTAAAAACAAGAAAAATGAACACAATCTGTTTTTACTGTAATCTCACATAAGTGGCCAAATTGCCTACTTAAATTTGAAAGAAAACCTGAGATATCAACACACTTTGAAAGGGAACTATTAGCAATGCAAAGGCTGTTAACTGAGATGTGTATTAAATAAACAAAAACATGAACTTCCCAAAGTAATTTGTGAATAAAATGGCTATCAATTACCTTAATGCAGTTAAACACAGGGAAAAAATACCAACAATACCTCGGTTGTTCCTTGGCTAAATTTTATGCAATGTGTAACTTACATTTCTAAAATGTATTTCCCATATTATTCAGAATATGTTTTGATTTTACCCAAAATCAAGCTTTTAAAATACATGAGAAAATATTTAATTTGAAAATGTTGTAGTTCAGTCACCAGGTTGTGTCTATTTGTGGACTGCAGCGCTCCAAGCCTCTCTGTCCCTAACCATCTCCTCGAGTTTGCCTGAGTTCATGTCCATTGAGTCAGTTCAGTTCAGTCTCTCAGTTGTGTCCGACTCTTTGCGACCCCACGAATCGCAGAATGCCAGGCCTCCCTGTCAATCGCCAATTCCCGGAGTTCACTCAGATTCATGTCCATCGAGTCCGTGATGCCATCCAGCCATCTCATCCTCTGTCGTCCCCTTCTCCTCCTGCCCCCAATCCCTCCCAGCATCCGAGTCTTTTCCAATGAGTCAGCTCTTCGCGTGAGGTGGACAAAGTACTGGAGTTTCAGCTTTAGCATCATTCCTTCCAAAGAAATCCCAGGCTTGATCTCCTTCAGAATGGACTGGTTGGATCTCCTTGCAGTCCAAGGGACTCTCAAGAGTCTTCTCCAACACCACAGTTCAAAAGCATCAATTCTTCGGGGCTGAGCTTTCTTCACAGTCCAACTCTCACATCCATACATGACTACTGGAAAAACCATAGCCTTGACTAGATGGACCTTAGTCGGCAAAGTAATGTCTCTGCTTTTGGATATGCTATCTAGGTTGGTCATAACTTTTGTTCCAAGGAGTAAGCGTCTTTTAATTTCATGGCTGCAGTCACCATTTGCCGTGATTTTGGAGCTCCTCAAAATAAAGTCTGACACTGTTTCCGCTGTTTCCCCATCTACTTCCCATGAAGTGATGGGACCGGATGCCATGATCTTCGTTTTCTGAATGTTGAGCTTTAAGCCAACTTTTTCACTCTCTGCTTTCACTTTCATCAAGAGGCTTTTTAGTTCCCCTTCACTTTCTGCCATAAGGGTGGTGTCATCTGCATATCTGAGGTTATTGCTATTTCTCCCAGCAATCTTGATTCCAGCTTGTGCTTCTTCCAGCCCAGCATTTCTCATGATGTCCTCTGCATAGAAGTTAAATAAGCAGGGTGACAATATACAGCCTTGACGTACTCCTTTTCCTATTTGGAACCAGTCTGTTGTTCCATGTCCAGTGATGACATCCAACCATCTCATCTTCTGTCACCCTTTTCTCCTTCTACCTTCAATCTTCCTCAGCATCATGGTCATTTCCAACGAGTCAGCTCTTCCCATCAGGTGGCCAACTTATTGGAGCTTCAGCTTCAGTGTCAGTTCTTCCAATGTTTAATCAGGGTTGATTTCCTTTAGGATTGACTGATTGGATCTCCTTGCTTTCCAAAGGACTCGCAAGAGTTTTCTCCAGCACCACAGTTCGAAAACATCAGTTCTTTAGCACTCCACCTTTGTTGCAGAAACCAGTAATCAAGAAACCAAACACCACACTCAGAGAGTTGGACAGCTCAGGTTTATTACACTGGAGGGCCCAGAGGAATTAACACTCCAAGCTCTGAGCCACAAACAAAGGGGTTACAGAGTTTTTATACACCTTATACACTATAGTGGGCAACACTAGCTGCTAATAGGCTAGTTTAAACTAAGAGGTTTCACAGCAGTCAAGATGCTGACCTTTGCACAAGAGTCATGATTAAGCAGGTTTGCAGGGGCTGGGCAACTGTCAAGAGCAGGACAAGGGTGAGTGAGAAAAGCTCCAGTTCCTAGTATTGTTAAGTCCCCACTTTCTGAGACAACGTGACCTACGTGATCCAAACTTAGCAAGGAGCAAGCTGAGTTACAGAGGCAGAACGAGCAGGAAGTTATGTAAAATTTTAACTTTTCCTCTTCACCTTTATGATCTAACTTTCACATCTGTATATGACTACTGCAGAGACCATAGCCTTGACTATATGGACCTATGTTTGCAAAGTGATGTCTTTGCTCTTTAATACACTCTAGGTTTGTCATAGCTTTCTTACCAAGATGCAGTCATCTTATAATATTATGGCTGCAATCACCATCTGCAGTGATTCTAGAGCCAAGAAGAGGAAATCTGTCACTGCTTCCACCTTTTCCCCTTCTATTTTGCCATGCAGTGATGGAACCAAATGCCATGATCTTAGTTTTCTTTTCTTTTTTAATATTAAGTTTTAAGCTGGCTCTTGCACCCTCATCAAGGGGCTCTTAATATTTAATTTCAAATGCCAAATATCTCCATGGTTTGCATAACTTGTAATTATTTCATTAATATAACATTTGTCTCTATATTCAACTTGAATACACAGAAATACAGTCAACTTTTCAAAACTTTAAGACATGATTCTTGTAGAATAACAAAATAAGTTTTAAAATTGAAGTTAAATAGTGTCATCTCTTTTAGTGTCTAAAGTTTCTGAACAGACTGTAGGTTTGTTTCGTGGTTTTATATCCTGCTGCAAGTGACAAGTGCTCAGTTGTGTCCAACTCTGCAACCCCATGGACTGTAGCCTGCCAGGCTCCTTTGTCAGTGGGATGTTTTCCAGGAGTGGGTTGTCTTTTCCAACGATTTTCCCAACCCAAGGATTAAACCCAGGTCTCTTGCATCTGCTTTATTGGCAGGCAGATTCTTTACCACTAGCATCACCTGGCAAGCCCAATGTTATATAACATGTTCAATTATTATTAACAGCTTTATATCATTTGTCAAATATCCTCTATTTTAAATTTTGATGTACTTATAATATACACACACATGAATTTTCTTACCTTTTGTTTTTTAACAAGAATTGAAAAGTTTTGAAAATTGTGTTCCCAGTTCTCATGTCAAAATTTGAACTGTTAGAGGACAAAAACCATATGTGTATATATATATGTGTGTGTGTGTGTGTGTGTATGGAAGCCTATATGTGTGTGTGTGTGTGTGTGTGTGTGTGTGTGTGTGTACCAAACTCAGGTTTGGCTGCCTATGTTTGAAAGTCAATACTTGAGAGACAAGTGTTGGTTGGAAAGGAAAGATTATTTTGTTCAGTAGGTCAGCAACCTGGGGAGGAGGCAGACTCATGTCCAAAAACCAATTACCAAGATTCTGCTTGACCATCAAAGCTTTTAAAGGAAGAATCATTTGGAGGGGAGTCAGAGTCTTCTTATGACTTCCCTGGTGGCTCAGATGCTAAAGCATCTGCCTGCAATATGGGAGACCCAGGTTTGATCCCTGGGTTGGGAAGATCTCCTGGAGAAGGAAATGGCAACCCACTCCAATATTCCTGCCTGGAGAATCCCAGGGATGGAAGAGCCTGGTAGGCTACAGTCCATGGGGTTGCAAAGAGTGGGACATGACTGAGTGGCTACACTTCACTTCACTTCAGGTTCTTATCTTCCATTGTGTGCATATTTTCTGCTGATTGATTGATGGTGAGGTAACAGAGAACTATTCTAGGAATCTTGTGCTCAGCCTGAAGTTACCATCCTCCACCTGGGTGAAGGCTTTAACTTCTGCAGAAGAACTCAGAGGTATTGTTATGCATCTTCCTGAAGACGAACCAAGACCCAGCTTTACCAGTGCAGTATTGTTTCTTATCTGTTTCTCCTTTGTTTCTGCATTCCCTCCTTTCCAGATAAACAGCTGTTTGAATCTGCCCTTTGGAACTCAGAGGGCGCTGAATGGGGCCTATTTCCTACAAATAAGAAACAGGGGCACAGAAAGGCTGTACCCAACAGGGTGCTGCTCACTTTCATATCTATCTATCTATCTATCTATCTATATATATACACACAGACACATATATGTTTATATCTTCCAAAATACCTACCAAATTGCCTTGCATATTTTTCATAAGTACTTATGAATAAAAGTACTTAAGTTTCATTAAGTAAACATATGTTTTTCAACTGACAAATATTATTGAAACTCGAAATCAATTTACGAAGATTCATCAGATTAAAACCCAGAATAAACTAAATAATTTGAAAGCAACCCTTTTTCTCTTTTCATCATAAATAAAAATAATAGTTTCCCTTTATAAAAACATCTATCATATTTAACTAATATTTTGTCATACTTTTAAAGTAGGATTGAGTAAAAAGAATTAAAGTCATAGTTCTAAATAGTGTTTCAGAGTCTTAGTCATTTGATGCATGGAACCATAGGGCCAGAAAAATGTCAGATTAGAGGTGGGCAAATAATTTGTTGCAGGGAAAATAGTGAAGCATGAAACTACAATCACATCTCAGGTACTGACAACTCAACTTGCGCCATATATAATAATCAAAACTTAGTCATCATTAACTCAGAGATCCACTATTAAATTTTTTGAGTAATATTTTCAGAAGGGAATGGAAAACCACTTCAGTATTCTTGCGCTGAGAACCCCATGAACAGTATGAAAAGGCAAAATGATAGCATACTGAAAGAGGAACTCCCCAGGTCATTAGGTGCCCAATATGCTACTGGAGATCAGTGGAGAAATAACTCCAGAAAGAATGAAGGGATGGAGCCAAAGCAAAAACAACATTCAGTTGTGGATGGGACCGGTTATAGAAGCAAGGTTCGATGCTATAAAGAGCAATACTGCATAGGAACCTGGAATGTTAGTTCCATGAATCAAGGCAAATTGGAAGTGGTCAAACAGGAGAAGGCAAGAGTGAACGTCGACATGCTAGGAATCAGAGAACTGAAATGGACTGGAATGGGTGAATTTAACTCAGATGACCATTATATCTACTAGTGCAGGCAGGAATCCCTCAGAAGAAATGGAGTAGCCATCATGGTCAACAAAAGAGTCCGAAATGCAGTACATGGATGCAATCTCAAAAATGACAGAATGATCTCTGTTCGTTTCCAAGGCAAACCGTTCAATATCACAGTTATCCAAGTCTATGCCCCAACCAGTAATGCTGAAGAAGCTGAACTTGAACGGTTCTATGAAGACCTACAAGACCTTTTAGAACTAACAAACGAAAAAGATGTGCTTTCCATTATAGGGGACTGGAATGCAAAAATAGGAAGTCAGAAAACACCTGGAGTAACAGGCAAATTTGACCTTGGAATGCGGAATGAAGCAGGGCGAAGACTAATAGAGTTTTGCCAAGAAAATGCACCGCTAATAGCAAACACCCTGTTCCAACAACACAAGAGAAGACTCTACACATGGACATCGCCAGATGGTCAACACCGAAATCAGATTGATTATATTCCTTGCAGCCAAAGATGGATAGGCTCTATACAGTCAACAAAAACAAGACCAGGAGCTGACTGTGGCTCAGATCATGAACTCCTTATTAGCAAATTCAGACTCAAAGTAGGGAAAACCGCTAGACCATTCAGGTATGACCTAAATCAAATCCCTTATGATTACACAGTGGAGTTAAGATATAGATTTAAGGGACTAGATCTGATAGACAGAGTGCCTGATGAACTATGGAATGAGGTTCATGACATTGTTCAGGAGACACGGATCAAGATCACCCCAGTGGAAAAGAAATGCAAAAAAGCAAAATGGCTGTCTGGGGAGGGCTTACAAATAGTTGTGAAAAGAAGAGTGTAGGGAACAAGGTATAAGGAAGGTTGAGAAGTGCTTGCAAACGAGACTCTCAACCAGGGCTGAACATTCTTGCAAACAAGATGTTCTGCCCAGTGTAGGAAACTAGGTATAAGAAAGGTTGAGAAGTGCTTGCAAACGAGACTCTCAACCAGGGCTGAACATTCTTGCAAACGAGATGTTCAGCTAAGAATCCTGTTTGTTCCCGTGGGAAAAGAACATTTCTTGCACACAAGGATGTTTCTCTGATTCCTCAAAAGGAACAGACCCTGGGACAAAACAGATTCTAAGTTGATAAGGAGGTTCCCCAAAACAAAGTCTTAGCTGCAGTAAATAAGTCAAGGTAAAGGTTATCTCGCCCTGTGCCTGCGCACTGTATAGTCTCTGAATCATAGTGCTTGGCAGCTTGCCCTGTAGGTTGCTGTGCAAGGGATATAAAATAAAGCAGCTGTAAGAAGCAAGTGTTAAAATATAAAGATTCAAACCACTCTGAAGTGTTGGTGTTTCATTCTGTTGCCGGCAGAAGAGAGGCGAAAAATAAAGGAAAAAAGGAACGATATAAGCACCTGAATGCAGAGTTCCAAAGAATAGCAAGAAGAGATAAGAAAGCCTTCTTCAGTGATCAATGCAAAGAAATAGAGGAAAAGAACAGCATGGGAAAAACTAGAGATCTCTTCAAGAAAATTAGAGATACCAAGGGAACATTTCATGCAAAGATGGGCTCGATAAAGGACAGAAATGGTATGGACCTAACAGAAGCAGAAGATATTAAGAAGAGGTGGCAAGAATACACAGAAGAACTGTACAAAAAAGATCATCATGACCAAGATAATCACTATGGTGTGATCATTCATCTAGAGCCAGACATCCTGGAATGTGAAGTTAAGTGGGCCTTAGAAAGCATCACTATGAACAAAGCTAGTGGAGGTGATGGAATCCCTGTGGAGCTATTTCAAATCCTGAAAGATGATGCTGTGAGAGTGCTACACTCAATATGCCAGCAAATTTGGGAAACTCAGCAATGGCCACAGGACTGGAAAAGGTCAGTTTTCATTCCAATCCCAAAGAAAGGCAATGCCAAAGAATTCTCAAACTATCGCACAATTGCACTCATCTCATATGCAAGTAAAGTAAAGCTCAAAATTTTTAAAGACAGGCTTCAGCAATACATGAACTGTGAACTTCCTGATGTTCAAGCTGGTTTTAGAAAAGGCAGAGAAACCAGAGATCAAATTGGCAACATCCACTGGATCATGGAAAAAGCAAGAGAGTTCCAGAAAAACATCTATTCCTGCTTTATTGACTATGCCAAAGCCTTTGACTGTGTGGATCACAATAAACTGTGGAAAACTAAGTTAAATAAGCAGGGTGACAATATACAGCCTTGATGTACTCCTTTTCCTATTTGAAACCAGTCTGTTGTTCCATGTCCAGTTCTAACTATTCCTTCCTCGCCTGCATACAGATTTCTCAAGAGGCAGGTCAGGTGGTCTGGTATTCCCATCTCTTTCAGAATTTCCCACAGTTTATTGTGATCCACACAGTCAAAGGCTTTGGCATAGTCAATAAAGCAGAAATAGATGTTTTTCTGGAACTCTCTTGCTTTTTCTATAATCCAGCGGATGTTGGCAATTTGATCTCTGGTTCCTCTGCCTTTTCTAAAACCAGCTTGAACATCTGGAAGTTCATGGTTCACGTATTGCTGAAGCCTGGCTTGGAGAATTTGAGCATTACTTTACTAGCGTGTGAGATGAGTGCAATTGTGAGGTAGTTTGAGCATTCTTTGGCATTGCCTTTATTTGGAATTGGAATGAAAACTGACCTTTTCCAGTCCTGTGGCCATTGCTGAGTTTCCCAAATTTGTTGGCATATTGAGTGCAGCATTTTCACAGCATCATCTTTCAGGATTTGAAATAGCTCCACTGGGATTCCATCACCTCCACTAGCTTTGTTCATAGTGATGCTTTCTAAGGCCCACTTAACTTCACATTCCAGGATGTCTGGCTCTAGATGAATGATCACACCATAGTGATTATCTTGGTCATGATGATCTTTTTTGTACAGTTCTTCTGTGTATTCTTGCCACCTCTTCTTAATGTCTTCTGCTTCTGTTAAGTCCAAACCATTTCTGTCCTTTATCGAGCCCATCTTTGCATGAAATGTTCCCTTGGTATCTCTAATTTTCTTGAAGAGATCTCTAGTCTTTCCCATTCTGTTCTTTTCCTCTATTTCTTTGCATTGATTGCTGAAGAAGGCTTTCTTATCTCTTCTTGCTATTCTTTGGAACTCTGCATTCAGATGCTTATATCTTTCCTTTTCTCCTTTGCTTTTTGCTTCTCTTCATTTCACAGCTATTTGTAAGGCTTCCCCAGACTGCCATTTTACTTTTTTGCATTTATTTTCCACGGGGATGGTCTTGATCCCTGTCTCCTGTACAATGTCATGAACCTCATTCCATAGTTCATCAGGCACTCTATCTATCAGATCTAGGCCCTTAAATCTATTTCTCACTTCCACTGTATAATCATAAGCGATTTGATTTAGGTCATACCCAAATGGTCTAGCGGTTTTCCCTGCTTTCTTCAGTTTCAGTCTGAATTTGATAATAAGGAGTTCATGATCTGAGCCACAGTCAGCTCCTGGTCTTGTTTTTGTTGACTGTATAGAGCTTCTCCATCTTTTGCTGCAAAGAATATAATCAATCTGATTTCGGTGTTGACCATCTGGTGATGTCCATGTGTAGAGTCTTTTCTTGTGTTGTTGGAACAGGGTGTTTGCTATGACCAGTGTGTTCTCTTGGCAAAACTCTATTAGTCTTTGCCCTGCTTCATTCCGTATTCCAAGGCCAAATTTGCCTGTTACTCCAGGTGTTTTTTGACTTCACACTTTTGCATTCCAGTCCCCTATGATGAAAAGGACATCTTTTGGGTGTTAGTTCTAAAAGGTCTTGTAGGTCTTCATAGAACCATTCATCTTCAGCTTCTTCAGCATTACTGGTTGGGGCATAGACTTGGATTACTGTGATATTGAACGGTTTGCCTTGGAAACGAACAGAGATCATTCTGTCGTTTTTGAGATTGCATCCATGTACTGCATTTCGGACTCTTTTGTTGACCATGATGGCTACTCCATTTCTTCTGAGGGATTCCTGCCCACAGTAGTAGATATAATGGTAATCTGAGTTAAATTCACCCATTCCAGTCCATTTTAGTTCTGTGATTCCTAGCATGTCGACGTTCACTCTTGCCATCTCCTGTTTGACCACTTCCAATTTGCCTTGATTCATGGTCGTGACATATCAGGTTCCTATGCAATACTGCTCTTTAAGCATCGAACCTTGCTTCTATCACCAGTCACATCCACAGCTGGGTATTGTTTTTGCTTTGGCTCCATCCCTTCATTCTTTCTGGAGTTATTTCTCCACTGATCTCCAGTAGCATATTGGGCACCTACTGACCTGGGGAGTTCCTCTTTCAGTATCCTACCATAACAGAAAGCAAGCAGAGGATCAAGGCCATAGTAGTTTCTCTATAAGAATTGAAGTATTTATTAAAATAAAAGTGCAAAATTTTTAAATATTAATTGTAATAAAACCTTTTTCTACTCAACCTATTATTAAGCTGTTTTTAAAAAATGATGAAGAAAATTAATTAATGCCATGTTTGGCAAAGATGTTTTTCCCCACAATGGAATTAGTTGAAAATTCCTAGCCTATGATTTCCTAAAAACGTCTCTTATAACTCTGATATTAGTAGCACCTCATACTCTCTTTTCTGCTGCCCTATGTCGCTTTCACGGAGAAGGCAATGGCACCCCACTCCAGTAGTCTTGCCTGGAAAATGCTATGGATAGAGGAGCCTGGTAGACTGCAGTCCATGCTAAGGGTTGGGCATGAGTGAGCGACTTCACTTTCACTTTTCACTTTCATGCATTGGAGAAGGAAATGGCAACCCACTCCAGTGTTCTTGCCTGGAGTATCCCAGGGATGGGGGAGCCTGGCAGGCTGCCATCTGTGGGGTCGCACAGAGTTGGCCATGACTGAAGTGACTTAGCAGCAGCAGCATGTCACTTCCAGATACTTTAATGATGACATTAAATGATGTGCTGTTAACCAGTATGTATTCTTCACTGCCTATTAAAGTGACCAATCATTTTGTAAGTACAAAATAATTTGCTTTATTGTATGAATTATCTCATTGTTTCCATCCCTCTTTGGTGGCCTATGCCGCTTTCTCAAGTGAAATGTAGAGGAAAAAAACCATAGCAACAAATTTTGTCTACAACAGTCTCTGTGAAATGCTTCTGTCCAAGTTTCCTTCTGATCAGGAACATAATTCTTAGCAAACAGGTCACTAACTCACTTAATTAACTCCCTTGTTCTTAGAAGCATTTCTGCATCAAGCCTGATTTTTTTTTTTTTTTTTACAAAAAAAATGGGTTATTAAATAGCCTTTGCTTTCATTAAAGGATTCTGTATCACTGCATATAATCCTAGTACACTTATTAGCAGTATATCCATATGCAGCTTTTAAACAGAATGAGAGATAAATTTCTTTCCTACCTCCTTAAGGGGCATCCTAATATTGTGTTTCTTTGAACATTTCTTGACCTATGCACACTGAGTATACAGATATTTTACCGAAGGATCACTCCAAAATATTTACGTTAGGAAACCCAGAGGTATGATATGGGGAGGGAGATGGTGGAGGGGGTTCAGGATGGGGAACACATGTACACCCGTGGCAGATTCATGTTGATGTATGGCAGAACCAATACAATATTGTAAAATAATTAGCCTCCATTGAAATAAATTTAAAAAAAGAAAAAACATTTTAAAAAATGCATTTGAAGACCTGCATATGAATGCTCTATGGTTTTCTTTGCTAGAATCTCTGATGCAAAAGTTTAAAGGAGAGCCTTCTCCTCTTTCCATTTTTCCCACTCAGACAACTTTAAAAAAAAATGTATTATTTTCCAGTTACTCCACTATAATCAGGCTTACAAAGTCAGTGAAGCCATGATTTATTTCTCTAAGAAACTGCCTTCTAGTGAGGAGTGGGGCAAGAAACAAACTACATTTACAGGCTAGATTGTTAAGGTTTAAAATAGGTTTCTAAGTAAATATATCTAATTTTGAACAAGAGATTCAACATCTCCTAGAAAGCTAATATTTGAGCTGAATTTTTAATAAGTCAGATAGTACTAGAATAGAAAAAGACCATCCTAGGCAGAAGGAGAGACGGTGGAAGTATGGAAGTGAGTATGTTCTGTGTGAAGCTGTATGGGCCTGTGTGTTAGCTGTATGGTCTCCTAAAAGGGGAACTGGTTGAAGCCAGAAGGGTAGCCTAGATCACTAAAAACATGCAGGAAGGAAAAGGAATACATTTATTAAATTTTCTTAAACTTACTTACACAGAAAGTAGTTTGTTAGAAATTTGAAGACTTGTGGTATGCCAAAAATCTGAATAAGAAACCCATCAAACAGACTACCCATGTGTGAACATAGAAAATAAGTCTTTTTAATGCAGATCGACATTCTTTTCAGAAAAGTACAATTGATCCTTGAACAATCAAGGGGTTAATCCGAGTATAATTTATAGTCAGCCCTCCACATCTGAGAAGTCAACCAACCTCACAGGCTGTGTAGTACTCTAATATTACTATTGAAAAATATTCCCATATAAGTGGACTTGTACGGTTCAAACTCATGTTGTTCAAAGAGCAGTTATAACTTGATGAAAGCTTTATACATGTAGGTTCCCCAATTCATGTAAAATGTTCTTTAGGCAGAAGTTTTATTTATAACTCAGATTTTCAGGATTGTGTGTATTAACACCAGTTCTCTCTGAAACTAACTAGAGAAGTAAAACTTAATCAGGTATTAATCAGTTTTATTTGTATATATAAACTATTTTTAATAAATGGTATACAAAGAATTTTCAAGTAAGTCATAATCAGAAGGATCTGTCCTTATATGACAAATGCCATCTGGTATTAAAATTAAATTTTATACACATTGCAACCAATGGAATTTATTTATTTTTTTCTTTGTGGAGTCTTTCTGTGTGTTCACCAATTCTGACAGTACCTCATATTTATTTTCTCTCCATTGATACTGAAGTAGAGACAGGTAAAGATATAGAACATTTATGAGATCTAAGGACTCTGTTTTGTGCACTAGAGCGCCTATGAGATGAGCTCTGTACTCTGTGGTTTAGGAGATCCAAAGCAATTCATCACTACCTTAACACTCAGTTCAACCTAAGATGAATTACCTGTCGAATGTAATTGTACTACAGAGCAAGTCGAATGTCATTTATACGACTAGAGAATGGTATCCAGCAACCTCACAAATGATCTTTGCATCACTCATATTTTTTTAAAAAAGTGTGTATGATAGTCATTATCTTAATGTTCACAGTCTTTGCCCAACAGAGCCTCCTGGAGTGATTCCATAAGAGGATACTTAAAGAAATGTATGGTGTAATAGATTCATTGTTCTCCTTCACTGTGTTCCTACAGTTTTTGTTTTGGCTTGTTTTTAAGGTATAGTAAACTAATCTGAAAATAATTTAGCAATAGTGCAGATACTCTCAATTCTAAAAGAGGCAGCATGCAAATATAGAACATTTTTCTTAATACGAACTCATCATGTGATTATATTTAATCATGTTGGATTAAATATAGAACTCTGGATTTCCCATTTCTTTGAAGTCATGTTATAGGTTTAAACAGTCAGTTCTTCTGCTTTGAAAATTGTCTGTGATCTTTTTTTCTCCCTAGAAATCAATTGAATTCCAATTTGTTTCTGCTAAACTAAACCAAATGAATGTCCCTAGTAAACTCAAAAGACTATTTTTTGTGGATATTTTTGTGTGTCTTATTTTTTAATTGTTGGGAAAAATATAATTATTACAGTTATATATTAGATCATTCATGTCTAGGCTGCCTTTCTTGGTGTTCTCTCTTATTTGTCTTCTGGAAGTTTTTGTGTCCTAAGGACACACTCATTTTACTGAGTTTGAAAGAGGGTTCTTTAGCTCCATGCCTGTGTGCTTGTTTGCTCAGCCGTGTCTGATTCCTTGTGACCCCAAGGACTGTAGCCCGCCAGGCTCCTCTGTCCATGGGATTTCCCAGGCAAGAGTATTGAAGTGAGGTGCCAGGCAAGAGTATTCGAGTGAGTTGCCATTTCCTCCTACAAGGGAATCTTCCCAACCCAGGGATCGAAGCTGTCTTGTTTGTGTCTCATGCAAACCACCTGGGAAACCCTGTTTACCTGCAGTTGATCTGTATTAAAAAAGACTGCAGCCCTGGCTTACATCTTGATTACAACCTTGAGAGACCTTAAGCCCAATACTCAGTTAAGCAACATCCAGATTTCTAACTCACCAAAACTATGTGAGATAATAAATATTTATACTGTTCATTACAGCTTACATTTGATCAATAGCACACTCAATAAAAGTTTGCTACAAAATATGTAAGTATAAGTTCAATAGCTTGCAATCAAAACAAAAAAGAAAATTAGGGCATAGAAGATCTTTATTTAGACTGGGTCATATGTAATTTAGATTAATATTTCAATAATATATATATCAAAAATTAGTTATTAAACAAGCTCTTCACTATCTTAACACTATCCTTAAATGTTAGGGAGAGAGCCCAAAGCAAGTTAATTCCTTGTATTATCTATTATTTATTTGTTATCCTTTGGTGTATACAAGGGTTACCATCTCTTTGTACCAACCATTGTCTTCCTTTTCCTTTCATTTTCTCCTCTTCCACTTCCTCTTTTTGTTGACTATGATGGCTACTCCATTTCTTCTAAGGGATTCTTGCCCAAAGTAATAAATATAATGGTCATCTGAGTTAAATTCACCCATTCCAGTCCATTTTAGTTCGCTGATTTCTAAAATGTCAGTGTTCATTCTTGCCATCTCCTATTTGACCCCTTCCAATTTGCCTTGATTCATGGACCTAACATTCCAGGTTCCTATGCAATACTTCTCTTTACAGCATCAGACTTTGCTTCTATCACCAGTCACATCCACAACTGGGTGTTGTTTTTGCTTTGGCTCCATCCCTTCATTCTTTCTGGAGTTATTTCTCCACTGATCTCCAGTAGCATATTGGGCTCCTACCTACCTGGGGAGTTCGTCTTTCAGTGTCCCATCTTTTTGCCTTTTCATACTGTTCATGGGCTTCTCAAGGGAGCAAGAATAGTGAAGTGGTTTGCCATTCTGTTCTCCAGTGGACCAAATTTACTCAGAACTCTCCACCATGAACCGTCCTACACGGTGGCCCTACACGGCATGGCTCATAGTTTCATTGAGTTAGACAAGACTGTTGTCCATGTGATCAGATTGTTTAGTTTTCTGTGATTGTGGGAAAACTACTAGACTATTTAGGTGTGGCCTAAATCAAATCCCTTACGATTATGGAGTGGAAGGAGAAATAGATTCAAGGGATTAGATCTGATAGAGTGCCTGGAGAACTATGGATGGAGGTTCATGACATTGGACAGGAGACAGGGATCAAGACCTTCCCCAAGAAAAAGAAATATAAAAAATCAAAATGGTTGTCTAAAGAGGCCTTACAAATAGCTGAAAAAGAAGAGAAGTGAAAAGCAAAGGAGAAAAGATATACCCATTTGAATGTGGAGTTCGAAAAAATAGCAAGGAGAGATAACAAAGCCTTCCTCAGTGATCAGTGCAAAGAAATAGTAGAAAACAATAGAATGGGAAAGACTAGAGATCTCTTCAGGAATAGTAGAGAAATGAAGGGAACATTTCATGCAAGCATGAGCACAATAAGGGACTGAAATGATATGGACTTAATAGAAGATATTAAGAAGAGGTGGCAAGAATACACAGAATAAATGAAAAAAAGGTCTTCACAACTCAGATAATCATGATGGTATGATCACTCACTTAGAGCCAGACATCCTGGAATTCAAATTCAAGTGGGCCTTAGGAAGCATCACTACAAAAAAAGCTAGTGAAGGTGATAGAATTCCAGGTGAGCTATTTCAAATCTTAAAAGATGAAGCTGTGAAAGTGCTGTACTCAATATGCCAGCAAATTTGGAAAACTCAGCAATGGCCACAGGACTGGAAAAGGTCAGCTTTCATTCCAGCCCCAAATAAAGGCAATGCCAAAGAATGTTCAGACAGCTGCACAATTGCACTCATCTCACATGCTAGCAAATTAATGTTCAAAATTCTCCAAGCCAGGCTTCAACAGTACGTGAACTTCCCAATGTTCAAGCTGGATTTAGAAAAGGCAGAGGAACCAGAGATCAAATTGCCAACATCCGTTGTATCATCGAAAAAGCAAGAGAGTTCCAGAAAAACATCTATTTCTGCTTTATTGACTATGCCAAAGCCTTTGACTGTGTGGACTACAACAAACTGTTGAAAATTCTGAAGGAGATGGGAATACCAGACCACCTGACCTGCCTCTTGAGAAACCTGTATGCAGGTCAGGAAGCAACAGTTAGAACTGGACATGGAACAACCGACTGGTTCCAAATAGGGAAAGGAGTGCATCAAGGCTGTAATTGTCACCCTGCTTATTTAACTTATATGCAGAGTACATCATGAGAATCACTGGGCTGGATGAAGCACAAACTGGAATTAAATTTACCAGGAGAAACATCAATAACCTGAGATATACAGATGAAACCACCCTTATGGCAGAAAGCGAAGAAGAACTACAGAGCCTGTTGATAAAGTGAAAGAGGAGAGTGAAAAAGTTGGCTTACAGCTCAACATTTAGAAAACTAAGATCATGGCATCTGGTCCCATCACTCAGGAGAAATAATTGGAGAAACAGTGGAAATAGTGACAGATTTTATTTTGGGGGGCTCCTAAATCACTGCAGATGGTGACTGCAGCCAGGAAATTAAAAGACACTTACTCCTTGGAAGAAAATTTATGACCAACAGACAGCATATTAAAAAGCAGAGACATTACTTTGCCAACAAACGTCCATCTAGTCAAGGCTATGGTTTTTCCAGTAGTCATGTATGAATGTGAGAGTTGCCCTATAAAGAAAGCTGAGCACTGAAGAAGAATTGCTGATTTTGAACTGTGGTTTTGGAAAAGACTCTTGAGAGTCCCTTGGACTGCCAGGGAATCCACCCTGTCCATCCTAAAGGAAATCAGCCCTGAATATTCACTGGAAAGACTGATGCTAAAGCTGAAACTCCAATACTTTGGCCACTTGATGTGAGCAACTGACTGATTTGAAAAGACCCTGATTCTGGGAAAGATTGAAGGCAGGAGGAGAAGGGGACGGCAAAGGATGAGATGGTTGGATGGCATCACTGGCTCAATCAACATGAGTTTGAGTAAACTCCATGAATGGGTGATGGACAGGGAGACGTGGCATGCTGCAGTCCATGGGGTCACAAAGAGTCAGACACAACTGAGCAATTGAACTGAACTGAACTGAACTGATTATACTGCAAGTACAGAATTTTTTATTTAATTTAATTTTGTTTATTTTGTGGGACTGCTTCTGCTGTCATAAATATAGCAATGGAAATTTTAATGCATTATTGGTTTATCAACCTTTTATACAGCTATCATTTTGAAGTGCTTACATGCTTCTAGTATTTACATAAATTATCCTAGTTAATGCCTGTTGGTTTTTGTTTTAATCAGCTTAGGTTGTTATAAGTAAATACCATAGATATGGTGGCTTAAATGACAGATATTTATTCTCATTGTTCTGTAGGCTAGGAAGGTCATGATCAAGGTACCAGTAAATTTGATCCCTTCCATCTCTTCTTGGCACACAGGGAGCCTCCTTCTTAATCTGTCCTCATTTGCTGGACAGAGAAAGAGAGAGAAAAAGCTGTAGTCTCTGTCTCATCTTCAGTTCAGTTCAGTTCAGTCGCTCAGTCGTGTCCAACTCTTTGCGACCCCATGAATTGCAGCACGCCAGGCCTCCCTGTCCATCACCATCTCCCGGAGTTCACTCAGATTCACGTCCATCGGGTCAGTGATGCCATCCAGCCATCTCATCCTCGGTCGTCCCCTTCTCCTCTTGCCCCCAATCCCTCCCAGCATCAAAGTCTTTTTCAATGGGTCAACTCTTCGCATGAGGTGGCCAAAGTACTGGAGTTTCAGCTTTAGCATCATTCCTTCCAAGGAAATCCCAGGGCTGATCTCCTTCAGAATGGACTGGTTGGATCTCCTTGCAGTCCAAGGGACTCTCAAGAGTCTTCTCCAACACCACAGTTCAAAAGCATCAATTCTTCGGCGCTGAGCTTTCTTCACAGTCCAACTCTCACATCCACACATGACCACTGAAAAACCCATAGCCTTGACTAGATGGACCTTAGTCGGCAAAGTAATGTCTCTGCTTTTGGATATGCTATCTAGGTTGGTCATAACTTTTCTTCCAAGGAGTAAGTGTCTTTTAATTTCATGGCTGCAGTCACCATCTGCAGTGATTTTGGAGCCCCCCAAAATAAAGTCTGACACTGTTTCCACTGTTTCCCCATCTATTTCCCATGAGGTGATGGGACCGGATGCCACGATCTTTGTTCACTAATTCCATTATGAGAACCCCATGCTTATGACCTCAGTTACCTCCCAAAGGCATCATTTCCAAATACCATCACATCAGTGGTTAGCCTTCAACATGTAAATTGGGGGACAAAGTCATTCAAGCCATAATAGACTCATGTTTATAATAAAGCCCCTTCATTAGAAATAAAAATAAATATAAAAATATTTTATATTTCATATTTTATTTCTAATGGTATCTATATATATTTATAAAACATGTAATTCTAAAGCTATTCATTTATTAAATTTATCACCCACATATTCAAAGAAATAAAAATATGTTTTACATTGTTATGTATAATAAAAAATTTTTACTACTGGTTTGATAGTCATCTATTTTTCTTTAAATAACATAATTGAGTAACTAAAGTTTTTATGAAGAAATGGATGTCTAGAAGGAATATATGTTTTCATTGATTCATTTATACTGTCTTGCAATTGTATACTTGAATTGGTAGGAATAAAAAACACCTATGCTTTGTACGTCCTATTCTTTCTTTTCTTCCCAACTAGAGAGATAAAGTGGTAAAGCCCTTTTAACAGATAAAGTGATTGTATTTAGAAAATGTCAGGCACTAAAAGAAACAAAGAAGTGGAACGAAATTGACTTTTTAAAAAGTGAGGTGGTATCTTGAATGTAAACAACTTCCAAATATGTTGTGTTAGGTCCTAGCTCTTGATGTAGTTTAGTTAATTTAAGGATTTTGAATTTTGTGCCAATTTCATTGGTCCCAGTATTGGAATGGGAATTTGGATTTCATTTGGAAACCCAGCAGTTATTAATAATACTTTTCTTTTCTTTTACACATAGCTCTTTGTGTGATGTATCCTCTGGTTTCCTATTATTATTTCTACATTAATATGACTTAAATTTGGTATCATGGAGCTGGTCAAAGGCATCATTATTGTTGGCAATTGGTAGGAGCTAAAACATATAATTGGTATAAATTTTGCCTAGATGGTCTCCTGACTTTTTGTCTTTAAATCCCATATACTGTAAGACTAATGCAAGAAATTCTACAATTCAACTCATAACTTTTCATTCTACAGTGACTTTGCAGTCTGAGAACATTTAGTTTCACAGTAAAAATTTTACTAATGTAGGATTATAATTAGAGCTTTGTTTTTGAATCAGCATATTATTTAGTAAAGTTTCAGTGATTCATAAAAGTGTTGAGAGAAAACATGTCAAACTTTATATCAATTACTTTTCATTGTCATAATTAAGACCGGTTTTGATAGGTGATGGGTGAAAGACATATCAAATATAATTATTGTTTATTGATGACCATATTATGTAAATATGCTAATATGCAAAATTTCTCACAGAAAATGTCAAGTATAACTTACATTCACTACTGGAACAAAATGCAAGTATGTCAGTGTCATTTGAAAAGTTGACTAGAAATTATAACTCACTAATGGCAGATAAGTTAATCAATCATCAGACTGCTTTCATACTTGAAAATGTTTTCATATTTGCACTTGAAGTTATTGCAGTTTTCCAACATTTTGAATTGTTGTGTCACAGATAAAATGAAGCCTCAAATCATTCTCTAATCTCAAGAACATCCTGGCAGAATTACTGTGACTTGTCTGTTAAATTGATTTCCTCTTAAAGAAAACTAGGCTTTTCTTACAGTGTTAAAAAAAAATGATTTTATCTATTAGCTGTCTTTCCTTGTGAAGATCCTTTCTTTTTATGACACAAAAGGAAAAATATTCGTTTTCCTCCCAAGTTTTTATATCTTATTCACTAATCAATAATATGTATTCCAAACAAAGTGAAATATAACCTGAACAGAGTAATTTTAAAAAATGGATATAAAATAGGCAAATATTAATACTACCAATTGCCTATATTTTAACTTTCAGTACATGCTTAGCTTAATTTTATGATGCTTTCTGCCTTTAATAAAAGTAATTGATGGTGGACTTACGTACTGAATCACTATATTATAATATAGGAAATCAGAATATTTACAATGTAATTTTGAAAAATGTTAATAAACCTTAGGCAAGCAGATTTCCTTAGGACACTAAAAATACTTGTGGAGTTTGAACTGGGTACCTTGTTTTGTCTCTTACTGTTAGTGATGATGGTTAGGTTTGTTTGTTATTGTTAGATTACTCAAGCATAGGATACGGCTAAGTGCTTTTCCACATCATTCCTAGTATTTTTTAAGTTAGACTCTACTCAATCTAAGTGACATCTAAACTAAATGGAAAAACAGTTTTTGGTCTGCATTTGTTTTTAATGATAGCCTGTTGAGCTGTAGTGCTTTATAATTAGAACATTTCCAGTGAAAACAAAATACATTAGAGGCTAAGCCAGACATTGTAGTTGACCTGAAATTGAACTAGCATTATTTCTGTAGTAGCAAAAAAGAAATTAGAATGTCTGGAGTGTATAGCTCACATAATTGAAGGAATGATTTTAAATATTGAGAGAATGTACTCTTAAAGGTACCTTAGATTGGGTCAGCGGAAACTTCAACATGCCTTCAATATATGTAAAAATGTGATAACTTTCATCTCTTGATCAGTGAAATGTGAACTGTGCTTCTTGAACACTGCTTAACAAGATACGGTATGGTAAAATTTGGTAAATTATGAATGATATGAATGTCTTCAGAGTGAGAGAGTATGGGGTATATAGTTTATTTTTATTTTCTATTGTAGTTAGTTCACCAGGTTTAACTTCTAATATTTACGAGGCCAAAATCTTAAATATTAAATAATTGTAAGGTTAATTTTTACATCAGATTTTTAAAAAAGTATGAAGAAATTTTAAAAAGAAATATTTTTCTTAGAACTAACCAAAAGAGCCAGTCAATTCTGATGGCATGCACTCATAATTTTTCATTTACCTCTGATCTGAAATATGTTTTATATTTTTATTTGTTTCTTCACATTGTGACCTGATTTTTCAATCTGATCAAAGTTGTAGGTGTATTATTCCTTGGGGTCATGCTGGTTACAAAATATTATTTGAAATATTATTTTGTTAGAAGACCTGGTTACTAACATTTTCATGATAAAAATATAAGTCATAGAAAATTTGCATTCAGATTTATTAGATAAACCTGAATACTTAAACCTTTTGCTGTAATTATGTAGTACCCTGTATGCCACACAGTATTTTGAAGTACTATACTTTTGCACTCTGCTTCATAAAAGTAGCTCATCTGATATATTCCTTTTTGCTAGATGCTGTTATGTCCATCTCTTTAATATGCTTCTTGTTCATTATAAGTGCTGTTAGCCATACTGCCTAATGAAAGGTACCTCATATGTAGTCTGATTACTGCTCTAATGTTTTCCAGACGTGCTTGATGATGAGCTTGGCATATGAAACAGTTTTCTACAGTAATAAAACTAATTAAAGTAGGCAGTCATCCACATACCACTTTCTAATGAATTATAATAAGCTCATTAATCTCTCCCACTCCTATTCCAAAATATTCACTGATAGGCCTGCATGTAAGAGTAAAATTCTCAGCATTAAAAATGGACAGCTATTACAGAATCAAAAAAGACTGTGGATTTAAGCTAAAAAATCACAAATGGCTGATCAATACTTTAAATGAAATGTATGGCTTCTAAACTGCCCAGATTACTTATTGACAAGATCATTTTCTATTTGAGTTCTCCTATAATTTATTTAACAAAGGAAAATGATTCATTGTATGGTAATAACTCTTCAGCACCTTGAAAACTAAAATTGAGTGAACCCACTCCACATTTTTCTCCTGGAGATCATATAAGAATGATGAATTGAGTACTTGAGGTCAAGTGATAAAAAACACACCCTGTTTTCACTCCAGAGAGTGCTTTAGTATCTGCTCAATATATCAGAACATAATAATTATTTTTGTTAACTCATTCAAATTTGTGAGACACTTGATGAAGCATCTTAAGAATTGTTATTCCATTCAGTTACAAATAGATTGGCAATGTAGGCCTAATGTTTTAGAGATCATTTTTACTGTGAAACAAATTAGAATGTTAAACATAGTGCATGGAGAGACAGTTTCTGAACTACAAATGTTAATAGTAAGAAAATATCTTTGGTGGGGTTTATTCTGTCTTCATTATAATTTAATGTTCTAAAAATGTAGCTCATTCCATTCTTAAAGGTAATTACTGCTATAATACACATAAGAACTTGCCCCTTAAGAATTTAAACTAGAAATGTAGATTTCAGAATTCATACAGAATATTTGTAACAGGTTAACTGAAAATAGGCACATTTTAATATATGATATTAACATATTCAAAATTGTTATTTACATTCATGAATTTTTAGTTACTATTTCATAGTTCTTTAGAAAAGAAGAGGTTTGATATTCTGTGCAAAGTATTTTCTTTTGCAAAACAGATGTTTAAAAGTCTGACAGTTTTGTTAGGTAGAAGGTTAGTAAACTTGCCCCTGAGTAGAATGTCTCTCAGGCTGGGTTCAGCTATTAATCTGGTGGCCAGTTGCTATTTTATGTGATAATGAGTTGGTTCTGTGCTGTGAACAGCAGTTAGGGGCTGGGCTTTTGGTACAGGCTCCTCCACTATCTAGCTGCATGGTCTTGAGAAAGTAATTTATCAACATGTTGCTCCGTGTTTTCACATGTAAATGTGAAAATTAGGTGAGAACAGTGCACTCCAAGCTGTCAAAAGTGCCACTGATAGTAAATTTGATATTTTATGTAATTTTAATACAACAGTTTAAAAATGTTGTATGAGGTTAGACAGTTTTCCTTTTTAATTCCAGCTCAAGTCTTTTGAAATCAAGGTGAACCATTTTATAGCATCTAGATGCCATAAGTCCTTAATATTTCTCTGACATTTTATTGGCATAACAGTGGGTCTCCATGTAGTTTCTAAGAGACAGAGAAACATTCTACTAAAAAGAAGAATGCTGCATGTAAGTCTCATTAAGAGAAGTAAATTTTTGGAAAATTGTATCGAAGATAACAGAAACTTAAATAAGAGCTTTAGGAAAATTTTCAGAGCTCCAACTCACCTTGTTTTGAACAGAAATCCCTGTTTGAAAAAGACTTGCTCCAATTAGTAGATCTAATTAATGGTACCTATTAAGAGTTAGCTATATTTTGAATAAACTCTAATGATGTGCTTTAATACTAATAGGAAATATAACATCATCATAGCATTCAACATTTATGTAATGCTAAATGTTGTTGGTCAGTCCCTAAGTCGTGTCTGACTCTTTATGACCCTGTGGACTGCAGCATACCAGGCTTCCCTGTCCTTCACTATCTCCCAGAGTTTGCTTAAACTCATGTCCATTGAGTTGGTGATGCCATCCCACCATCTCATCCTCTGTTGCCCCTAAATAACTGATATTTATTGAGTGCTTGCAAGGCAGGCACTCCTTCTAAATGATTTATATATATTAACTCATATTAGTCTTCATCATTCATTTTAATGTTTACAGCAACCACATAAATTAAGCACTAATATTTGTCTCATTTTTCACATGAGGAAACTGAAGTACCAAGATATAAAGGAATTTGAGAAAGGTCAGACTGCTAGTAAAGGAGTTTTTTAATTCTGTAGCTATCCAAGTATCCCCATGAATTTCTATTCCTTACTGTTCTCTATCTTGCCACCCCTAGTAAGCTTTAGTTAACTGAATTTTCTCATCTCTCAACTAGAAGCTTGTTTCTTTCAACATTATTTACCCAGTGTCTGGCATGGGGTAGGCACTCAAAAAGAAACATATGAATGGATTAAGTAATCAATAAATCTCTAATGTTAAAGACAACTAAAAAAGTGCCTCTGCGCATAACCTGCTAGACTCTGAGTCCTCAATTTAGCACTTCCTATTATTCCTCCCTCACGGAATTTCCTCCTGATAACTTGTCACCATTTCTGTTATTAATCTTGGATAATTTGGAATCCAAACACTGTACTTTGATGTCAAAATGTATAGGCTCAGGTGAAAACACCATTACTTAACTCTGTCCACTACTTAAGCAGGTGATATTAGAAGATTTATTTAAACCTCACTCGAGTTTAAGCATTTTTAATCTGCACAATATAGATACTAATATCCACAGTATCTATCCAGTAGAATTATTATACTATCCAAATTAAATGTACTTAAAACACCTAAAAACGATTGGTATATTGTAGCTGTTTTATGAAAGAGACAATATAGAAGACATCCTGGAATGTGAAGTGAAGTGGGCATTAGGAAGCATTATGAACAAAGCAAGTGGCGGTGACAGAATTCCACTGAGCTATTTCAAATCCTAAAAGATGATGCTGTTAAAGAGCTATACTCAATATGCCAGCAAATTTGGAAAACTCAGCAGAGGTCACCGGATGAGAAAATGTCAGTTTGCATTCCACTTCTAAAGAAAGGCTATACCAAATACTTAAGAATGTTCAAACTACTGAACAATTATGCTAATTTCCCATGCTAGCAAGGTAATGATCAAAATCCTTCAACCTAGGTTTCAGGAGTACATGAGCTGAGAACTTTTGTATGTACAAGCTGGATTTAGAAAAGGCAGAGGAATCAGGAATAAAATTGCCAATATCTGCTGGATCACAGAGAAAGAAAGGGGATTTAAAAAAAGAGAAAAAACATCTGCTTCGTTGACTACAGAAACGCCTTTGACTGTGTAGATCACAGCAAACTGTGGAAAGTTCTTAAAGAGATGGTAATACCAGACCACCTTACCTGTCCCTTGAGAAACTTGTGTGCAGAACAAGAAGCGATAGTTATAACATTGCATGGAACTGACTGATTCAAAATTGGGAAAGAAATATGTCAAGACTCTTTATTGTCACCCTGCTTATTTAACTTCTATGAAGAGTACATCATGTGAAGTGCCAGGCAGGATAGATGACTCACAAGCCGGAATCAAGATTGCTGAGAGAAATAGCAACAACCTCAGATTTGCAAATGTACCACTTTAATGATAAAAGTGAAGAGGAAATAAAGAACGTCTTGACGAAGCTGAAAGAGGAGAGTGAAAAAAATGGCTTACAGTTCAACATTCAGAAAATTAAGATGTCCCATCAGTTCAGTTCACTTCAGTCACACAATCGTGTCTGACTCTCTGCAACCCCATGGACTGCAGCACACCAGGTTTCCTTGTCCATCACCAGCTCCCAGAGCTTACTCAAACTCATGTCCATTGAGTCAGTGATGCCATCTGCCCATCTCATCAGAGTATGAGATGGGCATACTTATACCCTTATACCTCCAGCCTTCAAACTTTCCCAGCATCAGGGTCTTTTCACATGAGTAAATTCTTCACATAAGGTGGCCAAAATATTGGAGTTTCAACTTCAGCATCACTCCTTCCAATGAATATTCAGGACTGATTTCCTTTAGGATAGATTGGTTGAATCTCCTTGTAATCCAAAAGATTCTCAAGAGTCTTCTCCAACACCACAGTTCAAAAGCATCAATTTTTTGGTGCTCAGCTTTCTTTATAGTCCAACTCTCACATCCATACATGACCACTGGAAAAACCATAGCTTTACTACATGGACCTTTGTTGGCAAAGTAATGTCTCTGCTTTTTTTTTTTTTTTTTTTTAATTGAACTATATTTATTTATTTTTTTGATTTTAAAATCTTTAATTCTTACATGTGTTCCCAAACATGAACCCCCCTCCCACCTCCCTCCCCATAACATCTCTGTGGGTCATCCCCATACACCAGCCCCAAGCATGCTGTATCCTGCGTCAGACATAGACTGGCGATTCAATTCTTACATGATAGTATACGTGATAGAATGCCATTCTCCCAAATCATCCCACCCTCTCCCTCTCCCTCTGAGTCCAAAAGTCCGTTATACACAGCTGTGTCTTTTTTCCTGTCTTGCATACAGGGTCGTCATTGCCATCTTTCTAAATTCCATATATATGTGTTAGTATACTGTATTGGTGTTTTTCTTTCTGGCTTACTTCACTCTGTATAATCAGCTCCAGTTTCATCCATCTCATCAGAACTGAATCAAATGAATTCTTTTTAACGGCTGAGTAATACTCCATTGTGTATATGCACCACAGCTTTCTTATCCATTCATCTGCTGATGGACATCTAGGTTGTTTCCATGTCCTGGCTATTATAAACAGTGCTGCAGTGAACATTGGGGTACATGTGTCTCTTTCAATTCTGGTTTCCTCGGTGTGTATGCCCAGCAGTGGGATTGCTGGGTCATATGGTAGTTCTATTTGCAATTTTTTAAGGAATCTCCACACTGTTCTCCATAGTGGCTGTACTAGTTTGCATTCCCACCAACAGTGTAAGAGGGTTCCCTTTTCTCCACACCCTCTCCAGCGTTTATTGCTTGCAGATTTTTGGATCGCAGCCATTCTGACTGGTGTGAAGTGGTACCTCACTGTGGTTTTGATTTGCATTTCTCTGATAATGAGTGATGTTGAGCATCTTTTCATGTGTTTGTTAGCCATCCGTATGTCTTCTTTGGAGAAATGTCTATTTAGTTCTTTGGCCCATTTTTTGATTGGGTCGTTTATTTTTCTGAAATTGAGGTGCATAAGTTGCTTGTATATTTTTGAGATTAGGCTGTCTAGGTTGATCATAGATTTTCTTCCAAGGAGCAAGCGTCTTTTAATTTCCTGGCTGCAATCACCATCTGCATTGATTTTGGAGCCCCAAAAGATAAAGTTTCTCACTGTTTCCATTGTTCCCCCATCTATTTCCCGTGAAGTGATGGGACCAGATGCCATGATCTTAGTTTTCTTAATGTTGAGTTTTAACCCAACTTTTCCACTTTCCTCTTTCACTTTCATCAATAGGCTCTTTGGTTCTTCTTCGCTTTCTGCCATAAAGGGTGGTGTCATCTGCTTTTTCTGAGGTTATTGATATTTTTCCCAACAGTCTTGATTCCATCTTGTACTTCATTCAGCCCCTCATTTCTCATGATGTACTCTGCATATAAGTTAAATAAGCACGGTGACAATATACAGCCTTGATGTACTCCTTTTCCTATTTGGAAGCAGTCTGTTGTTCCATGTCCAGTTCTAACTGTTGCTTCCTGACCTGCATACAGACTTCTCAGGAGGCAGGATAGGTGGTCTGGTATTCCCATCTCTTTTAAGAATTTCCCACAGTTTGTTGTGATCCACACAGTCAAAGGTTTTGGCATAGTCAATAAAGCAGAAATAGATGTTTTTTCTGGAACTCTCTTGCTTTTTTGATGATACAACGGATGTTGGCAATTTGATCTCTGGTTCTTCTACCTTTTCTAAAACCAGGTTGAACATTTGGAAGTTCATGGTTCACATACTGGTGAAGCCTGTTGGAGAATTTTGAGCATTAATTTGCTAGCATGTGAGATGAGTGCAGTTGTGCAGTAGTCTGAACATTCTTTGGCCTTGCCTTTCTTTGAGATTGGAATGAAAACTGACCTTTCCAGTCCTGAGCCCGTTGCTGAGTTTTCCAAATTTGCTGGCATATTGAATGTAGCACTTTCACATCATCCTTTAGAATTTTAAATAGCTCAACTGGGATTCCATCACCTCCATTAGCTTTGCTTCACATTCCAGGATGTGTGGCTCTAGGTAAGTGATCACACCATCGTGGTTATCTGGGTCATGAAGATCTTTTTCTGTATAGTTCTTCTATGTATTCTTGCCACCTCTTCTTAATATCTTCTGCTTCATTATCTCTATACCATTTCTGTCCTTTATTATGCCCATCTGTGCATGAAATTTTCCCTTGAATCTCTAGTTTTCTTGAAGAGATCTCTAGTCATTTTCATTCTTTTATTTTCCTCTATCTTTGCATTGATCATTGAGGAAGGCTTTCTTATCTCTCCTTGCTATTCTTTGGAACTCTGCATTCAAATGTGTGTGTTTTTCCTTTTCTCCTTTGCCCTTTGCTTCTCTTCTTTTCTCAGCTCCTTAGACAACCATTTTGCCTTTTTGCATTTCTTTTTCTTGAGGTTGGTCTTGATCACTGCCTGCCTTCAATGTCCCAAACCTCCGTCCTTTGTTCTTCAGGCTTTCTGTCTCTCCAATGTAATCCCTTGAATCTCTTTTTCACTTCCATTGTATAATCATAAGGGATTTCACTTAGTGATGTCCCATCACTTCATGGCAAATAAATGGGGGGAAAAGTGAAAACAATGATAGATTTTATTTTCTTGGACTCCAAAATTACTGTGAATGGCGACTGCCACCATGAAATTAAAAGACACTTGCTCCTTTGAAGAAAATCTATGGCAAACTCAGACAACTTATCAAAAAGCAGAGACATCACTTTGACCACCAAGGTCTATCTAGTCAAAGCTATGGTTTTCCCAGTAGTCGTGTACGAATATATGTGTTGAACCATAAAGAAAGCTGATCCCCAAAGAATTGATGCTTTTGAACTGTGGTGTTGGAGAAGACTCTCAAGAGTCCCTTGGACTATAAGCACATCAAACCCATCAATCCTGAAAGAAAGCAACCCTTAATATTCATTGGAAGGACTGATGCTGAAGCTGAAGCTCCAATATTTGGCCACCTAATGCAAAGAGCCAACTCATTGGAAGAGACCCTGATGCTGGGAAAGCTTGAAAGCAAGAGAAGCAGGTGGCAGAGAATGAAATGGTTAGATAGAATCACCAACTCAACGGACATGAATTTGAACAAACTTCAGGAGGTTGTGGGCTATAGGAAAGCCTGGCCTGCTGTAGTCCATAGTGTTGCAAAGAATTGGATGTGATCTAATTTAAATCAGATGATTTATCCAAAGTGCCTGACATAAAATTACAACAAAGTACATGTTAGGTGCTTCTTTTAGTAATAGTTTTTCTTTCCTTTAAATATTCCTCAGTATTTCCTTTAAATGTTCCTTCTAATATTCTTTGGTTTTATATATTGGTCAGAAAAGAGATAATTCATGACCTCCTGAGTGAATACATTTATTAGACTATTTTCATGTAGTCCTCTTTAAAATATAAGCACTGTTTTTGCTTGATAAAAGTATAACTCAAATTATATTGTCTTGAGCACTATGCTTCTTAAAGTTACTACCATAAGTAGAAAATTTAGATCTAGTTGCTGCATTTTTTTTTAGTGCTGTGAGTTTCTTTTGAACACAGTATTACTCTGAGACCACACCACATTTACCATAGATCCAGTAGGTTACATGATTGCTAAATATGTTTCAATAAATATTTTTATTTTCGTGTATTTTTTCTAGGATATTGCACCTTTAACACTTCAAACATGTTAGTGAAAATTCACACAAAACCCCTAACAAAACAACTCTAATAAAATGAATGTCATAATTTTGTGTATTTTCAGATTTTTGATAAGTATATATTTCATTTAGAATTCTATTTTAAAATGTGTATTTTTCATGGTATTCCATAGACTTTGTAACCATCACTTTAAAAATGCATAATATTTCACTGCTTTACCATTGTTTAGTAATAATTCTTCAATTGTATACTTAGGCTGACTTCAGTATTTCAACATTATAATGTTGGGTATGTATGGCATGACTGCTTATTTTCAGTCTTAAAAGATATTTTCTTTAACTAGCAGGGCTGGGATGGGATGAGGATGGGGTATTGGTATCAGGGCATTTATTCACATTTTCTCCCATGCTTGGAGTTCATTACTTTTCTTACCATATTTTGATTACATGTGAAAAAGAATTTGAACAACTGCATGTCTCCATGAACTTTATCACATACTGGTTATCAGCTGAGGTGACTTTGATGAAATTGACTTGTCTAGAAATTTTGATCAATGTTGAGTTGGTAGAATGTGATGCTGTTTCTAAGTGTGTGGTGGTGACTGCCCTAGCACCTGCACAAAAGGCATGACAGAAGCCTCTGGGGTTGTCTGAATGAGTAGGTGAGTCAGACATAAAGGCAAAAGCACTACTACATGCATAGACTTCAGCAGACACCTGGGCCTCTTCCCATGCTCAAGAGTCATATAGTGACTCAACATGCAAGTACGAGAATGCTTTATGTTTATAACATAAAGGAATAAAGAACTATTGCTACATTAGATATGCTGAGAAGCCCATATTAGCATAATAACCTTAGGTTAGAAATAAAAATAGGCACTTGAAGAGTTTTAAGGGTAGGAGACAAAGTAGAAAAAGGTCATGGTTTATGTACTCTCTTTTCTGTCCTTTTTATTTGTTCATTTAGTAATTATTAAAAAATCATATATCAATTCAATTACATATAATCTATAAGAAAGTCCAGTATTTGAAAATTATGTCTGTGTGTTAGTTTTCTAGGGTTGCTGTAATAATGACAGAGATTTATTGTCTTAGAGTTCCAGAGATCAAGATGTCAGCAGAACTGTGCTCCCTTTGAAGGTGCTTGCTAAGAAAGGGTCTGCCGCAGGTCTCTTTCCCAGTTATTGGTAGTCCCTTGTTTTGTGATACCATAGTTTCAGTCTTCACGTGGTGTTCCTTTCCTGTGCATTATTCTGAGTCCAGTTCTCTCCTTTTAGTAAAGACACCAGTCTTATTGCATTAGGGGCCTATTCTGTTCAAGTGTTTCTTAACCAGTTATATCTGCAGTGACTCTGTTTCTAATAAGGTCACATTGTGAGGTACTAGAGGTTAGTATTTCAATATATGAACTTTAAGGGGACACATTCAGTTTTTAACAATATTACATGATTCAAGTTGTTTATAAAGAGGATCTTTTTTTTATTATTGAATCATCATCAAGAAAAGGTTATTTCATTTCCTTCTGTTCATGGGTACTTCTCTGCCTACAGATAGCTAGTTTCTCCTCCTATGTACTGGATCTCATCCTTTAACTCTTCAAGGTTTTTCCACTCATAGTTATTCCCTTTCACCTGTATTTGTTTAACTTCTCCATTCTTACCAAGTCCTTCTCATTAGCCTTTTTACCTGTTCAGTGTTTTCCATGTAATGTACTTGCATGGCATATCTCAATCCTATTAGCTACTATTCTTCATTCTTGGAAGAAGCTTTCATTTTGCAAGTGTGTAGTTGGTAATTCCTTATTTCTCCCTCATCTGCAGTTTGCTTCTGAGTCCACTGTAGTCTAGTCTGCCTCTAACACACCACTTGAGACTGATTTGTTAAATATCCATGGTCACTGATATTTTTGATAAGCCCTTAATTCACTTCATCTTTGTTGCATTCAATATCATTGACCACCTTCTCTTTCTAAAACCTATTTCCTGCCTTGTCTGTTATGCCACTACGCTTTCTTCATTTTCAGTTTTCTTCACAGTCTTTTCCTCTCTCAGTTATTGATTTTCCACTACATCAATATACTAGTGATTTCCAAATTTCATCTCTTGACCAGATCTCTCTCTTTTTGGAGCCCATGCGTAGCCAATAAGTTGTATTTCTTCATAGCCATGCATTGTTACATAGCCAGCTCATGCTGTATTTCTTCAGTTGGATGTACAAGGGACCTTAAAATTAAACTTAGTGTCTTTTCTTCATCTTAAATTCTTCCACCTCAAATTGTATTTGCTCTTAACAAGAATGAGCCATACTTACATTCTCTGAGTAGACCTTCCAGAAACTTAATGTCATCTTTGTCTCCCCCTTCTCATTTTTCCCTTTCACTCCAAACACATAGAGTCCACCTTTTAAATAGATTCAAATCCACTCCTACAGCCCCATCTTACTTTAAATTCTAATGATTTCTTACCTGAATTATTAAAACAGTCTCTTAATTTCAACAAATTATACTTTTGGGTTGCTATCTCCTAGTCCAGGGTATCTTCCCAAGCCAGTGATTGAACTGGCATCCTTGCGTCTCCTGCATTGTCAGGCAGATTCTTTACCACTGAGCCACCTGGGAAACCCCTAGTTCTGTTATTAGTAATTGATTTATCAGGGTCACATGGCTAAATTGTAATACAACAAAGACTGAAATGCAAATCTTCTCTGCTTTGATTGAGTGACAACAAGAGGTAATATGAAAATACATTGATAGATTTGTAAGTTTTGTGTTGTAGTAGACAATAGCTTTTGAGATAATATACTGTTGCCTAATGATAATCTAAATCTTCCCTTAATTTACAGGATCTTTTCTGTTTTCTGATGCAAGTTGATTATGCAATTGGTATAGGCAGGCATTCAGTACATAAGCAACCATTGGAAATTATACCTATTCTGTAAGTCAAAACTGCTTCTTTTCCCAAATTCATGACTTACAGACTCCCATTTTACAATGTACATAGAGTGAGTAATTGAAGATACTACTCTATGCTGTTACTGTCCATTGCATATGTACATGCTAAGTCACTTCAGCTGTGCCTAATTCTTTGCTACTCTATGGACTGTATGGAGCAGACAATGTACTCAGTACTCTTGCCTGGAAAATTCCATGGATGGAGGAGCCTGGTAGGCTGCAGTCCATGGGGTCACGAAGAGTCAGACACGACTGAGTAACTTCATTTTCACTTTTCACTTTCATGCATTGGAGAAGGCAGTGGCAACCCACTCCAGGGTTCTGCCTGGAGAATCCCAAGGACGGGGGGAGCCTAGTGGGCTGCCGTCTATGGGGTCACACAGAGTCAGACACGACTGAAGCGACTTAGCAGCAGCAGCAGCAGCAGCAGCAGCAGCAGCTATGGACTGTAGACCACCAGGATCCTCTGTCCCATGGGGTTCTCCAGGCAAGAATAGTGGAGTGAGTTGCCATGCTCTCCTCCAGGGGACGTTCCCCTACCAGGGATCAAACCCACATCTCTGCATTGGCAGGCACATTCTTTACCACTGGCACCACTTGGGAAGCCCTACTCTCCACTAGTGCTCTAAAAAAGAACAGAGAATGATCTTACTCCTTTCCTTACTACCTGATATTAGTTTATGTTCTATAGCTGTGGTCTGTAGCTTCAGCTAATGTTCCTTGCATTTTTGCACCTTAGTCATCTGACCTCCCAGACTGCCTGAAACTGCTGCTTAAATTGAGTCACGTTATCTATGATTCCTGTACAGCACAACATTAAAGCCTTCTCTTTGTTCTCCTACCCAGAATTTTACAATTATGCCAGAATTCTTGAAAAAATAATCCTTACAGTATTACTTATTTCTGTATTCTTTATCATTGTTACAATTCAGCATCCTATAAAATAGGATAGTACCATTTCTGAGATGTGCTAATATTAGGGATATCTCTCTAGTTTTTACTCTCTTTAATAATATATACAACTTGAAAAACTTTTCTCTACCTTTACTGTGCAAAAAAATACATATGCATTGTCAGGCAGTGCCCAATATTATCCCCACTGTCCTTCTCTTTCTGGGCCCTCATAAATATCCAAGGCACAAGAGCCATCTCAGCTACCTTATCCCAGGAGAATGGTAAAAGAGTACCCAAGGCCTGCAGCCAGGTCCTGCCAGGATTGTTTTACGAGATTTAAAGATTCTTTTGATAGTGGGATCTTGGATCTGACACACCAACACTCAGATGAGAGACAGAACTCTTTGTAACTTACCCTTTCAAATGAGAGAAGGCTGCTAGGCAGAGTCATGGAGAAGATTGCCCCGCTGGGGGCCAAGTAATGGTGAATTGGAGCCAAAGAGCACAGTTTATATATGGCAAGCAGGACAGGATTGACAAGGTTTCCAACACTCCCTAAGGACTGGCTAATTTGAATAGTTTCAAGAAATCTAAGGTGTGGAGGCTGTCTCTAGTTGCCTGGTATGTGGCCTGATGGGGCTATTACCTAATGGCTCTGGAGTATGAGGACCGGATAAAGGAAGTGTTTGGAGTATGGTCTTAATCAGCTACTGAAGAGGGGAACTGGCCTCTAGCCAAGACCTGAAAACTAAATCAAAATAGCATTTCAAACAAAGTGAACAAAACAACTGTACTATGCACTTATGGGTGAGGAATGGAGTATGTTTGATGTATTTTATTACTTTTCCTTCCCAGCAACTAAAGTTTATGTGCTGTGTGTGTGTTCTTAGTCACTGTGTCTGACTCTTTGCGACGCCATAGACTGTAGTTCACCAGGCTCCACTGTCCATGGGGATTCTCCAGACAAGAATACTGGAGTGGGTTGCCATTTCCTTCTCCAGGGGATCTTCCCAAAGCAGGGCTTGAACCCAGGTCTCCCGCCTTGCAGGCCGATTCTTTAATGTCTGAGCCACCAGGGAAGTTCATTGTTATGTTCAAACATAATTCTCTTAGTTTAGTCAGGATGTTGAGAGATAAGATGTCCTCTACTCCTTTCCTAAAACATGAAAAACAAGTAAGCATGCCTTCATAACGGAAAGGAACTTTTTACAGGCAAATTTTATCCATTTCGTGTTGTTGTTTTTTTTTTCCTTGTATAGTCTATGTTGTGGGAAGAGTCACTTAAACAATTGCTTACCTTCTTTAAGAAATTTAAGTGTAATGTGACAAGTGTGCTTGCCTTCTGTGAGGAAAGAAAAAAATACGAGCATCAGACAATCCCAAAACCTCTTAAAGATACTGATTTCCCCAAGAATTTCACACCAAACGAGTACAGTAGGACAAATGAACATTATCATTTATTGCTTTTCTCTGTTGAGAAGCTCATTGTTGGTGAGTTTGTAAAAATATTTATGTCTTAAGTGTAATTCATAATTGATGTTGGTGAAACCCATGGGTTTAGGAGATCAAGAAACTAATTTGTCATGCTTATTATAACTCATTAGGACACAGAGAAATTTGCTTTCATCCTTTTACCCGCAAAATATTATCATTCTAAGAAGGCTTTATAAAATGAAATACAAATGTTTGTTTTTTTAATTTTTAATTTTCACCATAAACACTGTGTGAAACAAAGAACAGAGTAATAAAAACTTTGAGTAAATATTTTTTGTAAGGATTACAACTTAGGTCAATATTCTCTATTTACTCTATAATAAAAACTATGTAAGATGTAGATCTTACGTATTTGAAGTTATGCAACTCAAGTTTTTTCTTATTAATATAGTAAAGTGAATCTAAGCAGACTCTAACAACTTGGAAAAGACAAGGCCATAGTCTTATGGAACTGTTTTATTAGGTTGGTGCAAACATAACTGTGGTTTTGGATCATAAATTTTAAATCATTATAACTAGGCTCAAATAATTGTTATTAATCAAAATCAGAACCATTACAGTCAACACATTTTTGCCAATGAGAAATAAGTGTGCTTATTCCTGTAGCATAGAAATCCATGCTTCAGTATTCAATGAACTCTTGAAAAGCATTTTCTGGATCCTGCTGGTTGTGGAAATACTCTCCCTGCAAAAAGTTGTCAAGATGTTTGAGGAAGTGGTAGTCAGTTGGCGAGAGGTCAGGTGAATATGGCAGGTGAGGTAAACCTTTGTACTCCAACTTTTGAAGCATCGGTTGTGTGATATGTGGTCTGGCGTTGTCATGGAGAATTTGGCGCTTTCTGCTGACCAGTGCCACCTGCGTGTGTTGTGGTTTTCAGTGCTTCTCATCAATTTACTGAGCATAAGTCTCAGATATAATGGTTTTACCAGAATTCAGAAAGCTGTAGTTGCAATCAGACAGGCAGCAGACCACCAAACAATCACCTTGACCCTTTTTTGATGCAAGTTTGGCTTTAGGAAGTGCTTTGGAACTTCCTCTCAATGCAGTCACTGAGTTGGCCATCATCAGCAGTTGTCGTATAAAATCCACTTTTCGTTGCATGTTACAGTTCAATCTAAAAATGGTGCGTTGTTGTTGCTTAGAGTAAGATTACAGTTCAAAACGACAATTTTTTTGATTGTGGTCAGCTCATGAGGCACCCACTTATCAAGCTTTTTCACCTGTAGTTGTAACAGGATTAGCTTTGATGATTGCTCTCTATTGGTCATTGTCAACTTCTGATGGCTGGCCTCTATACTCCTCAGCTTCAAGGGTCTCATCTCCTTTGCAAAACTTCTTGAGCCGCCACTGCAGTATATGTTCCTTAGCAGTTCCTGGGCCAGATTTATTGTTTTGAGTTGTCTCCACTGCTTTAGGACCTATTTTGAACTCAAATAGCTCAAATTTGCTTTTGTCTAACATCATTCCCATATTCTAAAATACATATCAAATAAACAGCAAGTAATGTCATTAGCAGAAAAACATGGAGAAATATGCATTAGAATTATGTATAATATAATCACATGTAAGAATATATTACAATATTAAATGGCAAATTTCAACAATGCAAAAATTGTAATTACTTTCACCAACTTAATAGCAACTTTCTCAGTGGAGGCTGTTTTTAACTATTTCAAAAATTATCAGAATACAGTGTATTCTGTAAAGAGACTAATGGACACAACTTAACGGTCTTGGTATTATTCATTAACAGTTTCATTTAATTTGACCTTTTATACAATCGTCTTCTCTGCTTAATTTCTATAAATAAAGCCCTGCTTATCCTGCCCCCTGCTTATCCTAGAAAAATACTATTTTGTGCAATAACTGGTCACCAAAATTTCTGACAGCAAAACAAGATTGTGTGCATGGAAAATGAAAGTCACTCAGTTGTGTCCGACTCTTTACCTTCCCATGGACTATACAGTCCATGGAATTCTCCAGGCCAGAATACTAGAGTGGGTAGCTTTTCCCTTCTCCAGGGTATCCTCCCAACCCAGAGATTGAACCCAGGTCTCCCTCATTGCAGACAGATTCTTTACCAGCTGAACCACAAAGGAAGCCCATGTTTAATAAATCAGAAAGCCTTAGCTTAAGTTATTATTATCATTATCTTGAGTGATGTGGGTCAATAAGAAGTTGTAGAATTTCCTAAGAGTAACACTTGCAAATGAAAAGATAGCCAATATACCACTATGTTAAGGGATGATGCCGTTTACTGATTTGATTTATATACTTAGAAATACATGTCTAAGGTGTTTACTTTGAACACCTTTTATGCCTTTTTAAAATTTTGAATAGCTACATAAACAATATTTTTAAAAAACACAATGTTTTTGTAAATATTCAATGGAATGTTAGTTCATCTCTGAAGTCAATGACATAAAATCAAATCTAGAATGTGTACATATTTATTTTTTTATTTATTTAATATTTATGTACTTTTGGCTGTGCTGGGTCTTTGTTGCTGTGTACATACTTTCTCTAGTTGCAGAAAGCAGGGGCTACTCTTTGTCGTGGTGTGAGGGCTTCTTATTGCTGTGGCTTCTCTTGTTGTGACATGTAGGCTCTAGGCACACAGGCTTCAGTAGTTGCATCACATGGGCTTAGTAGTTGCTGCTCATGGGCTCCAGAATACAGGCTCTGTAGTTGGTAGTTGGTACACGAGCTTAGTTGCCCTGTGGCATGTGGGATCGTCCCAGACCAGCGATCAAACCAGCGTCCCCTGCATTGCAAGGCAGATTCTTAACCACTGGACTACCACAAAAGCCCCTAGAATCTTTTTAAATTGAATGCTTATGAGAAGAACATTTTGTAGCATCATGTAGCAGTTGTTGATACTGAAATGACTTATAAAATATTTTAAACTAAATAAACAATTAGGGTGGTGTGTGCTTTCAGGATTTGCATTGACTGTGCTTTCAGGATTTGAAAAGCAGGCTCTGTTATAGCTCTGTGTAGATGATTATATGCCTGCACTGGTTTATTTCACTAGCTACCTAGTTGTTGCAGGTAACATGCTGCTTTAATGCTACGTTAGCATAATGATTACGCGAGGTCAAGTGTTTAGGTAGAACTGCAAAATACATTGTTAATTATTGTATATTTTGTGTTTTCTGATCTCTGTCCTTCTGTCTTCTCCTACCATACTCCTATTTCTTTTTTCTCTGTTTTCACTTGTTCATAACAATCTGTCCTTGTTTACTCTGACAGAATTGTCTGTTTCCTTTATTTTTTAATCTTTTGACCTTTCCACTTACAAGAATGAGGGAACAGCTTGTAAGTCATAAAATAAAGCCCTCCAGAGAAAGGACCAAAAGTCTATAAATAGAGAGTCATGATGACTCAGTACCAATTTGACATGTTTTTGTAAATATTAGCCAAGAATTATGTTTATAATTTTACCTGAAGAATTATATGAAGATTCATGAGTTAGAAATTATTATTTAATTTTTTAATCTGCATTTCTAATTTCAGCATAAGATAATTTTTTAGATGATTTACAGTATCTGCTTGCCTTTAATTTCTTGGAACTTGATTTCTATTCATACATGTTTCAAACAATGAGGTGATTCTAATTCAGGCAAAAATAAATGATAGGAATATATGGGAGTGAAGTCAGCTACATGAATTTGGGGCAAATTAACCAAATATTCATGTATCTGGCTTTAATTTTCCAAATTTAGAAAATAAAAGTAAAATAAGATAATTTTTAAGAAATTATTACATCTGTATTTTTAATTCTCCTGTAGGTTGAATACTGAGAATATATTTATATTACACATGAAATAAATTTGAAAGTTATAATAAATATAACTTTAATCACAAAAATCATACTTCAAATCACAAAATATTTTTTAAATTAGCTGTATATATATACCTATGAGTCATAATTCACACTAATTCTAATTGTAATAATTTAATTTGTCCATATGTTCTGATGATCTCTATAACAAATCATCCCAAAACTTAATGGCTTAAAACTATACTTTTATTTTGTTCACAATTTTACAAGTCAGGAATTTGTGAATGATTTAGCTCTGGCAGGTATGATGAGATACTGCTCAGAGCTTTGGTCATCTAAAGACTTCACTAGGCTAGGTATGTAGATGACTCACTCTCAGGATTGAAGGTTGATGCTGCTGATGCTAGGTGCGTCCTTAAGAGGCTGTCAAAGAAAATGAAATGTAGTTTGTACTTTTCAGCATGACTGCTGTGTTCTTTCTATAAGGGAGGAACTTGAGAGGTGCATTCTGAGAGACCATCCTGGGAACTGAAATCGGATCTAGTTCTGAGAATCACACAGAATTACTTCCATTGTATTCACCTGGTCAAGCAAGGCCATAAGACCAACCCGTATCCAAGGAGTGAATATTAGATTCCACCTTTCATTTGGAATAGTAGCAAAGGATTTGTAACCACTTTAATCCACCATATTATAAGTTCCATATTTATGAATGATTATTCAATTAGGAAATCTAGAATTGATTTTAGTCCTAGAATCAGTTATATTTGAGTGAGAAATAAAGGATGCCCTAATTATTCAATTATATATTTTCATAAGTAATATGCATTTAAATTAATGTAAGGTTAATTGGTTACATTAGCCTGTATTAATGGATGTTAATAGCATTATTTTAAAAACCAAGAATATTAAAATCTAGTTAATTGTACACACCAAGAGAATTTCTAACTTAATAGAGCATTTTATCAAACATGTCCAAGAATTTTGCACAGATAGTGAGAATATTGAGGGAATATTGATTCATCTGAGAGTAGCTTTCATTTAAGTAACTATTGTTTAAAGGTTTCATCTTGTGTGTTAGACAGATACATCTATGAATTTTGCCAAAAGTACATATAACAACTAAAAACAGAACTGTAGGTGGCCAAGATTCATTTGCAAAGTTATTGATAAAGAAAAGACCTTTATAATGTCTTTGGCTTCTGATGTCATATGATAAATTAAATTTATGTGTACTAATATACATTATTCCTTAAGTAAGTGCAAATGGTATATTAACACTTACCTGATTTAAAGCTGTGAGATTAAGAACTTCTTGAAAAAACTTTCCAGAGCTGGGGGGGAAAAAGAGAATTGTGTAAAGGCAGCTTGTTTTGGGAAAATAATTTTGTTTACAATTTATATTAGCCACAATATAGGTAAATCTTCATTTTAAATGAATTCATTGACAAAATATCAATTAATATACAAAAATATTGTTGTGAACATTCAGCTAAAAAACAGTAGAATCAGGCTAAGGCTCAAATTCTCTTTCAATAAAGGACTTGCTACCCAGCTGCAACTCCTGTAGTTAGCTAACTGCCTCCAGCTGAAGTCAAGCTCAACACTGAGTGGTGTGAGATGATAGATTACCAGCAGCAGCTGAGATCTAGCTCACGTGGCAGCTCCCAACCAATGACTGAACAGGGAATGGGAGGTGGACCCACCCACTTTCCTTCCACAGGGCATTCTTCTCATAGGCAGTCTTGGAGTTGGAGCTCCTGGTTTAGCTGGAAGAGGATTTGTCAGGTATGAATCCTGGTCCACTGTTCCCCTTTCCCAATTCTGATTCTTCTTTTCTTATCAGATAGATTTATTCTTTAATATATCTTTTAAACCCTTTAGTAAACCTTTGGTACTTTTAGGGTTTCCCTGTTTGCTCAATGGTAACGAATCTGCCAATGCAAGAGACGCAGGTTCAATCTCTGGGTGGGAAAGATTCCCCTGGAGAAGGAAGTGGCAACCCACTCCAGTTTTCTTGCCTGAGAAATCCCATGGGAAGAGGAGCCTGGTAGGCTACAGTCATGGGTTGCAAAAGAGTTGAATATGACTTAGCATTTAAACAACAACAATCCTTAACCCTACCTCAATATTTGTTTCCTAAAAAATAACAACCCTTAACTCTACCTAAATATTTGTTTCCTAGAGAAAAGGTGATAATATTTTATGAAGGGGGTTAGTTCTTCTTAAGTGAAGTATTGGGCAAGACTGGAAATATAAGCTCTGGTGGCTCAGTGGGTAAAGCGTCTGCCTCCAATGAGGGAGACCCGGGTTCGATTCCTGGGTTGGGAAGATACCCTGGAGAAGGAAATGGCAACACACTCCAGTACTCTTGCCTGGAAAATCACATGGACTGAGAAGCCTGGTAGGCTACAGTCCGTGGGGTCTCAAAGAGTCGGACACGACTGAGCAACTTCACTTCACTTGAAGTACTAAGCAGTAGAGTTTTTGTCAGAGTTTATGATCTCCTATTAGCAATCTCTACCATAATGTCCATGGAACTCAAAGAAGTTAGTTAATGAGGAGGAAGCCACAAAGAGAGTTTAGTGAAGTACCCAGAATTTGCCCTTAGATATCTCTGATTCTAAGAGACATGATTTTATTACCTACCTTTAAGCCTGCAATCTTTTTCTTTGCATTTTTGAGAAAGCTAAGCCTTTTTACCATTAACATTGTAACATGTAACATTTAGATTCTGTGAAAGTAAATATTAAAATGATGAATATAAGTTCTATGAAAGCCCATGATTAAGGGAAGAAACAGGGCCACTATGAAATAAAAGTGACAGAGATAATTAGCATCTCCCAGTCAACTGGCTGTCTGAAAATGAAAAGAGGTATTAGTAAATTTGAATCATATATTCTGTATTGCTTAGACTAAAAGTAGAAATTAGCACCATAAGAACTATAATAAACAAATACTGTTTTCTCTAATTCATTAGCTGTGTTCTTTCTTGTCAACTCAGATAAAGATCTGCCCAAGTGGGTTAGGGAAACAAGCAAACAACCCTTGAAGTGTTTAGTGTTGTATGAAATGATGGGTGATTTAGACAATGTGAAACATGACTTCATGCTCAAGGGAAACATAAAACGACAAGGGAAAGCTCCCACCCAGAGTAAGGAATAATGTTTGGAATGCCTCCTATATCATGAGAAATTGTGGGCGATAGAAGCATTGCAGCCCGGAGATACGCATGTGTAAAGCAAGAAGACATGAAAGAAACCATGTTCTGCAGCTTTATTCTGTAGGAATGAGCTCAGGTTATAAGAAAGTTGGAAGTGAAAACATACCATTCCAGAAATGTGCAAGTAGTTGGGAATGAAAGGCACTATATGTTGTGCTAAAGAGTTTTGACTTCCCCCCACCCCCCCAAAAGAAATGATTAGCTGTTACATTGAGAAATGATGTAATTAATTCCCATTTAGGAAAACTTCTCTGGCAGATGGGAAAGGTGATAGTCATAGAACCAGTTCTGAGATTTAATGCAGTAAGTCAGATATGAAGCAATGGATACCCAGAGTAAATCCATGAGAAATAGAAAGGAGTGAGTCCAAGAAATACCCAGAAGATTGAGAAGAATCAGATACCAGACTGGGATCAGATTGTGTATGAGCTGAGAGTATGGGATGCTTTTCTGGCTATTTTTAGAAATAAGATAATGGTAGGAATACATGGAAATAATTTTTGAAATAGGAAGATCATGAAATTTGAGTCGGAATGTCTATAGGATGTTGAGTGTATGCTCAGTAAATAATTATATTTGTGGGCTGAAGTTTGGAAGATAGGTTGAAATTAAGTATTTGTAAGTGAGTTTCCAGTGTAGGATAATAGAGGTCACAGATGTGGGTGTACTGTATACATGGAGGCTGTGACTGAGGGTTCATGCAGAGTAACAAGGTTAAATACTCAAAGAGCTCTAATGAAAGGGAAAAAATGTTATAGAGCTATCATTAAAGATAAAGGCCATAATACAGCCATTCATTTGAGAATGAATATTTAATCATAACAGGAAAAAGTGATAAAGTATCTCTTTTGAAGTATAATTATTTTTATCCCACTGATTATGTATGCACAAGAATAGGACAGAGTTTAGGATGAATCCCTGATTTCTGTCTTTGTCCAATTTCCCTTTGTCCATTTTGTTATCTATCAGAAAAATGTGCATATATATCCTATATAGCATAATATCTTTGAATACATTAGTTTGTTTTGAAACAGAGTATATTATGGAAAACATCAGATTGTAGAGGAACTTTGCTTTATTAGTTATATGCCGTTACCTCCCACTGCGTGCAACTGACCTTTCTTATCAAGAGTGAAGGGAAAGGGCTAAGTCTATTATGCTGTCTCTTTGATGTTTTTATAGGATATAATGAAAGATGAATGCTCAATGCTGAAGCTGCAGCTGAAAGAGAAGGATGAACTAATTTCCCAACTTCAGGAAGAACTGGTAAGTGTGAACGATAGTTGTTCCATCGGTGTATTTTCCTTGCAAGGCTATTTTCTCTAAACAGTTTAACTTATTTATTAACACTAAAATTGTTAGTGTCGTATAAACTGTTGATGATTCAATTTGGTTATAAATTTTATAATCCTACAGTAATGAAGATTTGATGCTCTGAAAAGAGAATGTTTGATAATATGTATTGAACTTTATATTATTGCAGAAATAGATTACTGACCCAGTATTTCCATTGTACCTATCAAAAATTATGAAGACTAAGGCCACATTTTATTTTGTAAAGTGCAAGACTTAAGTCCATACTGCCATACCTAGAGTCACAGTCATGTAATATGAAGTAAAGTACTGAGTAATTTTGCAGACAACAGCCAATTTTACTTAAAGGGTACCAAAAATCTGTTAATCTAATGAGACTTTATTAATAAAGACATATAAATCCCCAATTATCTAAAAGCTATACACAAACATGATATTGTAGTTCATGTTTTCTGTTTTTTTTTTAAGATGTGACATCACAAATGTATTAAATCATAGTTTTATAACATGAAAGCACATTTGGTAGGTAACAAGAATAGCAGTGGGCATTATTTTTTAAAGTATGTGCTGTCAACAAATATGATATTACATATATGAATAGTATTTTGTAATATAACACATTTAATCTGGATAGCAATAAAGAATTCTCCAAAACAAAAATGAGAAAGTAATGAGAACACTAAAAAAAATTTGAGTTCTTAAGAATACCAGTAAAATAAAGATATATAATAAGAGGCCCTGACTTATTATCCAAGATCGAGAAAACAAACCCCAGTCAATGATGTTCTTTATGATGATTTAAGATTTGACTACTTTAACAGTGATGTATTATGTAATTATTAAATACAATTAAATGACAAAACAATTTTCTAGACCATCACGCTTCTGAGAAGTTTTCTGAGAACATATCAGTGAGATAGCACACAAATTTAGAGCCTATTTTATGGACCCTTGACAACTGACGACAATTTTACTGACAGTTGACCTTTAGATTGTGGTTTCATGACTGGGATTAATGCTGATCATCAGTCCTATGAGCATATTATTATCACTGCAGAAAATGCATTAACCAGTACTTAAAATAGTAAAAGCGTTACAGACAAAAGGAGCATATCTTATATTACTGGGAATAACCTTTTATAAATCTGTTTATAATATAAACTTTATTACACAAAACATTGCTCTATATAACCTTGTAAGTATATATTATGTGAATCAAGGTTTGAGTTGAAGAAAAACACATATAGACATTTATGAATGGATGCAGAGAACTATGATTTTTAACACAGCAGACAATGTTTGCGCTTTGTCAGAGAATACTTGTTTTGGATAATGAATGGAGAAAGAAGTGTTCATTTTTCCCTGCATGCATTGAAAAGAAAGAAATATACAAGAAATCAGATCTTCATGTGTTAAATGAAATGAAAAGGAAAATGATTACCTCCAGAGCCCTTGTCACATAGCTAGAATTAAAATAATTTAGTACCCCTCCTTCCATAAATGTCCTGTTGATCTAGTAAAATGAGACACAGGTGTTGCTTTTTCTTAAAAAAAACTAAAAACTTCAATTACTAAAAACTGACTTAGCTTCTAAATTTTCTTAGGTAACTGTCAAGGTACCATTTTAATTTTGTGCCATGCGGTTTACATAGTCATCATAACTAGTTCACCAGAGGGCAGTGTTAACTTTTGAAAATTGTTGTTTCATTAAAGAAACCTGCCTAAATAAAAAAGTGTTTAGATGATTTAGGAATTTAAGGAAGAAGAAACATTGTTAAAAATCATCATTAGGACTGCACTTGGAGCATGGACAAGGTGGCAGTCACATCAAAGTAATATAAGCCACTTGAGTAATATAAGCCATTGACTACCAGGTCCTAGTATTTCTAATTCTGATAAGTAACTTGTGACATTTTGACAAAGTAGACATTTAATTTAACTTTTCAAATTTAAATAGGTAAAGTATAAATTTCAAAACATTTTAGAAACCAGTTTCCTATACCCTGTTACAGTAGTCACAATCTGTAATAATTTGGTTTAGCTTTGTTTATTATGCTTTTCTAATTTCTTAACCACTGCTATTATCATAAGCAGTTTACCTATATATACACACTATAAATCAAATTTGTATGTAATTATACTAATAAGGAATTTATATTCAAATTAATAATAAAGTTTTATTATTTATATTGTTTATAATCATTTAGTCACACTTTGATATTTTCAGGAGTTTAAAGAAGTTAGAAGCCCTAACTAAAGAGCCTGGGGGCAAAATAAATGTTTTTAAATTACTTTCTAAATTTATTTTTTATTGAGGTAACATTGGTATATAATAGCTTACATGTTGCATGTGGACAACATTACGTTTCTGCTTCTGTATAGACTGCAGTGTCCTCCCCACCAAAAATTTAGTTTCCATCTGTCACTATACAGTTGATTCTCTGTATCCATTTTTCCCTCTCCAATAGCTTCTTCACCTCTGGTAACCAACACTATATTTTCTATATATACGTTTTTGTTTGGTGTGTTGCCGCTGCTGCTAAGTCGCTTCAGTTGTGTCCGACTCTGTGTGACGCTATGGACAGCAGCCCACCAGGCTCCTCTGTCCCTGGGATTCCCCAGGCAAGAATATTGGAGTGGGTTGCCATTTCCTTCTCTGTTTGGTGTGTTAGGGTGTGTGTGTGTGCATGTTTTAATTTTGTTTTTTAGTTTTTCGATATTCCACATATATGAAATCATATACTATTTGTGTTCTCTGATTTTTTTTTTTTTTACTTAGCATAATACTCTCAAGGTCTATCCATGTTATAAATGGCAAGATTTCATCCTTTTTTATGGCCGAGTGATAGTCCGTTGTGTACATATGCCATATCTTCTCTATTCATTCATTGATGGACACTTAGTCTGTTTTCATATCTTGGCTATTGCGAACATAAGGGGAAATTTATCTTTTTGAATTAGTGTTTTCATATTCTTGGGATAAATACCCAAAGTGGTATTACCAAACTCAGGTTTGTTTGCTCACAGCTTGAAAGCTGATAATCTGAGTAGCAAGTGTCACTAGAAAAGAAAGGTGCTATAATCAGAAAAGCGAGCTGTCTAGGGAAAAGGTAGAATTGTGTCCTGAGCCCATGGTAGGGAGTTCCTGATTTTTTTTTTAACTGCTTTGTTTTTCATTCTTTTTATCTAAGAAAAGAATCAACAGGTTAGACAAGGCATAGTGTGAATGCAGAAATTAAGATAAATTGCCTAGTAATCTCATTCCTGTAATTTTATTCTTTAAGGTTAGAGGGAAATGCAAATAGACAAGCAGGAAAAGGGGCAGAAAAGCTGCTTTCAGGTGGGATAACTGGAGCCTGGTAGTTAATTTTTTTGTGGAATCTCCATTCTATTTTCCATAGTGGCTGCACCAACTTAACATTTTCACTAACAGTTTAGAAAGATCCCCTTTTCTCCACATCCTGTCTACAATGTTATTTCTTGCATTTTTGATAATAACCATTCTAACAGTTATGACGTAATAACTTACTGGGGTTTTGATTTGCATTTCCTTAGTAAACAATGATACTGAATTTCTTTTTATGTGCCTATTGGCCACTTGTATGTCTTCTTTGGATAAATGTCTATTCAGCTTCTCTACCAATTATTTTTAATTGGATTGTTTGTTGATATTGAGTTGTATGCTAACCCCATATTGGTTATATGATTTGTATGCTTCTTCCATTCAGTAGCTTGTCTTTCGTTTTGATGATGGTTTCATTATGTGAAGATTTTTAGTTTGCAGTGCAATTTGTTGATTTTTCTTATTTCGTGATATGTCTCCTTAGGCAAGGGAAAGATATTGCTAGAACTAATGTCAGTGTTTTACTTATGTTTTCTTCTAGAGTTTATTGTTTCAGGTCTTACATTCATTTGTTTAATCCATTGTGAGTTTCATGGGGTTTTTTTGCTAGTAAAATTTGTTGAAGAGACTATCCTTTGTCCATTGTATGTTCTCTGCTCCTTGTCATAAATTGTGGCCATACACAAATGGGTTTAATTCTGGGCTCTCAATTCTGTTCCTTTGATCTATGATTTTTTTTTTTTTTCCTCCCAGTACCATGCTGTTTTGATTACTATGGCTTTGCATTAGTTTGAAATCAGGGAGTTGGATGACTTCAGCTTTGTTCTTTTTTCTTGAGATTACTTTGGCTATTTGGGGTCATCTTTGGTTCTATGCAAATTTTAGAATTTTTATTTAATGTCTGTGAAATGCCTTTTGGGTTTTGATAGATTGCAATCTATATTGCAGTTTGAATCTGTAGGGTGTTTAAATGTCCATAAAATCTAAAGCAGTGTTGTGCTCAGTCACTCAGTCGTGTCCAACTCTTTGAGACCTCATGGACTGTATCCCAGTAGACTCCTCTGTCCATGGAGTGGACAAAATACTGGATTAATATTTCCTCCTCCGAGGGGTCTTCCTGACCTGGGGTGGTGGTGGTGGGGGTCTTCCTGACCCAGGGTGGTGGTGGGGGTCTTCCTGACCTGAGGTGAATGTCAAACTTGTGTCTTCTGAGTCGACTACATTGGCCGGTGAGTTCTTTACCAATGTGCCGTATGGGAAGCCCCCATGCTATACTTGATCTTAGTCAAAAGGCCAAGAAGTGATGTTAGCTTTTCCAATTCATGAATTCAGAATATCTTTACAGTTGTGTCTTGAATTGCTTTTAATATCTTTGGTGTATTATTCCTATGTGTAGTATCTCCTCTGCTGACTCATTGTTAACATACACAAGTACAATGGATTTTTGCTCTTGTTCCCTATAATGTTATTGCATTTATTATTCCTGTGTATGTGTGGAGTCTTTAGGGTTTTCTGTAAAGAAAAATCATATCACCTATAAAGTGGCGATTTCACTTCTTCCTTTCTTGTTTGGATGTGTTTATTTTTTCTTTCCTAATTGCTCTGACTAGATTCAATAACATGTTGAATAAGCATTAGTGAGACTAGTCATACTAGGGTTATTCTGGATTTTAGAGGAATAGCTTCAGTTTTTCAACATTGAGTATAATGTTAGCTGTGGACTTGTCATGTATGCCCTTTATTGTTTTGAAATATGTTCCTTCTATAATCTCTTCATTGAAAGTTTTTTCTCATAAATGTATATTGAAATTTTGTCAAATGGTTTTCTTCATCTGCTGAGATGATACGGCTTTTAGCATTTTCTAAATGCAGTGTATCATTTAAGTTTAGTTTTTCTTTAGTGGAAGTTAAACTGCATCTCTGTGATCCTTCTAATGTATTGTTGTGTTTGGGTTGCTAATATTTTGTTGAGGACTTTTACTTCTATGTCCATTGGAGATACTGGTCTATAACATTTTTGTCTGTCTGATATTAATATCATTTGGTAACATGAGTTAGGTTGAATTCCTTTTCAAAGGTTTTTTTTTGTTGTGGGGGAAGGGTTTTAGATGGATATGTTTTAAATCTTTTAATGTTTGATAGAATTCAGCTGTGAAGTTGTATAGTCCTGGGTGTTTGTTTTTTGGGGAGGTTTTTGATTACAGTTTCAACTTCTGTACTAGTGATCAGTCTATATATTTCCATTTCTTTATGATCCATTCCTGGTTATATGATTCTAAGAATGTATTCACTTATTTTAGATAGCCTTTTATATTTCTGAGATATCTTAAAGCTTCTCCTCTTTTCTGATTGCATTCTTTCTTCTCTTGCTTTCTTTCTCAATGGCTGTAGCTACATGTTTGTAAATTTTTTCAAATAACCAGTTCTGAGTTTGAATCTTTCGTATTGTCATTTTAGTGTCTATGTCATTCATTTTCACTCTGATCTGTATTTCCTTCCTTCCACACGTTTGGGGCTTTATTTGTTCTTTTTCTAGTTCCTTTAGTTACTTTTCTTGTTTAGATTAGAGATTTTTCTTGTTTCTTGATGTAGACCTATATTACTATGAGCTTCTCTCTTATTATCATTTTTGCTGCAACTCAGATCTTGGCATGCTGTGTTTCATTTTCATTGTCTTCAGATATTTTTATTTTTCCTTGATTTCCTCATTGACCCAACAGTTTTTCTGTAGCATGTGTTTCAGTCTTCTTTTATTTATGACTTTTCTAGACTTTTGCTTATAATTGATTTTTAGTTTCATAGCATTGTAATTGGAAAAGATGCTGTATTTCAATATTAAATTCATTAACCTGTGTCTCGACATGTAGTCTTATCCTTGAAGATTCCATATATGGTTGAAGAATGTGTATTCTGCTGAATTTAGATGGAATGTTCTGTTTAAGTCTATCAAACTGAATTAGTCTGACATTTAAGGCTGCTGTTTTCTTGTTGATTGGATGACCTATCCATTGATGTGAGTGAGGTGTCTAAAGTCCCCTCGTACTATTGTGTTGCTGTAAATTGCTCTTTAAAACGTCTGTGTGTAATTCTTATAAATATTTTGATGCTCATATATAGAGTGCTAATATATTATTTGTTACATCTTCTTGATGAATTGTCCCCTTTATTATTAGGTATTGTCCATTTTTTTCTTTCATTACCCTTTTTGTCTTGAAGTCTATTTTATCCGAGTGTAGCTTTTATTGCTTTCTTTTGACTGGCAATTACTTGGAGTATCATCGTTGATTTTCACTTTGAGCCTGTTTGTCACTGGAGGTGAGATGTCTTCTGGAGGCAGCATATATTTGGGTCTCATTTTTTAATCTATTTAGCCACTTTGTTTTGAGTTCAGTCTATGTGCACTTAGGATGATTATTGAGGACTTAATACTGCCATTTATTTTATTTTATTTTTTCTGGTTGCTCTATATCTGTTTGCTTATGTTTTTCTGTATGACCTAGTTTGATTTTCTATGTGTTTTTCTCCATTCTGTATATTTTGTTTCATGTCTCTGCCCTAAATTTGTTTTCTGGTTACCATGAGGTTTGTATAAAATATCTCGGAGATAAAACCGTCCTTTCTCTTCTAATAGCATCTTTCTTTGGCCATGTGAATTCCGTCCTTTCTCTCTTCCTCTTTTGTGTTTGTGTTGTCTCAAATTATCCTTCTTTTAATGTTGTGAGTTTATTACCAAATTGAAGTAGCTATTTTCTCCCTTATAACCTTTTAGTATTTGAAAACCTACTCTGATGAGAGTTGCAGTTTTCTGATTCTATCACCTTTCTCAAAGTTGTGTGTGCATTTTGCCTTTTTGTTTGTGGTAGAAGAGCTCCTTTAAGCAGATGTAAAACGGGTTTAGTGGTGAACTCCCACAGCTGTTGTCTGGGGGGTCTTTAACTCTCTTTTATATCTGAATGATAACTTTTCGGAATATTTTTGGCTGCCAGTTTTTATCTTTCAATATTTTGAGTATGTCATTTCACTCCTTCCTGGCTTGTAGAATTACTGCTGAGAAGTCTGCTGATAGAATAATGTGGATACTTTTGTAAGAAACCTTTTTCCTTTATTCTCTGATTGCCTTTAATTTATTTTTCTTTGTTACTGACTGCTGACAATTTAAATATAGTGTATCCTGGGAAAGGTCTTTTTGTATTGAGGTAATTAGGTGTTCTCTTAACTTCACGGGCTTGTATTAATACTTCCAGTTCCTTCTCTAGTTTTAGAAAGTTATCAGCTAGTACTTCTTTAAACTCTAATCATTTCTCCTTCTGGATACCCATTACCCTAGTATTTTCCCTTCCTAATGGAGTCAACTCTTACACAGCTTCCTCATTTAAAAAAAAATCTTAATTCTTTCCTCATGTAAGCTGTGTGCTCACATGATTTTTATTGAGTGTATGCACACGGAGTTGAGGAGACAGAGAAATGGTCTGTAACTTTTCTTTCTTCTTATAAGAGCATTGGGCTTCCTAGGTGCACAGTGGTTTAAGAATCCACCTGCCAGTGTGGGAGATACATGATACATGGGTTTGATCCCATGGTTGGGAAGATCTTTGGAGTAAGAAATGGTAACCTGCTCCAATATTTTTACCTGGAAAATTCCCTAGACAAGGAGACTTGCAAGCTATAGTCCATGGGGCTGCAAAGTGCTGGACACAACTATGCGTGCAGCACGTAAGGGTACCAATCCCATCATGAGGACCCAGCCTTCATGACCATGTCTAAGCTCAAGAATCTCATAAACACTCTCATCTCCAAATACCATCACACTGGGTGTTTGGGTTTCACTAAATAAATCTGAGAGAGATAACATTTAGTCCATAGCCTGTATGGTTTGTGTCAATGTCTATTTAATATTAGCAAATAAAAATGTAGACAGAGAATTCTATTTATTTTTCTACATTAAATGTGCATTTCAAACATTGTTCTTTCTCTGCTCTGTTCCACTGGTTCAGTTTTTCTATCTGGGTAGGCAGATCTTACAAAACACAAATATACTTAAAAACTCAATTTTGATTTTAGATTTATATATGGACATTTGAGCAAGTATTCACTAAATTTCTAACATGAGTGTATTTTATAGTTATACTTCAGTTTATTCCTTTCTATTCTTTTTACAAAGAAACCAAAAAAAGTGGCTCAAGATGTTTGAAAATTATTACCCCTGAAAATTTGTATCCTTTACATCAGTGAGACTTCCTGACTTTTAAATTTAAAACAGATGATCATTTGTACATTTTAGGGTTTCTTAGGGGATATTAAGTACTAGAGTATCAGTATTCTAGGGTTGTATATGAGGTAGGACAAGGAATTGTAGAAAATGAGCAATATAGTTTTGGGGAGAAATTTTTGTCCTGATAAACAGGAAGGAACTAATTCTTACATGTCCACAGACTACTGGAATAAGTCGAATAGGATTTGAAATTATATTAATGTTAAGAGCATTCTCTCACTGAATGAAATATTTCAAATGTTTTTACTTTCTTCTCTTCCCTCCCCTAGAAACTTATATGCATTTTGCTGAGCTTGAGGGCTTAGTGATTTTAGTTCCTTTAGTTGGTTTTCCTTTGAAACACTTTTCTTTCAAAATAATTATTTGTGGCATACTTACAAATCCTTAACAACAGTGTTTTCTGTCAAATTACATATAGCATAAGGTTTATTATTACAGATCGCTGTTTCCATTCCTGATCATTCTCCATTTTATGGTCTCTTTTGACTCATTTATGGATTGATTAGAATCCTTTCCCAGGTATTAAGATGGGATATTAAAGATGTAGTCTCTAAGTCTTTGAATATCTCTTTACTAACGGTTAGGAAGTGTGCTGCTATAGAGACTTTTATCCTCCCCCTACACCCAACCCAGTTTGTATATTGAAGTCCTACTTCAATGTGACAGTATTCGGGGAATGCTTTTAGGAGGTAATTAGGTTAAGTGAAGGCAATAAAGGTAGAATCCTAATTCAATAGTATAAACAGCCTTGTAAGAAGAAGAAAGGGAAATTTTCCTCTCCATGCACAGATGCTGAGAACAGCCATATAAGCATACAGAAATAAGGCAGCCAACTGCCATTCAGAAAGAGCTCTTACTAGAATCTGACCATACTGGCACCCTCACCTTAGACTAATCAGCCTCCAGAACTATGACAAATTTATTTTTTTGCTTTTTAACCCACTCAGTCTATGTTTTGTTGTAGCAGCCTGAGCTAAGACAGATAACATATCTAAGTATATTATTTTTTAGGTCTTGTTTCTTTTTCCTTGGTAAATAACATTTCATATTTTTAACTCAGATGCTTCCCAAGACATTTTTTCTATGGTTTATCTAGGTATGTGGCATTATTTTTTTTTTTCTGACTGTTTTTCAGTATACCTATTCAAATCATTCAAGTCTTCCTTCAAATTATAGACTTTTTTTTCCTCGTGAAACCAATTTCCATATTTGGTCTCAAAGATGTATCCTTTAGGACCCTGTCCTTTTTCTCTTGGTGTTGAAGTGTTTTGTCTTTAGCTGAGATTCCTTCCACTAATATTCTGATTGACTAATTTGATTATCAATAGTGATGACACTTCTGTAATCTCGTAAACGTTCACATTCAGATGCTTTAGATTATGTACTGTTGACTGTTATGTTGTGTTCATTTGCTATGTCTTATAACATTTCTGCTGCACATGAAGTGGCCTGTCCTTCATATTATGCTTCCTAGTCCTGTGAAGATCCACTGTTATTTGCTTTTACTTTTTTCTCTTTTCATGCTCAGTACAAAGGTAAAATTTTGGAAAACACTCTAAATGGCCAAAGGCCCAATAGAATCTCCTCCTGCTGGCTATGGACAGCAAACAATTTAAAGGATATGTGTCACTGGTTTTCTTTTGTGACATTGTGAGGTTTCCTCGGTTACATATATTAAAACACTGTTGTGCAATCTGAGTTGCTGCTCTGCAGTTTTCCCAAGGAAAGCATCTTGTGGATACTCCAGAGATGAGGAAACAGTAAAGTATTGCCCTTCTGGTAGGGTTCGATATTTTCCATCAGTACTGTTGTCTCCAGAACCTTTTGATTTCTCATTCTTGCTCAGGAATATTAGCTGCTAGTCTCATTGGTTGCAGTTCAGTCAAGAGGAGAACACAGTCTTGAGCCTTCTTTCTTCTCCCAACATCCAAACATGTGGGAGAATCTGAATTCCCCCACATGTGTCTCTGTGAGCTTTACTTTCCTCCCCAGCCTCTGATTCAGCTTACAGATTAGTGTCAACTTCAGAGAAGATGATGTCAGAAAATTGTGTTCAGGATACTGTTTCCTCTTGAGACTATCTTCATGCATCCTCTGAACAAACCCAAAATACCTGTATTATGTACTCTTCCCCTCTATAATTTACCTCTCACCAAGAGTTCAGTGGCTGCCACATTTCATGAAGCCCCAGGACATGTACCAGGTATGGTAAACTTTACTTTGGATTAGGAGATGAATAGAGCAAAGGAGGAATTTCTTCAAATCATCTTTCTGCAAGCTTACTTTTCTTTACTTGAAGGGAAGAGTGAACAAATGTAGTGAAATTAAATATCAGGATACAAGTACATAAACTCATTGCCTATGTAACTAAATGTAGCTTTTTTATTTTTTCTGGCCTGAATATTTCAATTGTCAAATAATACCATAATATTAAACCTTGGAAAAAAAAAACTGACTATTCACCAATGTAAATTTGGTAAATTAATATATAATATATATTTACATGGCTATATTGTCAAATTAAGTGGTAGGAATTTTAAATGATATGATAAGATGATATAATGCAGGTACAAAGAACATACAATAATTATCTTTAGGTAATATGAGTATTCAGTTTCTATTTTGAACTTTGAGCCTTCATTTTAATGACAAATTGATATTTTACAATCAGAAAAAAAATCAAACATCTCTTTAGAAACAAAAATTTGGGTAGAGTTTAGTGGTTCTCATCCTGTGATTTTTGTGGTTTGGAATGTCTTAGTCTGCTCAAGCTGCCATAACAAAATATCATAAATTGAGTGGCTTAAACAACAGACATTTATTAGTTCAGTGTTTGGAGTTTCCTTCCTGGCTTATGTCTTCACAAATCTTTCCTTGGTACATGCATAGAGAGCAAGGATAGGGTGGGGAGGGGAAGGGCAGAGATCTCTTGTGATTCTTCCTCTTTTGTAAGAACACTGATCGCATCATGAGGAACTCAAGCTTATGACCTAACCTAAGCCTAATAACTTCTCAAAGTCCCCACTTCCAAATACCATCACATTAGTGGTTAGGACTGCAACATATGAGTTTGGTGGGGGGTGGGAGGAACATATACACTTAGTCCGTAATAAGAGAAAATGGATATCAGTGAAGTCTTATGGAATTCAACCCCTTCATCACAACCACTTAATGACAGCAGTTACAGATTTACTGTTTTTTGACTATCATAATTCTCTATCAGATTCTAGTTAACATAATGTCACATCTGAGAATAAAATCAATCACAAAACCCAATAACCTGGACAAGATGACTGCTGAGGGCTACTGTGAATAATTAGATTAGAGTAGGAAATGAAATGGTGTGACATAAACTTCACTGAGAATTTTTCAACATGCTGATTGAGCAGGATATTAATTAATTGAAGGCATGGAAAGAACATCCATCAGAGTGAAAACTGAGTTTGTTTTAAATATAATATTTGGTTATATATGAATTATGTTGATTTATATTGTGGAATATATTGAACTTTTTAATATTAAAAATACCCCCCCCCCCAATTCAGCTCAAAGATCTGGGAATTTGATAAATTTACAATTAAGGTATTTAATGCATAAGTATAGGTTTAGACCAAAAGTCTAAACATATGGCTGAAAATGAGAATCCTTAATCAGAATCAATTATAATAATGAAAACATTAAAATAATTGCATATTAATCTTAAGTTTAACTTAATTATTTAATGATACAGAGCAAAGAAATATTTTTCTCACTTAACAGTAAGTTTTGAATTTTTAAAGCTGTCTAGTGAAGATCATGTTGAAGAATAGTAATTTTAGTATGAAGTTGAGGAACACTGTAAATGTTACCTTCTTGTGCCTAAAATAAATCAGAGAAAAGAAAAGAAAGTGAAGTCGCTCAGTCGTGTCTGACTCTTTGTGACCCCCATGGATTGTAGCCTACCAGGCTTCTCCATCCGTAGGATTTTCCAGGCAAGAGTACTGAAGTGGGTTGCCATTTCCTTCTCCAGGGGATCTTCCAAACACAGGGATCAAACCTGGGTCTCCCGCATTGTAGGCAGGCGCTTTTACCATCTGAGCCACCAGGGAAGATATAAATCAGAGAAATATATCATATAAACATTGATGGTGCATTGTAGCCTTGTGTCTTGTGAGGACAGATTTCCTTGTGAATTGTTATGAATCTTGTAACTGGTTTGAGAAACCTTATAAATGGTTTGTACATTGTGGCTGAAAAGTGTCCCCCACGTATCAGAATTGAAGAGAGTATATTTGGTATATATAGGGCTTCCCTGGGGCTCAGAGGTTAAAGCGTCTGCCTCCAATACGGGAGACCTGGGTTTGATCCCTGAGTCGGGAAGATCCCCTGGAGAAGGAAATGGTAACCCACTCCAGTATTCTTGCCTGGAGAATCCCATGGACAGAGAAGCCTGGTAGGCTACAGTCCACAGGGTCACAAACAGTCGGACACGAAATTCATTCAAAGTATTTTTAAGTAAGTTGAAGATAATTTACAAATAAAAATGGTAGTTGGTGCTAAAAATGAAGAGTGATATTTAATTGTCCTAATTAGAATTGCTATACCATGCTACAAATTTACTGCTTTGTTTTGCCAGTAATTCAGATGCCTATTATGACAGCAAATACTAAATGAAGTCATATGTATATTAGACAGTAAATTATATATAATTTATGAGTCTAAGTATTTATAACCTACCATTTCAAACTCTCCTGTTTCAAAACTTATTCATTTTCTAGCTGACTAAAATTAAAAGCATCAAATGCTGCTTTATACAGTATGTTTTCTTTTTTTAAACTATATATTTCTATTAACAAAAAAGCCAGTTTAATGGGTCATCCAAAAGCATAAAGTGTTATGGGCAGTAAAATTTTTACTAAGAATACACTTTAATACAAATGTCATTAAAACAATAAAGAGTAAGACAAGATACTTTACCTTCATTATCTTTGCCTGTTTACCAACTTAGCTTTCACTGTCTCCTTGCGAGTATTAAATATTATCGGTTGCCTTAACTACCCCATGATTCTAGGCCAATCAGTAAGGGAGTGCATTGACTGTGGAATATTTAGAACAATAATAAAACTGACTAAAAGTGTTATATATGTAATATTACCACATGCCAACATTCTAAAAGTGTCAATAAGACCACTCTCTGAAAAGTTTTTATAGATCTGAATTCTAATTTGGTAACGACCAGTTGTGGTTGAGTTTTACATTTTACACACACAATTTTTTTTTCAATTATTACTTTTTTTTTTAATCCTTTCATAAGCATTGTAGTTTTATTTCTTTATTATTTTATTATTGACTGTACTGGGTCTTCATTGTGAGGGCTTTGGCATTGCCTTTCTTTGGGATTGGAATGAAAACTGACCTTTTTTGTTCTGGGGTCACTGCTGAATTTACCAAATTTGCTGCTGTATTGAGTGCAGCATTTTCACAGCATATCTTTTAGAATTTGAAATAGCTCAGCTGGAATTCCATCACCTGCACTAGCTTTGTTCCTACTGATGTTTCCTAAGGCCCCCTTGACTTTGCACTCTAGGAAGCCTGGCTATAGGTGAGCGATTACACCATTGTGGTTCAGTTCAGTTCAGTCGCTCAGTCGTGTCCATCTCTTTGTGACCCCATGAACTGCATCACATCTGGCCTCCCTGTCCATCACCAACTCCCCGAGTCCACCCAAACCCAGGTCCGTTGAGTCGGTGATGCCATACAACCATCTCATGCTCTGCTGTCCCCTTCTCCTCCTGCCCTCAATCTTTACCAGCATCAGGGTCTTTTCAAATGAGTCAGCTCTTCACATCAGGTGGCCAAAATATTGGAGTTTCAGCTTCAGCATCAGTCATTCCAATGAACACCCAGGACTGATCTCCTTTAGGATGGACTGGTTGGATCTCCTTGCAGTCCAAGGGACTCTCAAGAGTCTTCTCCAACACTGCAGCTCAAAAGCATCAATTCTTCCGTGCCAGCTTTCTTTATAGTCCAACTCTCACATTCATACATGGCCGCTGGAAAAGCCATAGCCTTGATTAGACAGACCTTTGTTGACAAAATAATGTCTCTGCTTTTTAATATGCTGTCTAGCTTGGTCATAACTTTTCTTCTGAGGAGTAAGCGTCTTTTAATTTCATGGCTGCAGTCACCATCTGCAGTGATTTTGGAGCCCAGAAAAATAAAGTCAGCCACTGTTTCCCCATCTATTTGCCATGAAGTGATGGGTCCAGATGCCATGATGTTAGTTTTCTGAATGTTGAGCTTTAAGCCAACTTTTTCATTCTTCTCTCACTTTCATCAAGAGGCTCTTTAGTTCTTCTTCACTTTCTGGTTATCTGGGTCTTTAAGGTCTTTTCTGTATAGTTCTTCTGTGTATTCTTGCCACCTCTTCTTAATATCTTCTGCTTCTGTTAGGTCTGTACAATTTCTGTCGTTTATTGTGCCCATCTTTGCATGAAATGTTCCCTTGGTATCTCTAATTTTCTTGAAGAGATCTCTAGTCTTTCCCATTCTGTTGTTTTCCTCTGTCTTTGCACTGATACTGAGGAAGGTTTTCTCATCTCTCCTTGCTGTTCTTTGAAACTCTGCATTCAGATGGATATATTTTCCTTTTTCTCCTTTGCTTCTATTCACAGCTATTCATAAGGCCTCCTCAGACAACCATTTTGCCTTTTTTTATTTCTTTTCTTGGGGTTGGTTTTGATCACTGCCTCCTGTACAGTGTTATGAACCTCAGTCCATAGTTCTTCAGGCACTTTGTCTGTCAGATCTAATCCCTTGAATCTATTTTTCACTTCCACATTATAATCGTAAGGGGTTTGATTTAAGTCATACCTGAATGGCCTAGTGGTTCTCCTTACTTTCCTCAATTTAAGTCTGATTTTGGCAATGTGGAGTTCATGATCTGAGTCACAGTGAGCTCTCGGTCTTGTTTTTGCTGACTACATAGAGCTTCTCCATCTTCCACTGCAAAGAATATAATCAATCTGATTTTGGTATTAATCTGGTGATGTCCATGTGTAGAGTCATCTCTTGTGTTATTGGAAGAGGGTGTTTGCTATGACCAGTGCATTCTCTGAGTAAAACTGTTAGCCTTTGCCCTGCTTCATTCTGTACTCCAAGGGAAAACTTGCCTGTTATTCCAGGTATCTTTTGAATTCCTGCTTTTGCATTCTAGTCTCCAATGATGAGCCTTCATTTCTTCTAAGGGATCCTTGCCCACAGTGGTAGATATAGTGATCATCTGAATTAAATTCACCCATTCCAATTCATTTTAGTTCACTGATTCCTAAAATGTCAGTGTTTACTCTTGTTATCTCCTGTTTGACCACTTCAATTCACTTTAATTTATGGACCTAACATTCCAGGTTCCCATGCAATATTGTTCTTCATAGCATCAGACTTGACTTTCACACTAGCAGACACATCCACAACTGGGCCTTGTTTCCACTTTGGCTCAGTCTCCTCCTTCTTTCTGGAGCTCTTTCTTCACTCTTCTTCATTAGCATATTTAATTTCAGTGTCATATCTTTTGGCCCTTCATACTGTTCATGGGATCCTCAAGGCAAGAATGCTGAAGTGGTTTGCCATCTCCTTTTTCAGTGGACCACGTTTTGTCAGAACTCTCCAACATGACCCATCAGTCTTAGGTGGCCATACATGGCATGGCTCAGAGTTTCATTGAGTTAGACAAGGCTGTGATTCATGTGATCAGTTTAGTTAGTTTTCTGCGTTTATGGTTTTCATTCTGTCTGGCCACTGATGGATAAGGATAAGAGACTCAAGGAAGCTTCCTGATGGGAGTTACTGGCTGTGGGGCAAACTGATTCTTGCTCTGGTGATCAGGGCCATGCTCAGTAAATCTTTAATTCAATTTTCTGTTAACTGGTGGGGCTGCATTCCCTCGTTGTAGTTTGGCCTGAGGCCAAGCTATGGTAGGGGTAACAGAGGTAATGGCAACCTCCTTGGAAAGGACTTAGGCCAGCATGCTGCAGCTCCCAGGACTGGTGTATTCAGTACCACCCTGCCCCCCCCCCCCCCCCGCCCCACCCACCGCATGATAACCCTGTGCAGGGTGCCCAACCCAGTATGGTTGGAGTAGGGCTTTGCTGTATAGACTGGTGGTCAGGACTTTACTGAGGAGGGATCCCTTGTCTATAGACCTTATGTCCAATGATAAGTCTTCCTACTCTGGGGCATATCTCTGAGACTGAGCATCCACAAAGTTTATAATTTGGACTTCTGTATAGTGGCCATCCTGATGGGCTGTCCAGAGCAGTGTGGAGGATGCCAAGGACTGGAGTGAAGGGGATGAGTCCATAGAAAGGGAAACCCTTGGAGAAATTTGAGTTGGGCACTATGAAAGATGGCATAGGCTTCAAGGCTCTGAGACCATCAGGCAGAGAAATTCTCATAGATTTCTCGATGTAGAAGTGAGGTGAGAGACTGGACAGCAGAAGAACACCAAATCCTTTGCCCTATCTTCCTGGCACTCAAGATAGAATTGGGAATCATCTGACAATTTTGTCTGACACAGCACCAAGTTTGACAGTGGTGGGTACACAGTTTAGGAATGATATCTAGGAATTCATTCCTAGAAGAGTGTGGAGATAAGAAGTGAGAAAGAGACTTTGTTGTGCTGGTGAGGTAGAAAAGAAAACTGTAGTGGAGAGTTCCGTACAGAACAGTGAGAGAGCAAGAGAGAGACAGAGACCCCTTGGGCTTCTGCTTGGTCAGGAATCATGTTTCCACCACGTCCCAGAACTGCTGTCCCCTGCATTACAAGGCTGATCTCTAACCACTGGACCACCAAAGAAGCCCGACATTGGCGGATTCCTGTCAATGTATGGCAAAACCAATACAGTATTGTAAAGCAAAATAAAGTAAAAATAAAAATTAAAAAAAATAAAAATAAAATTCACATTAAAAAATTTAAAAAAATGAAAGTTAATTTGGAGAACTTTTAGTTATAGAGTTGAAACACACACCAATATAAAGAGTTCATTTTGTGCTTCAAGCTCAGTTTGTGTTTCTAATACTCGTGGTACTACATATTATGTTCAACCGTAAATTGATAGCAAGCAATGAGAACAGTTACTGTAAAGACAAAAAAAAATGGACCTTGAGTTAAGACATCAATTCTGACATTTAATGTAACCATTTGGAAGTTTTACTCAAGAACTACATAGATTGAGAACTGAGAATATATTTTTTGGAAAATACTTGTACATTTTAGTTCTACACCAAATATTTTACTGAATTGTATTTGAAGATTTAACTCAACTTTATTTTTAAGTAATTTATGTTTCATTTTAGTATTCTTAAAACTGATGCTAATAAATGGCTCAGATGGTAAAGAATCTGCCTACAGTACAGGAGACCCGAGTTCAATCTCTGGGTTGGAAAGATCCCCTGGAGAAGGGAATGGTTACCCACTCCATTATTTTTGCCTGGAGAATTCCATGGACTTAGCAGGCTGTAGTCCATGGGGTGACAGACCTTCACTTTCAAAAAGTCACAGCAGGGCAGGATTTAGTAGTTACCTATATTGTATCTTTGCAAATGCTTATTAAACTATATTATGTTTCTTAACACTTCTAAACATCATGTCTACAAAATTCAATGCAACTATATTTTAACTAGCTGCATTTTTTTCTGGTTATTACTAATACTCATTTTATATCATGATCATTACTTAAAAGCAAGTTCTTAGTAAAGAGGCTTTTAAAAAAATCTGTTGCATGTATCCAATATAGTAGCATTGACCTAAAACATAAATTGCCAGTTATTTTTTCAACAAAAAAAAGTTTAGTAGGGATCAGCAAAGAATTACAACTCAGGGTGTGCATTGATGGCAGCCAAGTGCAAGTACTCCCACAGCAAAGAGGGGAGACCTCTTTTAAATATAGAGGAGGAGTCTGAAAGGTCCATAGTAAACAGTGAGTTGATTGGAAGAATTCAGAGTTGAAATTGTAGTGGCTTTTCATAGGCTGAATTGTTAGTCTGTGATTGGCTGAGTTCTTCCCAGAAAGAGCTTTCTGTTGGGCTGTGCTCTGGTGGTACATTGTGAGAGCTCCTTCTTCTTCCCTCCCAATTCTGTTTCAGTTGAGTTTTCTGTTCATTACTTTGTATAGTAAATATATCCATCCCTGAGTTTAACACTTCTTCCTCCTGCAAGCTAAAGACTAACTTGGAAGCCAGATCACTTAAAAAGTTTTGAAAAGTTAAATATCAAATCTTCTTTATTCTAATTGAAAGCAAATATTGAAAATTATATTGTTACTTGAGTGTAGGTAAACATAATCAATTTTCTCCAGACGTTTAAAATGCCATTTACTTTATTTAAATGTAAGCCAGGCTTTCATTTGTTAACATTTAAATAGAAAAATATGGGGCTTCTTAAAGGCCCTTTTAGAATTGATGAATTTTTGAAAATGAAAAGCAATTGAAGAATGGAAAATACAGCATTATATGTAATCAGATCACTACTCATAATAAAAAGAGGGGCCAAAATTAAGAGACTAAGTAATACATATGGCTAAATAGCACTTTATCAAGAATCTGCAGAGAAAAGTAATTTTGATTAGGTGTTAAAACAGAACTCAAATTGAATAAAATTTTATGCTCTCGAAGCTTTAATAGCAGAATAATTCCTACTTGATAAGATTTTTTTTTCATGCAAAAAGAGTATTCCTCCCATCCTGAATTCATCTTAAAAGTGATTCCCCACTTGCTCTATATTCTATTGTAGTTTATGGTATTATTTCATGCCGGTCATTTTAAGATAGAATATTACAGGTCCATGGATGATTTACATAAGTCCAGACAGCTGTAAGTACTTTTAAATCCTCTTTCTTGCTCATATTTAGGAAACATTAGGAACAAAAAAGAAATAGATTAGGCATACTTAAACATTATTAAAGTGTCAGGCTATTTTCCCTTTCTCAGGTGAATTAATTGCCTATATTCCAGAAAAGGCTTATCTCAGCAATAATTACTCTTCTCATCAGGTCTGTGAGACAGATGTACAGTGCGAATATGACAGTATCCCATGATACATATTGGGGATTCACCTTGAGTTCCTTACACACTCCAGTACCCTGATGAAAAACTGCCAAAAAAGATACAGTCTTTAATATTCTACCTCACTTGCCTTGGCAATCTTATATATTTGTTTAAGTCTTTGGGAATGGGGAGATAATTGCCAGTGTGAAGGTGTTTTACCTTAAAGACATACATACATGTTTTTAAAGAAACATGCAGCTATATTATGGACAACTTAGGCATGTAGCTGAACTTATAAATATTATAAAGTTCTTGGATAGTTTAGACTTTAAAATTCCATAAGGGAGGTCATACAACTCAGTAGGCTTCTCTTCATTCTTTTATACCAGTTGCTTAAAGTAATTTACCAAATAAAATATGTAAGTAGTCAATGGGATATAAAGATAGCTAAAACTTAGAACTGGGGGGAACATGTATAAATATTGTTCCTGAATTCCTGAAGAAATTAATAATATGCATAAGAAAAATATATAGTGTGTGTATATATGTTATGTTTGTAGATACATGTGTATAAATTTAAGTAAATTACATATATAAAACATTTATATAGAGCACATGTAATATTCTACCTCACAATAGAGTATCTTCAAAAATTTGAAAGCCAGTCTGAGCAAGGAACTTTGACTGCAGCAAGGGTTAAACTTAATAATAAATTTGTGTGGTCTCTCTTAGGGAGCTAACATTCAAATAAAGCAGATAGACATGAAGAAATAATTTTAGTTAAAATAGCCGTAAGATACTGAGGTCTTACTCTTTGACACATGCTCTGAACATTTTTGGTTTATTATTAACTTGAGTTTTTATAATAAAATTGAGAAGTACCTGTTATTACTTGCAGTTCATCCAGTTTAAAACTGAACATCAGAGCGATTAAGTCTTTGGTTTAAGTCTCTATAACAGGTGATAGAATTTGAAGCAAAATCTGATTCCATGAACATATTTTTTCCCTACTACATGTAACAGGTTTATAAATTATGAAACAGTGAGGTTAATGCCATACAACAGGATACCACAGTTTTCCTTCACTGCTTATCAATACCATAATAAATACAATAGTTCTTGTTCATCAATTAATTAATCTGGTAATAGCAGTCAGACTTGGAGGTCAGGGCAGCCAAGGGCATGACATGAAACAGGCAGACTTAGAGCAGTTACCTATGACACTTCTCATGGTCTTGGAGGGGAGCAGAGTGGCTTTCCTCTGAAAAGACAAAGGACATTATAGGCATATATCATTTCTGTTACCATGTCCTTTTTTATGGACATGCCTTGCATCTGAGTAAGGATACTAAATGAAACCTGTTTTTTAAAATGTTCTTGTGAAACAGAATTTAAATGCAAAATAGCTGCCACGGTAAACAGTGATGATAAAACAGAAGAGGAAAACGGAACTATAAAATCATGTCAGGACTGAGAACTGAATTATAGAAGCAAAAAGGAAAGGGCAAAGTCAAAATTGATTCTGATCTAAAATATTCTAGAAATCAAAGGAACAGGGACCAACATTCAACAAAACAATGAAAAAACGTTCAGACATTCAAGTAGTGCTGTGTAGTTTGCTTCTCATTTTCACAAGAAAACTATTTGAAATAATAGTCTGACAGTTCTCAAACTAATTTTTTTTTACAATAAATTGTCCGTAATGTGAACATATTCAAACATTTAGCCTATAGTTGTGAAAACACACAAAAAACTGTGTGTTATAAGAATTTATATGAAGCAACTAAGTGCCCATATTATGTGTCAGTATTACACTAGGAAATTTGCTTATATATCTCTTCCTCAGTCATACTTTTTTTTCCTTGTACTTGAGGAAGTTGAGTTTTAAACATGTTAAATTGCTCAAAATTAAAGAACTGCATGATGTCATTTAAAGAATCGTGATTGTTTGCTATGGAGAAGGAAAGGGTATTTCACTGTATGTTGCTTAGATGGTTTCTGTGTATAGCTTGCACAGATTGAAGTATCAGGCTGAAAGGAACACAGAAAATAGAAACCATGTAAAGTCAGTGATTATAAGGATTTCTGAACTACTGGAGTTCATGGAATTCGGTTGCTTTGGAATGAAAGTTATTTAAAGTTCTTAAAATTTCCCAGAAAATATTGGAAATTTTGCTTTATTAAACTCTCAGTTCCTAATACCTTTTGCAGCCTTTGGTTTGTTCAACAGCCAACCAACATTAACTTGATGGAGTGCTTAAAGGCTCCCAGAATTTGAAGCTACTGTGCTCACCATTTTTCCCCCTTTCAGTTGCATAACTTTTGTCAATTGCCCTTCATTTGTGAGCAAACTAGCTTGGTAGCAGCATTAAATAAATTATTCTTCTAAATTGACTGAACTTTAATTAGAAAAGTTGAAGTAAAACACATCTAACTCTAATATAATAGATGTCCAGTTGACAGAAGCTTCTCTTTCCATTGTCTTTTCTTTTAGTTTTATTCATTTACTCATCTGGTATTCCATTTACCGTTCCCAACTACGCTATGAATTACCAGTTTTGTCATTCTCACTGAGTTGCAAAGAGGGACACTATAAAGTTCCGCACAGCTAATGAACTTTCCCATTAGCTAATGAGCAGCAGATGAAAGCCTGAGGGGTGCTTCAGGGTGATGCTACCCTGCCTTTGCTCAAGAGACTTCCTGCTGGATAAGGAAAGAGAGGCCACATTTTAGAGGAGGGGGAGGAAAGGTAGGATAGAATCAGCTGAAAAGATGTTTATTTATTGATGTTCACTTCTTAGCTAATCTGACTTTCTAACTAGAAATAGGTACTATCCCTTGTTTTTCTACCCTTCTGTACACTTTGATCTTATCCTGGAATCCTATCTTGTTATAAGAAATCTGTAACATTATATAATTTTCTGAACTCTGTCAAAATAGGCATATTTGTTTTAGCAGAAAAAGCCCAACTGCTAGACAGAAGACATTGTGCCTGTTACATTTTTCAGGATGGCTACATAATTTGAAGCTATGCTTCAAAAGGCAGGCGCTTGGCAGGTATGTCATCATTCTGATATAATTGAACTTAAGGTTGGATGATTGGATGAATATTTGTTGTTGTTAAATCAACAACAAATGCTGTTTCTCCCTATTTGCATATTGTAACAGAGCATATTTTTCACATAAAATCTTAACTAAATATTAAGTAAAATTTGCTATGTTTAAATTTTTGATGAACATTATATAAGTGGCAAAAGAGAAGAAATGTACTGTCCATTTTTCCACTATCCAAATATGATTCTTCTAGATATATTCAAGTGCTTTTCCTTCCTTTTTTATATAGTGGAAACGTTTTTTAAATTATGTATCAACACATTTTATGTCTATTTTCTTAAAAAATTTCTCAAAACTAACATTGCTGGAATAAAGGACAATACATTCTTTTTCACAAGTTTTAGGTATTGCTACTTAACTATTTAACTTTTTTTAAATGTAGTGGTATAAGTTCAAGCTGGTTTAGAAAAGGCAGAGGAACTAGAAATCAAATTGCCAACATCTGCTGGATCATCGAAAAAGCAAGAGAGTTTCAGAAAAACATCATTTCTGCTTTATTGACTATGCCAAAGCCTTTGACTGTGTGGATCACAATAAACTGTGGAAAATTCTGAAGGAGATGGGAATACCAGACCACCTGACCTGCCTCTTGAGAAACCTGTATGCAGGTTAGGAAGCAACAGTTAGAACTGGACATGGAACAACAGACTGGTTCCAAATAGGGAAAGGAGTACACATCAAGGCTGTATATTGTCACCCTGCGTATTTAACTTCTATGCAGAGGACATCATGAGAAACGCTGGGCTGGATAAAGCACAGCTGGAATCAAGATTACTGGGGGAAATATCAGTAATCTCAGCTATGCAGATGACACCACCCTTACGGCAGAAAGTGAAGAAGAACTAAAGAGCTTCTGGATTAAAGTGGAAGAGGAGAGTGAAAAAGTTGGCTTAAAGCTCAACATTCAGAAAACTAAGATCATGGCATCTGGTCCCATTACTTCATGGCAAATAGGTGGGGAATCAGTGGCTGACTTTATTTTGGGGAGCTCCAAAATCGCTGTAGATGGTGACTGCAGCCATGAAATTAAAAGACGCTTACTCCTTGGAAGGAAAGTTATGACCAACCTAAACAGCATATTAAAAAGCAGAGACATTTGTCAACAAAAGTCCATCTAGTCAAGGCTATGGTTTTTCCTGTGGTCATGTATGGATGTGAGAGTTGGACTATAAAGAAAGCTGAGCACCAAAGAATTGATGCTTTTGAACTGTGGTGTTGGAGAAGACTCTTGAGTCCCTTGGAATGCGAGGAGATCCAACCAGTCCATCCTAAAGGAAATCAGTCCTGAATATTCATTGGAAGGACTGATTTTGAAGGTGAAACTCCAATACTTTGGCCACCTGATATGAAGAGCTGACTCATTTGAAAAGACCCTGATGCTGGAAAAGATTGAGGGTGGAAGCAGAAGGAGGTGACAGAGGGTGAGATGGTTGGATGGCATCACTGACTCAGTGGACATGGGTTTGGGTAGATTTGGCAGTTGGTGATGGATAGGGAGGCCTGGCATGCTGTGGTTCATGGGGTCGCAAAGAGTCAGACACGACTGAGCAACTGAACTAATAAGTCCATATTTACTAATAATATTTTTCTCAGTTGTATATTAAAATATATAATGAGCCCTTTTCTGAAACAAAATTAAATTTCAATGACTGTTTTCTGTCCCTACTGGAAATGTATGCAAACAAATAAAACAATTGATTTTAGTTGCATATATTCAGTTAGACCACAGGTAGATAAATAGATATTTGACAGTATAACTAAAATTATTAGTTTTTTCAGTTATAGCTAATGGACAAACTATACTTTAAAACCTGAAGCTTCAGTGTTTACTTGTATAAAAAATGGTTTGATTTTTAGAAGTACATAACTTAAGCTTGTTCACCCTTATGGCTATTTTCCCCATTTAACTCTTCTCTTACTAAGTAGGCAGAAGAATGG